>NW_024386953.1:673851-1401564 GCF_900408965.1 Simochromis diagramma
ATGGACACTAGTAACCCTGCTCTATGGTGTTTTCTTCATGCTGGTATTGCGATTGCCTTTCTTCTTCTTCTTCTTTTTAGATTAAACAATCACATGTTTAAAAAGGTGTCAGACCTGGCAATGCAGTCAGCCACCCTTCCTGACTGAGGTCAAGGGAGTCTCTCTTTTTCCTGAATCACTCTTAAACTGGGAGTCCTTGATAACTGGGCTAATTTAAGACCTGTCTGAGAGGATTCTGAGAATGAAATAGACTCCAGGTCAGGACTTGAACTTTAGCATATGAATTCTTAAGTTAAGACCTAAATTACGACCTTAACTGTTGTCCACCAAATAGTGATTCATCACTCTCAAAGAAAAGGGAACATTTGTCTGTGTCGAGGCAGGCGTAAAAAAAATTCAGAAAGGAGAAAATGTTGGCAGAGGAGAGCAAAGCTGGAAGCAAAATGCTAATGTAGCACTTACGTGGAGTTACATAAAGTACCGATGGATAATTACCAAAGTAATAAGCAATTTGGGCTAGTGTCAGAAGACTGAGAACGACTCTTAGAGCTCTGGTACACGAATGGCAGAGAAACCAGACAAACACAGTTGTGTGGCTTTAAAAGTACTTTAGTGATGTTAAGCCTTGTAAAAGAAATTTGTAAACAACACAGTATCACAACAGGTTTTAACAGAATGTCAAGTATAAAAATTTCCCCCAAAGTAGCAAAAAAATAGAATTAAATAAAAATTGTGCACAAGTAAAAGAATTAGTCTTTTTTTAAGTCCAAATGGTACCGGTGGGGCCCATAGAATTCATCTGACAAGGAGTGTGTGTGTGATTGTCTGTCCTACCGTACTACTTGTACAGTAGAGGACTGTAGTCCATCAATGTGCAAATGAGTGTGCGTGTATATGTATATCGCCTCCTAGGATCTTGGGTTGGCTCGCCATCCAGTGAACACTGGAACACTCTGGGTTCTGGAATCGCTGACCTGGTCTTTGGATTCGTCCCATATAAAAACCTGACCTATAAACAATGGCCAAATATATGTCACGTACCCTTTAAGGATGACTCTCACAAATTAACCTAAGGTAGTGTCACAGTGCAGTAACAACTATTCAGATCAGCTATCATCAATTCAATCATCATCAGTTCAGTCATGTTGTACAACATTAAAATATCAAGTTTCAAAGGTCAAAGTATCAATATCCAAAATTTCACAGTATCAAGGTTCAATACTTATTTGTAACCTGCAGTAACATTAAAGATTATCTACAAGGTTGCAAACATTCCAGGAATTATAGTCACCATATAATTCACTTTCATTGTAAACATTAATTACATCCATCAAAATAACTCACTGTACATATATATCTAATCACAAATAAATAAGTATATTACCCCTTTTAAGAAATGGAATAATATGCAAATGCTTATCAGAAATTGAACAAAGTGCAAATAATCAATTTCAATAACACGTAAACACAAGGACTCAGTCCACAAATAGGAGTATTAAAATAGACGTGCTTAATCCCGCTTGTACCATAGGCCTACTAGTACAAGTGGAAATACACTAAAAATTACCTCCAAGTGTTCAATACTGAGTATTGTAAAACAACTGATTGACATCAAAATTTAAACAGGAAGCAGGATAAAGTCTGCTTACAATTATCTCTCATAAAGTTATTTTTAGCTGCTTTAACCATTTACAGCTTTTCACATGTTAATGACTTAGTTAATGATCTAACTAGCATAACAACAGTGCGTTTCAGAGACATCGAACAACTGTACCCACACTCCGCACATCACGTGTCTGATTAGCCACATTTAGCTTACCGCCGTCGAGTGGATGCTCAGCATTTACGTGGAGCCACAGCTCAGTAAACCCTCCGGTTTCGCTCTGCCCTTGACAACAACAAGTGCAAATACATAATTTGTGAAAAATATCAGTTTAGATGGTATTTTTTTAACTCGTTAGAGGTTAATTTCTCCAGCTTACCGAAACAAAAGTTTTAGTCCGTCTGCTCTGTTCGGCTGTAGAAGCAAGAGACTGAAAACTTGGGAGCTGGTACTAAGGAGGGACAAGAGCTGCCTAGAGCTTCACCGATTGGCTGACATGTGAGGAGTGGAGTAAAACAATAGGCTCTCATCAGAGCTCATCAACCCTCTGAGAAAACTTAACCCTTGTTTGACCAGAGTATATCATATATAACCTGCGTCCCTTCTATGTTTAAATAAATATTTTGATCTCATTTCACTTTCATTAACGGGACAGTAAGGACAGAACAATGAACATTAAATGTTTTAATTTTTCTTCTCTTTTTGTTTGAGATGATTTTAGGAACTGGGTTACACCCTCCCCTCTTGAATTCATGCAAGTCCCTTTGCATGTCTACTGTGAACTGCATCATCTAAGAACAATAATTCAGCTTTAGCATTTAAAGAGTCAATGAAAGCTGTGGTTAAACCCTGAAATAATGATTTGACCACAGTGACAAGGGGATTTCCCAATTCAGCATAGTCTAGCCTTTTGGTGGCTGGCGACTTCTTTCTGATCTTCAACAGGAATTTCTTTGCTTGTTTGTTCATCTCTCTCTTTGTTTACTGTTTCCCTGTCAAATATCAAGTTCTCTCCTTCCTTATCACTCCCTAACATGTCCGAAAGAAGTAGGATTTGTTCATCCCTCATGTCAGGGCGATCCGTAGAAGGTAAGTCTCTTTCCTTTTCAGGTTCGTCATTCCGGGTAAGTCTCTTTCCTTTGCAGGTTCGTCATTTCCGGGAAGTCTCTTTCCTTTGCAGGTTCGTCATTTCCGGGAAGTCTCTTTCCTTTTCAGGTTCGTCATTTCCGGAAGTCTTCCCATACGAGGCTTCTCCATAACTCGCGATCTGATTGTCATAAGGTTGGTTATGGTCAGCATGACTGGCTGGAACAACATCGGAGATGGTGTCTGCACAAGCTGGGTATTACCAGCCAACTTGTCTTGATCTGCCGTCACATCATCTTGACCAAGACTTGATTTATGGGTCAGCAGAAGATCTCGCTTGACAATGTATGCCGAGTCATTTGGCACTGATCTATCTGCAAACCAGTGGACTGAAACAATATCATCCTCGTCCGAGGGGTGATCTGCTCTTTCATTGTCTTTGTGAGTGGTCTGTCGCGTTCTGGGCCTGTTCTTTGGTTCTGGTTGTTCAGGTTTCACTTCCTTGGCTGCAGAGAGGAACCCACAAGGGAGTAAGAGGTCTCTGTGTAGGGTGCGTATGGGGCCATCCCCGCCCTCTGGTTTAACAGTGTAAACGGGGAGGTCTCCAGCTCGTTTCACCACCACATAGAAGGTCTGCTCCCATTTATCGGCGAGTTTGTGTTTTCCTCGAATCCGTATGTTCCTGACCAGCACTCGGTCCCCGATTTCTAAGGTAGATGTGGTCACATGTTTGTCAAATCTGGTTTTGTTCCTTTCGGCTACCTTTGCAGCACTCCGTGTAGCTATTCTATAGCTCTCCTCAAGATGGGATTTGAGGTCTTTAACATATTGGGAGTGTGACTTGTTTTGTCGTTCTCTCACAGGTAAACCGAAAGCCAAATCGACAGGCAACCGTGGCTGACGCCCAAACATCAGCTCATATGGTGTGAATCCAGTTACCTCGTTCTTGGTACAGTTGTACGCATGAACTAAAGGCTTTACAAAATCCTTCCAATGTAACTTGTCTTTGTTCTCCAGAGTTCCAAGCATACTTAAGAGTGTTCGGTTAAAACGCTCCACTGGGTTGCCCCTGGGGTGGTACGGCGTAGTCCGAATCTTCTGTATGCCTGCTACTTCACACAGCCCCTTGATCAACTGAGACTCAAAATCAGGCCCTTGATCGCTGTGTAATTTTTCAGGAATGCCATAGTGTACTATGAAATGGTCCACAGACACTTTGCGACAGTCCGAGCTTTTTGGTTCGATGTTGGGATAGCGACTGCATATTTAGTAAAAGGATCTGTGATGACAAGAACATCTTTCCACATTACTGCTGTCTGGTTCAATGGATAGGAAATCCATGCAGACTAGCTTGAGGGGTCTTGTCGTCATGATATTCACCAAAAGTGCAGCCTTCTCAGGTAACGTTTCCTGCGCAACACCTGTGGCAGGTCTTTATCTTTTCTCACATCTGAGGCATTCTCGGCCAGTAGAACCTGGCTCTGCCAGATCGAGTTGCTGCGCTCTATTCCCCAGTATGACCCATATTGTCATGTAGGCTTGTCAACACAGACCTCTCGCAGGTCTTCAGGTAAGACCAACTGGTAATGTTTATTACCCGCCTTCTCTTCGTGTTCTGTAGAGATATGTCATTGCACAGCTCGAACCTGTTCAACCTCTCTCAGCAACAGGACTATGTCTGGAAGTTCTTTCCTCAATGTGGGAGGGGGTTTCTCCCCACTCTCCATCTGGGTAATAACATGTCTGATGCACCGATCAGATCTCTGGCTGTCTCTGAGATCTGCCGGTGACAGGTGGGGAATGATGTGTAAGCCTCCCAATGTTTCTTCCTGCTCAAAGCTGTCAGGTACAGCATCTCCAGAAATGGCAAGACTTTCGACAAGGGTTATACCTGCCATCACCCAAAGCTTCAGAGGTGGTTGAATGATAAACAAACTGTCTCTCACAGATAGCATGAACAACGTCCTGATCGACTGAGTCAATATTGTCTGGATCTGACAGATGTTGTTTTGCGAACTGGCATATCCGGTCTCTCTCTTTTTGAGATGTAAGGTCATCAGGTAGCCTGCCATGAGGACGACGCGAGAGTCCATCGGCATCTCCATTTTGTTTTCCAGAACGATACTGGAGTCTGAAATTGAAGGTAGAGAGGGCCGCCAACCACCTGTAACTGGTTTGCATCGAGTTTTCGCTGAGGTGAGGATGTAGGTCAGAGGGTTTGAGTCTGTGACACGGTGGAACTGATTGCCATATATGTAGTCCACTTCAGCTTCTTCTCTGTTACAGCCCACTTTAAAGCCAAAAACTCGAGCTTATGTGCTGGATCGCGGGACTCACTACTTGACAAACCTCTACTCGCGTAGGCGAAACTCGCAGCTGTCCTCCTGCTCCTGGTATAAGGCTGCTCAAGGCCCGTAGTGCTCGCATCCGTATGAAGGATGTAAGGCAGCTTTGGGTCAGCAAAGGCCAGGACTGGAGGCGACGTTTAGCTTGTCAATGATAGCCTCAAATGCTTTCTGGCATGCAGGGGTCCACGTCCATAAAAACGGCTCCTTTGGATCATGATACTGATTACTCCTCCTTTTGATTTACAATGCTCTCCTCAGTGGTGGATAACCGGACGTTAGATCGTTCAGCGGTTTCACACAATACTTGAGTAGCCTTTAACAAACCGTCTGTAATATCCACAGAACCCAAGGAAGGATCTCAGCTCCTTAAGGTTCTGAGGGACTGGCCAAGTTTTTAAGTGTGGCTGTCTTTTTCTGGGTCAGTTTTCTACTCCGTGTTGAGGAAACAACATGCCCCAAGTACCGACATGAGGACTGGAAGAACTTGCACTTCTTCGGGAGACAGCTTTAACGCCATACTCCTTTAAGCGTTCCAGGACTTTCATGAGTCTGGCTTCATGCTCCTCAAGGGTTTTGGAGAAAACTATGAGGTCATCCAGGAAAACAACAACTTCCTTCAGATTTATGTCTCCCATGCAATCTCTCCATAAGCCTCTGAAAAGTACTTGGGCGCGTTTGTCACTCCCTGTGGCATACGGTTGAACTCCCAGAAACCTAGTGGACAGACAAAGGCAGTCTTGGGCTTATCCCTCTCTGCAACTTTCGATCTGATAATAGCCGGACTTAAGATCGAGTGTACTGAACCACTTGGAACCTGAGAGTGCGGTGAAGGTGTCGTCCAGTCTTGGGAGGGCGTATGCATCTTTCACTGTTTGTAAGTTTAACTTACGGTAGTCAACACACAGACGTACCTGACCGTTCTTCATCCTGACCACAACAATTGGCGAGGAGAATGGGGACTCGCTCTCGCGGATTACTCCAGTTGCGAGAAGCTCTTGCAGATGCTTTCGAACAGCCTCTATGTCGTGCGGGTGAATCGGTCGGGCTCTGTGTTTGAATGGTGTCTCATCTGATAGCTTAATGTGGTGTTTGACCTTGTCCGTCCTTCCAAAATCCAGATCAGTCTGGGCGAAGACCTCTGGCATACTGCTCAGCTTTTGAGTAATGCGGTCTTTCCAGTCAGAAGGGATAGGAGAGTCAGCAAAGTCAAATGTCACACTAGAGGTCCTGGATGGTTCACACTCTGATGGCTCACTCACAATTTGTTTGTGAGATAGGACAGTCTGTATTGCACTGAGTTCTGCAATCACACTCTTTGCTGGGATGGTAATGTCATGCTCTGACTCATTGGAAACTACTACAGGTAGCTTGCACAACTGGTTACCTTGGCAAGTCAGGAGAAGGTTTGCACAAAAGCCCCCAGGCAGGGAAGATACTGAAAGGATCTGCCAAACAGGGCAGATCTCTCAGTGTAAAATTCCTTGATTGATAATGTCCCCCTCAAGAACGACTGTTTTCCCAGCTGGGATGATCACTTCATCCTTGCCACGCATCCTCACTAATCCAACACGTTTTCATCTGAACCTTGCTTTTGCCGCAACTCCAGTACTTTGAGTACGGTTCTGTACCCATGAGGAATGGATGGAGCCCTCTGGATTGCCTCTCTGTACATTCCATACACTACATCAAGAGTGTTTTGTTCCAATCAATACACAAGACTTCGTTAATGTCCCGGTGTCTGGGACTACTAGAGCTAGCGTTTTGACTTCTAGTTCAGCACCAAGAAAGTCTTTAGGAAGGTGATTCCAATCTCACACATACCCAGGTAAGGTACAAGCTGCCCATTGGCCCCTTCGACCTCCAGAAGGTCATGTAGTGGCTCTATCTGTTGCTCAGACAAATACTGGTCATAGTAGGACTTGGTGACAGTGGTCACTTGAGAACCTGTGTCAAGGAGACAACTGCACACCTTACCTTTGATCGTGACTTGACCTGTACTCTTTGTGCCTATGAGCCTCTTAGGTAGTCTGAAAGGTTGTTCTCCAACATGGGATTGCCTCAAAGTGGCCTGTGCTCTTGGTTTAGCTTGACTTCCAGATTTAGCGGGACGATGTTGACCTGCTTCAGTCCCAGTTTGCCCCACAACTGAGACTGCGTCTAAAAATCCTGGTCAGCAGATGGAGTGTTTTGCATCTCCCAAATGCGACGCTTCTCTCTCAATTGCTTCCTCTTATCAGCGACAAGAGTGGGGTCTGGGTCATTACTGCAACTTGCTGAGATGTGGCCATCCTGACCACACTTGAAGCAGTACCATGGTTTTGGCTGGTGCTCTGCCGCAAGTTGGCAGGCTTCGCACTTGTGACCTTGATGCTAGGTGTTGCCATAGCCATCTCACGTAAATCACACTCAGCCTTGTCCTTAGGCTTCGAGCTTTTCTTCTGTTTCTTTGCCATCAAATTAGTAAGCTGACTCTGTAGGGATGCAACTTGCTTCCTCAGATCTGTCAACGGGTCAGAATCAGATTGAGTCACTGCCTGCAGCTCACTACAGGTGCAAGTCTTTTGACAGTGTGCCACAACCCGCTGCCGGGTTGAGCCAAGGTGTTTCTTCATCCGTGTAGCTTTAGCTGCCAGTCTATCTTCTTCTGTTCGGAGCATTAATAGAAGTTCTGAGAATGTTGGAGGTTGGCTTTTCTTGTTTTCAAGATTAAGATCCGAGAGCAAAGTGTGGTCCCAACATCCACGACAAAACTGCTTGAGAATGTGTTTATCGGCATCCCCAGCAGAGACTCCTCCCCTCTTCAGAGTAAGGTTCAATGCGCCCTGAAGACGGCAGAGGTACGCAGAGGCCTTTTCACCAGGATCCTGAAGAGTGTTCATGAATTGGGCGAAAAGCTCCTCTCCATCTTCCACTGTTCCAAAAGCTGCATCCAACAACTGAAGGTAAGTCTCAGGTGTAGCTTCTGGGCTCAGTCTGTTGACAATGTCAGCTGCAGGGGACAACAAGCTCTCAAAGATCTTTCTAGATTTTTGAAGTTCAGACATGGCAGGGTCTTTCCTGAGAAGTTCGACATGTGAACGCCATGTGTCATAATCTGTCTCACCCTGGGTCTGGGGATCCTGCCAGAGAATGACCGGAGTCTCATTGGAGAATATGAATGTGCAATCAAGTCATCTTTCTTCACGATGTGTTCCACAATGACTTTCTGAATTTCAGGTGGGTTGAAACTGTTTGCCGCACTAAATGGGCTCTTTTTGAAATCAACAGGTAGGTGTGGCTCCGCACCACCTTGAATCAATCCTACCTGGGGTGGATCTTCAGAAAACTGCTGGCGTGCAATCTCAGAAGTTTTCAAGAGAGGGGTGAAGAGCTGGTTCTCCCTGTTTGGATCATCAACTTGCATGGAGGAGAGCATACATTCATCATCGGTCTCTGAACTCCCAATGATTCACTGATCTCTGTCATCATTGACTTCAGTACCTCTTCAAAACTTTTTGCCACTCAGTTTTGCCCACATGCTTTATTTCATCTAAGTAGGACTTAGTAGACTGCCACCCACCTTGGCAGTGTAAACGCTGGAGAGAGCTCTTACAATGGTATCTTTACACCGGGCTTCCCTTCAACTTCATATGTGTATGGCAAAAGATCAGTTAAGGCATCAATGGAGTTACCACTTTGGTACTCGACGATCAGGTTTTCGAAAAATTCTGAGTTTGTATCTACAACTGGGACGGCTCTAAAGGTTACATACTGCTTCAAAAAGTCAAGAACCCCTTCATCATCCGATGAATTGAGTGTTACCACTAACAATTACTGCATTGGGGACTTGATACCTGAGCTCAATTACAAAATCCATTGTGGCAATAGCAAAAGATGTTTCAATGACAATACACACTTTAAGGAGGTTTCACTGCTGATATTCATGCACCAAAGAGCTCCTGGCTGGCTGCCACTTTTGTAGCACTTACGTGGAGTTACATAAAGTACCAATGGATAATTACCAAAGTAATAAGCAATTTGGGCTAGTATCAGAAGACCGAGAACGACTCTTAGAGCTCTGGTACACGAATGGCAGAGAAACCAGACAAACACAGTTGTGTGGCTTTAAAATACTTTAGTGATGTTAAGCCTTGTAAAAAATTTGTAAACAACACATTACACAGGTTTTAACAGAATGTCAAGTATAAAAATTTCCCCCAAAGTAGCAAAAAAATAGAATTAAATAAAAATTGTGCACAAGTAAAAGAATTAGTCTTTTTTTAAGTCCAAATGGTACCGGTGGGGCCCATGAAAATGTTCCAAAGGAGTTGTGTGTGATTGTCTGTCCTACCGTACTACTTGTACAGTAGAGGATTGTAGTCCATCAAATGTGCAAAATGAGTGGCGTGTATATGTATATCGTCTCCTAGGATCTTGGGTTGACTCGCCATCCAGTGAACACTGGAACACTCTGGGTTCTGGAAATCGCTGACCTGGGTCTTTGGAATTCGTCCCATATAAAAACCTGACCTATAAACAATGGCCAAATATATGTCACGTGCCCTTTAAGGATAACTCTCACAAATTAAACTAAAGTAGTGTCACAGTGCAGTAACTACTATTCAGATCAGCTATCATCAATTCAATCATCATCAGCTCAGTCACGTTGTACAACATTAAAATATCAAGTTTCAAAGGTCAGAGTATCAATATCCAAAATTTCACAGTATCACGGTTCAATACTATTTGTAACCTGCAGTAAACATTAAGATTATCTACAAGGTTGCAAACATGCAGGAATTATAGTCACCATATAATTCACTTTCATTGTAACACATTAATTACATCCATCAAAATAACTCACTGTACATATATATCTAATCACAAATAAATAAGTATATTACCCCTTTTAAGAAATGGAATAATATGCAAATGCTTATCAGAAATTGAACAAAGTGCAAATAATCATTTCAATAACACGTAACACAAGGACTCAGTCCACAAATAGGAGTATTAAAATAGACGTGCTTATCCCGCTTGTACCATAGGCCTACTAGTACAAGTGGAAATACACTAAAAATTACCTCCAAGTGTTCAATACTGAGTATTGTAAAACAACTGATTGACATCAAAATTTAAACAGGAAGCAGGATAAAGTCTGCTTACAATTATCTCTCATAAAGTTATTTTTAGCTGCTTTAACCATTTACAGCTTTTCACATGTTAATGACTTAGTTAATGATCTAACTAGCATACAACAGTGCGTTTCAGAGACATCGAACAACTGTACCCACACTCCGCACATCACGTGTCTGATTAGCCACATTTAGCTTACCGCCGTCGAGTGGATGCTCAGCATTTACGTGGAGCCACAGCTCAGTAAACCCTCCGGTTTCACTCTGCCCTTGACAACAACAAGTGCAATACATAATTTGTGAAAAATATCAGTTTAGATGGTATTTTTTAACTCGTTAGAGGTTAATTTTCTCCAGCTTACCGATAACAAAAGTTTTAGTCCGTCTGCTCTGTTCGGCTGTAGAAGCAAGAGACTGAAAACTTGGGAGCTGGTACTAAGGAGGGACAAGAGCTGCCTAGAGCTTCACCGATTGGCTGACATGTGAGGAGTGGGGTAAAACAATAGGCTCTCATCAGAGCTCATCAACCCTCTGAGAAAACTTAACCCTTGTTTGACCAGAGCATATCATATATAATCTGAGTCCCTTCTATGTTTAAATAAATATTTTGATCTCATTTCACTTTCATTAACAGGACAGTAAGAACAGAACAATGAACATTAAATGTTTTAATTTTTCTTCTCTTTTTGTTTGAGATGATTTTAGGAACTGGGTTACACAGGGTTGCCAAATTTTTTCTCTTCTGGTTACACTGTGGTCCTGTTTGCTGACCATACAAACATTTTATATATACAGTATATATATATATACACTAGGGGTGCAACGATATTCGTATCGATATTGAACCGTTCAATACAGTGCTTTCGGTTCGGTATGCATATGTATCGAACAATACAACATTTGTAATTCATTTTATCAACTTCCTTCTTGACGATGCTGTCTGTGTTGAGCGCTCAGTGAATCTGCGTTCGGACTACTCCGCGCAGATTCACTGAGCGCTCAACACAGACAGCATAGTCAGAAGGAGGAGCGCAGGGCAAGCTAGCAAGACAGAAGTTAAGCTCCCCTTGCAACATGGACCTCCCCCACCCTCATTCAGATCTGGCGTTTGGAATTATTTTGGTTTTCATGTGAGGTATGACCCTGAAGGTAAGCGAGTCATGGACTAAAGTTAAAACAGTATGTTGGATGTGGCCATGCAATGCTCAATTACCTGGTGGGAACTAGTGTGGTTAGCGCAGTTAGCTCGTTACGTGTTGGCCGTCTAGCCCCATGCACGGGGTGATCGGCGGTAGCTCGTTAACGGAGATTTGCCGTGTTGTGGCGTTAAGGTCATTTCAACGAGATTAACCTGAAAGCACTAGTGGGAACACAACGAATATGACTGCACATATACGCCGACATCATCCTAGTGCAAAGACAAAAACAACAAGCATGCTACTAACTTTAGCCGAGTCATTTAGACAGCTGTTAGCACATGATTCTCCTTATGCTGCTGAGAATATAGCCCAGAAGAAGCGGATAGTATAGCTTTTATTTAGGAAAGAAAACATTTCTCTGTAATAAACTCTCTTTTCCAAAGATGAGTGATTCCTCAATCAGATACAGGGCTTGCACTATCACTAGCCCGACGTCCTGGGGCTAGAGATTTTTTCAGTCTGGCTACCAAAATCTATCTCTTCCCTGCCCGTCGGGCTATTGTAGGAAGGAAAAATATATGTCAATGTTTTTGCATTCTTTCAGAAATGTAGCTGGGTAATTATGTCATTGGCATCGGTGAGCCACTGTCAATATGTGACATTGAAATCGCGTTTGAATTTGCGCTTGTTTTTTTTGCTTTCACTTTGCAATCGTGCGAACTGTGTATAGAGAGCGACAGCACTGATCTGTGAGTGATGATAATTTGTGCACCAATTCCTCTGACATCGTCTTATCAATCGTTAGCTTACTATGCAAACATGACGAGTGAAATCTCCCGCAGCAAGCTTAAAAATATGAGAGGTTGATCGCGCAGAGAATCGCTGAGCTTATGTGAGTGCGTGTGTAAAAGCAGCAGGATTTATATTTCAGTTCTGCTGAGCCAAATAAGACAGGTCAGGGTGAAGAAGTGACAGCCAAAGAAAAGCTTACCACAAACGGAGAAGTTATGACAAATCAAGACATAAGGCAAAAAGAAAGTGCAGCTTTATGGTTTCATGGACAAAAGAATTTCTGTGGCTGCAATATGACGAGCTAAATAACCAGGGCTGCACATAAGTGGTCCGCAGGTGCGCATTCGCTGTCAAAATAAAAAACACGCACAAGGGTTAGGGTTAAATTTAAAAACTGTACTTTTGAGTTAAAATATATATTTATAATTTTAATAAATGACAAATTAAAAAGGCATGAACATTTTTTTTGTATCGAAAAAATATCGAACCGTGACACCAAAGTATCGAACCGAACCGTGAATTTTGTGTATCGTTGCACCCCTAATATATACATACACACAGCAAGCTGTCCATACCTGAGGCCTTGGAAACTGCCAAGCAAAGATTCACAGCCTTGGCCAGCCGCTTGAGGAGGTACACCAGAGAGATAGAAGGCAGGAGAATAAACCAGCTGTTCTCCACAGAACCAGCAAGGTGTACTCTCAGTGGCAAGGGAACAATAATAATAAGAGAACAGCACCACTAAGGATGGAGACGGAGCAATACTGGAAGAGCATATGGGAGAAGGACGCAACCCATAACGGCAATGCTCAGTGGCTAGTGGATCTGAGGGCAGACCATAGCGACCTCCCTGAACAGGGTCCAGTAACCATCACAGTGGCAGATATCCAAGAAAGGGTCTCCAGTATGAAGAGTTGGACAGCACCAGGGCCCGACATGGTTCACGCCTACTGGCTAAAGAAGCTGACTGCACTCCACGAGCGTCTGGCAGCACAAATGAACCAGCTGCTAGTTAACGAGAGACACCCGGAATGGCTAACCAAAGGTCGAACGGTCCTGATCCCCAAGGACCCCAAGAAGGGACCGGTCCCATCCAACTACCGACCAATAACCTGCTCAGTACTACATGGAAGCTCCTGTCAGGCATCATATCGGCTAAGATGAACAGGCACATGGGTCAATACATGAGTGGGGCACAGAAAGGGATTGGCAAGAATACCAGAGGCGCAAAACACCAGCTACTGGTAGACAGAACAGTCAGCCGAGACTGCAAGACCAGACTGACCAACCTTTGCACTGCCTGGATTGATTACAAGAAGGCCTATGACTCAATGCCCCACAGCTGGATACTGGAATGCCTAGAATTGTACAAGATCAATGGGACCATAAGAGCCTTCATCAAGAACTCAATGGGGATGTGGCGCACAACACTAGAGGCCAACTCCAAGCCCATAGCACAAGTCACCATCAAGTGCGGGATCTACCAAGGAGATGCTCTGTCCCCACTGCTGTTCTGCATAGGCCTGAACCCCCTCAGTGAGATCATTAACAAGACTGGCTACGGATACCGACTACGGAACGGATCAGTTGTCAGCCACCTCCTGTACATGGATGACAAGCTGTATGCCAAGAGTGAACGAGACATCGATTCACTGATCCACACTACCAGGCTATACAGCAATGACATTGGAATGTCGTTTGGACTGGAGAAGTGTAGTCGAATGGTAACAAAGAGAGGGAAGGTAGTCAGAACTGAGGGGATTGAACTACCAGAAGGCAACATTGCAGACATAGAGGACAGTTACAAGTACCTGGGGATCCCGCAGGCGAATGGGAACCATGAAGAGGTCGCTAGAAAAGCTGCAACCACCAAGTCAGGCAAGTCCTGAGGAGTCAGCTGAACGGTAAGAACAAGATCCGGGCCATCAACACCTACGCCCTGCCCGTGATCAGGTACCCTGCTGGGGTAATAGGCTGGCCAAAGGAGGAGATAGAAGCCACTGACATAAAGACAAGAAAGCTCCTTACCATGCATGGAGGGTTTCACCCCAAGTCCAGCACCCTGAGGCTGTACGCTAAGCGGAAGGAAGGGGGCCGGGGACTGGTGAGTGTCAGCACCACAGTCCAGGATGAGACAACGAACATCCAAGAATACATTGGGAAGATGGCCCCAACTGACCGAGTGCTCAGTGAATACCTCAGGCAGCAGAAACCCAAGAAAGAGGAGGGAGACGAGGAACCATCATGGAAGGACAGGCCCCTGCATGGTATGTACCACCGGCAGATATCCAGAAATCCTACCAGTGGCTGGACAAAAGCTGGACTGAAAGACAGCACAGAGGCACTAATCATGGCAGCACAAGAACAAGCTCTGAGCACAAGATCCATAGAGGCTGGGGTCTATCACACCAGGCAAGACCCCAGGTGCAGGCTGTGTAAAGATGCCCCAGAGACAATCCAGCACATAACAGCAGGGTGCAAGATGCTAGCAGGCAAGGCATACATGGAACGCCATAACCAAGTGGCCGGTATAGTGCACAGGAACATCTGTGCCGAGTATAACCTGGAAGTCCCAAGGTCAAAATGGGAGATGCCCCCAAGGGTGGTGGAGAATGACCGAGCTAAGATCCTGTGGGACTTCCAGATACAGACGGACAAAATGGTGGTGGCTAACCAACCGGACATAGTGGTGGTAGACAAACAGAAGAAGACGGCCGTAGTGATCGATGTAGCGGTTCCGAATGACAGCAATATCAGGAAGAAGGAACACGAGATACTGGAGAAATACCAAGGGCTCAGAGAAGAGCTCGAGAGGATGTGGAGGGTGAAGGTAACGGTGGTCCCCGTGGTAATCGGAGCACTAGGTGCGGTGACTCCCAAGCTAGGCGAGTGGCTCCAGCAGATCCCGGGAACAACATCGGAGATCTCTGTCCAGAAGAGCGCAGTCCTGGGAACAGCTAAAATACTGCACAGGACCCTCAAACTCCCAGGCCTCTGGTAGAGGACCCGAGCCTGAAGGATAAACCGCCCACAGGGGCGTGCTGGGTGTTTTTTGTTATATAATGATTTTGTTATTTTTGTTTTATTTATGTATTTATTGCATCTTGCAAAAAGAAAATTATGAATTTCAGTGATTGTCTCAGTTTAGAAAGTTGCTAAATCATGCTTATTCAGATTGTACAATTAACTTTCCAAAAATGGAGTTACTGGCTTTGTTGTTTTTTGGAACGTTATGGAATTGCAAAAACATGATGACATGATAATAACTGTATTTTACATAGTGTGTATATTATATTAGAAATATTGGTTGGGGGGGGGGGGGGGGGGGGGGTCAATATTGAGGTTTTCGATTCTAGCCAATCATTTTACGTTTCCGAGGATAGTAGGCGGGTCCAGGTACGTACGTTCTTTTAGAGCAGAGCTACAGATTAAAAATGCCCAAGGCGAAGCGATCAAAAGTCTAGCTGTACTTCACAGCAAAATATGCAAACTCAGCAGCCTGCAACAAGTGCTTTAAGGTGATACTGTGATACATTGATAAAAGCTATTTTGGAGAGAGGTATATATAATCTATGCAAATCATATAAAATTTACTCTATTATTGCACTCAACCAAGGAATTATAAAGAAATGGGTTTATTATACCCTTTTCTTAAGAGTAACAACATTACATTAAAAAATGCAGTAAAATATACCCCCAAACCGTGAGTCTTATGTTCCTAGTTGCGCATGCGCCAGACCGCACTTTTTGACTGAGCGGGACAGCAAGCAAATTCTGGGTCTTTTTTTCGGTTTCCTTCGAACCCGATCGAACCACAGAAGTGAAGGTAAG
Organism: Simochromis diagramma; assembly: GCF_900408965.1. Classification (NCBI taxonomy): domain Eukaryota; kingdom Metazoa; phylum Chordata; class Actinopteri; order Cichliformes; family Cichlidae; genus Simochromis; species Simochromis diagramma. The sequence goes on from NW_024386953.1 coordinate 689,765, forward strand.
CTATTTACATAGGGTGAATAATATATAATAGCACATGCAAATGGCATCAAAAAAGGTTCTTCTATGGCATCAGTCTAAAGAACCACTTTTGGTTCCAGTTGGCACCTTTATTTTTCTGAGTGCACACAGCAGGCTAGAATATGCGTATCATACCCACGATTACAACCACCAAAGGCCAGCACTGTCAGTGTCCCAGAAGACTCCAGTGGCAGTCGATGTTCTAAAAGACAGCATTAAGGAGTCCCTTGCAAGGAAGTTCCCCAGGGAAGACTTTGTGAACATGACAAATAAAGCAACCATTTTAGGCACAGACTATAATATTGGCATGATGCTGCCGTTTGGCTCAACAGGAGGCCTACCTGACTTTGCAGAAATCCATCAAATAATCATTGTGCACAGAACTCCTGTGTTTGTTCTGAAGTTGCTTAGAGGCTGGTACTGTGAACACCTGAGGAGTTTCAAAGTAGAGCCCACAGGAGAGACAGAAATCCTTAAACATTGTGAACTGAAAGAAACATGGCTGCATACAATACAGCAGATGGCCGTATGGTGTCCCTTAAACACTTCATTTGCACATCAGAGTAAGTGTAATGGGTTGATTATTTCTGTTATATCAAATGTTTGTGCACTTATTGAAAAAATATATTATTTTACCAACAACTATATGGGCGGGCGTCCTGTCTTATTTGTTTATTGTAATGTTTATTTAACAGGAACAATACATATAACATTGAAAAAGAAAATGGAAACATGTGATGCATACTTAACCCTCCTCTATTCTATTGCCCTTATCTCCCTCTTCTTAAAATGACAATCAAAAATTATTTATTCAAAATTCTACTGAACTAAATCTCTGCTTTTATTTCTCTGGCAGAAGATAATGAAGAAAATATATGCATGTAAGCTTATCAACTATTAATAACCTGTCTCAATTTCTTTTCTCTCTCTGTCTCTACAGCTGAGGAAACACAAACCAAACAACAATGGCAGTCCAGTTAAGAGTCGTTTTAGAAGAACACAGCATTCAACAGGAATTCCTAATACAGTGGATGGGGATACATGGGGAATTTGGACTGCTATACCAAGACAAAGACTTTGACAATCAGTTTTTCAGTGTCATCTCGACTGCTGACTTGTATGACAAGGCCACTGTTAAAGTGATCCTTAAAGAGCCAGTAATCACCCTTGACTTACAACCAGTATGTGAATCAGGATCATCGTCTGCATTGAACTCTTCGACTTCAGTGAGCACCCATCCTGCAAGTACTACTGAAACGGACATCTGCCCTGCCAATCATGATGCACCCTCACAGGTGTCCGACTGCACATCGTCAAGTTCCAGTGACAGCATCATTCTCCCTGATTCATGTCGCCCTGCTGCGTGGCCAGTGCCATTTCAAGTACCGGAGTTTTCCCGAGACATACAACTAATCCTCGCTGAGGCAAACAACTCATATCGCAACACTGGAAGACCTTTCATGGATGCCAGTGTTAAATCAGCAACAATGCAAGACCTTGCAAAAGTAATTTTTTCGTACACTGCTTACCCAACCAATCAGCAGATCCTCTCAGTGGCTGAAGCCTTGGTTTCAAAGTTTGCGTGTCTTAAGGAGCCAGGATCATTTGCCGGCTTATATGGCTGGCAGCAGCGCATAAAAAACAAGATGCACAATTACCGTGCCAAGCTAAGATCTCGAAAATTTTCTTACCCGGAAATTGAAATTAATGCCTTAAAAAGGTAGCATCCAGCTGATGCAGTGCCATCAAAGAATGTAAAAAAGCCAAAAAAAAAGCAGAGGTTAATTATCTCCCTCCGCATCCTACTGGAGAAACCCAAGAGACACTGGAGAAAGAGAGGCTGGAATTAATTTATGAAATAACAAAGAAAAACAACGCAAAGATAATTGCAGAAAAAAATGAATAAAACGTTCTCTAGCCGAAGACTTGGAGTGGTCAGCCTCTGCCCCTCTGTGGGTGAGTTAAAAGAAAGGTGGCCAGCATTATTCACTGAGGCTCAGGTGAGTATGTGTGATAACTATTCCTATCCACCAAAAAACAAATGTCAAACAAATGTCAACAAATTGAAATGTCTTTTTTTTTGTCCCCTTACTTCTTAGCTCATCGAAGAGTTCAGACGCATCACCACAGTTTCTTTGGTGGAGACATTCATGCTGAAACTTGATGAGTACTGTGGTAGGACTCGACTTAAGCGGTCAAAGAAGTGCAGGAGACTGATGCTGTCCAGTGTAGCAAGTGATTTATTCACCATTCTGTGGCCCAACAATATTTACAAAGAAACAAATAAGAAACTCAACTCTATAATTAACTCAATTCAAATAAACATAACTGAACTTAAATCAACAGAAATTAAGGTCAAACTGCACACAGCTACACTGACCTGAACCTTTTTCCCGAAACACCTGAGTTCGTCTGCTTAAATAGTCCACTTAATCAAACAATTTCTCCTCTGGACTATTCCATTCAGTAGGTAGGTGAGATGAACATGATCATATTCAATCCTCTACTACTCCTCTTGACTGGCAACATAAACTCTGTGGTGTAATCAATACATATCACAACAGTAAATCTATTTCTTTATAAACCCTCTAAAATCAACTTTATTAAATTATAAGAATTCTTCCCCTCCTGCACTTGGTCCCTTCCTGTGACCTCAGATGAACCCAGAAGGTATAAAGCAGGAAGTAGAACTACATTTCCTCCTTTTGCTTCTGGAAGACAGGTAGGTAAAGGTAAGTTCAAAACAATACCAATTAACAGTTGAAATAAATAACATGTTAACTTAACAAACTTGTATGAATTGATTTAAACCAAGATGTTATATTATATAATCTGTAAAAGTGCAGAACATAAACAAACCCGGGATAGTAGATGTTTGCCTATTGCAGATTACATGTGAAATATGGTTAAATCGAAACAAGAATGTTAACTAAGAATGTAGACAAATGGTCTTCTCACCCACTTTGTCACAAGTACACACCAGGTCTTTTGCAGCTTATGCCCGCCAAAGGAGGAGCTGCTGGTTCCAAGATGAGACCTCTGCTGGACACTTTGAATGACCTATGTTATTTGACTTTTTTCACAAATATGTAATTATGGAGGGCTGCAGTGGGTAGCAAGAAGGTCCTGGGTTCAAATCCCGGCCCAGGGTCTTTATGCATGGAGTTTGCATGTTCTCCCTGTGCATGTGTGGGTTCCCCCCGGGTACTCCAGCTTCCTCCCACAGTCAGAAAGCATGGCTGTTAGGTTAATTGGTCTCTCCAAATTGTCCTTAGGTTTGAGTGTGTGCGTGCATGGTTGTTTATCCTGTCTGTCTCTGTTTCCTTGTGATTGACTGTCCAGGGTGTACCCAGCCTCTCACCTGTTGAAAGCTGGAGAGAGGCATCAGCCATGTTTTTGTTTTTAAGTAATTCAGTCTTAATGTAAGTAAATCACTCGACTTAGTCTTTTCACTAAATTGTATCTCCCTACAGACACAGAGCATTGAGAAGAAAAGGGATCTCCTTATCTGCTGCCTCATTTGCTACCTCGGGGAAAGACAAGAAGATCTTTTTCATGACTGCCAGGTTTGTCATATTCATAACAGTTTACTTATTAACTCAAGGGATCCTAATATTCTTCTCTCCTGTCCTCTCCTATCCCCTGTTCTCCCCTTCTCCATTCATCTTCTGTCCACTCCCCTCTTTAGATCAACTGAAATATATTGAAAAAGCATCTTAAATAAAATAAAACATGTGTATGCTTTTTGTTTCTTTCTTTTTAACACGTAGGAATGTGAGGATTACACAGACAATATGATGAAGGTGATCATGATCCACAACATCATGGCTGAGGAGGATCCATCAGATGTGTCCATTGTGATTGAGGGAAACCAAGTGATGGAGGGATGTGGAAGCCGAACAAAGGCATGTGTACTGCTGATGGGACTGATATATGCCCTCAACCTCGAATATCCGAAGGAGCTGAAGAACACATCTGACACTTTTCAAAAACTGTTTTTGGAACTTGACGGGGCCAAACTACTGAACAAGGTCCACGGCCTCAAAAATAAGCTTATGCAATGCACACACCTTTCCCCTCTTGTTCCCAGAGGACATAGCTTGATGGAGCTGTAATTTTTCTTCTGACAGCAAGCACAGAAACTATTGCATGTTGGTGTTAGTATTCTGTTCTATCTATCCATATGTTTGATAACGTACATGCACAGAAACAACTTGTAGAGTTTCTGTGCTTTTGGCTTTTAAAATGGACTGAGTGGCCTTTGAAAGTGTTGTCTGCATTAGCCGTTGTGTTGCACTTTATTCTGTATTTTTATGGAATAAAAACATTGAGATGAGGAACCATTTGAATATATTTTTTTTTGGGGGGGGGGGGTACATTTTACCTTATATGAATAGGTAATGTTTATCAACTGATAATAATTAAATTTTATTAGTAATTATCAGGTATTACCAACTAGCAAACAAGAGATAATTTTACCTAATTTCAATGAGTAAGTAGCTGTTGAATGTATACATAAATATGGGGTAAATTTTACCCAATTTGATTAAGTATTTCATAGCTTTTTATTGAAGTTATTTTATACACAATATATTGAACTAAATCTACCCCAAAAAAGTCAATGCAAATTGTTACCTCAGATTTATTGGGTAGATTCTATAGATTACTACTTACAGTGTACTGTCAAAGGAGGTAACACCTCAAATTCGATGAAACACCTGGCGACGCATAGCGTTTTTTTAAAAAGCTGAGAAATGCGCCGTATTTGATAGCTTGCTGCGAGACCTCACACCGTGCACATCTACTCCGGGTGGGTTGCCTGTTATCAGACCCGGAGTTAGCAACATCCCCCAAAAACATGAAGAGGAGAGTCCTGGCCCCTAGCCCTGCCAGTGTAGCAGAAATGATGAGGATGATGATGGCAGCAGCAGCCGTTCTTCTCTGCGTGAGTAGCTTAATGTTGTTCGTGTGTAATTTACGTTGAGTAGGCTAACCACGTTATTAAATTAATGCACGTAAGGTGAACTAGCAAACATCATCATAGCTACATGCGGCTGTCTTCTTGTTTGATGGCAGATACTTCCTTCACCCTGGCCAAAAAGGCTAAAATGCCCAAAGAAAAAGTGGAAAACAGCTGAGAGGTTTTAGGACAAAGTTTGTGTTTTTCCATTGTTTAAGCACTGCTTCCAGCCAGGAGTGATACCATATATGCCCCATAGCTGCAGAGAAGACTAACATTGTTATCTTTTTACAAAAAAAACCCAGCTAAACATGAGAGGTTTTTGGACAAAGTTTGTGTTTTTCCATTGTTTAAGCACTGCTTCCAGCCAGGAGTGATACCATATATGCCCCATAGCTGCAGAGAAGACTAACATTGTTATCTTTTTACAAAAAAAACCAGCTAAACATGAGAGGTTTTTGGACAAAGTTTGTGTTCTTCATTATTTAAGCACCAGTTCGAGCATCGTTTAAGCACCGGCACCGTTTCAAAAGTACCGGTTTGGCACCGGTATCGGATACAACCTAAACGATACCCATCCCAGGCGTGAGGGAGGATTTGCAAGATGGTAGTGAAACCTACTTTAATTTATGGTTTGAAATGATAGCACTGTGCTTGTGGCAGCATAGCTGAAGATGTTAAGATTTATATTGGGAGTGACTAGAATGAAAAAAAAATTAGAAATCAGCATATCAGACAGACAGTTCATGTGGAGTAGTTTTGGGACAAAGTAGGAGAGTCAAGGCTACGATAGTTTGGACTTGTGCAGAGGAGAGATAGTGGACAACGGGTGTTGAATTTGGAGTTGCCAGGGAGGAGCCGAAAATGAAGAACAGATACATGGATGTTGTGAAAGAGGACATGCAGAGGGTTGGTGTGACAGAGGAGGATGCTAGGGAAAGGGGATGATGTAGGCAGATGATATAGAGACCGCTGGAAGAAGAAGGTGTCATATACTGGGTTATGTTAGTGCCTGTGTTGAGCTGTGGGGGGCATTGCGGCTTTACGCCATCTGATATGCTTTTGCGTTAGGGCTGCGTAGTGGGAGTTTTATTCTTAGCTGTCGTACCTGTTGTTGTGTTGTTAGAACTGATGCTGAGCACATGTTCAATAATGCAGCATTATAAGGAAAGAATCACAAAGGAAACTGCTGGAAAGTGTCATGGCACTGGGTCACAGACCCAGTGTGTGTACTTTCTGGTGAAAGTTAGGTGAGCAACGCAAGTCAGGCTCTAACTGACAGCACAAGGTATCTGGCTTGACAATGAACAATAGGAAAGGGCAAAATTCAAACTGGGTGAACAGCAGTGTCCAATTCTGCAACACCTGCAAAATGCTGCCTGTCAGATTTGGCATACCAGCTGTACAAATGTATGCTGACTTGGATTTTCTGCTAAAAGACAGTCTGAATGGTGTTGAGGATGCAGAATCACAAAGTGAGAGGTTTATTGAGGTGAGATGATTTAATTTACAAGGATGTGTCTATGGCTGTATTTCTGTTGATTTTAAAAGATGGCAAGTTACAGTCAGAATCTACACATTAAAGCCCAGTATAGCCATGAGTATCTTCTAATGCAATTATCAGTGCCAGTCTTCAGCACAGGCAAGCTGGTTGGCTCTGTGTAATCTCTGGAAATGGTTTACACTCTCACTCACAGTTACAAGAAAACCAAACCTACAGTAAACAGCAATCATAGTGATATCATCTGATAGTTACAAAGAGTTCTGTCCCAGTAAATACATAAGAGAAGAAATGAAATATCCAGATGCATATGGGTGTTTTACAAAGACCGATCATGAGTTTTTCTTTGCAGGCTTACATTTTCCTGAAATGTTTTTTGTGAACCAAATATAATGCCATACAGTGTTTACAGATCAGTATTCTCTCTTTCTTTTTCCTAAACCACAAAAAAAAGAATGTTCACAAAAATAAAATTGAAGTTGTCAGATGAGAGAACTCTGAATGCTGGACTGTTTAAGGTCTTGATTTTGATATTATTTTTGACAGTGTTTAATACTTTCAATAGCACAGTCCATGACTTGAGTCAATACATTTAAAATACCACAATTGGAGTTCATTAGAATGGGATGCAGAAGTTGGACTGATAAGGGTCACAAGTCATTGTCAAAAGGTCCTTAGTCAATGAGAATCCTGTAGACACAGGATTTTGTCTTATTCAGGTAACCTGGGGGGTTAACCCTATGTGTTCTGTGTTACAAAGGTGGTTGATTTCTTACTGGGATACCTCACTATGGTAACCTAACCTTATCCGGAGCAGGTTAGGTTCCAGATTGGATAGCAACAAGTATGAAACTACTATTGACCAATCAAGTGTCCAAAAGACAGCAGCACCATTCATAGAGCATGTACCTGTGGAACTCTGTGCACAGAGAACAGAAGGGTTTAAAAATTTAAACTAGTGTCTAAAAATAATATCTAAAATAGTGTCTGTTATTGGGCTGGGTTTTTTTGTATTTATTCTTTAATCGCTCTCAGACCATTAATCGTGACTGGGACTAGAGCCGAAAGAATAAAAACTAAAACTGCCCCATGCCAATTTGGAAATAAATGTTATTGGAATACTCGACTATAACCCATCAGATTCTCCTGTGTCTTAATGATAAAGTTGTGATATTGATAAGTGTAACTCACACAACTGGCATTGTTGCCAGTTTTCTTCCTGCCTTCAAACAGGCTAAACTTTATAAATAAAGTAACTCTTTTCAAGGCTTTCTGATCGAAACGTTTAAAGCACGCACACACATTCACACAGTGTTTTTAATACTAAATTGCCACCTACAAAGTTTCCAATTCCCTCACCACCATCCTGGCTCCCCTCCTGTGGAACACCCCCTTTCATATTGAAAACTACTGACTTCATCCACTAGATTCAAAAACTTACACTGGATCATAGTGTTCTTTGGTGTGGTCTCATTTTCATCACTTACATACCTATAACCCAGGCAGTGGAGACTGTCTGAAGAAGACTACAGCAAGACAGCTCGTTACAAAACAGAACCAGCTTCACCGAAGGCCTGTTTGGATGAACTCTCCTTTCCAGTACCCTAGCATAGACCTTACCAGGAAGACTAAGGAGTGTGATCCCCTTGCAGTTGGAGCACACCTTCTGGTACCCCTTCTTAAAGATGGGAAGCACCTCTTCAGTTTGCCAATCCAGAAGCACCGACCCAGCTCTCCATCTGATGTTGCAGAGGCATATCAACCAAGACAGCCCTACAACATCCAGAGGCTTTAATAACTCAGGGCACACCTTATGCTGCGTTATCTAACTTACCACACGGTGGTGATCAGTCCAGCTCAGTTCTGCTTTTCACCCGAGTGTCCAGAACATACGGCACATGATCAACCCTAGTTATCTCTTGAGAGATAACTACCACTAGGGTTTAAATACCTGGGACTCGGGAGTAACGGTACTCCCATCGCTGCACGCCATTTGGGTCCCTGTAAAAGCATTTCATGAGCTCATTGCCAGCAATGAGTCAGATTCATTTCCGGTGGGTGTTAAACTCCACAGGGACTGCCCCTGTAGCCAGTTGGTGGAAGGCTTCCACTTTGGTGGCCTAAGAATTTTATTTCTGCTTTTTGCAGACATTGTTGTTCTTTTGGTTTCATCAGGTAGTGGCCTCGTTCGTACTGGAGTGTTTCACAGCTGTGTGATGCGGTGGGAACTAGAATCGGCATCTCCAAAATCTGAGGCGATGGTTGTCAGTGAGAAAAGGGTGAACTTGTCACTCACCCGCAGAGGGTGAGTGACAAGTTGCTGCTCCAAGTGGAGGAGTTTAGGTAGTGAGGAGAGCAGACTGGTGCTGCAGCTGCAGTGATGCAGATGCTGTACTAGTCCATCGTGGTGAAAAGAGAGCTGAGCATTAACATGATGCTATGATTTAGCGATCAGTCTACTTCCCTATCCTTACCTATGGTCACAGATACGAGCGACAGAAATGAGCTTTCTCTGAAGGGTGGCTAGCCTCTCTCTTAGAGATAAGAGGGTAAGGACATGAAGAGGGGCTCAGAGTAGAGCTGCTGCTGCTCCACATTGAAATGAGCCGGTTGAGTGGGTTCGGACATCTGATGAGCATGTCTCCTAGAGCTCTACTAAGTAAGGTTTTCCAGTCAGGATATCCTCAGGCAGACCTAGGAGTTTACATCTCTCTGCTGGCCTAGGATTGCCTCAGTGTTATCCCGGATAAGATGGAGGAAGTGGCTGGCAAGAGGAATGTCTAGGCGTCTCCATTCAGGCTGCTGCCTCCGCGACCCAGCCCCAGAGAAGCAGAATGGATGGATATTTGAACAAAAAATTGTTCTATTGGTTTACAGTCATTATGGATTACTGCTTGGAGTATAAAAACAAGAACCCAATTTTTTAACTGAAAATTAGATAAAGTCTGCAACAACAGTACTTTCCATAGTAAATCCAATACCATCATGTCACTAGTGCTTAATTTCCATCTGGCCTCATTTGCTCTTAATAAAGGTCAGTGTCGTTAGGAATAATTGCTTATTGTTTTTAATTATTTTTCAAATACTTATTTAGGAAACTTGATGGTGTTAATGATTATGAGTGTATTACATTATCAGTTAAACCTGGGCTCCATAGACAAGGGATACTGATGATTACTGTAAATATTTTGCACCTGATGGCCCTGAAGGAGCATCTTTTCATGATTCTGTTGAATCCAATAGTCATCTAAAGCAACAGGCAGGCAGAGCAGGCAAATGTGACCAAACATAAAAATAACGATGCGAAAAAAAGTCCAGAGATCGCTTGTCTGCACATATTGTAGGTCATTCTCATTTATTCTGTCGCTTAATTCTCTTGTCGGTCATCTTCATACTTTTGTGGTTGATTCACTGCTGGTGTCCAAAGTCATGAAAACAAGCGTGCCAAGCCCACTATGTCAAATTTTCATGCCAAGCTTGGCTTTCTGTAGAGAGAGAGAGAGAGAGAGAGAGATTAACTGAGTATTATTCATCCATCCAGTTCCATAGGAAACACTTTGCAGGGTTCCTGTGTTATAAATAAAAACATTTATAATATGCAACTTTACAGCAAAGAAGCTTAATATAAGCCAAAATCATTTGGGTCTTAAAACTAAATTTGAAAAGGAGTCCCTCAGACAGACTTATGCAGATTCAATAATGTGGAGTAAAGATAGGAAGAGCTGCCAGTTTTTCCCAGTGGATACTCCCAGCACAAAGACAAAAATCCTTATGAGATGTATTTAGTGTATTAATGAAGAAAAAAAATGTTATACATTTTAAAACTTTAGTTTGTTAGCTAAAGAGAACAAACTTTTGATTTCAACCCAAGAGAATAAAGAAGAGCTTAATGTCAACGTACAATTCCCGATGATTGTTTAGGTTTGACACTGTAGGATGCCTTCTCTTTGGCCTGTCGGAAACTCTCTTCTGCTGCTTTTAACCTGCAAAACATACAATGTTAATGCAGTTACACAGTGCATATTCAACAGCCAAGTTTAATGACACGATGCAAGACAGAAAGCTGAAGAGAATGGATAAAGAAATAACTGTACCTCTCTTTGAGAATGGTTTTGTTCTCCTTCTTCCACTGGTCCTTGAAGTCAGAGGAGAACTCATGCCAGATGGAGAAGAACATGTTAGGTGAAACCTCTTTCTCTCCTGCTTTGGCCTTCACTGAGAAAAACACTGTAAGTTCCAGGAACCTGAAAATACACCAGTTGTCACCTTAATATATATCTGACACAAAATTTGTTCTGCGTGAGTGGTTTCAGGACTGTTTTACTAATAAACTTTGTTCATGTTTCTATGAGTTTATCAGAATTGCTTTATAATGTAGCTAGTAATTCCATTTTTGTTATCAATGCCAGTAATAAGAAAGAAGAACAATAACAAAAGCAATCCAGTGCGGAGATGCATTAATGATTGAAATGTAACAGCATTTTATGTTCAAAATGTAATGGATATTAATCTGATGTTTAAATTTTTCACAGAGTTGAAACCACTAATGTCAGTGACTATGAGAGAGGCTGAAAAAAAAAAAAAGAAATGCAGTGTTCATGCTCTGATACTTTTTTCTTTATATACTATACTGACGTCTACTATATGTCATCATGCTAAGCATTGAAAAGCATTCATTACAAGTGAGATATTTCAGTTGACGGTTATAGCCTGTAACTCATGAAATATAAAGAATACAGCATTTCAAATATAAAAAAAGAAATGTCCAACTTCTTGCTACTGGTAGCATGAGGCACCCGTAGCAAGAATACCTGGACCCTACAGACGCTGCACAGGTAGTTTAATTCATCCACGATGGCATATTATTAAGTGCCATTCCGGAAGATTTGCCATGCATTTTCCGGCAGTTGTTACTCAAAATTTAAAAACTCTACTGGTTTATTATCATAGTCTCCTGCATTTTTGAGTTTCTGCCAGAGTGAAGTGTCTTCATGGTGGCCAAAAGACTTTTCCCGTTTTTGACAGTTATCACTAACTCTCCTGCACTCTGATTACAATGCTTCCTGGAGGAAGCATCACTGTTGGTGCAGGCGACACAGCGGTACGCTGGTGAGGCTGAAGGCCTTTTTGGTGCACCTTTCTATGGCATCTTAAAAACAAAAAGTAAGGCGCTATCTCCATCAGTGTCTCCATTCTCCAGCTCTGAACTGAGCTTATTTGAGCTGGGTCACTCTCACCTTGTGTTATGTGCTGAGATCTGTTGACCACATAAATGTAATAAGGACTTTTTAAATGACTTTTCTAAATTATTGGTTGAAGTCATGCCTAAATATAATCAAGTCTTTATTATTGGTGATTTTAATGTACATATTTGCTGTCCTGGCAAACCAATGGTTAAAGGACTTTTTAAGCCTAATTGGCCCTTAATTTTATACAGTTGGTGTCTGGACTAACACATGGTTTGTCTGTTTCAGACTTAACCATCTGTGATAAAGTGTTTTCAGATCATAAGCCTGTCTTATTTGACATTGCCTTGCCCTGTTAAACCTGTTAAACCTCACACCCCTGCGTGGCACTGTCATATTATTGAATTGCGCATTTCTCTGCTTATTTCAATCTGAAATCTGGGATTCCCGAGTCTGTGTCTTCAGATACAGAGACGCTCTGCTCCTAGTTTCATTCACCCTGCCAAATTGTATTAGATACTGTGGCTCCATTAAAAACCAGGCACCCTGAAACCAAATCTGAGCCCTGGATAATTGACACAACTTGTGCTGTCAGATGTGAATCCCGAAAAGCTGAAAGACAGCTGAAAAAGGGCACACTGCAGGTGTTGTTCAAATATTAAAGAATTGTTGGCTTTGTTTGGTTCAGAAAATGTTACTGGTTGGGCTACCTGTACTCAGGAGCTGTTCCTAAACCTTTTAAGCATGCAACAGTGAAACCACTGATCAAAAAACCTGGCCTGGACAGTTGGATACTGAATTATTTAACTTTAGGCCTATTAGGAATGTTTCCTTTTCTTTCAGAAATTCTGTTTACAGTCAATTGAAGGTGTTTTTTAATTAAAACAATGTATTTTTTTAATCTGGTCTCTAGCACAGAACCTGCACTGCTGAGGGTATTTAATGACATACTCCTGGCTATAGATTCAGGAAACTATATCGTTAGCTTCATAGCATAAGTGCCTAAGTCATTTTTTGGTCAAATTGAAAATATCAATTAAAAATATGCATGTGATATTTAGAAAATTAGTTTTGTCTTGTTTTCCGAAAACACAAAAAAATGACTTAGGCACTTATGCTATGAAGCTAACGATATGATGCTAGTTCTCCTAGACCAGGGGTAGGCAACCTTTCTGATGGCGAGTGCCATTTAAAATTTCCTCAGAAGTCAGTGTGCCATATGATTGCATTAGCAATAAATTTCATAACGCTCTATATGAACAGTTACACAATATATAGAACCACTTTCTAGAATTATATTTGTTTGCAGATGTTGGCAGCTATCAGCGAATAGTTATCAGTTATTTTGTTATGTTATGGATAAAACGACACTTTTTATCCATAACAAGAACTCATAACAGCAAATGAACTGTACAACGGAAAATACAAATGCTATTTATGGTGTCCTCACAACAATAATAAGAAAAATAAACTGGGCCAATATGGCATGTCTGTTAATACAGAGACACACATGTTAATGCGATTTTTGGTCTCCCACTCAGAGACACAGGTCTGCGAGTGTCCAGCATTCAGAGGCTTCCTGAGGACTCATGTGAGAGAAAATCCGCTCACACAGACATGTAGAGCCAAATACTGTCAATAAGGCCTCTGCAATGTTCTGAAGACAGTTAAACTTGTCAGGTAGTGATGTCCAGCAGGTGAACATGCAGCTCCATGAACACGCACAGCTGTGGATTCCAGCTGCTTCGATGTTGCATTAACTGGCATTAACTCAGCCAGTTAATGTGAGACAAATCCAGCTGCTCATTGTATTGCTCATTGTATTCAAGATGGCGGCGCGCACGGGTGCAGCGGCTCTTAGCTCTCCAGTTTGGTGCTCGTTTTTACTTCTAATGTGGATATTTTTGAATGTTTGCAACGCCGCCATCTCTTACAGTCGCCAAAACCTAATTGACCTAGGTTTTAAATATAGTCTGTCTGTTTCTGGCGACTATCAGCGAACACACAACATCCTGGAGGAGATAGCGAGACCGCCGGGGTCACCGTGGATGGTCTGCCCGCCCAGCAAGCGTAGAAGGCGACGGAGGGAAAGAAAGCAGAAGAGAGGATGCCGGTCGGGCTCAGACGCTAGGCTACGCAAACATCCACACCGGCCAGCACTTCCGAGCCTTTTCCTATCGAACGCCAGATCCATCACCCACAAATTGGACGAATTGGAGCTACAGATAGCCACCACGAGCTTTGCACGTAACTGCAGCATTATTCTTATTACGGAGACGTGGCTTCACCCGCTGATTCCCGACGCTGCAGTCGAGTTAGCAGGCCGCACGCTACACCGGCATGACAGAAACAGCAACTCAGGTAAAAGCAGAGGAGGGGGGCTATGTGTTTACATGCATAACGAGTGGTGTTGTAACAGCAGGATCATTCACACACACTGTTCTCCTGATTTGGAGGTTCTGGCAGTCTCATGCAGACCTTTTTACATCCCGAGGGAGTTTACAGTAGTTATTGTGATAGCTGTTTATATACCGCCGGATGCTAACGTTAGCACGGCTCTCAGCCTCTTGCTCAACACCATAAACAAACAACAGCTTGCCCACCCCGATGGGGTTTTTATTGTCGCCGGCGACTTTAACAAAGCGTGCCTAAAGACTGTGCTTCCTAAATTTGTCCAGTTTGTGGACTTTGCTACGAGAGGAGAACACACTTTGGACCATGTCTATTCAAACATCAGGCATGCTTTCAGAGCGACACCCCTCCCCCACCTGGCTGGATCTGACCACCTCTGCATGTCCCTCACCCCCACCTACACCCCCCTGCTGAGAAAAACAAAGCCCCAGACAAAGACAATAAAAACCTGGCCTGAAGGAGCCCTTTCTCAACTGCAGGACTGCTTCTCAACAACTGTATGGGATTTATTCTCCAGCCACAACCTCCAGGAGTACACGGACACTGTACTCTCGTACATCAGGAACTGTGTTGACAATGTCACCGTCAACAAAAGGGTCAGGGTGTTTCCAAATCAAAAACCCTGGATGATTAGCGAAGTACAATCCCTCCTAAAAAGCCGCAACACTGCCTTCAAGTCAGGGGACAGGGCTGCGTATAGGGCGGCCAGGGCAGACCTGAGTAGAGGCATCAGGAAAGCTAAGACGGCCTATAGGAGGAGGATTGAAGATCACTTTGCTGACAACGACCCCAGAAAAATGTGGCAGGGGATCAATCACATTACCAACTACAGAAGCAATAACCAGGCGACATCTAGGACTGATGCCTCGCTGGCTGAGGATCTAAACCGTTTCTTCGCCCGCTTTGAGACGACCAGGCCCCCAGCTGCCACACCACTTCCACCCGCCCCCAGCACTGGCACACTAACACTCAGGGAGCATCAAGTGAGGTGTGTTCTAAGGTCAGTGAATCCCAGGAAGGCGGCAGGTCCTGATGGAATACATGGAAAGGTTCTCAGAGCATGTGCTGACCGGAGTCTTCACTAAAATCTTCAACCTTTCCTTGTCATCAAACACCGTCCCGCCCTGCCTCAAAACCTCCACCATCATCCCCATCGCCAAGAAGACAGCTGTGGTCAGCCCAAATGACTACAGGCCTGTTGCACTTACGCCTGTAGTGATGAAGTGCTTTGAGAGACTGGTCTGTCAGCACATCAGGGCCGGTCTGCCTCCCACTCTGGACCCCCACCAATTTGCCTACAGGACAAATTGATCCACCGAGGACGCTATCACCATAGCGCTCCACACTGCGCTGAGTCACCTGGAGCACCGAGGAAGCTATGTGAGAATGCTCTTCCTGGACTTTAGCTCAGCATTCAATCATATCATCCTGGAGATCCTGGGCCAGAAACTGTCTCACCTGGGACTCTCCACCCCCATCTGCCTCTGGATCAAGGACTTCCTGACAAATAGACCACAGTCTGTCAGACTCGGCCCCCACCTGTCCAGCACCATCACACTCAGCACCGGGTCTCCACAAGGATGTGTTTTGAGTCCCCTCCTGTTTACGCTCTACACATCCGACTGCTCCCCTACCCATCTCTCAAACACCATCATAAAGTTCGCGGATGACACCACAGTGGTTGGACTCATCGCAAGGGGGGATGAGTCGGACTACAGAGATGAGGTCAACAGACTGACTGAGTGGTGTTCAGTTAACAACCTCCAACTGAACACCACGAAAACTAAAGAACTTATCTTGGACTTCAGGAAGGGCAGAGCAGACCCGGTCCCACTCTACATCCACGGGAACCGTGTGGAGAGGGTACACTCCATGAGGTTTCTGGGCGTGCAGATCTCTGATGACCTCTCCTGGACTGCAAATACCACGGCGGTGGTAAAAAAGGCCCAGCAACGTCTCCACTTTCTGAGAGTGCTCAGGAGGAACAACCTGGAGGAGAGGCTGCTGGTGACATTTTACAGAGCCACCATAGAGAGCATCCTAACGTACGGCATAACATCATGGTATGCAGGGTGCTCAGCTGCGGACAGGAAAGTACTGCAGAGGGTCATCAACACAGCCCAGAAGATCACTGGCTGCTCTCTGCCCAGCCTGGAGGTCACTGCAAACTCTCGGTACCTCAGCAGAGCTGGCAATATCATCAAGGACCACTCTCACCCCAGCAATCAACTGTTTGAACTATTACCGTCAGGCCGACGGTACAGGTCACATAAAACCAGGACAAACAGATTCAGGGATAGGTTCTTTCCCAGAGCTATCACCGTAGTAAATAAGCACAAAAACAATTGAACCTATTCCATACCGTCACTGTCATTATATTATGCTGCTATTCATACTGTCATTATATTAATGCTGCTATCCTGTATATATTGTACATACTATTGTTTGAGTACTTACGATTGTTTTTTTGTACTTTTTATATTTTACATTTATATTTATTATTGAAACTTGCACCAAGGGAGTGGCACTCCGATTTCGTTGTACTCTGTACAATGACAGTAAAGGCTATTCTATTCGATTCTATTAAAGATTTCTGGTTTGATCAGAAAATAAAACATTGGTCCAAACACCTGAAAGTCCCAAAGACGCCTTGTGTCTCGAGTCTACGGATGTATCCGTGTATTTCCGTGGTGCTGATGCTGTGCTGAGTGGACAGCTTCTGAAGCTTTTGAAGTGTCGGAATGTGGAAAGCTAACAACGACCCTCTCACCAGTAGGCTAAGTTATTTTTAGCCAATTACAAGTTGAATCTGGTAGTTGGGGTTGTTAGCTAAGATACCGTCATTAAGAAGAGGAACAACTAATGTGTGTATGTGAGCTGATTTGCAATGTGCACCGCTGGTATGGAGTGCCAGGACTGCCATAATGCATTAATTAAATACACCATTAAATAATTAATTAAATGTGGCAATAATTAATTAAAATTGGAATTAATTAATTAAATAAATAGTTATGACACATGTAATTAATTAATTATTGACACATTTAATTAATTATTTATGTATTTCACATTTTAATTAATTATTGACACATTTAATTAATTAATTATTGACACATTTAATTAATTATTTAATGATATATTTATTTATTTCATTTTGGCAGTCATGGCGCCTGGCTCTCATCATGAAATAATTTTATCTGTCAGCCTCACCCATCAAACTCAGGGGGCGGGGTTAACACTGCCCATGCAGCTTCTCTAACATTTGATTGGTTGCCGTGCAAAGTAAGTCAAAACAGGTCGATCCTAGATAATCGATTGCTTGTGTAGACTTGGGGCAGCCAGGTATCCCAGAATGCAGATCAAATCACAGGCAGCAATGGTGGTGGTGTAGTTTTAAAATACCCCGTTTTTCTGTCACCAGCTACACTTTTAACAGTGTTTTAGCCGCGAATGTCGCGACGTATGTCTGGTCAGGTTGTCAACATAGAACATGTTTGCAAAAGTGCTCAGATGTTTTCAGAGATTTCACTAGCTGTGCTAACAATTAGCATGCAGAGTGCACCCAGGGGGTTACGTTAACCGGTTTGTTTACATATTCCACTCTCCGTGTTCCACATGTTGCATTCGCAGATTCTCATTTTCACCGAACGATCGTCTCTTTCCGCCTGGTCTTGTGTCTCTGTGCTTCTGTAACATAAATAACGAGCTGACATTTTTCTCACGAAACCAGCGATCAGCTCAACAGACCCTCAGTTTACCTGCATGCATCCTCCTCCTCATCTGTCAGCTGTTTAACACCTGCTGCTAATTCAAGAAACACGCCTACGTTACCTGGTGATAGTCACAGTTTAACCGGGCAGCCGGTACTCGATATAAAGCAATGTCAGCGCATTTTTCTGCACAAGATAAGTAAATATAGTGTTTTCCCCGAGCGCAGAGCTGCTGGAGCTTGTTTCCTTACAGAGCACTTTATAGGCGAAGCAGCTTCATCAGCGGCTGATGTCCAATCACCGGCACACAGCTTTGAAACCTCAGCTGAGTTTTAGCTCTCAGTGGTTAAACGCTGGACTTCATTCACTCAGGTTCTGTCTGTCGGGTCACGTTTACTTCGCTGTTTTATTTACAACTGAGCAAATCGGTTTGGCTGAGGTTAAAGTTACGTTTCATAACTGCATAGTTTCACAGACGTTTAATGGTTCACTGGCACATGTGTTAGACTGAACTATCATCTAAATATCATCTGTTTTTTAATAGTTATTCAACTGTATTCTAAGCACCAGCTGTCTGTTAGAATGTGATTTTTTTTTCTCTCTGTTGGCAGAGGTATAAAAAATGCGCAGGAAAATCTGACGTGCATGGCAAACTTCACCGACGATATTTAGGGTGGAATAAACACACATCAAACATAAATGAACCATTTGCCTGTCTCCATAATTGAGAGCATTTTCTCTTCTTATGTCAACACTCTCTCTCTTTTTTTTTTCTTTTTTTTTTTTGCTTTTTCGGTCATGTTATGTTTACCTGTCAAAGGCTCGTTACAAACTATGAAACACATGGTGCAGACTTCTGGATGTTAGAAGAAAACTAATACTGCTCATGAAGGAGACTAAAGGCAGGAAGGTGTCCTTTAAAACTAAACATGTTAATAGGACCTCCCTATTTATATCATAGTTTATGATATAGCACGTGTATTTCAGTAATAGCCTGCTGATTTCAGGTGAACAGTCGCACAGCTCACGTAGGCGTTATCTGTGAAACTCCTTAACTATAATTTATCCAAGTTAACTTCAGTTAACCATTCAGACAGTTCTTTTGCAATGAAAAACATAAACACCCATGCTGCCGGTAGGTTTCCTCAGTGCCAGCTGTTAACATTATAGCTGCTTATGCAGTAACCATGGTAACCACGGACTCTGAGCGGCTGGATCGACGGAGGTCAGACAACAATTTTACATGTATGATCTTAAAACAGGACACAGCCACTATACGTGCTGGCCTCATATCAAATGTGAAGGCAGACTGAGTCTATGTTTGACGTTTTTTATATCTAATCTTCCTTTTCAAACATTTAAACAGCAGCGAGTCTGCAGCTGAGGGAATACAAACTCAAATTGTCGGAACAGGTTTGCTCGTTTCTTGGATTCATTTGGTGATTTATTAAATGTATAACTGTTATTCTAATCTGCTGCTGAGTCTCTTACACTTTTCTTTATGCTGTATATTTTCACGTCTCTGGAATAGTTGGCAGTTAGATAGTCAGCTGGGAAACTTTGTGTTAACTCATGGAGCTGAGGATATCGTGGATATGCTGACCTCGCTCCGTGGTGTACAGGGCCGTTTACCCTCATGATTAATATTCACTATAAAAATATTAGCCGAACATCATGAAGTCTGTATGTGTTTCATAGTGTCGAACAACCTTTGTACAGTTAAAGCCAGCAGTTACTACATGACAGAAACACCAACGTTATCTCTTTTATGCGTTTATACACAGGTCACGCTGATTACTGAACAAAAACCCAAAGATCAGATGTTAAACAGATTTATTTGCTCTCTCTCCTCCTTAAACATGTTTTTAATGTTAGTTATAATTCAGAATTGGCGACTGAAACACGTAGGACACATAAGAACATCAGGAAATAAAACACCGATAAATATAACCTCAGTAAAAGAAGTCAGCGGGGGTTACTACAGCTGTGTACCGGGGCCTGCGCTTTGTCGGTGGGATTGCTTGCGAGGCGAGCGGGTCTATCCCACGCTTTGCCGTGAGACTGGGCAGACATCTCCGAAATCATCGAAGCACTTTTGCAAAGAGGCTGTATCTTGACAAACCGACCAGACACATGAAGATTAAACCACTACATTCTCGGCTAAAAAAATATTAAAACGGTATGTGGTGACACACAAACAGGGTTTTTCAAAGTTCAGTTCTGTTAGCTTCCACATGCCGGTTGTTGTGTGCTAGAAACAATGGCCACCAGGCCAAAGCAATGGTTTTGACTCGATCAGCGTTAACCCCGCCCCCTGAGTTTGATGGGTGAGGCTGACAGATAAAATTATTTCATGATGAGAGCCAGGCGCCATGACTGCCAAAATGAAATAAATAAATATATCATTAAATAATTAATTAAATGTGTCAATAATTAATTAAATGTGTCAATAATTAATTAAAATGTGAAATACATAAATAATTAATTAAATGTGTCAATAATTAATTAAAATGTGAAATACATAAATAATTAATTAAATGTGTCAATAATTAATTAATTACATGTGTCATAACTATTTATTTAATTAATTAATTCCAATTTTAATTAATTATTGCCACATTTAATTAATTATTTAATGGTGTATTTAATTAATGCATTATGGCAGTCCTGGCACTCCATAGCTGGTGCGGCCATTTATTTTTTGATGCACCTTCTCAGATTATTTCACTGCGTGTCGTGCCCAGGGCTGGACTGGGACACAAAAAACCAGCCCGGGCATTTTCACTAAAGACCGGCCCACCAGGTATTAAAGCCATAAAGCCTTTGAATGAAAACAAATGCTGTTGTGACAATGTTGTTGGTATATGTATGATTTCTATACATTTTATGTCAGATAAAAACTTTGGTTGTAAGCTTCAGATAATTATTTAATAACAGCCAGACATTTTAAATGAGAATAAGAAAGTATTTCTTTGTGCCCCTCTTTCCCTGCCCCACCTGGCCCCCCTGGCAGAACTTTGCTAGACCCGCCCCTGCACAGTTACCAGCCGTCAGCTACTTAGAAAAGGATCCTGGTGTTATTTGTCTCTCAGAAACAGTTCATAACTTCCCTCCAACTTATTCATGTCACCTAAAAGGTAAACCTGTTTCTAGTGATGTGACGTTCTGTATCGAGGCTGCGACGCTTGTGTTGAGAAATTGAGGGGGCGTTTCCGCGATGCGCATATCGAGGCTTGCTCCATTTATGGGAGGAGCTGAAAATGATGACGCTTTGCACTGGGGTGAACCAATTGGATGAAAAGCTTCAGTGCTTCATGAAGCTTCATCTGCCCATCACTACCTGTTTCTCCATCACCTGTTCAGCTCTGATGATTCAGTAAGGACATCTCCTGGTTTCATCTTCATGTTTCCCTCTCACCAGATAACCAAACCGACATAATGACCAGCAGCTTTTACAGCTGTGGCTCCAGCAAACATCAGCTGATACTAGAAACTAATATTAAATAAATTCTAAAAGCTGATCAAGCTTAAACATGCTGCTGTTGTTTAGCGCGACATCTGGCGCAAAGTGGGCGATAAACAAACAAGAGAGAAAAGCCGATCAGCTGATCATTGATCAGTTTCATGATTAAAGTAGCAACAGGAGAGGGAGAGAATGAGAGGAGAAGAAGAGGTAGCTGTGCAGCGTAACGACAGAATAACTCCACCTCTGTGTCTTTTTCCATCCTAGCTGAAGTCTGGGACAAACTGCGTCCCTTCTCAGCTCAACACAAAACGCGTAATAATTTCTCTGAATGCGGGACGATTCTGTCTTTTTACAGGACGGTAGGCAACTCTACTAACTAACCTTATGAATAAAATAAAGTTCACTATCAGTAACACCGTAGCACCCACCCAGTTGTATAGAAACTGCTAGCAATAACATATAACATGCTAGCTAGTACGCAGTACGAGTTATTGTAACTGACTGTAAAAAGTCAGCACAACGAAAATAAACTCCACCTAAACTTGGTTTATATCTGACCCAGATAGACTGCAGGTCAGAACTTCTTACCTGAAGTTCAGTTCACCTGACAGTCAGACCGACGGCTGCCTCGGGTCTCTGCTCCTCCTGCCTCCCCTCTCCCTGATCCACCTGCCAGCCAGCATCTGGCCAATCCACCACCTTTCGTTGTTTATACCGTTACAAAAAAAAAAAAGAAAGAAAATTATCGGGCCACCAAGCAAATGCCCGGTATGCCCGATGGCTAGTCCAGCTATGGTCGTGCCATCAGTTAACCCTGCCTAGGGTTGCAGACCCCTGTCCTAGACTTATTTTAATATCTCATTTAGAGCACTGTGAGGGCATTTGTGGCACTGCTCTGGAATGGTTCAGATCCTACACGTATCAGAAAACTTTATAGGTTGGGCTACATGATTTCAGATCTTCCTCTGCTCCTTTTCCTTCCATGGAGCTTGATACTTGCGCCTCTAGTATCTTATTTATATCTGCCGCCCCTTGGTTTTATTTTTAGAAAGCACAAAATTGTTTTCCATTGTTATGGAGATGTTATACAGGTTTACGTACCCCTAACACAAAACCATGCCTACTCAATGAAAACTTTAGTTTTAGCCTTGAGGAGTTAAAAGTGTGGATGGCTCTAAACTTCCTAAATTTTAATGAAAATAAGACAGAAGTTGTTGTGTCAGGTCCAGAAAAGCCCGTCAGCGTCTCTTCTTCCTCAGAAGACTTAGAGACTTCCATCTGCCACTGAAGGCGCTCAAGAACTTTTACTCCTGCACCATCGAGAGCGTCCTGACAGCAAACATCTGCACCTGGTTTAGGAACAGCACCAAGCAGGACAGACGAGATCTGCAAAGAGTGGTGCGCTCGGCTGAACGCATCATTCAATCAGAGCTCCCTGACCTGCTGTCCATCTACACCAAGCGGTGCAAGACCAAAGCTAGGAAGATTATGATGGACCTCTCCCATCCCAACAATGGACTCTTCTCACTGTTGAGGTCTGGGAAGCGCTTCCGCTCCCTTGAGGCCAAAACAGAGAGAATGAGGAGGAGCTTCTTCTCCCAGGATATTCGGGCCCTGAACCAGGTGTAGGACTGGACTCTCCCACACACATCACATCACCACACGCACCACCACACATTTCCTATAATTTATAATCCTTATAATCTCTTTCTGCTATTTGCACATTTTTTACTGTAAATTTCTAAGTTAATTTGTAAATTTTGTAGTAACCTGTAAATTGTAAATACTGTAAAACCTTTTTCTGTCATTTAATGGTCGGGCATTGTACAGCTACAAGCATTTCACCCCCATGTCATACTATGTATGGTTGTGTGTGTGTGACAAATAAAATTTGAATTTGGTGTCACTGGTGGGTCTTTTCCTGTAGACACAGGCTGCTAGCACAGTATGTAAAGCTTACTGTTACAAACTTGGGTTTTAGGATGGACAGTGATTTTAGATTGAGCAGTCAGATCAGTGCAGGGTTAGCTTCTTTTAGCTGAGACAGCTGGCTAAAACAAAACAAAACAAAAAACATGCTTTTAAAAGATCTCTTTGAAACACTCCCCTTCCCAATCACTGAGATCAGCTGACCAACTGCTCTTAGATGTGCGAAGGACATAGTGGTGGTTCAGAGACAATGCTGTTGCTGTAGTGGCTCCCAAATTGGGGAATTCATTGCTGTTTCACATTAGACAGGCCTCTCTAAGACCCACCTCTTCTGCTTGTCATTGGATGCAGTTTGAGATTTGTTGATTTTATTTATTTATTTAATTAAATTATTTTTTTGACTGTTTTTATTCATTTTAATTAGATCTTGCATTTGTCAATGCTCTTATTTTGTGTTGTAATTTTAATTCTAGTCATTATTTTATATGTACTTATTTTATTTATTTCAATTTTATTTTTTTATTGCTATGTTCCACACAATGGTCACTGGTTGCTGTTTTTAAAGTGCTTTATAAATAAAGTTGACTTGGCTTGGCAGGTCAACCGCTGGCACCAGGTGATGTTAGCACATGAGAGCGGTTGCCCCCCTGAGCACACATGACAGATGTGAAAGGGTTTGAAGAGACCATGGAGAACATTATGCTTCCTGTGACATCATTCAGCTAACCGGTTTGGTGGTGGGTCAGTGATAGTCTGGGGAGGCATATTTATGGACAGACGCACAGACCTCTACAGGCCAGGCAGTGGCTTGCACCTGTCTTGGAGCTTTCTTCTCATTAGGAACACGCCCCAACATTGTGAGGCATGCATACAAGCACGTGAGGGGGCATACATCTTGCTGCATCATTTTTTCACTTTTATTTTCAGGATGTCTTTGAATTCCACGTGGAGGCCACATGAAGTTTGTAGGGATCTACTCTGGAGAAAGTTGGCAGAGCTATGAGTCTATGTGCCTCAGCATCTGCTGATCCTGCTCTGTGATTTTACATGGCCTGTCACTTTGTTGCTGAATTGTTATTCCCAGTCCCTTTACTATGGGAGAGGTTCTGAGGGAGACTGTCCCCAGTCTCCCTCCCACGGACTCCAAGAAGGCTGGGTACTCTAAACTGTTGTTTAGCGCATAAGTGCAGGTGACAGTCAGGACCCCTTCCCCGACCCTCGCACAGGGAACAAACCCTCTCGTCCACTGGAAGAAACCCCAAAGTACAGGCAGCAAGCCGAGGGGATACTTGCTTTACGTGTGCTTATGCTTCCCAACCCCCTGAGCCACGGTCAGGGGGTTGGGAAGCGCATCTGTAACCGGAAGGTCGCCGGTTTGATCCCTGGGCTCTCTGTCCTGGTCGTTGTGTCCTTGGGCAAGACACTTTACCCTACCGCCTACTGGTGTTGGCCAGAGGGGCCGATGGCGCGATATGGCAGCCTCGCTTCTGTCAGCCTGCCCCAGGGCAGCTGTGGCTACAACTGTAGCTCCCTCCACCAGTGTGTGTGAATGCGAGAGTGAATGAATAGTAGCATTGTAAAGCGCTTTGGGTGCCTTGAAAAGCGCTATATAAATCCAATCCATTAATACCACTAACATCTGATACTGAAATATTTAATAGTGAGGATATTTCATGAGTGGACCTGTTGACAGGTGGCATTTTATCACTGTACCATTATGGATTTCACAGTTCCTGAGAGCAAGCCATTCTTTCACCTAAGTGCTTGATTTTATGTACCTGTGGCCATGGAAGCTGATTGGGACACTTGAATTAAATGATTTCGATGAATGAGTGAATACTTTTGGCAATACAGTGTATATAGAGTTTATGCTATTTGAATAAACTTCTGACACTCAAAATGAAATATTAAAATAATTACTGATGAATCATAATCAAAATTTAAAAAGGCCTGAAATATATGACACTTCATGTCTAATGAATAAAGATTATGAAAGGAACTGTAGGGTAGGGTAAGGAGGAGAAGGCAAAGGGAAAGGGATGGCCTACAAATTCTATCCAAGTTTTCAGTTTGTAGGCTTTCTCAGGTGATTTGACATATTTTACTCCTAACCAATAGCTTTTCCTATATGTAAACAGTGAGTACAAAGTGCCAAATGCAGTGATTAAAAAAGGATTCAAACCAGGTTATCTTTGTTTACAAACCTATAACTTGTGTCATTAATGCCTCTTTAGGATAGAAATGCACACTTTATATGTGAAATGTAGTCTAAAAAACATTGCTGACTTGCGTCTGTTACACAGCGGTGGGGATAACTGGTTGGTACAAACCAGTCAAAATGTAATGGTATTGGAGTTCTGTGCAATGTTTTAATGTTTTTCTGAAATTAGATCATATATGTTAAAGAGACAGTACTGTCACAAATATAACAAATAAAGAAGGTCGCTCTTACAGTTTATGAGTGCTGCTGAGTTGAGAATCCAGCATCTCCAGTTCACTTTTAGCTAAGAAAGGAGGAACAATACATGAAGTCAATATGTGTGTAAATCATGAGACAGTGATTGGATTTGCTATCATGAATGTCCATTTATTCCAGTAGAAAATTATATGCTCTGTCCTCAAGTGTACTCATACTATAGACACTTTCAATTTCAATTCAATTCAGTTTTATTTATATAGCACCAAATCACAACAACGGTTGCCTCAAGGTGCTTTATATTTTAAGTTAAAGACTCTACTTGGTGAAGTGGGATGGATAAACTCCCTTTTAACAGGAAGACACCTCCAGCTGAACCAGGCTCAGGTAGGGGCAGCCATCTGCCTCAACCAGTTGGTGTGATGGGAGCAAGACAGGATAGAAGACACACTGCGTAACAGAGCCAAAGATTGATAACAACAACTAATGATTAAGTGCAGAGTGGTGTGTAACCACACAGTGACTGAAAAACTAGTCAGTGCATTGTGGGATGCCCCCATCAGCCTAAGCCTAAGGGTCACTTTAGGCTTAGGCTGATGCTTTAATCTTAAAGGGTCGTTTAAAATTAAAGCATTAATTGATGGTAGGACTTCTTTCTCCAAAAACACAAGAAATCATACTTATAGCACAAGAAAATTACTGAAAACACATTAGAAAGGGTGATTTGAGGCATCTTATCCCACTCACTAGATACACTCACCATGCAGTTTGTTAGGTACAGTACATCTGTTCAGTTGCTCATTCGTGCAAACAAATCAGTGAATCACATGGTATATAGACACAATCAAGATTACCTTTTTAAGTTAAAAAGTTAAAAAACAGGAAATTAAGGCAACAAATCACATGAACTCACCAAAGTTGGACAATAGTTGATTGGAAAAATGCTGCCTGGTCTGATAAGTCAATTTTCATTTCAATTTTATTCATGTACAATAACAATCAGTTCCATCTATCCATCTTCTTCTGCTTATCTGGGGCCACTTTGCAGAAGCAGCATCCTAAGCAAAGAAGCCCAGACCTCCCTCTCCCCAGTCACCTCCTCTAAATTGTCCGGGGGAACACCAAGGCCTTCTCATGCCTGCCGAGAGATATAATCCCTTCAGCGTGTCCTGGGTCTGCCCCAGGGCCTCCTCCTGGTGGTACACGTCTGGAAAACCTCACCCAAGAGGTGCCCAGGAGGCATCCTTGTCAAATGCCCGAACCACCCTACCACCCTGCGGGCCAAAATTGGCCCGCAGCCTAATTACCTTTGGCCCGCGAAGCCATACAAAATTACCATTAGAGCTGGCCTGCCAGTATTATACAGTGCATGTACTGCTAATACTACAATTCCCAGAATGCTCTGTTGGTGTTTTGGCACGTCAGTCATGACAGGACCCATTAGCACCCTCTCCTCTGTTAACCATAGTCATAGCAACCATGCAAATACTGCCATGCTACCTATCGGCGACCGTGGCTCAGGGGGTTGGGAAGCGTATCTGTAACCGGAAGGTCGCCGGTTCGATCCCCGGGCTCTCTGTCCTGGTCGTTGTGTCCTTGGGCAAGACACTTTACCCTACCGCCTACTGGTGTTGGCCAGAGGGGCCGATGGCGCGATATGGCAGCCTCGCTTCTGTCAGTCTGCCCCAGGGCAGCTGTGGCTACAACCGTAGCTTGCTTCCACCAGTGTGTGAATGAATAGTGGCATTGTAAAGCGCTTTGGGTGCCTTGAAAAGCGCTATATAAATCCAATCCATTATTATTATTATTATCCCAAAATGGCAAAAAGAAAGGCAGAAAACAGGAGCTTTCTGGACAGGTGGAAGAATATGATGAAAATTTGATAAATGATAAAATGATAAAATTTAATTCAGAAGGCTGCAAATACAAATTTAATTAAGAAATTAATTCCACTGATGTGTTGTTTAATTGGAATTTTGATTTTGCATGTGTGCAATATTAAGTTATATATACGTTTATATAAGTTATATATATTATTTAGTATTAAGCTTTGCTTGTTCCATATTCAGTTTTTCAGCAAAACTTGTTTGAGTCCATAAGAAAAGATTCCTTGTTATATTTGGAGGAAGAGTTTTTTTCAATGAATATTAATGTTAGCCTGCGACTTTGATCCAGTTTTGAATTTTGGCCCACTGTGTATTTAAGTTTGACACCCCTGCTTTAAAGGAAGCCCATTTCTGCCGCTTGTATCCATGATTTCATTCTTTTGGTCACTACCCACAGCTCGTGACCGTAGGTGAGGGTAGGGGCATAAATCGACTGGTAAATCAATAGCTTCACTTTTACACTCAGCTCTCTCTTCACCATGATGGACCAGTACAGTGTCCACATCACTGCAGCACCAAATCCACCAATCCGTCTAAGAAATTTAAGCTCCTCCACTTGGGACAGGAACTTGTCCCTCACCCAGAGTGGGTGCTCCACCCTTTTCCAGCTGAGGACCATGACCTCAGATTTGGAGGGGTTGATTCTCATTCCAACTGCTTCACACTCAGCTACGAACGGTTCCAGTGCGAGCTGGAGGCCATCACCCAATGAAGCCAACAGAACCACATCATCTGCAAAAAGCAGAGAAGACATTCTGAGTGAAAGCCTTCCTCCACTTGGCTACACCTAGAAATTCTGTCCATGAAAATTACAAACAGAATCAGTGACAAAGGGCAGCCCTGCTGGAGTCCATCACCCACTGGAAACGAGTCAGAATTATTTCCAGCTATGCAGAGCAAGCTTCTGCAATGGTTGTATAATGATTGAACGCCTTGTAGCAATGGGCCAGACAACCCATACCTCCCACAGGAACCACCTCCCACAGGACACGGTCGAATGCTTTCTCCAAAGTACACAAAAAAACAAACTCCCATGCACCGTCAAGTATTCTCGAGAGGATAAAGAGCTGATCCAGTGTTGCATAACCAAGACGAAAACTGCATTGTACCTCTTGTATCCGAGGTTCAACCAACAGACAGACTCTTCTTCCTGGCATAGACTTTCCCAGGGAGGCTGAGGAGTGTGATGCCCCACTCCCTCTGGTCCATCTTCTTAAAGATGGGCACCACCACCCCGGTCTGCCATCCCAGAGGTACCACCCCTGATTTTCATGCAGCATTGTAGAGGCATGCCAACCAAGACAGCCGCACAACATCCAGAGCCTTCAGGAACTCAGGGCAAACCTCATCCGCATCTGCCATCATGGACTTGTTTAACTTCCTCAGTGACCTCAACGCCAGAGATAGACAAGGGAGGTTACCACAACAACAGGCACCAACCACCTTTGGCTTTGGCAATGGAGATGCTGAACATGGTCCATTTGGACCATGTTCTGAGGGAGACTGTCCCCAGTCTCCCTCCCACGGACTCCAAGAAGGCTGGGTACTCTAAACCGTTGTTTAGCGCATAAGCGCAGATGACAGTCAGGACCCCTTCCCCGACCCTCGCACAGGGAACAAACCCTCTCGTCCACCGGAAGAAACCCCAAAGTACAGGCAGCAAGCCGAGGGGATACTTGCTTTACGTGTGCTTATGCTTTATGTTGTACTGTAAAGACACTACAATACCATACTTTCAGACTGTACTACCATCCAATATAGCACCTGCTTGACAGGAACACAATATTTACACCACGGATGTGCAACCTGCAAATCTACAGCAACTGCATGGTGATATCATGTCAATAAGTGTATGTATGCATGTATGCATCTATGTATGTATGTGTGTATGTATGTATGGGGGTTACATAATTTACCTTGTTTGAGGAAATCATCCATCTTTTCTTTGAAAGGTTCCAAGTTCTCCTCATCTGAAATCTTACACACTTTTTCTACTTCTGATATGCATGCTGAGAAAATGAAAACAGTCAACCATTGAATGAACCATTTCAGCTTTATCAATATATTTCATGCACGCATGGAAGTATGAATCATGTTAAACCACTATAATGCCCCAAATGGTTTTAGTTTGATTTTTAAATGGACTCAAACACTTGCAAATCATCATTTTCACCTTTGAATGATGAGAGGTAGTCAGGTAATGGGTATTGGTCAGTTTCCAGGAAATGAATGCTTATACAGTAAATGTATGTCCTTTAATCTGATGGAAATGCAGCTACGTGTGTTACCTCTCAGATCCTTCCTGAGTCGTGCCAGATCTTTCTGAAAATCTTCAAATTTCAGCTGTGAAGCCTGAAACAGGTCATGAGGCTCAGGGAGAGGATACACACATGTCTCCCTGCCAGCATCCTGGAAATGGACAAACCAATTAGGGCACAATACAATTGTTCAAATGAATCATAGATGTCCTACTGTTGGAATAACCATCCCCAGCATGCTAGATGTTAGCAATGCAATTTCATATGTATATATAAAAAATAATGTATGTTTGTATGTATGTAATAATGTATAATATATATAAATATTAGGGGTGCAATGATATTCGTATCGATATTGAACCGTTCGATACAGTGCTTTCGGTTCGGTACGCATATGTATTGAACAATACAAAATTTGTAATTTATTTTATCAACTTTCCTTCTGACGATGCTGTCTGTGTTGAGCGCTCAGTGAATCTACGTTCGACTACTCCGCCTAGGCTGCACTGTTGAGCGCAGATCCACTGAGCGCTCAACACAGACAGCATCGTCAGAAGGAAGCGCGCAGGGCAAGCTAGCGAGACAGAAGTTAAGCTCTCCTTGCAACATGGCAAATTGAACCTCCCCCACCCTCATTCAGATCTGGCGTTTGGAATTATTTTGGTTTTCATGTGACGTATGACCCTGAAGGTAAGCGCGTCATGGACTAAAGTAAAACAGTATGTTGGATGTGCCACGCAATGCTCAATTACATGGGTGGGAACTAGTGTGTTAGCGCAGTTAGCTCGTTAACGTGTTGGCCGTCAGGGGTAGCTTGTTAACGGAGATTTGCCGTGTTGTGGCGTTAAGGTCATTTCAACGAGATTAACCTGAAAGCACTAGTGGGAACACAACGAATATGACTGCACATTTACATCATCCTAGTGCAAAGACAAGTGGAAGCAGACAAAAACGACAAGCATGCATGCTACAAACTTTACCCGAGTCATTTAGACAGCCGTTAACCCATGATTCTCCTTATGGGGACCTGATATGTTTAATATGCTGCTGAGAATATAGCCCAGAAGAAGCGGATAGTATGGCTTTTATTTTGGAAAGAGCCATTTCTCTGTAATAAACTCTCTTTTCCAAAGATGAGTGATTCCTCAGATACAGGGCTCGCAATATCGCTAGCCCGACGTCCCGGGGCTAGCGATTTTTCCAGTCGGGCTACCAAAATCTATCTCTGCCCTGCCCGTCGGGCTATCGTAGGAAGGAAAAATATATGTCAATGCTTTTGCATTCTTTCGGAAATGTAGCTGGGTAATTATGTCATTGGCATCGGTGCGCCACTGCCAATATGTGACATATTGAAATCGCGTTTGAATTTGCGCTTGTTTTTTGCTTTCACTTTGCAATCGCGCGAACTGTGTATAGAGAGCGACAGCACTGATCTGTGAGTGATGATAATTTGTGCACCAATTCCTCTGACATCGTCTTATCAATCGTTAGCTTACTACGCAAACATGACGAGTGAAATCTCCCGCAGCAAGCTTAAACATGTAAGAGGATGCAGAGAATCGCTGAGCTTATGTGAGTGCGTGTGTAAAAGCAGCAGGATATATATTTCAGTTCTGCTGAGCCAAATAAGACAGGTCAGGGTGAAGAAGTGACAGCCAAAGAAAAGCTTACCACAAAACGGAAAAGTTATGACAAATCAGACTATAAGGCAAAAAGAAAGTGCAGCTTTATGGTTTCATGGACAAAATAATTTCTGTGGCTGCGATATGATGAGCTATATAACCAGGGCTGCACATAAGTGGTCCGCAGGTGCGCAGTCGCTGTCAAAATAAAAAACACGCACAAGGGTTAGGGTTAAATTTAAAAACTGTACTTTTGAGTTAAAATATATATATTTATAATTTTAATAAATGACAAATTAAAAAGGCATGAAAAATTTTTTTTGTATCGAAAAAATATCGAACCGTGACACCAAAGTATCGAACCGAACCGTGAATTTTGTGTATCGTTGCACCCCTAATAAATAAATAATTATATCTATCTATAGATATCTATAGATATATAGATATAGATATATAGAAAGAAAGAGAGAGAAAGAGAGAGAGAGAGAGAGAGAGAGAGAGAGAGAGAGAAAGAGAGAGAGAGAGAGAGAGAAATTCCCCTGCGGGCAATCTATCCTTCAAGCTTGCCAGGACGCCAGGTCAGGGGGGAGATATCATCACCCCCACCTGAGATTGGGTACCAAGCCCCAAGTGCAATAGAAGAAGGATCATTGAGTGCAAGAGGAACTGACCTGAGAGATAGGATCATGGTAAAGCTTGAAACCTGGATCCTCCATAGCTGGCTACCAAGACTGCCACCATTCCCGGGACTAGCAAGCTGATCTACACCACGGCAGCAGTGATCAGTGAGATGCTTGGCTACAAACTGAACAGCCACAAAGAGCAGTACCCTCCATGGAGAGGGAGACTAGAGGTCAAGATTAAGGTAGCACGCAGGGAAGCTAGCCAACTATCAGAGCTGCAAAAAGGTGCAACAAAGAAGGTGCCTAAGAAGTACAGCAAGCTGTCCATACCTGAGGTCTTGGAAACTGCCAAACAAAGACTGACATCCTTGGCCAGCCGCTTCAAGAGGAACACCAGAGAGATCAAAGGCAGGAGAATAAACCAGCTGTTCTCCACAGAACCAGCTATCAGTGGCAGGGGAACAATATGAGAACAGCACCACCAAGGCTGGAGACAGAACAATACTGGAAGAGCATATGGAAGAAGGACGCAACCCATAAGGGCAATGCTCAGTGGCTAGTGGATCTAAGAGCAGACCACAGCAACCTCCCTGAACAGGGTCCGGTAACCATCACATTGGCAGACATCCAAGAAAGGGTCTGCAGTATGAAGAGTTGGACATCACCAGGCCCCGACATGATTCACGCCTACTGGCTGAAGAAGCTGACTGCACTCCATGAGCGTCTGGCAGCACAAATGAACCAGCTGCTAGTTGACGAGAGACACCCAGAATGACTAACCAAAGGTCGGACAATCCCGATCCTCAAGGACCCCCAGAAGGGGCCGGTCCCATCCAACTACCAGCCAATAACCAGCCTCAACACCAAGTGGAAGCTTCTGTCAGGCATCATAGCGGCTAAGATGAACAGGCACATGGCTCAATACATGAGTGGGGCACAGAAAGGGATGGGCAAGAATACCAGAGGCGCACAACACCAGCTACTGGTAGACCAAGCAGTCAGCTGAGACTGCAGGACCAGACTGACCAACCTTTGCACTACCTGGATTGATTACAAGAAGGCCTATGACTCAATGCCCCACACCTGGATCCTGGAACGCCTAGACCTATACAAGATCAACAGGACCCTAAGAGCCTTCATCAGGAACTCAATGGGGATGTGGGGGACAACACTAGAGGCCAACTTCAAGCCCAACTTCAAGCCCATAGCACAAGTCACCATCAAGTGAGGGATCTGCCAAGGAGATGCTCTGTCCCCACTGCAGTTCTACATAGGGCTGTACCCCCTCAGTGAGATCATTGACAAGGCTGGCTACGGATATCGATGACAGAATGGAGCATTTGTAAGCCCCTCCTGTACATGGATAACATCAAACTGTATGCCAAGAGTGAATGAGACATTGATTCCTTGATCCACACCACCAAGATATACAGCAATGACATCAGAATGTCGTTCGGACAAGAAAAGTGTGGTCGGATGATAAAAAAGAGAGGGAAGGTAGTCAGAACTGAGGGGATCAAACTCCCCGATGGCAACACTGCAGACATAGAGGACCGCTAAAAGTACCTGGCGATCCCACAGGCAAATAGGAACCATGAAGAGGCTGCTAGGACAGCTGCAACCACCACCTGCAGAGGGTCAGGCAAGTCCTGAGGAGTCAGCTGAATGGTAAGAACAAGATCCGGGCTATCAATACCTACACCCTGCCCGTGATCAGGTACCCTGCTGGGATAATAAGCTGGTCAAAGGAGGAGATAGAAGCCACTGACATCAAGACGAGGAAGCTCCTGACTATGCATGGAGGGTTTCACCCCAAGTCCAGCAGCCTGAGGCTGTACACTAAGCGGAAGGAAGGAGGCTGAGGATTGGTGAGTGTCAGCGCCACGGTCCAGGATGAGACAAGGAACATCCAAGAATACATTGGGAAGATGGCCCCAACTGACCGAGTGCTCAGTGAATACCTCAGGCAGCAGAAACCCAAGAAAGAGGAGGAAGAGGAGGGACCATCAATGAAGGACAGCCCTCTGGACAGTATTTACTACCGGCAGAAAGAGGAAGTGGCTGACATCCAGAAATCCTACCAGTGGCTGGACAAAGCTGGACTGAAAGACAGCACAGAGGCACTAATCATGACAGCACAGAAACAAGCTCTGAGCACATAGAGGCTGGGGTCTATCACACCAGGCAAGACCCCAGGTGCAGACTGTGTAAAGATGCCCCTGAGACAATTCAGAACATAACTGCAGGGTGTAAGATGCTAGCTAGCAGGGCATACATGGAACGCCATAACCAAGTGGCCAGGAAAGTATACAGAAACATGTGTGCCGAATATGGCCTGGAAGTCCTGAGGTCAAAATGACCGAGCTAAGATTCTTTGGGACTTCCAGATACAGACGGACAAAATTGTAGGTGGCTAACCAACCGGACATAATGGTGGTAGACAAACAGAAGAAGTCAGCCGTAGTGATAGATGTAGCGGTTCCCAATGACAGCAACATCAGGAAGAAGGAACACGAGAAGCCTGAGAAATACCAAAGGCTCAGAGAAGAGCTAGAGAAAATATGGAGGGTGAAGGCAACAGTGGTCCCAGTGGTAATTGGAGTACTAGGTGCGGTGACTCCCAAGCTAGGCAAGTTGCTCCAGCAGATCCCAGGGACAACATTGGAGATCTCTCTCCAGAAGAGCGCACCCATATGGAAAAGATATATATAAATCTTATAAAGTTTGTATCTGTCATGTGTGAAACTTGTATGAAAAGCATATAATAGTGAAAACAGATATAAGATCCCTTGAAAAATTATATAATGAAACTTGTATATTTTGTATACTTACTAAAACAATGTATGAAAGTAATGAGAAAGTGGCCACTTTCAAGAGTAAATCATGTAAGCCTTATATGATTTACTCATGAAAGTGGCCACTTTCATGAGTAATCACATATAAGTTTTTACTATTTCTTTTCCATATGGGCAGTCCTGGGAACAGCTAAGATACTGCGCAGGAACCTCAAGCTCCCAGGCATCTGGTGGAGGACCGAGCTTGAAGGATAGACCACCCGCAGGGGCGAGAGGGGAATTATTTTTTCTTATATGGTCAATTAAGTATGATTCTGAGATCATAGCTCCTAAAATTTTTTGCATTAAACAATTACATGTATCAGAGAGTGAAATGACTTTGCTTTTCTGCAACAAATGACACACCAGAAATGTAAATCACTGTCATAACTAGGGATGGGTACTGATATCCGGTGCCATTATGGCGGTAGTAACTAGAAAAGCAGCGCGCATCTCAGTGCTTTATTTCGGTGCTTTTTTTTTCTCCCTGAGATGTCATACACTTTGGATTGTAGCCAATCATTTTACCTTTCCAAGGATAGTAGACGGGCCCAGGTACGTATGTTCTTTTAGAGCAGAGCTACAGATTAAAAATGCCCAAGGCGAAGCGGTCAAAGGTTTGGCTGTACTTCACAGCAAAAGATGCAAACTCAGCAGCCTGCAACAAGTGCTTTTAAGGTGATAATGTGCAAAGGAGGTAACACCTCGAATCTGATGAAACACCTGGCGACGCATAGCGTTTTTTTAAAAGCCTAAAAATGCACCTTATTTGATAGCTTGCTGAAAAACCTCACACCGAGCACATCTACTGCGGGTGTGATGCCTGTTATCGGACCCAGAGTTAGCAACATCCCCCAATACCCGAAGGGGAGAGTCCTGGCCCTAGCCATGCCAGTGTAGCAGAAATGATGATAGATGATGATGGCAGCAGCAGCATAACTACACCATCGTAGTTACATGCGGCTGTCTTCTTGTTTGATGGCAGATACTCCCTTCACCTTGACCAAAAAGGCTAAAATGACCAAATAAAGAGTGGACGAAATTCATAGGGCAGTGACAAAATTTATAGTCAGAGATCTCCATCCAAAAAGAGACTGCTAAAAATAAAAACATAAGAGGTTTTTGGACAAAGTTTGTGCTCTCCATTCTTTAAGCACCGGTTTTAGCACCGTTTAAGCACCGGCAGCGTTTCAAAAGTACCGGCTTGGCACCGGTATCGGATTAAACCTAAACGATACCCATCCCTACTCATCACAGGCACAAATGTCATAGTAATTTGGGGCTTTTTAAAACTATTTCAATAGAACTGTATATACTGAAGCATACTGTGGTACTGAAGGTTTTCAAATGACTCAATGAATTTATCAAAGCTCTAAGAAGCAGAACTGTAGATTTAAGTTAGTTAGGTCTCTTGGAGGTTTGTTTAAACAACTGCAGAGTCCAAGATTATCAAACAGTCATATGTAAGTTATATGAATGTCACTATCCGGTCGTTAAGTCTGACGTAGCTAGCCGTGTCTGGGCCTAAACTCCGCTGCAGGTCCGTATATCAAATGATCACTATGGCAGTAGTGAGAGTTGAAAAACTGTCTAAAGTCTTTCATCTTTAATAAAATGATCAGCGTTCTGCTCTACCAGGTGTAACAATTGAGTTTAACATCCAGGCATCCATGAAAACGGAATTTATGACATTTAACGGAGTTAGAAGTTAGCAGGAAGTTAGTTCGCTAGCTTCTATCTAAATACAATATAGCATGTCCTGACTGCGGGGTTTTGGAAACAAATTAAAACGTACAGCTCTGTTATCACTTGCAACATAAATGAAGACCGGAAACTAAAAAGCAGTGACGTTTGTAGGGTTACTGAAGTTTGGCTAGCTGGTATATAAAGATGTGCTATGTGACCGCTAGCGACACAGCTATGTTAGCATAATCCCATCTGCCGGTGGATCACTGACTTCCTGACGGACAGGAAACAGCATGTGAGGCTGGGAAAGAATGTCTCGGACTCCCGGACCATCAGCACCGGCTCCCCTCAGGGCTGTGTTCTTTCTCCCCTGCTCTTCTCCCTGTATACTAACTGCTGCACCTCCACCCACCAGTCTGTCAAGCTAATCAAGTTTGCAGATGACACCACCGTTATTGGACTCATCTCGGACGGGGATGAGTCTG
Organism: Simochromis diagramma; assembly: GCF_900408965.1. Taxonomy (NCBI): domain Eukaryota; kingdom Metazoa; phylum Chordata; class Actinopteri; order Cichliformes; family Cichlidae; genus Simochromis; species Simochromis diagramma. The sequence goes on from NW_024386953.1 coordinate 726,757, forward strand.
CCTACAGGAGGGAGGTTGAACGTTTGGTGTCCTGGTGCAGCCACAACAACCTGGTGCTGAATGCCCAGAAGACAGTGGAGATTATTGTGGACTTCAGGAAGCACACAGCTCCACTCCCCCCCATCATCCTGACTGACACCCCCATCACCTCTGTGGACTCATTCCGCTTCCTGGGTACCACCATCACCCAGGACCTGAAGTGGGAGCCCACCATCACCTCCGTCATTAAGAAAGCCCAGCAGAGGATGTACTTCCTGAGGCAGCTGAAGAAATTCAACCTGCCAACACGGACGATGATGCAATTCTACACTGCAATCATCGAGTCCATCCTCACCTCCTCCATCACCGTGTGGTACGCTGGAGCCACTATCAGGGACAAACAGAGACTGCAGCGTGTTGTGCGCTCTGCTGAGAAGGTGATTGGCTGCAGACTCCCATCTCTGCAGGACCTGTACACCTCCAGGACACTGGGGCGTGCAGCTCGGATCTCAGCTGACCCTTCTCACCCTGGACACAGTCTGTTTGACCTGCTCCCCTCAGGCAGGAGGCTCCGGTCCATTCGCACCAGAACCTCTCGCCATAAGAACAGTTTCTTCCCCTCTGCTGTTGGACACATGAACAATAACCGTATGACTATTCCCACCACTAACACATGACCCTACGCTGTGTTCACTGCATCATTCCATGTTGGCACTGATCACCACCTGCACTCATGTATATATCATGTATATATCTATCTACTTAGCACTTTTAATTCTTATTCTCATTTTTATTTTCATGTCTATTTAAGCTTAATTTATAACAGTATTTATAACAGTATGTTTGCACTGAAGCACCGCAGCAATTTCCTAATGTTGTAAACCCGCTCAACATTTGGCAATAAAACCCTTTCTGATTCTGATTCTGATAATATAAACAAGCTAACTTTTTTCCACTCGATAAAAGTTAACGTGAGTGTTCTCGGTGGTCAGGAACAAATGTAATCGCATGGATGGATGCTGTATAAGGACCAAACTTCAGCCAGGAGAACAACTGAGATAATCCATCCACAATACGAGGTTAGTCATTCATATACTGCTGCATGGGCTGGGCTGTAGTTACATCCTAAGGTTTTAAAAACTGAGCTTAAATAAATGATTAGCGGTAATAAAAGCCGAGGGAGGTCAACAGTGATCACTGACTGTTTTAGGAGCTTTTTGAGATTAAGTAGAAGAAAATACAAAACATTAAACATGTTAACAACACAAAAGCCATATTAAACGCAGACTACTTTAGGCCCGGAAGTAGAATTCGTCACGTCATCAACTTAACGACCGGATTTTGCCAAGGACTGGAATAAGACTCAAACTATCACCCTCAGGAAATTAGTTAGGATGTTCAGAAAATGTTTGTCAGCTACCAACTACCAAACTGCTGTAACACCAGCATCTGCAGTATGTGAATGTTATATTGCATCTGTGTGAGCTAACCACGCCTTATGTTCTAAGCGTGGGTCCTTATTCTTTTCTGAATTAGAGCTTTTGTAACTTGTAATTGGGCACTCCTTTTGTTGTTATCTGTTATAGTTCAGATAACTATGAGTTGTACTCATGCTTCTGACAGTGCCAAGTTGGCTTTTTCACTGGAGTTATTATGCAATTGTGTGCTGAGATGGGCGCAGGCTGTTTTAAAGACCTATACTAAGCTCTCTTATAATGAATTCATTATCAAATTTAGGGTAGTGTTCTGCCTGCAGTTGGCCAAGGTAAGCGCATTATAGCAGCTGATTTTTGTTCCAATTTGTCCCAATTGTTTTTGGATACTGGCAGAGGAGATACATTGGGAGGACAAGGTTGTGATAATAACTTTTGTTCTTGGTGTGTGTGATGATCTGAAATGAGAACTGGCCTAAAAGGGTTATATCACAATGTGGTTGAAGTTTTCAGAAAGGATTTGGCTCCTTTTTTTTTCTTTCCATCACCCATATGACTATGCCACAGATCTGCTCCCAGTCCCAGTACTCCCAGTTCTCACTAGTCACCTTTACATCTTGACTAAAACTGAATGCAAGGAATGGAGAAACACATCACTGACTCCCTAGCGCCTGGTATCATTCGACCATCCTCATCTCCCCTTGATGCAGGGTTCTCCTTTATTGGGAAGAATAACAAGACCCACTAAACACTGGACATCAGATAGATGTGCAGATGATGTCGATATTGGGTCCCTCTGTCCATGATCAATTCTGGACATCTATACAATGTTCAAACTAGTTCCACAATTTCAACATCCAACCATAACCCAGCTTGGACGTCACTATGACGCTCAACATTTCCACTTTAGACCGGATCATTTTTTTGGATGTCATGTGGATATCTATGACAGATGCAGGTAATTTACATGATTAATAAATGTAACTTATCAACATTGTTGTTATTAACGTGATACACACACACACACACACACACACACACACATATACACAGATTTATTTTAAAAAAATTTATTAGGTTTTAGCCTATTGATTTATTCAGTACATGTGGGTTGGATTTTTTTGTTGTCGTAATTCAACATTTTACTGTTTTTCTTTAACTGGTTTATTTACTTAACTTCTATGTTTGTAACCAGGTTAAAACTGTCATTCATTAAATTGTTTAAATATGTTGAAATATTAAAAATGTTAAAATACATGTTAATATGTAAATGGTTAAATAATGCCTGATAATGGTTAAAGTATTTAGAAAAGTCTTCAAATTCCTTTTAAATGAAGCACAATGTGTTAAATATGTTTAAATGAGCATTTGCATTAAATATGGTCATTTTTACAAGTATCCTGTTTTATCGTGAAGAGCTAATGATTGTATGACAAAGTGAGCATGGTTGTGATCGGTAGCTGGGCTGAGAGAAGCTGCAATGGAAAGTATGTGAAGTTTGTGCAAATTTGTGCAGACTATATGCTCAACAGTCTTTGTCAAAAAACTCCTTTTGCAAACTGCCTGTGAGCCGGGGACATTTTTTCTCGAAATCCACTGTGCATGTTTACTTTTGTTTAAGCGTCAAGAGCCTGAGCTGTTTTGGAGATGTCCACTGATCACTTTGCATTTCTTCACACATAACTGTTTCCCATGTTTCCAAAGGGTGGAGAACATGTTTTCTGTACCAGTTATTTTCCTGTAGGTTTTTGGCTCAACAGCTAGTTTGAACTGGAAATACATTTCACCTTTGTATGTGTCTCTAGTTATCAAAAGATGTCTGCACTGACCACATTTGGGCTACAAATAGCCCACACTAGTAATTCAGTAGATGTTTAAAAAAAGACGTTACTTGGTGTTACAAAACAACTCTTTCAGTGGGCCAAATTGGACGTGACATATTAAAGATGTCACTCCACTCATTTTACGTAGTGGGGATGCTATGGCCGTGTATCACCTTCCAAAGTCATAATGATAAAACCATCAAAACAAATATCCATTATCACTATTATCATTTTGAACCGTTGCAGGGAGCCACCATCTTTCCTAAACTTGACCTAAAAAATGCTTACCACTTTGCTTGCATTGAGGAAAGAGATGATTACAGAACTGAGACGTTTTGAAAGTCATATCATGCCATTTGGTCTCAGTAATGCTCCCGCTGTTTATCAGGTCCTTGTTAATAATGTACAATTCATGACTACCTGAATTGTTGTTTTTGTTTGTTTGGATGATCTCCTCATTTTTTCCAGCAAACTGTCTGAACATGAACCTCAAATCCATCAAGTGTTGCAGTGTTTGCTGGAAAATAAGCTTTATGTCAACGGTGAGAATTGCAAATTCCGTGTTACAGTTTCTTTCCATTGTTGTGAAAGAGCAGATCAAAGCTGACCCTGCAGACTTTCAAGCTGTTTTGGACTGACCCATTCTACAACTTGTAAACATCTCCTGGGGTTTGACACTGGTTTACCTCAAACCTGCTCATTCTGTTGCCCTCTCCAAATTCCCTTCTGCCCCAGAAACAGTTCAGCTCTTAGTGGACCATGTCTTCATGTGATGCCTCTGGACATTGCCTCCAACTGTGGGCCACGGTTTACATCATGAGTTTGGAAGGAGTTCTGCTCTATTCTAGGTGCCCAGGCAAGCCTCTCTTCTGGTTCTCACCCACAGACTAACCGATAAATCAAAAGGCCAAATCAGGAGTTGGAAGCAGCTCTCAGTCGTGTTGCTTCTTTAAACCAGTCCACCTAGAGCACATAACATACCTGGTAGAATACGTCCATATCTCCATAATATCCCCGACAACTGGTCTCTCATTTGAGGCATCCCTTGGTTGTCAGCCACCACTGTTTACCACCACAGAACATGAGGTTTTGTTCTGTCTGTTCAACATCATTTTCGTCATTATCACAGCAACCCACGCTGCACTGTTATGGACGAAGGAGCAAAACAAACAACTGGTGGACTGTTGTTGCACTCCTGATCCAAACTACCTGCCCAGTCAAAAGGTTTGGCTTTTTACTAAGCACATATCTCTTAAGACCAACTCCAAGAAACTCACTCCTGGTTACTCTGATTCTTTTGAAAGAGAAGCTCAAAAGGATCAATGTCTACTTGTTTAAGGTTACCTCTCAACATGAAGATATAATATAATCCATGTATCTCAACTAAAACCCAGTTTCTCCAGTCTCAAGGCAGGAAACCAACCAATTTAAATAAACTACCAATTTTGGTTAAAGGGTTAAATGGTTAAATATTCATCCAGAATTATATCAGAAGCTTGCTGGCTCTCACAAACGTCTGGTCAAGGTACGACTTGCTAAATGAAATTAAATCAAATATTGGGGGAGGTATGTGTATATAATTTTGACTGTGCGGATTAGAGAAAATAAAAAATAAATTCAAACTTGTGCACCCAGTTCTTGTTTGTCAATGTCAAACATTCCATCCCATAAAAAGAACAGTTCAATAAAATCATTAAAAGCATCAGAGTTCATGCCCATGATGAGTTTATGTGAACATCTGACCACAACTACGTATGCCAGAATTGACAGCACAAATCAGTCAGTCTTGACAGGAGAAGGGAAAGAATGTGTGAAAATTTACCTCATCAAAGTGTCGGAGGTAATATGCAACAATGTAAGACAGAAGACTTTTCATGCCGTCCTGTATGCGGAAAGAACACACATAAATTTAGAGGAGTGAAGATGGCAATCAACCAGCATCATTATACAATTTTCCATTAATGCACTGGTCATAACTACATGGCTATAGAAAGAGTGAGCAGGAAAAAAAAAGACACAACAGAAACAGAAATATACCAATATACCAATATACCAAGACCAAGAAATATACAAAGTCTGTCCTAAAAGTCTGCTGAAGTTCTCATTATCATGATTAACTCCTGTCAATATTTTTATTGCTTTTTTTTTTTTTGACACCATTTCAATTGTCTTTCCATACTCTAAGGATCATTCTTGTGACCAAAATTGCCCTCACTTTCATTGCCACAAAACTGTATTTGGATGCAGTGGGAAAGACTGATTGGTCTCTAAGTAAACATAACCTTGGTGATATTGTTATTTCAAACATAACAATTTACCTATCTAAATGTAGAGCTTTTTTCCCTGAAAAAGCTAAATCTGCTTACATTCTTGAATAGCATTTGTATATGTTCCTGTACCTGATTTCCAACATAGGTCATTGGTTGTTAGACTGCGCCGATAAAATTTAGAAGAGGTAAAATAAATCCTATGTATTAATTTAAATTATACTAATTTTTGCTGGGCTTTTTGTGAATTTATCAGGATTTGAGAGTATTCTAGACTACTCCTGTTTTATATCAAAGCCTAAGTCCGTTTGTTAAATGATCCTCAGGTTATTAAAGTAATTATTTGCTAAGTATTTTATAAAAAACAGCTGCCTTATACTTTATGTAAGAAAGATCCAGAAAGTCCCTCACTGGGGACTTTAAATTGGCTTTTAACATTTTAATCTCAAATATCAGTTGTAGATATTTCAAAAACATCACGACTCAAAGGTCCAATTTTATGCTTGCCCCTCTTTCAAGCTATTGTATCCAATACAACCCTCATCTGTACAACAGGACTGTTAAAGAAAAAATCTTGTCACGGGGTGCCGAGGCAGGCCGTGGGAATTAATAACGGACCCAAGATGCAGACTGCTTAAGAGGAGGGTGAGCTTTATTTACAACCGGAGAAGTACAACAAAAAAGGGTGGCGAGAAACAGAACGGTAAAAACTCTAAACTGGGAAAACTAAACTAAACACAAAACCAGAACACGAACAAGGGTACCTTGCAGGGAGAATGACCAGGAAGCCGGAGGCATAAACACAGAATGGCGGAGGGGAAATAACGCAGACAAACCAGCAACTACTATGACAGAAGACACAACTTAAATACACTCAGAGAACACAGGGAGATTACACACAGGTGGGGAACACAGCTGGGAGTGATTAACGTGACGAGACTAGGGAGGCAAACTGAAAACACTCACATAAGACGCAGACCTTCACAATAAAACAGGAAACACATACACGCAATGACATAACACACCAACTTAACACAGACTGGGAGACACAGAACATAGGAACATGAACCATGAAACAGAAGGGTACAAACACCCAAGGTAACCAAAACCACAGAATACTAATAAACTAAACATAAACACGGAGCAGACTCCGGACCATGACAAATCTTCTCTATTAGTAACTGTGTCATGTAAGAGAACACCCCAGAATTTAAACAGGCTTACTAATTCCTTTTCAATTTTGATCCAGCTTAATTTAGAATAATATCCTCTACCATATTTAGACCCATTCCTCTTGACCTGTGGGAGTATTTCTACAGGCAACATCACTGAGACATAGTTGAACTACCATTTTAATCACAGTAATTTTTTTCCACAAAATAAAATTCCATTTTTAATTAATAATCTAGATTTATTATTTATTTGAGTAGGTTTTATACTTGAGGTACTAATTTTTCCAAACCCGGGTTTAAAAGAATCCCTAAGTATTTCAAAGCTGAAGATAACCAGTTGAAACTTAATAGAGCAACATTTTTACAGGAGCATGACACTGATATAGGCATACATTTAGATTTGCGCCAGTTATTTTACAGTTAAGATCCTAAATGCATTCAATCGAAGGCAACAAAAGGATCCCAGTGCAGGATTTAGGAGATGAAATGTAAAGTCAAAGGGTATATTTATTAAAGAACTCCTCATCAAAGAAATTGCAAAACAAAGGTGTCAGCTGAGCTGAACAATTCAAGATTACACGGCTCAATGAATATTAACTTTTATTCAGTAAGCTGTAGTTTATTACCTCATAATGGACTACACACATAACATTTGAGTAAGCTTCTATTAAACTGCATTGCTGAATACTGTGAATATATTACATTTAAAAGGCATGGATGCAATCTACAGGACCAAGACTCTTTATTTTAGGATACAGGGACAAAATTATACTTTGTTTTCAGCATTCTGGTTACTTACACTGCTTTTTACATCTTTAAGTTTGGGCAGGATGTCAAGGCTGAAACCATCAGCTTGGCCTCTGGTTCGATTGCCACCATTCATGAAGTTACCAAAGGCCAGAATCAGACCTAGAATCTTCTTCACTGTTTCACTGTCCTGTATTACCTGTAAAACGAGATCAAACAGACAGAAAGAAGAAATCATGTGACTGTACTGATTATACATTAGGTAGAATTATTACTTTTCACAATTTTGAAAGCATTTATTCAACAAGAAACACTTTTCAGGCTTTTACGCTGCACTGCTTTTTTTATACGCGCTGCCCTGCACGCTGAAAGTTGTTCTGTTTAAGTTTCCTCATTTCTGACTTTATGCTAATAATGAAAACACCTTTTCATGAATGTGTATTATTCATTATCCTGAAACAAATGATTCATAACCAGATCTAATAGCCCTGTTCTTAAACAAATCTTAAATAAATCTATGGGTGTATACATGGACTTGGAGCATGTTTGTCCAAACTTCAAAGATTTGGACATACATGCATACATGGGTATGCAGTTATTGTGTTTTGCTCTTCACAGTTTGACTCACCTTGCATACCCTCTGCAGTGTGTCCAGTTTTCTTGTGATAGATGACATGCACTCACAAAAGCTGGACTGGAAAAGGATGCAGAAAACTCTACTGTTGAAATTTGGGATCAAGGTGAGCTGGTAGAGAAATCTTTAATGCAGAAGAAGCAGAAAGAGCATAGCATTAGGGGTAGTTTTTCGTGATCGATTTATCGATTTAAATTGATTCTGGCTTGAATAACGTGATATCGATTCATTAAAATCCTGAATCAATTTTTAAATATAAATTTATTTTGCCCGAAACAGCAAAATCTCAGGTTAAACCTTACAAAATTTCTACAACCACCAAACAGCTAAAACAGTATATAAGAGCAGGTACACAGATTCTGCACAAAGAGGTAAACACAAAACACGGACCCGACGCATTCCCAATCAGTGAGATGTCGCCTTTCTCACCCGACAGCATGTACACGGACATGGACACGCCGTTGGGGCTGAAAGCCGACAGCTCACTGATTTTGAAGCGTCGGCGAGCGCTTTGTGTTTACGTCCTTTTTGTGCTAGATTCTGAAGCTGCAGGTTTTATCTCTCTCCAAATAATATTGACTTAACCAGCAGCCAAAGACAATCCAAACTACGCTTCACATTTCGCTTCACATAAACATCGTCACGAATTTCCTCTTACTTTTGCTGTTTTGCTTCCACCACGATAAAATCACAGGAATTTCCCATCTAAAAATCTCTGTTTTTTGCATTATTTGCTTACTTATTATCCACCAGCCGCTGTTTTTTTTTAACTTACTTCCGACAAGAAAGCCTCAATTCTGCTGTTCAATACTGAACAAATGTAAACAAATTATGCAAAATTGCAAAATGCTTAGCTGTGTCTCTAATCAAACCTCTGTAACTTTGCTCTGCTTCACTTTGTTTTTGACTGCACAATATTTTTAAGGTCATCTGCTATAAAAACCCAGACCAGGAAAGTCGCCTTCATGTTTTTCTGTGTTTTATCCTCAGTTACTTTGACACAAAGGCCTCTGCTGTGATGCTCACACCTTTGATAAAGTCTCACAAGTGTCAGCTTTCTTTTTATAGATATAAAAATATCGCTATGTACTGATAAGTGATCAGAATTATAATATTTCTGACTGTCTGAGGCAAAATTTCCCCAATTCAAATCAAATCGAATCGAATCGAACCGAATCGTGGATCGAATCGATTCGGGACCTTGTGAATCGGAATTGAATCGATTCTAGAAATCAGTGACGATACCCAGGCCTACATAGCATTTACCTATATAATTACTTGTAAACTTGGTCCAACCCTGCCCTTATATACTAACAAGTGAGAATATTTAATATTTAATTTGTCTAAGAATCTTGTGTTTGAGATGTGTATCAGTGTTTTAGTTTTGCAGGTAAAGCAGAGGATTCAGTGCTGAACTTTGGAAGTCTTGTGTATCCTGCCCTGTTTCAGATTATCTGGCTGGCATTTAAGGATTCAGCAAATAATAACAATAATACACAGCAAAATCTCCAGTGTTAAATTAACACTAGAGAGTGTCTATATGGGTCCACACCTCTGAGTGTTAAATACAACACTGTTGAGTGTTAAATTAATACTTTTGACAGTGTTATATGTTTAAAAGTAACCTAGTCAGTTTTGCAGATTAACAATGGCTAACACTGAGCAGTGCTGATTTTCTAACACTGGAATATTTCTAACATTTTGAGTTATCTTCCAGTGTTAGAAAATCAGCACTGCTCAGTGTCATCAAACTGCTGTAATTAAACCTATACTGAAAAAGGACAATCTTGACAAGACACAAATGAACAACTACAGGCCGATCTCAAATCTCCCATTTTTAAGTAAGATCATTGAAAAAGCAGTTTCTCAACAGCTCAGTTACTTCTTAAAACAGAATAACTGCTACGATGCCTTCCAGTCAGGTTTTAGACAGAACCACAGCACTGAAACCGCTCTGACCAAAGTGTTTAATGACATATGTCTGAATACAGACAGTGGAAAAATGTCAGTCTTAGTTTTACTGGATCTCAGTGCAGCATTTGATACAGTTGACCACAACATATTACTCAAACGACTGGAGAACTGGGCAGGTCTCTCAGGAACTGTACTAAACTGGTTCAAAACATACTTAGAAAACAGGAAATACTTTGTATCAATAGGTAACTTCACATCTGAGCAGACAAGTATCACATGTGGAGTTCCCCAAGGTTCCATCTTGGGACCCCTTCTGTTTAACATTTACATGCTCCCACTGGCACAGATTATAAAGAACAACAAAATAAACTACCACAGCTATGCAGATGACACACAAATATATATCACAATGTCACCAGGAGACCGAGGCCCTGTGCAGGCTCTTGGTAAATGCATCGAGGAAATTAATGACTCGTTGTGCCACAATTTTCTCCAGCTAAACAAAAACAAAACTGAAGTAATAGTCTTTGGCGCCAAAGAAAAACGATTACAGGTCACCAGAGAACTTCAGTCTATACACCTAAAAACCACCAACCAGGCAAGAAATTTGGGTGTAGTGATGGATGCAGACCTAAACTTAGAAAAACACATTAAGACAATAACAAAGTCAGCTTACTATCACCTCAAGAATATTTCAAGGATAAAAGATCTGATGTCTCAACAGGACCTGGAAAAACTAGTCCATGCATTCATCTTTAGTAGGCTTGATTACTGTAACAGCATCTTTACAGGTCTACCTAAAAAATCAGTCAGACAACTACAGCTCATTCAGAACTCTGCTGCTCGAGTCCTCACTAAGACCAAAACAGTGGACCACATCAGTCCAGCTCTGAGGTCTTTACACTGGCTGCCTGTCCGTCAGAGGATAGACTTTAAAGTTCTGATGCTGGTCTATAAAGCTCTGAATGGTTTAGGACCAAAATACATCAGTGACCTCCTGACCCAGTATGAACCTTCCAGATCCCTCAGGTCATCTGGGTCCGGTCTTTTATCAGTTCCCAGAGTCAGAACCAGACACGGAGAAGCTGCATTCAGCTTTTATGCTCCTTATATCTGGAACAAACTCCCAGAAAGCCTCAGATCAGCTGAAACACTCAGTTTATTTAAATCCAGGTTGAAGACTCACCTATTCTCAGTTGCATTTGAATAAAGCACCAAATCCACACTTTTAAGCTTAAATTTCAAAACTTACTGTACATTTAACTACTGATTTTATCTACTGTTCTGATTTTATCTGTTTTGATTTTATATACTGTTTTGTTTGTTTGTTTGTTTATTTGTTAATTAGTTAGTTTGTTTGTTTGCTTGTTTTAATCAATTTTAAATCATGCTTTTTATTTGTTTTGTTTCTAATGTCTCTGTAAAGCACTTTGAATCACCTTGTTGTTGAATTGTGCTATACAAATAAATTTGCCTTGCCTTGCCTTATCATTCAAACTTTCCAAACTCTTTTGGGACTCTCTGTTAGGATGCCTGGGTCGTTGACCCAGGGTTTTTGAGTTTATTATATTAGTTATAATTTCTAGTCTTTGGGTTTTTGTTAGAGTTCTGTCTTATGGTTTGTCTCTGTGTAATCCTTAGTTGCTGTCTCCCCTGTCCGCTATATCCCCGTGTCCAGTCAGTGTCTGTGTCTGCCCTGGTCCCACGTCTCTGTTCCCTCTGTTCCCCAGTGCGTGTGAGTCTGTGTCTTTAGTTCAGTCTGTGTCATGTTTCCTGTTTTATTTTGAAGGTCCTTGTCTGATGTTAATGTATCTGGTTTTGCCTCCCCTTGTCTGGTTAGGCCTGATTTGCGCAGCTGTGTTTCCCTCCTGTTGTCCATTCCCTGATTGCCCCCTCTATGTATTTAAGCCCTGTGTTTCAGTTTGTCATTGTCGCGATCTACTCTTATCTACCCTCACGTATGCTGTGTGTTTTGTTTTTGTCCTGCCTGTGTTAATGTTTGTTACTTTGAGTTCAGCATTAAAGCTGTTTTTTGAGTTCACGTCTGTCTCCGGAGTCTGCACTTTGGGTCCTTTTCCTGCCTGCACACAGCCGTCACATAACACTCTCAGAATGGAGGACTATACACAAAAATGACCTTAATTCCCAATCAGTTAAAAAGATGTTTTTTTGCTAAATCCCATGAATTAATGTTTAATTTACCACAGTTGATTTAAAATCAACTGTGGTAGTATACATGGTAAATGGACTGGTTTTTATATAGCGCTTTTCTACTGTATCTGAGTACTCAAAGCGCTTTTACACAACTTGCCATATTCACCCATTCACACAAGCACTTTTTTATGTGCTTTCTATGTAACATTCACACACACTCACAGTGGATTAATCAGAGAGTAACTTGGAGTTAGTATCTTGCCAAAGGATATTTGGCATACAGACTGGAGCAGATAGGATTTGAACCACCAACCTTGCCATTAGTAGATGACCTGCTCTGATGAAAAAAGTCTGCCTTCACCATAATTCTTCCTGAGTCAGTGAGATTGTAACTCATGAAATAAACCTGCTCATTATCGTGGAAGTGTTAGAGTAATCACTCACTGTTCTGGTTTGTCCAGGGGCTTGGCATTCTCTTTGTCTTTAGTGGACTTTATGTGCTTTTCGATCTTGTCCAATTCTTCCTGTTGTGCTCTCTGTGGGAGAGACACAAGAGATCTGGCTCCATGTCTTCTATAATTTATATAGAAAATAAAACTAAGGCAACATCTGAGCAGATCTAAAACAAACAAAAAAGGATGTATGACTAGACTCTAGACTCTTTTGAAAAAAGTTTGATACTCTGTGAACTCTTCTGGCATAATAATAATAAAATGTGAATGACATGCATGAAGGCACTCAGTTTAAACTTATACACCCTGTTTTAACTCATAGACATCTTTTCTGTTGACTGTTGAACTGGTAGCAGGAAATACACATCTGCAGTCTTTTTCTATTTGTTTGGTTAGTTTTAAGCACAGACACACATAAATATCAGGTTAACATTATTTGGGGTATATATGTAATATCAATCGATTTGACATACCAAATAAACATTTTTTCACAGCTTATCTGTTGGATGTTAACAGTTATTTTAGAGCCTGTCCATCCACTTTGACTTACATCTGACTCTGCATCACCTCACTACCGCTCTCGTTTTATCATGACTGGGACATCTAGTAACATTAATGATTATGATCGGAACAAAAGTGGAATAATAAACTGCCCTTTAATGGGATTAGATTATCTGAAAGATTTGACAAGCAGTAATGTAAATATAACATTAAGGTATGTCCCAGAACAGTGAACTACCTGGTGTATTTGACAATATGTTGGAAAAATCTGTCCCAAATACACAGTCTTCCTTGACAGGTAGTGTTCATCATTGCAGACCTGGTCTGGTTTAATTGCTGCATTACTAGACAAGAAATCAACATTCAGCCTTTTGTAGACATTGGACCAATAAGGATTTAAGGGCCTCAGATCTCTAGAAGCAAACAATAAAAACTGAGTGTGAAGCTCACATTTTCATACAGGGCCTGCAGGGTCTCCAGGTCAACTACAGTGTTGTCCAAGTTCAGGATGGCTAGGAGACAAAGAGCAATTGGTTACTGATCACCGGTGTTGGGGAGTAACGGAATACATGTACCGCCGTTACGTATTTAAAATACAAAATATGAGTAACTGTATTCCGTTACAGTTACCGTTTTAAAAGGTGGTATTCAGAATACAGTTACTTTGTTGAAATGAATGGATTACACGGTGGTATTTTCCTGTTTCATAAGACTATGAACTCCATATTTTTGAATTTCCACGCCGGTGGAAACCCAAACAAAACACGCATTAAGAGGCTCTAATGACTGTGTCTCAATCTCGCAGCCCGTGTCACCTCTACTTGCGGCTCGCATAATGATGTGAAGAAATATTTTTAAAAATTCATCCATCCATTCGCTTCCGCTTATCCTTTTCAGGGTCGCGGGGGGCGCTGGAGCCTATCTCAGCTGTCATAGGGCGAAAGGCGGGGTACACCCTGGACAGGTCGCCAGTCTGTCACAGGGCCAACACACAGGGACAGACAACCATTCACACTCACACCTAGTGGCAATCTGGATTATCCAATTAACCTATCCCCACACGCTGCATGTCTTTGGACGGTGGGAGGAAGCTGGAGTACCCGGAGGGAACCCACGCAAACACGGGGAGAACATGCAAACTCCACACAGAAAGACCCCGGCCTGATGGTGGAATTGAACTCAGGACCTTCTTGCTATGCGGCAACAGTGCTAACCACCGTGCCACCGTGCTGCTGTCTTTAAAAATTATTCACAAAAATTATTTAATATGAAGGCAATAGGCAGAGTGTTATAGGCATAGCCCTAAAGAATGTAGCCTCATGGGTAGTGTAGTCCGTGCTGCAGGGAGAATGGCCTGCCATACCCGTTATGTGTCTGTGAGCGCGAGGGAGGGAGAAAAAGGAGAGTCAAAAAGTACGAGTTGTCACCGAGGAGAAACGGGAGATGGAAGCATGTATATATATATATATATATATATATATATACGAAGTTGACCCACACAACAAAGTAAAGCTAGTTTTCAGCTATGAGCCTGACATGGAGGTCCCTTTACTACAGTTTGGAGCCACGGACCTGTTTTATATACGCGTGGAAGAGTTTTCTATACGAGATTGCTGCAAAAAGTGGAGCCTTACCTAATGTCCACCCTACTGTTGCTCATTTTATATTAAGATTTAAAAATCTAGTCGGTATTGGCGAGTAACCTTCAGTAATAGTAATAAATCACACAGCAATAGTACATTCATGTAATTGTAAAAAGCATGATAATATATTAAGCAATCCAAAGTATTCAGAATACATTACTCTTATTGAGTAACTTAACAGAATACGTTACAAAATACATTTTGGGGCATGTATTCTGTAATCTGTAGTGGAATACATTTTAAAAGTAACCTTCCCAACACTGCTGATCACTCCGTTCAAAACTTGACAAGTTGGGGAAAAAACTCAAACTCCCAAGAACTTAAGTAATGCCCAGGAAATTTTTAAACAACTAATTATTAACTAAAGATGTATTTCCTGCATTTTCAAAATTCACATTTACAAATGTGGCCATTTCACTATTAAACATATTTACTTAGGGATCAATAAAGTATGCTGATTCTGATTATCATTATCATTATTGTGCATGAAATAAATTAACAAATGGCATGAACATTTTTACTACCAAGTACAAGTTTTAGAGAAGCTTGCACCTTTGTGTGACTGTTTTCTGAGAGAGAAAAGTAGGCTCTTTTTACCTTACAATATAAAGTGCCTTGAAGCAACTGTTGTTGTGAAATGAACTGAATTAAACCAGATGCTTCTGAACTCACTTGAAAAACCACCTGCTGTATTTGACATAGATTGCCATGTTTGAAAAAAACAAAACAAAAAACTAGCAACTAAATTGAAGCACGTTGAGCCTAAGAAGCAAAAAGGCTAAAAGAAAACTGTTCCTGCTACCTGATGCCTGGAAAGGTTATCTGGAAAATCATTTAAAACCTGCATACCACACTAAAAAAAATTTCTAGATTGTTTTCTAAATCTAAATTGTTATAGGAATTAGACAGTAAATGAACCCAATATACAATGGCTAATTGCATTATTTGAATTAACACTGCCCAATCAACTGTGGAACTCACCATGGTGGATATCTTTCATGTCAAGGTGCAGAGATGACATGAGGATTCCTACAGCCTGAGAACGCTTATTGTTTAGGAGCTTAACAACCTAAAACAAAAATAAAACAGGAAAATCAGACAGGTTAGATGCTTTCATAGGAAGTGGAGTGTAACGTAATGTACTATATGTAATCTAAGAATAAATTGAAAGAATTATTAAAAGCTCCAGAAGAGAAGGCGTTTGGAAAGGGAGGGGGATGAGTGTGTATGAGTGTGTATGAGTGTATGTGTATGCATGTGTGTGTCCTGAGTTTAGCTGAGACAGTGTCCTTCGCCCTGCCAGGCTAAGTAAACAGTCTTCCAGCCAACCCAGGTGGCCTTGCATAGGGGAGGAACAGTCTAAACACCGTCTGTTCTCAGGGTGACAATTTGTTTTGTTTGCCTTGAGACCACAGCTGGCGCCGATATACAGGGTGGGCCATTTATATGGATACACCGTAATAAAATGGGAATGGTTGGTGATATTAAAGTCCTGTTTGTGGCACATTAGCATATGTGAGGGGGCAAACTCCTAAAGATGGGTGGTGACCATGGTGGCCATTTAGAAGTCGGCCATCTTGGATACAACTTTTGTTTCTTCAATAGGAAGAGGGCCATGTGACACATCAAACTTATTGGTAATGTCACAAGAAAAACAATGGCGTGCTTGGTTCCAACGTAACTTTATTCTTTCATGAGTTATTTACAAGTTTCTGACCACTTATAAAATGTGTTCAATGTGCTGCCCATTGTGTTGGATTGTCAATGCAACCCTCTTCTCCCACTCTTCACACACTGATAGCAACACCACAGGAGAAATGCCAGCACAGGCATCCAGTATCCGTAGGTTCAGGTGCTGCACATCTCGTATCTTCACACCATAGACAATTGCCTTCAGATTACCCCAAAGATAAAAGTCTAAGGGGGTCAGATCGGATGACCTTGGGGGCCATTCAACTGGCCCACGACGACCAATCCACTTTCCAGGAAACTGTTCATCTAGGAATGCTCGGACCTGGCACCCATAATGTGGTGGTGCACCATCCTGCTGGAAAAACTCAGGGAACGTGCCAGCTTCAGTGCACAAAGAGGGAAACACATCATCATGTAGCAATTTCAAATATCCAGTGGCCTTGAGGTTTCCATTGATGAAG
This sequence comes from Simochromis diagramma, assembly GCF_900408965.1. NCBI lineage: Eukaryota > Metazoa > Chordata > Actinopteri > Cichliformes > Cichlidae > Simochromis > Simochromis diagramma. The sequence goes on from NW_024386953.1 coordinate 743,629, forward strand.
AATGGACCCACTATCATTGTACCCCATAAACAGTCTTGGAGGGATCCATTTAATGTGGGTTAGTGTCAGACCAATAGCGGTGGTTTTGTTTGTTAACGTCACCATTCACATAAAAGTTTGCCCCATCACTGAACAAAATCTTCTGCGTGAACTGAGGGTCCTGTTCCAATTTTTGTTTTGCCCATTCTGCAAATTCTGTGCGCTGATCTGGGTCATCCTCGTTGAGATGCTGCAGTAGCTGGAGTTTGTAAGGGTGCCATTTGTGAGTAGCTAATACCCGCAGAAGGGATGTTTGACTAATGCTACTCTCCAGTGACATGCGGCAAGTGCTACGCTGTGGGCTCTTGCTGAATGAAGCTAGGACAGCCACTGATGTTTCTTCATTAGTGACAGTTTTCTTGCGTCCACATTTTGGCAAATCCAACACTGAACCAGTTTCACGAAACTTAGCAAGCAGTTTGCTAACTGTAGCATGGGTGATGGGTGGTCTCGTAGGGTTACTGCGTTCACCAGATATCAACACAATTTCGATCCGCTCCTCACGTGTTAACCTCTTTGACATGTCAATGGCTGTGAACAAGGAGAAACTTGTAAATAACTCATGAAGAATAAAGTTACGTTGAAACCAAGCACACCATTGTTTTTCTTGTGACATTACCAATAAGTTTGATGTGTCACATGGCCCTCTTCCTATTGAAGAAACAAAAGTTGTATCCAAGATGGCCGACTTCTAAATGGCCACCATGGTCACCACCCATCTTTAGGAGTTTGCCCCCTCACATATACTAATGTGCAACAAACAGGACTTTAATATCACCAACCATTCCCATTTTATTACGGTGTATCCATATAAATGGCCCACCCTGTAGTAGCCACATGAAATGATGGCGGTATTCCTTTATTGCGAACAACTGCATGTCAATTTCACAGTTGATCTAGCAGTCCGACACTGGTCTCTCAATCTCCCGTTGGAGAGCCGTGAGCTTCTCCGAGATGTTATCCATTTTTTGCTCAGAGATCTTAGTCTGAGTGCTCACGCTAGCCTCAAGCTTCTCCAAGATCTTATCCGGGCTGCGTTTAATGAGCCCATTTTGAGAAGTCACGACTCGTCCGATTGCTTCAGTCACAGCGGGCAGCCTTGTGGGCTTTTGAACAGCCCATTCCGCTTTCTTTAATCTTCGATAAGCCAGGGCCAAGCCAGCTCCAATCAGCAAGAACCCTGTTATCATGATTCCGAAAAGGTAGATGTCTTCAATGTCCTCGATCGACAGTCCCGCCAGGCACACGACCCTCCAGTTATGCCACCTGCCCATCGTGTATCCGGCAGGGGACGTCCCTCCAGGACACTCAGGCTCACCCGAGCCCCGGCTTCTCGTTGAGAAGAGGGTGTCAATTGCATTCAGGGACCAGTTGATCAAATCCATAATTCCTCTTTTAGGTTTTAGAGAACAGACTGTGAGAGTGTTTCAGGGCAACAGTAGAAAAGTAGATGAGACTAGACAAGGACACGAGAAGCCAAGCAGGGAAGATAAGGGAAAGGGAGAGGAGGAGAAAAGTGCAACCGCCTTCATCGAGAGACAGAGAAAGAGGGACTTCTGGATGTCAGCCACTTCCTCTATCTGCAGCTCGGACGTCACCCAGACAAGGTCTGCATCAGGTGTTGAGGAACCAGGACATACTGATGAAAAGTGGAACAAGTGGAACAAGACAGCATAAGTGGGCAAGAGATGAAAATAGTGTACTGTTGGAATATCATCATGACTCCCACCCGAGGTTGGGTACCAAGCCCCAAGTGCGATGGAATAAGGATCAATGAGTGCAAGAAGAACTGACCTGAAAGATAAGATCCCTACCCTGCTGGGATAATAAGCTGGCCAAAGGAGGAGATAGAAGCCACTGACATTAAGACAAAGAAGCTCCTGACCATGCTTGGAGGGTTTCACCCCAAGTCCAGCACCCTGAGGCTGTATGCTAAGCAGAAGGAAGGAGGCTGGGGACTAGTGAGGGTCAGCACCACGGTCCAGGATGAAACAAAGAACACGAGTACATCAGGAAAATGGCCACAACCAACCACGTGCTCAGTGAATACCTTAGGCAGCAGAAACCCAAGAAAGAAGATGAGCAAGAGGAGGAACCATCAATGAAGGACAGGCCCCTGCACGGTATGTACCACCGGCAGTCGCTGACATCCAGAACCAGTGGCTGGACTGAAAGAAAGCACAGAGGCACTAACCATGGCAGCACAGGAACAAGCTCTAAGTAAAAGATCCATAAAGGCTGGGGTCCATCACACCAGGCAAGATACCAGGTGCAGGCTGTGGAAATAAGCCCTTGAGAGAATCCAGCAGATAACAACAGCAGGGGACAGTAGAATGTCATAACCAAGTGACTGGCACAAATTACACATGGCCACACTGAATATGGCCTGCAAGTACTAAGGTCAAAATGGGACACGGGACAAAATCACCAAGCTAAGAAACTGTGAGTGTGTGTGTGTCTAAAAACGATGTGCCGGGAGTCTGCTGTTCTCGCCGGCTCTAGTGACCCTTGACCTCCCAGCTAGCTATCGAGCTGGTGGGTAACAGACGTCTCCGAAAACGTTGGAGCACTTTTGCAAATATGTGATGTCTTGATAAACCAAACAGATATTTGAAGTTTGCACAGCTACATTCTCACCTGAAAATATGTTAAAGTTTATTTTGTGACCCAGAAACAGTAATAAGAGTAATATTAAAACTAAGTAGCTGCCACCATTGTTGGAAACTGGACTTGGCCAGGCTGCACTATGAATTCTGGGATAGGTTGGGCCACGAAGGATACACCCGACCCATCCTTCAAATCCAGGGAAAGGAAGGATGCATTTGTCGGCCACATTTGGAGCAACCTTCTAATTAGAACTGCCTTCGTTGCCTGGCTGTGACATAATCAGCCTTCAAATGTGGCCTCCGAAGGATGCAACCTAGGTTTTGGGACACAGCTGTTGTTTCAGAGTTTTACGTTAACTGGTTAGGTTTGTTTACATTTGTGTTCCAGATGCTGCACAGATTCAGAATTTTTTTTACCACCACTCAACACCACTGATCTTTACTTTTGTATATTCTGTTCACTCTGTCAGCTGTTTAATGACTGCTGCTGATTTACGAAACATGCCCACATTATTCTGTGATAGTAACAGTTTAACGTGGGCAGCTGCCTGCTCAATATAATGTAACATTGCTGCAATATTCTCCACAAAACAAGCAAATATACTTTGTTTCCTTAGCTCACAGCTTCTGGACATTGTGTTTACCCTCAGATCGACTTATCTGAATAAAAATTGACAAATGGAAATGCCTTAAAAGGAGTTAAGTGTTAAGTCAGAATTTTTGTACTGTGTACCCTGCCTCCATCTGACAGCAGCACCCTGTTCCTCTTTAAGTGGAATTTATGGTCGGGCAGAGAGAGCATGTTTGCTCTCTGCTCCACTCCAGGGCCTGCCCATTTACCAGCAGTGAGCTCTGTTGTCAGACAGAGGCAGTGTACACGATATGTTTTTCAGCTAATGACTGTGTGAAAGATAATATAGATATAAACATTTTCTACACTCATTGGTTGCAACCATTGTCCGTGAGCCAACCACAAAGGGCAACAAAGTTATAACATCTAAAGAGCTGAAGTGAAAACAAGTGTTTAAAAAAAGAAAAGTGTGCACTCCAGCCAAGGTCTGTGCTTTTCATGATTTTTTTTTTTTGAGGTTTCCCTGTTCCCAGTGAACTCTGCTATTGCTCCCCTTTCTATTCTGGCCCACTTGTCAACCAATCAAATTTTGGCTGTCGCATACATCATCCGATTCCAACTTTTTAGAAATAAAAGACAAAATTTGATTTTAGTACTTTAAAATAGTATTTTGTTAATACTGATACTTCAATATCTTGATGCTGAAATCTTAGTTGGGCCAACAGTGTAGTGACAACAAGAGCTGTGGACTATAATGTACATTAGGGGTTAAAGTGAGCCAAATATTGGATCTGGTGCATTTATGTTACATTATATCAAGGATAGCAGACATTAGTTTAAAATCAATGTGATAATGCTGATCAGATTCAGTCACTATGTTCTACCTTTTATAGTAGCTGATGGGGTGGAAACCAGCCATATAGCTCTCTGTTTAAAACCTAATGAATTCACTAGGCAACACAGGTCATTAAATCCCCTTACAAATATGTGACCTAACAGGATTTCTAAGATGTACAAATTGTAGAACACAGTGTAAACTATGAAGTGATAAGGTAGTTTCAAATTTAGTGAAATACAATGTTTTTGTTGTTTTTTTTTTAGATGTGTTTCAAAAACACTATAATATGCCTTAAGTGAGTTATTGCATGTTTCTGGATTATGTACGTTTAGATTCATCTGAAGACGAGGGAGCACGTTTTTCAGCTCAGAGGATTTAAAATGTAATTAAACACAACACCTGTTTAGCCTTGGATTTGGTTATGGTGTCAGACAGTGGCTGCTTCTTCTCCTTCACGGCTGTTTTCGAGAACAATTCCACAAACTCTTGAAAGTCTACGTTAGGCTCCTCAATTGTTTCCCACACAAGTGAAGATGACATGTCCCTGAGAAACACAAAACAGCACCACTTATTATGTCAATGAAGCACTTTGTTTGATGTGTTTTGAACAGTGAAATATAAAGCAAGAACACTGTTGTGAGCATTTTGATCATGAAATAGTGAGTCATGATCCGGGAATACAGAAGTTGTGCTTGATCACAGGCTTGGTCATGTAGTAACAGGGTTGTCACAATAACTTTGTTGATAGCATATGTGCAGTTGAAAATTAACTCTTTATACTATGTCAATATAGCGCATAGCTTTGGTCTTTTCATGAGTTGGCAATTAAAACACCATCATCATCATATTGTTGAGATAATGATGTCTAAGAATGTCTTTACCAGAATTAAAAAAAACCCAAAACATAATGATAATGTATCATAATGATTTTTTCATCATTATAACACAGTTAGGCCCATAAGTATTTGGACAATTGACCATTTCTTTGTAATTCTGCCTGGGTATAGCAATCAACATGTATTAATGTCACAAAACATATGGACCTAAATGTACATGTTACTTTCTTTACTTCTTGGTGTGGAGCTGGATCCTGGTCCAATAGAGAGGCTTCATGGGTCTTGGTGGCTCTAACAAGGCCTTTCTGGGTGGTTTCTCCTGTGTCAGACCCAGAGAATATAAGCCCAGTGGCAGTGGAGGAGGCAGGGAGCCAAGAGCTCCTGGAAGAGCTGGGGGAACACAGATGTTTCCTGGTGGAGGTGGAGGAGGCGGAGGAGGAGGCACACAAGCTTGAGGTGGAGGTGGGCCTTTAACTCCTGGTAATGGAGGAGGAGGAGGGGGAGGAGGTGGAACCATGCCACGAGTAAGGGGTGGGACTAGGGCAGGAGGAGGAGGAGGAGGTGGAGGTGCAGCAAGACCATGAGGGAGAGGTGGAGGTAAGGGAGGAGGTGGGGGTAGAGCCAGACAACCAGGGAGAGGTGGAGGAACTCCTAAACCTGGTGGAAGAGGGGGTGGAGGAGGTGGAGGAGGTGGGACTATTTCTGATAATGGTGGAGGAGGAGGTGCTACAGTCTGCCCTGAATAAGGAGGGCAGACTCCACTTTCACTTCCCCCTAGAAGTGGGGGTGGAGGAGCAGGAGGCTGCAGCTGACACGAACACAGGTACCCATCATGACTGGGGGGAGGCTCCAGGAATCTGTCGACTCTGTCTGGCTCACTACAAGGCACTTTGAACTTTGAACTGTCATCCATTGGTGATGTCTGCACAGACTTTGCCTCCAAGCCTCCAACAGAGAAGGCCTCAGTCTGAAGATGAGCATCGCACACACCCCTTAGTAGGTCCTCCTCTCCTCCACATTCCCTGTCTGTGGTGGAGGTGGTGACTTTCATACTGTCCTTGTCCACCAGAGGGGGCAGTCGCTCCAGCTCAGCAATCTTAGTCCTGAGATCTTCTATGGTTTGTTCCAGTTGCTGGATGACATTAACATGTTTTTCCTTCAGTTTTATTGAAGGAAAAACACATTCATCCTGTAGAAAATGCAAAACCATGAGTTATTCCAGAATTTAAAAAAAAAAAAAAAATCATTAGTAAAACTAAAATTAGTATGGATTTTCTTTCATATTTATTACATATAAAGTGAAATATTTAATGACTTTTTTATTGTAATTTTTATTTAATTGTTGTTCATAGGCTTAAAATGGGGGTGACTGTAGCTCAGGAGGTAGAGCATGTCATTTATTGATCAAAAGGTTGGTGGTTCGATCACTGGCTGCCAAATATCCTTGGGCAAGGTACTAACCCCAGTTGCTCTCCGATGCATTCATCAGAGACTGAATGTGTATGAATGTTAGGTAAAAACATTGAAGAAAGTTAATGTGGTATGTTGTATAAAGTGCTTTGAGTGCTCCCGAAGAGTAGAAAACATGAATAAGTCCATTTACCTATTTTAAATCTGGCATATAGTGTATGAAAATCCAACATTTCAAATTATTAAAATAATTCCTACAGGCAATCAAAAAAGTATTTACTGTACGATGCAAAGTTTTTGTTTTATAAGCCACCATCAAAATTAAAACAAGAAAAGGTTTAAATGTTTAACTTATATGTAATGCATATAGAGGTTATTAAAGTTTACCTTTAGTATAACATTTTTTTAACACTTAAACAACTTATTACATAGTAAGATATAGGGGAAGCCAGGAATCAAACCACCAACCTTCCGATCAGTAGATGACCTGCTCTACCGCCTGAGCTACAGCCACCCCAAGTGGACATGACTTTTATTTTTACTGCACTAAAGAACGAGAGATGGTAAAGTTGAAAGGGCATCCAGGACAGAAACAGCAGCAAATTGCTGCTCTTGTCAATCAGCTACACAGAGAGTATTTTAACACTAAGCTGGCCAGAGGGCAAGTTAATGCCAAGCTTCTTTTTTTTAAACAAGGTTTTAGTGAAATATCTTTGTGAGAGCATCAAAGACATTATTCTAATATGCATTTCATTTTGGATATGTGTATATAAGCCCCAGATATTTGGATAACCTGGGCATATTTTTGCCATTATGTCTGGTATTTGAATTTTTTTTCTCTTCATGAAGTTAAGTTTGTTATTGTGTGGGCTTCACTGCATATTTTTTGCCCCATTAATATCCCATTATTATCACCTCCATTTCCTCTGACAAGTACATTTTCAAAATGTACTTTGAAGTACTTGATGTACTTGTCAATTAAATTTAATTCCATAGCGTTTTTCCATTCTTCATGTCTTGTGAAAAAACGTTCTTAATTATGAAAAAACAGAAGTCTGTGTTGCTGAATTTGAACTCTTTTAACTGTTCAAATGATTTAATGCTTTTATTGTCATGAAACTGGTATAATGTATTGTTTGAACATGGTTATCTAACCCCATTTAGTTAATTATGTCTTAGTCAATCACTTATTAACATGATCAAGTAAACCATGATTAACTAAACAGGGTTTAGATAATTTATGTCTCTCACACTGCACCACATTTAAAAAAAACGTACAATCCAAATCTCTTTGCATGTGTTTCGTTGTACATATACAATGACAATAAAGGGTTATTCTATTCTATTCTATTCTATTCTATTCCATATGTGACAGTATATGCATTACATTATGACACTGTAAAACATTTACTTTTACGTACTTTGTGATGATCTTAATTGCGTGTTATTTTTTATATTATGACCCATAGTAATGGCATTGATGTTTTTAAGCTCAAATTTGTAATGCTCTCTAAATTCTCTTAGAGCTGTTCTTGCATTACTTATAAACCAAAACTAATTTTGGATCATGTTGGAGTTGGAAAATCAAACAGCGTAGCCTTTAGTTCTTAATTTGAAAGAAAGAAAGAAAAGTGACTGACCTCTTTGTTTACATGTTGCTGCCTCAAACCCATGATATCTGCATGGAGCTCTGGACAAACAAACACACATAGGTCAGTGCAATACACAACAGAGGCAACCTAAGAACAAATGTGTCCAAATATCTATGGATCGAATTATATCTGTTTGAGTCAATCAGCTGCATGTTATTTATTTTTGTACAATAGCGATATAATACCAGTATTTTGTTTGTTTGTTAACTGCTTTTATTAGTTTTTATTTATATGTGCATTTTGGAGCATTTTCATTTAATCAGTTTGTCTTTCATTCAGTTTAGTTAAATTCTAATATTTTATTAGTCTGTTAATTGCCGCTAAGTACAAAGCAGTATCTGTTTCTGTGAATACAGTTTGACAACGACGTTTGTTAGCGTTAAAACCTAAAAGTTTGAAAATGCAGTAAATCAAGAAACTTGTGCAGGACAACCAGAATACACCTGACAGCAACTCTGAATCCTTTTTTAATAATTGGATTTCATATTCTACAAGCATGTTTTGAGTTTTCAAACATTACAAACATTTTTCAGAATGACATTGCCTGAGCTCTTTTCCTGGCGTAACTCTTCAAGTTTCACCATAGCAGGTCATCTGCCTCCATTTCTCGCCATCTCTAGTATTCTGTTTTGTTACACAAATCCTTCACATTTTCTTCATATCTTTTTTCACTATATCCATGAATCTTCTCTGTGATCTTTCTCTTTTCCTTCTGCTTGACAGCTCCATATTTATACATATGCATGTATGCATCCTTTATCTAGTATATTCAGTACTCCTCTTCTGCACATGTCCAACCCATCTCAGCCTTGCCTCTCTAACTTTGTCTTCAAAGCACTAAACTTGGTCCCTCTCATTCACACACATGCAGTCTGTCTTGCTTCTAGTGATTCTCATTCCTCTTCTCTCCAGAGCATTTTCCCACCTCTCCAGGCTCTCTTACACCTGCTCTCAAATCTCACTACAGATCACAAGTAAGTAAGTAAAGTTTATTTTTATTAAGTGTTTTTCCGTATACAGGCAATCACAAAACGCTGTACACAAAGGCTAAAATAACCAAAATGTTTGGCACCAAAATACACAAGATAGACAATACAAAAGGTTTAATGTAAATAAAAGTTTAAGATTAAAAAATTGTCAATCAACAGAAGGCTTGTTTAAACAGATTTTTTTTGACTGCTTTAAAAGATTCCACAGAGTCAACCAAACGTAGCTGTGGCGGTAGACTGTTCCACAGCCTCCACACACTGATGATCCCCTTTTGTCTTCAGTCATGTTCGGGGAACAAACTCTGTGAGCAGAGACAACAAGCAGCTTGGCCATAAATGGGGCTTGGCCATTTAGTGATCTGTATGTTCAAACAAGGATTTGAAAACACATTCTAAAATCTATTGAGAGCCAATGTAAAGAATATAAAATAGAAATAATGTGAGCACACTTGCTAGAAGGTGTAAGCAGTCTGGCCGCTGCATTTTGTATAGCTTGGAGGCGAGAAAGAGATGATTTGTCCAAATAAACAGGGCGTTACCATAATTTAAACACAACACAAATGCATGAATAATTTTTTTCCAGTTCAGCTGAGGAGACCATTTTTCGCAGTTTAGAAATTTTTCTTAAATAAAAGAAACAGGAACGAGACAGAGATTTGACATGTGAGTCAAGGCCCAGAGAAGAATCTAATATTACTCCAAGATCTCGAATGTTTGGCTTAGCAGAAGGACAGAAAGAAGCAAGAACCTGACTCGTTTTAGAATGTAGTTCAAGAGGAGCTGTGATCATGGTCTCAGTCTTGTTTGTGTTTAAAACAAGGTAACTGCTAGAAAGCCCAGTAGAAACCTGAGTTAAGCACTGGACTAGGTTGGAAAACCTATCCAGCTGATGAGGCTTAAAGGAGACACGCAGCTGAATGCCATCGGCATAGAAATTATAAGAAATGTCACTAAAAGATTGAATAAAGCCAGCTAAAGGAAGCATGTAGAAAGAAAATAATGATGGACCCAAAACTGAACCCTGTGGAACCCCGCAGGTTAAAGGGGCAATGTCAGAGGAGAACCTGTCAGTCCTAGCAGAAAAGGTCCTGTCTGATAAGAAGGAAAAAAAAACAGTCTAAGGCACAGCCAGATATACCCGCCAAAATCTTCAGCCTGTTAAGTAGCTGATCGATGGTATCGAAGGCTGAGATTCCCAGCATCAGAAGCCATTAATAGATCATTATAGACCCTTAAGAGAGCAGTCTCAGTGAAGTGCTGCTTTTGAAAGCCAGACTGAAAAGGGTAAGCAGTCTGTAATCTGCATAGTAAGGACCTGAACTGATTTTCTGCAATTTATTCTAGTAATTTGCTTATAAATGGTCATTTTAAATAGGCCGATAATTACTAGTAGAGCTGGGATCTAGATTCTGTTTTTTCAATAGAGGAGTTACCTCGGCATGTTTAATATGTCTAAGGAGCATCATGAGGATTTCATTTTACCTACAGTATTACTGTAATTAAGTCATTGAGTCTGATTGGAGAAAAAGAAGTAAATGACTCAGACACCAAGGGCCATCTTCATAAGGGGAGGCACTTAAGGAGAATTTGGATCTCGAGTCCATCACCTTATTTACAAAGTGATTGAGAAACGTGTCTTGATGCATTCTCAGTCATCCAGGTAAGTAAATCTCCAAAAGTGGATCCTGTTCATCTGGACGTTTCTCCCACTGAAAACGCTACGTCCAGATGAACAGAATCAACTTTTGGAGACTGAGAAAAGTATCATCAGAAAGTAACACAGCATGCTGAGATGGAGGAGAAACAATACTGTTAATAGTCTCAAATAGTACTTGGATTATTCTTATGATGATTTATACGTTTATTTAAATAAGAGGATCTAGCCTCTTTCACTGACTCATTATATAAGTGAAGAAGTTCTTTGAAGAGTTCACGATGAACAATCAGACCAGTGGACCAGTGAATAAACACAGTGGACCAGACGGTCTGCTTTTCGGCAGGAACGTCAAAGACCACAACTTTGATCATTTAACCAAGGTGTGCAGGAACTAACAGAGCAATGCCTAGTTTTGAAAGGAGCAACCTGACTGAGAATGACAAGTTATTGGTCAGTAAAAGAGTTAAGAAGGAGCTTGACATTGTCAGAAGAAGTTTTACAATTAAAAAGGGAAGAAAACTTAGAAATGATAGCATCATCAATAAAGTGCCTGCGCTCAACAAAACCTTGGGGAAGAGACTCAAATGTCCAACCTCACATACTTTTCTGCCACTCTTGGCTTACATCATATTCTTACATCATAATCATCTTCTGAGTAATAGCTTTTGTGAAGCAAAAAGCCAGAAATGAATAAACACGAAGAAAGTGTAAAATGTTTATATGCATTTTTATATAAGCGAGATGACAAGATTGGTATCTTTCACATGTTTGTGTGTTAGCCTACCAAATCATAAAGATTGTAAAACAATCAAAAGTGTAAAGCTTACTTCGCAAAAAGTAAGAGTAAGAGTTTTTAAAAATTGTAATATACAGAATTCAATCCCAGCTGTAACAAAAGGGTTAGTTTGTTTCAGTGTTTGGTATAACCTTATGGTAATAATGTGTTTTTGTTTGTTTATATAGAGCCAGGACCACAGAATAAACACTGTATCAGTTTTAGGGCATGCACAAACCACCAACAAGAACTACAGATTAGACTAAAGAGCAGTGCTATTCTTACCTGATTGTGCAGGTTGAAGTCCATTCCTGTTATCTCCACCTGGTTTGGCTTGAGGCCAAGGGCCTTTAATCTGAATTGGTTGTTTCCCCTCACAGAGATCCAAAGAGTGTGGTGGCTGGTTGACAGCTGCCCATGTGTAAAGCTGGTCATGCTAAGTAAACATATTTTTTTAAAAACAGTTACAGTTGCACTGATCCTCATTTCACAAATAAATCTCCACATTTGGAAATGTCAATCATAAATACTCGTTTTTAGAGAGCTGTGCAACTCCAGTCTTGTGTACAAAGTCCAGTCAAACAGCAGTCACAGTTACAGCTTAGAAATCACAAAATTTGTTTTCCTTTTCTTGTTCATGAGTTGATCCTGTGTGGAACACTTAGTACCTTTGTGCATTATGCTTTCTGTTTATTCTTAAAACATGTTTGCTTGTTCATATTAAAGCCAGTATTACTGGTGACCCTAATTGTAAGGACAACAACAAGTCCAGCTTAACTAACTCATCATTTGCTATATAGTATACTTAGTACAGACAGTACAGTTTTCTTAAAAATCACTAATTTTACATGCTCTTCAGTACCATTTCATTAAAAGTAACATTTTGCAGCTGTTTTCATTGAGTTTGACCATTTCTATGCCAGAAGTCAGTGCAGCTGGATGAATTTTGTCTCTGTTTTTAAATCAGCGAAAATCACTGAGCACAGAAGATTCAAACAAGAGGCTGTTCTTCATTTCTTTCGCATTCCCTTTGATACAGTTAAAAAATATTCAGGTTGAATAAACAACAGTGGCACAGTCTCTATGCTATTCATCAAATATGCAGGTGCATCAGGTTGCCTTTGTACTTGTTAATGTTGTTGGCATCAGCTACACAATGGACCTAGGGCCAGCACAACAGAGCCAGCAGTGCACGGGCAGGAATGCATTTCTTACTTGGAAATTCCGACAACACTTAAAGAAGCAAGGAATGGGCGGAATCTGACCCTTCAATGCAAACTCTGTTTGCCAGCAACCAAGCTGCTCTCAAAAGAACCCAACCTTAACAAACATCTGGAAGTAATTTCTTTTTAAAAACTGACGTTAGCCTACTGCAAATACCTTGTTTTAGTTGTGGTAGCTACCTGGGTTATGTGTCACTTCAGTGTCTTCCATGTACTATTGCTGTGTGATTTATTACTATTACTGAAGGCTACTCACCACCGAGCTAACACTGTTAGCTGGCGTTACCTGAGGTTAGTTCATAGACTGCAGACCGTTAGACTTCATGAATAGCATTAACAACCTGCTAGCTGCAAATTGTCATGTGCAGTTCAGTAATAGTAATAAATCACACAGCAATAGTACATTCATGTGAGAAGCATGACAATATATTAAGCAATCCAAAGTATTCAGAATACGTTACTCTCATTGGGTAACCCAACAGAATACGTTACAAACTACATTTTGGGGCATTTATTCTGTGATATGTAGTGGAATACAAGTTTAAAGTAACCTTCCCAACATTGTCTATCATTTAATATAATGATAGTGCCAACATATGCCCTTTTTCATCTGAAATAGCCTCCCATAAAATATGACAATGAAAAGAATTCACTGCTAACATGAGAAGATAGGGGTGTGGTGTAAAACTACATACATCGAACTTGGGTGATGCGGTGGAGGTGATGTGGGTAGTGCTTCCCCCCAGCTGTTCTCTGAAGCAGTCTGTGAATGGCAGCAGGAGGCCCATTGCTAAGATCCTAGAGCAGAGCCTCTCAGCCTCCTCTGGCTCATCCGCTTGCTGTTGCAAGAACAGCTTCTCCAGAAGAGTTCGACCTGGACATCAGGGAGAAAACAGAAAAACAGAATTTTTTGTGGGACGTACAGTGGCACAAAGATTCGTATCAGGCTACCATAATGTGCACTGGCTACCTACTCCTTCTAATCCTTAGGATGGGCGAAAGGCAGAGATGGATCAAAAGCGATATTTTAACTGAAACTGTTCACTGATCAATTGTGTACAACTCTCGGCAAAAATCGCCATATTTGTCAGATGATCATTCAGTTTTCTTTTGTTTTGTTTTTTTACTTTACTAAAAAGTGGAATTATCATTAAAAAAAAATCACAATTAATATGATACCTTTTCCTCCTGGCTCAGCTTTTTCACTAATAAAACCAACCTGGTTCCACTTTTCTCAGCTAGTAGCTGACATCAGCTTTGCTGCGTGGAGCTTTGTCATGGAGTCTTCACTTCACCTTCTTTAAAAAGATATGTGTTTTTTAAAGAAGTGGTTTGACACTCTCATCGACAAAATCTATTATTATCCTGAAAAATGACATCATCATCACCAAACCCATGTTCTGAATTTACTGATGTGATGACAGCATAATTTTGACTAGCGCATATTTGTGACTCAACAATGGCACTCAACAGTCTACTTTTCCTTTGAATTTTTTGAATGTCAATATAATTTTATTCAGTGTAATTCTTACAGATCTGTCACAAACACTGACATCTCTGTCTACACATTTTTGTTTGGATGGTTTGTGGGGTTGTTTGTGGACTTTCTATTTTCTTTGAGTTTTCTCTCCTGGTGCTTTGAGATCTTCCATCTATCCAAACATTTTCCTTTTACAATGTCTGTTGTTTGTTTGTTTCCATCCATCCATTGATATTCTTCTGTTTACACAATTAAGGGTTGTGGGAAACTGGAGAGCTCACCAGTCTGTCACAAACATGTTTTGTATTGTGAACCAGAATGACGTTTTTCACATTTTAGTATGAGGCTGCCATATTAAAGCAAAGTACCTTCATGTACCACAACTGCTACAGCACCTTACTGAGGTTCCAGCTAGACATTACCCACTATGTCCAATGGTCCTGAGTCGTTGCCCAGATGCTGCTGACGTTTTGGACTTTGTAGTTTTTTGATTCATTGCTGACTTTTTTTACCATATATTTTCCTTAGTGCAGTTAGTCTTTTTTTCACTTTCTGGTTGTGATTAGTTTATTTCTTGTTCTGTCTTTATTTGTGAGTTATCCTATATTAAGTTGTGTCTGTGTTTCCCTGTTTGGTTATCACATATCACTCCCTGTTTTATTTGGATAGTTATTTTTACCTTTTGCCTTGCTTTTAGTTTTACTTCACCCTTGTCTCGTCTTCTGATTCAGTGTGTCTTGTTTTCTCTAGCTGTTTCCACTGCCTTATAGAGGTGGGAATCACCAGATACCCCATGATCTGATAAGATACAATACCACTGCATTACAATCAGTGTATTACAATAACATATGTAAATGGTAAATGGCCTGCATTTGTATAGCGCTTTTCTAGTCATTAAGGACCCCAAAGCGCTTTACACTACATTCAGTCATCCACACATTCACACACTGGTGATGGCAGCTACGTTGTAGCCACAGCTGCCCTGGGGCGCACTGACAGAGGCGAGGCTGCCGGACACTGGCGCCACCGGGCCCTCTGACCACCACCAGTAGGCAAACACGGGGTTAGTATCTTGCCCAAGGATATTTGGCATGCAGGCAGGAGGCAGCCTGGGATCGAACCACCGACCTTCTGATTAGTGGCTGACCTGCTCTGCCACCTGAGCTACAGCCATGTATTGTGGGATATCACCTATTATGTCTTCAAAGTTAAGCATTCTCAATATCAGTTTTATCCAATAATATAAAGTGGTATGCCAGCACTGTCAGTAAAGCCTGAATAAATGTTGCTAGAATATGAAGTCAGTCTACTCTCCAAAAGTTGATTCTGTTCATCTGGACGTAGCGTTTTGGGGAAACCTGCAGTCAGCTGAGACTGAAGAAGTCACCTGGATGAGTGATGAAATGTTTCTCCCACAAAACGCTACGTCCAGATGAACAGAATCAACTTTTGGAGATTTACTTTCCTGGATGATTGAGAATGCATCAAGATCTGATTTGCCAGTCATGAAATGCATTTATCTCAGAACTGCCACTGAAAATTTGGTTATGATTTGCCTGTCAGATTTGATCCAAATGTAGCCCAATAAGGAGTCTGTTTGCTTCATAATATTGCCATAAAGTTCCCAGTTGCATCAGCAGCACCTCACTAGCACAAGCAGCAAGCAGAGCCATCTGGCCTTTACTGATGTCAAACAGCTTGACAGAAGTTCATATAGAGTTTTTTTAAACTCTTTAAATATTCCCAGAGTGATATAGGGACCTGATATAGGACCTTGCATATAGTATTAACCCTTTTGACTAAGTAACAAGTTAAATAATTCCTGCTTACACCCACACATGTCCAGACACAGTTTTAAAAATGAATCTGATCTCCAAAAACTAATTTCTAACCCTGTTTAATACTCACCTGTAAAGACATCCTGAAAACCACAAGTAGATACTTGTCCACATGAAAATCTTCTCGTTCCACAGATGGGCTGGCTGCCTCCTCCTGTGTGGCCCCCCAAATATTCTCCTGAGCTCAGTAAGCCGCCTCCATCTTCCTCCTTGCCTCTCAATCGCCTGTCTAGTTCCTCTGTCCAGTCAGCTGAGCGACTCAAAGGGCTAGCAAGGCTTCTGGAGCGTTTTCTGCGCACCTGCCAACCTTCAGCCATCATCCTGTAACATTTATGTTCCTGGTTAGCTTAGCTTTGCAAGTGCATTTCTTGCAATGTGTTTACAGTTAGTTTTACTTTTCCACAGTTTTCTGATTTCTTCCATTTTAGGCAAACTGACAGAGCCTTCATCCTCTCCATGAACATAAAGTGCTCAACTAAACATTAAAACGCACGTTTACAGCTTAGTACAAAAGCGTTTAGCCTCTGTGGACCATTTCCTTCTTGTAGACACAGTGAGATCATCCAAAATATCACAGAAAGATGATTTGCATCCAATAATCAGTGAACACATTAAACTACTGTATTACTTCACAATGGTTTGTTGAGAAAAATGTTATTACACAAACACTCAGATGTTTGTGTAATAATGTAATGTTCATCTTGAGTTTAGCCATGAGTTCAGGAATTGACATGAAATTCTTACCATATGTCAGTAACAACTCATCCAATCTATACATGTAAAGAGAAATCAAACCATAGAGTTCCATAAATTATCTGCAATACTGAAAAATGACCCAAAGAAAAACTATTAAATACAGTACATGAAGAAAGAGAGTGTGGAAAAAGGCACAGAAGGTCATTACACCAGCTAAACTCTATGAGTGATTAAAAAGCAAGTCTGCCACTTAGTGCAAATTAATACAAGCGAGTTAGATCCAGACTAGACAGTGGAGTGAAAAGAATCATCATAAGAGTTCTCCAAGTGCCAAGCATCACTTGTGGAGCGCTAAGGTGCAATTGTTTTAGAAAACAATAAGCAATGCACTCAACTGCCATGACAGGCATTGCTCACCATGCAAGACTCAATTACTGAAGAAAAAGCATGTTTAAGCACATTTAAAGTTTGCTTAACAACATTTAGACGAGTGGAATACTGGGAGAACTCTTTAGATGCCATAATACACAACATGTTTGAGGGTCAAATATGCTGCATATCACCCCAAAAAACCACCAACAGTGAAGTTTGGAGGGGGGAACATCATGGTGTGGGGCTGTTTTTCAGCATACCGCACTGGCACGTTTCATATAATTAAGGAAGGATGAATGGAAATATGTACCAAGATATTCTTGACCAAAATCTGTTGCCATCTACCAGGATAATGAAGATGAAATGAGGGTGCACATTTCAACAAGACAGAGAAGAAAACAAGAAAACCAAACGTTTCAGAGAAAGAAAATAAAATGGCTAGAATCCTGCTGACCTGAATCCAACTGAAAATTTATGAAAAGAACTAAAGCTCTGAGTTCATAGAAGGGTCCCGTCGAGCACTCAAAATTTGAAGACTGTTTGTGTGGGCCGAAATCACACTTGAGCAATGCATACGACTATTTCCTCCATGCAACTCCATGAAACTGTACAAAAGTCCTTGTTAGTGATGACAAAGTATTAAAACGCTTTCAGTGTGTTCAATACTTTTTTTCCTGAGTCATTTCTCATTATTATAAATACCCTAATTTATGCACAACTATGGTTTGATTTCATTGCATGTGTGAATTGGATGGGTTGTTACCAACATCTGGTGAGAATTTCATGTCAATAGCACCTTTAGAAATATATATTTTTTTAGAATACTGATGACGTATACAGTACTTATTTTAAACACTAAATACGTCCTTGATCTAGTGGTTTGCTTACAGTCTAGCAGATCTCTCATTATTAATGCCTTTTACTACAAGAAAATTGCTCAGTGCCACTTTGCCACAAACTTGTTGTTTCTAAAACAATGAAAATAACAGCTGAAATGTTGAGATTATTCTTGAAAATAAAAGAAATTATGAAAACTAAAAGAATATAGTCTGTTTTAATCCACATGGGGCTAAGATTTGAGTTTTTTGTATGTGATAAATAGGCTAATCTTGTTAGATGTTACGTTTTAAATTAGGTCTCATATGATCATTTTGACATTACAGTGCTTTAAAATTCTAGAACCAGTATCAGCCATGCAAACAACCAGTACCTGTGAAAGTTATGGTGAGCTCTGCGTGGGGAGAGGGGGCTATGAGATGGTGAGTGCCCTGGGGAACTGAGCTGTCTTGTAGTGGTTTTGATGTAGGACGGGAAGATGGGAGGGTAAGGTTTCACCACAGGACTAGAGCAGGTGGCGGGGTGGGCAGACTTGAGGAGGCGTTTGGCCAATGTGGGGCTCTCCTGAGGAAGTAGTGGGCTAAAGCAGGCGCTGCTCCTCCTAAACTGCTGGTTGGAGGGGGAAGCCTTGGTGCTGGTAGAGGGGCTGGGTTCAGAGTCAGCACTCAAGCAGTCCTCAAGAGACTCAGCGCTGGTACCTGAGCCTAAGTGAATCTCACCTTCTTCAAATACAGTTCTTGAACTCAGTCCCTCTAGTGGCTCAGGACTTCTATGGTTGTCGTCTGGCAGTGGAAGACTGAGATTAGCATCCATCTCAAGCTCCCTCTCCTGCTCCTGCTGGGTTTCAGCACTTGCTCCCTCCTCTTCCCCTGTGATTTTCCCAGTGCTGTCAAATGTAAAATCGCGGAAACTGTTACCAACAGTTGTCATGGTCACCGGGCAGACTGTTGCCCCCCCTTCAGTAGCTATGGAAATATCTGTGTGAGGGCGCTGCTGAAGCAAAGCATGCTGGTCTTTTGTGCCTGTGGAAACCCAAAGAGCAGCTTCTCTTTGCCCCTGCCCCTTTAGCTCCAGATGCCTGTCCTCATTCTTCTCAATAACCTCTGCGTTGAAGGGGCTATTCTGTGTGGGAAGTGGCTCGTTTTGCTTGACAGAGCCAATAATAGATCCTCCCTCCAGGAATGACAAGGCATCAGACCCCAGCTCTAATTCTGGGGTCAGGTCAAGCACCTCAGGAGGAGTTAATTTAACTACCCCATTACTCTGTTTCCTCCTATCCTTTCCTTCCCCCCAAATTAGATTCCTTCCTCCCCCTCCTTGTGTTTCCACAATTGAGGTAACCCCCCCATGCTGCTGTTGCTGGAGCCTTATAGCGAGCTGGATATCCGCAAGCAAATCCTCATGGTCAGCTGCTGAGTGGAAACTGTAGATATCAGTGTCTGATCCTGAGCTCCCTCCCTTCTGCCCTCCATCTTCTGCAGGAGAGTTTGCGGTCGATGCTGTCTGCTGCATCTCATGCTTCTCGTCTCTCTCATCTCCATCCCTTTCCCCCTGCTTCTTTCTCTTCTCAGGAAAGGCAGCCTCAGTGTCCGACTGCCCCAGCTCATCTGCAGACAGATCAGGTGTTTTTGTGCTGTCCAGCTCATCGTGCTGAGATGCTAAAACATCCTCTTTTGAGCCTTTCACTGATGAACACACATCTCCTTTTCCTTTAAGGTTACCCTTTCGCTTCCGGATGGAGAAAACAGAAGACTTGGACTCTGATTTATTTTTATTTTTTAGTCCTGTGCCGTTCGTCACTCCCCTTCCTCCTGCACTGCCTGTTCCTTTACCTCCATGTTTACCATGGAGTTTCTTTCCTCCTTTTTTTACGTCCCCTCCTCCCTCTCTCCATCCTTCATCTAGCGATGGGTAGCTTCCGTTGCTTGATGCTGCTGCTGCTTTCTTTTGCTTTGTCTCTTGGTTACCCATGTTGATGGAGCAAGAGAGCTCGATGACTAGCTGCCGCTTCCTCAGGTCATGCCTAGAAGAGCTTCTAGGACAGTATTTAGATGCTCAATTTCAAGCTTCTTGCCCAATTTGTGGATGCACGTCTGGTGAAGGAGGAGCCGCTGCTGCGGCTGCTGCTGCTATTGATGATTGTTCTTTTAAGCTCTCCTGTGTGACGATCTTCCTTGTTGTTTTCCGGTGACGAAGGCTCGCGTGGCAGTGATGTTGACACTGATGCAGAGTAGACATATGGCTCCCTCTTCTTCCACCCCTTTCTCACTCTGTGTTACCCTCCCCCTCATCTCCATCTGCTGAAAGGAATGACGCAGGCACTGTGTGCTCAGTAGAGTGCTTTTTTGTGAGGTAGACTGGGAGAAATGGAAAGACTGGGATGGAGGCACAAATCTTTCAGGACCTGGGAAGAATAAAGGTGCTGCTGGTAGCTCACACACTGTGCAGATGGGGATAGGTTATAAGGGCCTTCATGTTGGTCTTTGAACTAAAAACCAACATGAAGGATAGATTTTTCTTAATAAAAAAAAAAAAAAAAAACAGTTATTAAAATATCTGTCAGAAATAGTCAAAGCTGAATAAGATTACAGTTTATAAGCTGAAATGGATCATATTCTGTGTGGTTCAAACCCTATAAATATATAGCCTCATAGCAGTTAGCCCCACTAACTATAATGGCAATGTAAAAAAAAGAGCTTGCAAATGAAAAGGAAGATTGTGTTTAAAATGTGTAGTGGCAGAAAAAAGGTTCTTTCATTCAGTTGATGAGCTGAACTGAGACTTAACTTACTATAACAGAAAAACTTGAAAATAGAGACGACTCTGAAAGGACTTAATCAGATTTAAACCTGTGCATCTGTGAATACTTTCAGCCTCAAATGCACTTGAATTATCCATTCAAAGAGAGTTGTTCACAGTGGAAACACATGGGCTCTTTAATGACTCTTCTTTGTGAAACATCTTTAGCAAGCAAGCAATTTATTTGTATAGCACTTTCAGAACAACACAGCTGAACACAAAGTGCTGTACACTTGGCATGCCACAAATGATACATGAATAAGTTTAAAAAAGGAGAGAGAGATTTACTCAAAATAAATAAATAAAATAAAAAGTTAAAATAATACAATTAGCACAAAATAAAAAGCATGCAATGATAATTAGAATTAAAAACAATAAAATGAGCACAATAGATTAAGAACAATAAAATCAGGGTCATACAGTGTCATATGCCAAGGAGTAAAAATGGGTTTTAAGACACGTTGTAAAAGTGGACAGTGAAGGGGCCTCTCTAATGTGCTGGGGCAGATTGTTCCAGAGGTTAGGAGCAGCAATAGAGAAGGCCTTGTCCCCTCTGAGCTTTCTCTTGGACCTGGGTACCTCCAGGAGCAGGTTGTCAGCTGACCTGAGAAACCTGGGGGGCGAGTAAGGATGCAGAAGCTCAGAGAGGTAAGATGGGGCAAGACTGTTTAAACAGTTAAAAATGAACATTAGAAATTTAAAATGAATTCTAAAATATACAGGCATCCAATGGAGTGAAGCGAGCATTGGAGTTATGTGTTCTCTTTTACGAGTTCTGGTTAAAAGTCATGTAGCAGCATTTTGGACCAGATTAGAGGGTAAAAGTAGTTGACATCCAGTGTGTGTGTACTTCTGTGATTGGATGGTTCGTGCCTATGGAGAATGTAAACATGGACCCCTAGATCTTATCTGAAGCTTTTAGTGCTTGGTCAGAATCACTAAGCAAATGTTCACAGAATGTCATATGATTTCATAAAAAGAAGTTATATTGGTTATATTGTGATAGACAAAATCAGAATCATGAAGAGAATAAGTATTGAGATCATGTTGAAATCATACAGTCAAGATATTGACAAGAGATTCAGCTAATGATAAATCCTGTTGAAATAAAACATGTAAACTAAATTAGACATGAAGGATAATGTGTTAATATTCAATTGAATATTCATGTGATAGAGTTAATGATAGCTCAAGGTAAAGTACAAAATGGGAAAAAAGAAATTTTAATTTAATAATTTTAATGTTTGAATTTAAATCATATATATCAAAGGTCAGAGAGAGAGAATCAATAGAGTATGACTTAAATAGGGCGGTGTTGGGGAATACATGTACTGGCGTTACGTATTTAAAATAATAATATGAGTAACTGTATTCCATTACAGATACCACTTAAATAGGTGATAATTAGAATACAGTTACTTTGTTATAATAACTTCAATTCAATTTTATTTATACAGTGCCAAATCACAACAGTCACCTCAAGGCACTTCATAGCGAAAGGGCTTGCTCATATGACCCCCTATGAGCAAGCCCTTTGGCAACAGTTGGAAGGAATAACTCCCTTTCACCCAGAAGAAATACATGGATTATATGGCAGTGTTTTCCTGTTTCATATGGAATACTGGTAATTCTTCGCATTGCCGGAAACCTAAACAGAACACTCAATAAGAAGCTCTGACCATGCAATGCAAACTCTGTTTGCAAGCAACCAAGTCCAAAACAAAAGGTCCCTCAAAGGCACTGGAACTCAGGAAATAGTTTTTAAAAAAAAAAAAAAAAAAAAAAAAAACCCAAAACAATTCAGGAGGCCGACCCGGAGGTCGATGGCACAAGAGTCCCTCACAAAGAAGTTCCGGAAGCCGCTTATGTGGATCGTAGGGGCGTCGTGAAAACAGTTCAGGCGGCCAACCACGCCAGCGAAGAAGTCCAGTCAGTGGCCTGGATAAAGCGGCAGCGTGGCTACCGCAGGACCAGAAGAGGCAGGACCAGGCGTTGACAGCACTGCAGGCAACGCCGTGGAAGCCGCAGGTGGTGACACTGCAGGCGACAGCGAAGGCTGAAGGCGGCTGAACAGGCCCCTTCGACCCTCCAGCAGAGGCAGACGGCTGAAACAGTTCTCTTGAACTGCCAGCGGAGACAGACATGGGAGCGGCATGGGAGCCGCGGAGTGCTGGATTGGCTCACTCAAGCCTCCAGCAGGAGCAGAAGCTGGGCCAGTAGGTATTGGGACCCCTGGCTGAGTGTGTAGCTGACCAGGTGGGAGTGACAAACAGAATTGGTGGGTGAGCTAACGACCGGATGTTTAACTGAGTTGCTGGCTCCGCTGCTGGTACCTCAGCTACAGGGAGCAGAGCAGGAGACTGAGCTGATAACCAAAGTGATGGCTGAGGTGAGAGTGGAGCAGATGGTGGAGTAGATGACTGAGCTAGGGGCTGTGTTAATGGTTAAGCTGCACACTGGGGAGATGGCTGAGCTAAGGGCGACTGAGCAGGAAACTGAACTAGTGGGGACTGAGTAGGAGACTGAATTAGGGGCAAGTTAGCAGGAGGCCACTCTTCAGGGGACGGAACAGGAGACTGAACTGGAGCCTGAGCAGGTGACTGCAGTGACAATTGTGGTAGTGGAGCTGGTGGTTGGGAAGAAGGCTGAACTGTAACCTCAGTAGGTGACTGAGCTGATGGCTGCCGGGCGGCGGACTGAGCTACAGGCTGAACTAACGGGGAAGCCACTGATTGAGCCAACCAAGCTGCAAGGGTTTTTAGAAGGGTGGCCGAGTCCTCCTTGCCTGGGCCACCCATGCCAAACACTTCAAAACAGAGGCTTGTTCTCAAATCCATGATAATTTGTTTTAACCCTTTTAATGTGCAAGAAATTGACTGGACACGTAGTGGACGACAGGAAGTGATCAACAAACACTACCTCCAGTTGCCTCTTGTAGGGATCCGCAGCGTGGATTATCCTCCAGTAATAATTCCCTAGTTGCTGTAACCATTCCTCCTCCAGGCAAAATGTGAGTCTACTGAGTCAATTTTGTGGTCGTGTCCTTCTGTCTTGATTCAGCTGTGTGCAGGCAGGAAGAGGACCGTAAATGCAGAACTCACAACACACGGGAATAACTCAAAATGCAGCTTTATTGCTGACACATGGAAAAGATGCAGAACTAAAGTAAACTGGAAAATATAAACTAAACGTCTCCAAGAGGAACACACAGCATGAGGGAGGACACAACACTGACACAGAGAAACACAAGACTTAAATACACTGGGGAATAACGAGGGGAATGAGACACAGGAGGACAGCACAGCTGGGACAAATCAGACATGATGAGACCAAAGGGAAGCAAAATTCAATACATTCACCTAGGACACAGACCTTCAAAGTAAAACAGGAAACGTAACACTGAGCCGCAGAGTTGACTAGGGGATAAAGCTGACAGGGGAGACAGAAACACAGAGACCAAAGACAAGAGAGGCACATAGAATACTAAATACTGGGTCAGTGACCCAGGACCATGTCAGAAAGTAAACATATTACTGATACAGAAATAGTTTTCAATACGAGATCACTGCAAAGAGCGCAGCCTTGCCTAATGTCCACCCTGTTACTCATTTTATATTAAGATTTAAAAATCTAGTTGGTATTGCTTTCAGAACTGCACATGATTATTTGCAGCTAGGAGGTTGTTAATGCTAGCTGCAAATTGTTAATCAAGTCTAACAGTCTGCAGTCTATGAACTAACCTCAGCCAACACCAGCTAACATTGGTAATAGTAGTAAATCACACAGCGATAGTACATTCATGTTGTTGTAAAAAGCTGGACAATATATCAGGTAATCCAAAGTATTCAGAATACATTACTCACATTAAGTAACTTAACAGAATACATTATAAACTACATTTTGGGGCATGTATTCTGTAATCCGTAGTGGAATACATGTTAAAAGTAAGCTTCCCAACACTGAAATAGGGGGACCTTATATCTGAAGAATGTTGGCATCATACAATTGTTTTATAATTTGCTCATATGAGCAAATGAGTATAAAAGGGGGGTGGAGGCCATTATAAAGGGCAATTGTGATGCATGCTATAGGATATGTCGGGCTTTGTTTGATCCCCTACCTCGTGATAATTAATGTCTGTATTTTTTCCCCTTGACTTTAAATGTGGAATACTGTACATATTTTGACCCAGATATTGATATTTGTAACTTATGTACCTATGTTTTTTTCCCTTCTGTTTGTATTTGGCTCTGCTAATTTGTTGTTGTTTGTCTTGTTTCCAAAAAAAGTCAATACATCATTGTTTTATTCACTGAGGAGATGATGGAGCGGGTCAGTGCTGGGCTCAGATCTACCTCCCGGCCCAATCCCTTTTTGTCCCCCATAAACCCCCCACCAGAGCGGCCAAAGGTTCGCCATCGAGCCCCACCCTCAACAGAGCAATCGAAGTCACATTGCCCAGCCTCGCCCCCCTTAGTTCCTCCTTACCACCTTCATGCCCTGTCTCTACAGTCTGATGTGTGATGCGTGGAGGGTCCGGGCTGCGAGGATTATGGCAGTGGCGACTTTTCCCAGGAGAAGCTGGGACCCTGTTTACTAGAAGGTTTTAAAATTTCTGTACTTTTAGGTGACAGAAGGAGACATGTGGCCTGGTCAAAACACAGAGAGCTGCACTCTAAAAGATCTTTAAACATAGTAAACATACCTCGTGTGCCACAGACTGCTCCCAAACACGAGGAGACAAATAATACCTCTAAAACACTTAAGTTGGCTTTATTAAACGTTAGATCTTTAGCTGGGAAAACATTTTTAATTAATGATTTAATCACTGAGCACAGCCTCAATTTTATGTTTTTAACTGAAACTTGGTTGGACCAAAGTAACAGTGGAGCTGTTCTCATCGAGACGACCCCTCCTAACTACAGTTTTATCAGTGAGGCCAGGGTGAGCAGGAGAGGAGGAGGGGTCGCTGTCTTATTTAATGAATCATTTCAATGTAAGCAGCTATCTCCTGGAAGTTTTCAGTCTTTTGAATATGTGGCTTTACAGCTGAAGGCCCCATCCATTGAATTGTGCTATACAAAAAAACTTGCCTTGCCTTTATAAAAAGAAGGCTTTGTAGGAACATTTGAGGTTGTTCTTCTCGGTCTTCTGGGGATGAGCAAAACATTGTATTTCAAGGTTCATCGGTGGACCCAAAAATTGGTTTTAGATTTTTTGTACATTTTAGGTTATAAATTCAAGAAGACTTGAATTTCCTTTTTTTTTTCTTCTGGATTACAACTTTCAAGGATGTCTACTGTGGTCCTGTGGATTATAACTTCAAGAAGATCTGGATTTTTACCTTATTCCTAGGGGACTGAATTTCCAAAGGGAGCTACTTTCCTATTAGATGATATCAAAATGGATGAGAGATAAGGGCATCATGGCCAAGGCTAGGGATGGGTATCGAGGTTCCCAGGAGTCCAATTCCTTGGAATCTTTACTCGCATTGAAGTGCTTTATTCTTATCAATTCCCATTTCAAGCCAATGCATACCCATTCTCTCTTCAACAGCTCTCCTTTCCAGATTAGTATTAGAAATGAGCATTAACTCAGGTTAGATTAATTGGATAAGTATAATTAAATATGATTTGATTATGTGATCATTATTTTTTGGTTGTGCTTTTGCTTTGCTCCTGCTAAATTGCTTTAATAAAATATCCCACATTAAAATAGTCTAAATTGTGGACATTCCTTTTTTAAGCTTTTGTGAAATAGTAGTGGTAAAAACCTGTTTATTTTTATAACATTTACAGTGTTCTTAAAGGTTACTGTAACCTTACAAATAACAAATCCTTAAGGGCTACTTTTCCAGGTCATAAAATTTTTGTGATTTTTCAGCTCACTCCATTGCTGATAAATAAATTTGCGGGTCACTTAAAGTTTTCTGCAAAACATTTAGACAAGCCAATGATCTACTGGGTGAACATAGTCTTGTCAAATGAGACCAAAATTAAACTCTCTTGATCTCACTGCACACATTGTGGAGAAGGAGGAGAAATGGCACCTCAAAAACACCATACCAACCAAGTTTGGAGGTGGAAACACTATGGTGGGGATTGTTTTTTGTAGCATGGGGTCATGCTCAAACTTGGCAGACTTCATATAACTAAAGGGAGGATAAATGGAGTGATGTACCAAGACATCCTTGACCTGTTGCCATCAGCCATGATGCTGCATGTAAAACAAGGGTAGACAATGCAAGACAATTCCCAAACACACAGAAAGAAAATTCTCAATTGGAGAAAGAAAATACATCTTGTGAAATGGCCCCGCCTTGAATCCATTTATAAATCTTTGGAAAGAACTAAAAATCCAAGTTCACACTCTGAAACCTTTAAGATTTGAAGACAGTTTGTGTGAAAAAATGGATCAAAGATCACACCCAAGCAATGCATGCAGCTAGTTGTACTAAGTATTATATAAATTTCAGTAAGCATGCTCAATACTTATTCCCTGTATCATTCTGTATTATTACACATTATTATTTGAATTGAATCCAGAAAACTTGTAGATCCTTTAAGATTGTCATTTCATGAATGAAACTAAAATTAATCTACTTGAACATCGTAGTTATTAGGACCAGCAAATAAAAATACAGTGTGTCATGAAAGAAGTGCCAAAGTGAAGGTCAGAGATTTTACACAAAGTCATTTTATGGGCTCAAACTTTGCAAATATTAAAGTTTCTAAAGATTTGATTTTTATTTTTTTAAGTTAAACTGAGAGTTGTTTTTTTCACTGAAACTGATTATTTGGCCTCAGGGTGGAGAAACTGTTTAATCCATGAGTTATTTGGACATGTGGGCAATGTAAAGATACATCCACCAAAAACACTGAAGGTGATATATTCTAGTGATTCATCCGTATTACTATGTAATATCTGGTGACCAGTTTTTTTTATGGATATGACGCTAAATACATGAAACGTGATTATTTGGAGTATCTGTGGAAGATAATTATCCATTCCAAATGAAGCAATGAAGATACAATATTTTGGACGATAGGTTTTTCTACTACAGTAGCTTGGTAAAAAAGCAAGAATACAATAACATTCAAATTAACTGTATTTATATATAGCACCAAATCACAGCAACAGTTGCCTCAAGGGGCTTTATATTGTAATGTAAAAACCCTACAATAATAACTACACAAATAAATTAATAGAACACAAAAATATTTGTGAGGGTGAATTTCAATTAATTATGTTTCCATTAAAGTTAAGGCGTCCAACTCTGATTGTGGATTAGAAAGTGCAGCTTTAAACAAAGATCCACACTCTACATGGGGTCTTTCTTATGGAATGTCACAGCCTGTCTCTGATAAAAATTAGGCTTGTTCTTTCTTTGATTCCACTGACACATTAAAATATCTCTAAAGGTTGTCCTGAAGGTCTTGTTGCATAAGGCATAGCACATGGGGTTGACTGTGCTGTTAACATAACACAACCAGTAGCCCAGAGCCCAGAGAGTTTCAGGGATACAATCCTGACAAAAAGTATTGACCAAAACCATGATATTATATGGTAACCATGTTGTAATGAAGGCAAACAGAATGGCGCTAAGTGTCCTTGCAGCTTTTTTCTCATTTGCCTTTTTTTCGTTCTTGCGCTTGCTGATCTCTGTCTTGGCCTTGGAGGCAAAGCGTTTGGCCACTGCAGCGTCTTTCATGGTGATAGCTGTAGGTGACAGGTCAGCAGAACAGGAGGTTGCTGCATTTGATCCTCTTGGACTTATGTTTGTAGACAGGGGATATTTTTCCTTGTTTTCCTTCCCCTTTCTAGACTTCTTACCATCTATATAGATATATTAAACATCAAAAGGGACATGTAATGAACATTAAACATCATGTAGTAGGGTATTTATTAATATATTATGAAAACAAAGACCACTAAATAGGTCTATGTCCAACCTTTTGAAGATCTTGCATCGACTTCTGCCTCTGAACCTGACTGGTCTTCTGAATCCCAGGCCTCGTTATTGTTAAAGCTGTCACAGCTACTCTGTTCTGCTGGTGGTGATGTGGCATTTAGTCTCTTGGATGCATGGTGAACTGGCAGAAGAGATGAAATCTCAAAGCAGAACATGTTGCATTTCCCTCTACTTTCTACGCCTCCTGGTAGGCTTGCGTTGTTCTTCTCAGAAGACAAATAATTTAGTCCATAGCTGCTGTAGTTTTGGGACCTCACCTGGTGCAGCATAGCTGCTGAGATATTCTGGTTGTTGGGTGTACTTTCTCTACCTTTTTTTCCACTACTACCCCTTTCATGTGGAGCCTGATTTGGGTTGTTCCCTGACCCAGATCCCTTGAGGCCCTGTACATCTTTAGCTCGCTTCTCTGTCTCCTGATAGATCTTCCAGAACAGGATTGCCATAATAGTTACTGGCAAGTAGAAGGCAGCAATAGCTGTACAAAATGTAATTATAGGCTCAGACAAGAACTGAATATAGCACTCGTTTGGCTGTACTGTCCGCTCACCCACGATGTACTGCCAGAACAGAATGGCTGGGGCCCACAGAATAAAAGAGATAGACCAGGCTAATCCAATCATGGTCATGGCCCGCTTGGTTGTTCGTTTGGCCCGGTAAGTCAGTGGTCTGGTCACAGAAAAATACCTAAGAGGATACAAAAAGAAGGCAGGCAACTATTCGAAGCTGTTCAGAGTCAAAAGAATTAGATATTTTCAAACCCATGACGCTCATGAAAGCTTTGTCATGGCTATGGATACATTTCCATCATAAAGCATGGAAATGTTTGCGATTCCAATACATGTTTTATGTATTTATTTTTAAATCATTAAAATTTATACATCAAAATACATGACCGTAGATAGTAGGGGTGCAACGATACACAAAATTCACGGTTCGGTTCAATACTTTGGTGTCACGGTTCGATATTTTTTCAATACAAAAAAAAATGTTCATGCCTTTTTAATTTGTCATTTATTAAAATTATAAATATATATTTTAACCCAAAAGTACAGTTTTTAAATTTAATGTTGCTGAAACAACAAAATAATAAAATAATAAATCTATCTGATGGAGAAATCACTCATCTTTGGAAAAGAGAGTTTATTACAGAGAAATGGCTCTTTCCAAAATAAAAGCTATACTATACGCTTCTTCTGGGCTATATTCTCAGCAGCAGTTAAACATATCAGGTCCCCATAAGGAGAATCATGTGCTAACGGCTGTCTAAATGACTCGGGTAAAGTTTGTAGCATGCGTGCTTGTTGTTTTGTCTGCTTCCACTTGTCTTTGCACTAGGATGCTGTCAGAGTAAATGTGCAGTCATATTCGTTGTGTTCCCACTAGTGCTGTCAGCGTAAATCTGAAATGACGTTAACGCCACAACACGGCAAATCTCTGTTAACGAGCTACCCCTGATCGCCCCGTGCGTGGGGCTAGACGGCCAACACATTAATGAGCTAACTGCGCTAACACACTAGTTCCCACCCATGTAATTGAGCATTGCGTGGCACATCCAACATACTGTTTTACTTTAGTCCATGACGTGCTTACCTTCAGGGTCATACGTCACATGAAAACCAAAATAGTTCCAAACGCCACATCTGAATGAGGGTGGGGGAGGTTCAATTTGCCATGTTGCAAGGAGAGCTTAACTTCTGTCTCGCTAGCTTGCCCTGCGCTCAGTGAATCTGCGTTCGACTACTCCGCCTAGGCTGCACTGTCGAGTGCAGATCCACTGAGCGCTCAACACAGACAGCATCGTCAGAAGGAAAGTTGATAAAATAAATTACAAATTTTGTATTGTTCGATACATATGCGTACCGAACCGAAAGCACTGTATCGAACGGGTCAATATCGATACGAGTATCGTTGCACCCCTGGTAGATAGATTTACTTTACTGAATTTTTTTTTTTAAATTCAACTTACCTGTCAAAGCTGATGACTAGCAGATTCATGACAGAGGCATTACTGGCCACATAGTCTATTGCAAGCCACAGGTCACAAACAACTGGTCCCAGGGCCCACTGGTCCATGATGATGTAGGTGGTATACAGATTCATAGACAGCGTTCCAATGGTCAGGTCAGCAAAGGCTAGGCTCAGCAGATAGTAATTGTTCACTGTCTTCAGTGCCTTATTTACCTTGAACGACACCAACACTAGGATGTTGCCAACAATAGTGACAAGAGAAAGTGATCCAGTGAGGAGGACAATTATGATGACCTGAAGGTGAAGACGTAAGCAAAAATCAAAAACGAACTGCTTCCTTAAACTCAACAGCCATTGTGCAGTAAATGACCTATTACTCTATATAGTTCCTCCAAACCTATAACACCTTTAGGATAAATGAGGAACATACAGAAAACTATTCACTTGTCAAGCAATGGTTCAAATGATGCGCTTTCACTGCAGATGTCATCCTGCATCACTGTCAGTTTAACATTATATTACATGTGGAACAGTTTTGTTTGGCAATAATATCTCAATCTGAACAAAACAAACATGTAACCATACTTGTAAAAAGTCTCTTTATGAAAATAAATTTTCATGTATGCAAAGTTTGCCCCGGAATATCTACTGTACGCAAAACTTTCGCAGGAGCCATCAAGCCCCTAGACCCATGAGCTGAATTTTTGGTGGTAGTTAGAGTTCCATGGCTTGGTACTGAAGCAATGGAATTTATACAGTGAAGCCCTAAAACAGATCTAATAAGATCAAAGTTAAAAGTAGAACTGTTGCCACAACAGTTACCTGCCAGATTGTATGCCCTCCTAATGGATTAAACTCATCTGGAGGCAGCATTAATGTTCTGTTATCTGCTGAATTGCCCATACTCTGGTAGGAGCCACCTGAAAATGTGGAGAATATTATTATTGTGAATCAATTTTCTCAACTAATAAAATAACCTAATTTGGAAAAAACAAAACAATGATTTGAAATTATTTTGCCTACAAATCATATTTCCATTTCAGATTGCCACAATTCTTTTCGCAGCCTTACATTATTATCTCTCTGTCACCAGCCTAAAGTCAAGTGGCTTTCTGTTACATTTTGGTATTTTTTGCTTTTTTAGTTCTTTGACTGTCCTTCGTATGTCTTCTTTTTCCTCCACGCATTGTCCTGCAGGAATATAGGCATAATCTTAAGTTCTTTTGTTTTCTTTAATTTCCTATTCCCTGCACGTGTTCTTTCAGATAGAATATCATTTAACATGTACACATATAATTTACACAGCTTTACAGTTGTGCATAGTACCTAAGATAGCAGAGTCAGCTTTGATGATGGTATCTGGCTGTTCTCTCATACCAGGAAATCTGCTGGTAAGGAAGTAGACAGGATCAGAGCTGGAGGTCAGGTTCATTGTGACCATGACACATCTGAAAGAAAAAACAGAATAAATCATTTTAATACATAAAAATGAACGATTAAGGAAATCAGCTGATACTTTTACAAATGACAATAAGGTACCATTTCAGTCAGCCAAGACATGTTACTTTATCAAGACTATCCAGTCCAGCTTGTCAGCATTAGCAAGGTGCAATCATATGATTTACTGATACACCTGATCATTGGTGCAAAGTGACAGACTAATAAATTACTAGCATTCACTCACCAAAGCACATAAATGTCTTGGACTGTTGGTACCTCATAGTAAGCCATAATATTTCTCAAATCAATTAGATTGCTCCAAATATCACAAACCAAACTGAGAGGTCCAGTTCAGTGACTCCAGTTGACTGAGATGAGTAGTGGTGTGCCATACTACACATTCTGATGCTGATACCAAATAAATACAAAGATGGTATTGCCTATACCAATACAGATACAAACATTTCATATCAGCTTATAAAGTCAGCTTAGGGAAGAGTATATATCAATCGCGCTGATATCAGTCTGATACCATTACCATCATTGGTATCGATATTGTCGATGTTTAGATCGATCCACCCACCTACAGAGTGAGTCCTAGCAAGCAGTTTGGAAATAGCTACATGTCAATCACACAGAAAAGTCTGAAAAGTAATTGATTGCCCTATTGTGATTACCTCAGTTTTGGAATCACCCTCAATTTACCTTTAGAGGTACCAGTGTTATTGGCACTTTCATGTTGGCTTCATTTTTCAGCCTTAGAGGTTACGAGGTTACTTGGTTGTTCCCGATTCCTTAAGTCACACCGAACATCATGTAAGGGAGGAGGTACAAAGTAACAAAGTAAATAATTATCTAAAGGTCATAAGCATTACAAATATCTTTACAAACTGGTTACTTTGGATAGTTTCTCTCTTCATAAGGACTTTATAATGGTCAGATTATTTTTAATAACTCATCCATTTAGATACTAGTAAGGTATAAACTTAGAGCGGTGGCTGCTTTGATTGGCTCTTGCACAACGTTTTTCTACTCCTACTTAAATCTAAAAGCAGTTTTGCTAAAAGTCATTCACTAGTTTACACATAATCACAACTGTTTATTCTATATGCACAGCATATGTGTAAGGCATTTTCCCAATCACACATACACATGGATACATTAAGAGTTTAGTTTCTTGCTCAAGTCTGCTTTAATGTGCAGACCGGAGAAGCCCAGTGTGAAACTGTGAAAAGAGCTTCCTAAAAGAAATTCCTGTATTGGAACCATAGCTTTTCTTTCTTTGGTACTGCCTTTGGCACCATCTTGTGGTCATTGTGAATAGCAGTATTGCAAAGGATGTGAGCCTGTAATAATCACTGTGGTTACACATGGGGGTCACTAAGGAGCTTCCTTTTTGCTCAGTGTTTCATAGACCGAGCATCGCAGTGCAATAATCCTTTTAATCCTTGCTTAATATGGCTTCATTTCTAAGCTGCTTGCTTTTTGACTATCTTTTGGGACTGAGTACTGTATCTGTGATCATGGTTATTTGCAGACAAATTAAATGTGTCTGTACAGTACTGTTTCTCTAAGCTGCTCATATGTTACAGTTATTGTTATTTTACTTCTGTAATAATACACATACAATTTGCTTTCTTTTATGTTTTACAAATATTTGCATATTTTTCACAATTAAACCCTACCAAATACAACAAACCATCTGTGCCTTAGAAGATGCATTGATAAAGGATATAACAAGCTAGCTATGTAGTTGAAAATACATTACTGTCAAAAACTTGTAATGAGGACAGCATAAATTCAGTCAAGGCTGTTGTGAGACAAGTGAATTGCCTTAGAACTTAAAACTTTTTTATTGTCATTGTACAGTTGAATGCACAGCAAAATTAGGTAGCAAGACTACAAAGGTGCAGAAGTAAAAAAAACAATATACAATAAACTCCCACACTGCTACCAATCCAACAAGAGCCCAGTAAAACAGTAAAACACTTCTCTTAATAGAAGAACAAATTCAAACTCCCCAGCTTACCAGGTAAGATCCTTCATCATGTTTGACCTCTGTCTGTCTGCCACAGCATCCTCTTAACCTGCCTCACTGAAACCTGAACTTATTTTATCAACAGGACACTGTAATGTAAAGTCAGAGTGTAATCTTGCACAGGATCAGTGTGCAATACCTACATACTTTCTCCTGTTC
Organism: Simochromis diagramma; assembly: GCF_900408965.1. Lineage (NCBI taxonomy): Eukaryota > Metazoa > Chordata > Actinopteri > Cichliformes > Cichlidae > Simochromis > Simochromis diagramma. The sequence continues at coordinate 777,824 of NW_024386953.1, forward strand.
AAATAGTTAAACATCACATTGAATTTTAGTGCTACACGTCCGACATACAATGGTCGACCTAATCCATAAACTATTAGATGGCATCAAACACGGCCACACTGAAAGCCAACTAAATGAAGCTGCTGTTTACGTGAGCAAACACAGTGTGGAGGGTTGGTGGTTTGTAACATCAGTTCTTATTTCATCTTTTCTATAACACAGTTTTAAAAAACTGTGAAAACAGAGTTGTTTACTTATTTTCGATACTCAGTTGAACGTGAAAAGAACAAGTGACATATTAAATGTATGTATTCACATTTACTATACATTTACGTTTAAATCCTTTTGCTTTTCGCAACCAAAATTACATGAAAAAACAACCCCTCTCTTCCAAAGCATTCCTGCCATCCTTTTTAGATTTTGACACTTTTTGCTGCATACAAACTGCGAGTCACCTTGTATATGTTGACTATAAAATTAGAGCAAACCTTCTCTAGATACATTTTGATTGTCCTTAGTATTAAATACGCAAGACAGCACTGCATTTCCACAAAAGCTGACAAACACTGAGAAATCTTTGAACAGTATTATAGCCTCACCATCCATCGCATTGGTGATTCTGGCATAGATTAGCATAGCCTGTAAAGAATAGATGACATTACTAATACAGGCTGTACTAATTAAAGCCAGAAACATCATTTCGTCACAGAAAATCTCTTTGGCTGGTGTTCTTAGAACTGATGATAATCTTGTAGAAGAGAAACATTTTAGCCTTTCAGCTGAAGAGTTACTTTTACATAAACAAGTCAACAAAACACACATTAAAATGGAAGAATCAACTAAAATGGTAAGTACTTAATCTTAAAGAAAGTACATGAAAATACTCTGCACATGCAAATCCTTTCCAATAAGTTATGAATGAAATCAAAGACAGTCTCCTTGACTTTACTTTAAAAATTTGCATTTAAAAACAATGAGAAACCTCTCACTAGTTACTTAAGGAATAGTAAATGACTGTATTTATAACACCCTAACTATTAGACATTGAATTACACATTGAATTGCTCTTACCTACCCACTCTTGTCTCAGTATCTACTGTGATATCCTGATGGGAAACTTAGCTCTACTCATGCAGCATAGAGTTTTCTTCTGTAGTTCAGTTGGTGAGTGACGGAATCCTCCAGCTCCGCCTTTGACCAAAGCTTTGCTTCTTTCTGCAGGGGAGGTTTTTAGAAGAGTACTTTTACAAGTTAGAGTTAACTAGAAGATGTTGTGAGGGATCTGACCAAGAAACTGTCAGATAATAAAATGACCTTATGAACTAAAAAAGATACAAACTGAGAATTAAATGGAATATATCTTTATGCATGATCAGTCATCCATCCCAAAAAGTTGATTCTGTTCATCTGGAAAATGCTACATACAGATGAACAGAATCAACCAAATTATAGGAAGATAACACTAACTTTTGAAAGGACAAACGCCCCTTTTCCATTAGTACCTATTCACACCAACTAGACACAGCTTGCCACGACATAACAATTTAGAACCACCTTATGTCCGTGGTCATTGTCATAGCAACATATGTGAGCATCCCACATGAACAAAGCAATAAATGTGGGCGTCGAGGCAAGAATATACCTGCTGCTCGGTCTGTGGCTTTTTGTCAGACTTGGAGACCTCTGTGTGGTTTTTTGTAGCAATTTCCCCGTTTTTAAAAATGGCAAACCGTGGCGAGCCGTGCCGAGGAGGTACTAATTGGAAAATGGGCTAAAGATTAGTTTTCTGTTCTCTTTGAGAGGTTGAAACTACTGAAACTGACATAACCTGATATTTGTCCATAACTTTTTAAGCAATTTACTAGAAAAAAAATGTAGTCAAAAGACAAAAAGTACACAACCATCTATTATAGGTATATCTGACTGGTGGTAAGTTGCATTAAACTGTAGATATCTGCAGTATAAAACACAGGACTGGATACACCTTAAAACCAATTATTTAAAACATCAGCAATGTAAAAAAAAACAAATAAAGGAAAAGTAATGTAATATAAAGTAACACAGTGGCTTTGAACCCATGTGTGAAACACTTTTGTCGAAGTGGAAAAAACGACAGGAAGATCTTACTTTGTTCTCTCTCTGTCTCACACACACACACACACACACACACACACACACACACACAGTCCTTCCAATTTGAAGACTGTCCTGACCATATAAGGACATATGATTGTGTCACTTTCATATAGGCAAGCCAATGGCTGCATTCTCATGACACCAAACACGCAAGATCTGTGTCCAAAATAAAATTTAGCTGTAAATAACAATCTGACTTCCAACACTTTCCCCTATTTGCTTACTAAGTAACTTTTAGCTAGAAACTTGAGGCAGAGATATATATCCCCCCAGAGAGGCCTGGAAGCTGAAGGAAGCACATAAAAATACCTACAAGACACAACAGCAATTCAAAGCAGTTAACGTGGTCTACAATAAAGCTACCAGACCAAACTACTAGATTAATTACAACACTACTCAAGTTCAACTGTGCAATTTTTACCCTTTATACACTTACCAGTTACACCTAGTCACAGTTCCCCATACCACCCTTTGAAAAAGTCATGTGTTCAGTAAGGTCAGAAACCCTAGACACAAATACAATGGTGAAGCTCCACCACAGAGTTTATGCTCCCAAGTCTTAGTCATTTAGTACAATTTAGTCTCAACCCTAGGCTTCAGACAGCTACTTCTGGTGAGTATTTATGCACCAATTCTACCTCCACCAAAAAGCATCTAGAAACCAGCAATTTTCTAGAAACCAGGGAGAAAGAGAAAACATGGTTGGTCTTCTATAGAGATCAACCACTTAAGCATACTAAAATGGATGCATGGCTCTTGTAGCTATACTAAGAACACGTTAAACCCTAAATTCATGGGTCTAACAGCAGAGCAAAATACTAACTCTGCTTTCCTCTAACATCAACCACAGAATAACTAAATAATGTAACAAATCCTAACAAATGCTATCTTGTGTGGAAGTTCCTAAGATATTAGTCACAATGCTAAGTATCATAACTACTCAAGAAGCAGTTACACTAAGTTATCCAGTAACACTGATTCAATTTCAATCTCCCCATTGAGTCTAAAGATCCTTGATCAGATCGCATTTCTATATTTCATTAGTAGGGAAGGGTTCCATCTTTATAAAGCGGCAATAATGCTGTGTGGATTGAGACTGAACAGTGGTTTCATATGAACCAAGTGAAGTTTACTTCAGAAGATTTATTCATTAACAAATGTGCTACAAGGGACCATTTGGATCTTCACTAAGCTACCATTATCCAAAGTTAAAAATTCATACAAAGACATAAATAAAATCTATTTTTTTGCACATTATCTACAAGTTTTTAAATTCAAAACAAAGTAAAACATATAAACTACTGGTCATAAATTTTAGAACACTCCATTTTTCCAGTTTTTTTTTTTTATTGAAAATTAAACAGTTTAATGTCTCATTGCACTCTGAAATGAAAACATAGCTTATTTGTGGTGCTTCCAGTGCTTCCCTCCCCATCCCCAACTGCCTCCCGCCTCCTCCTCCATCACACCACCACACATGCAGCGCCCAGTGCCCACCTCTCAATTTTCAATAAATGTAGACATTAAGGGTTCTCAGGGAGGGGCCATGCTGACACCAGCTGCTTTCTGGCAGAGAGTACCATGCCCCTCCCATGTTTTAAATGCACTGGGGCAATTGGGGCTCAAGAGTTGGGAGTTCGCCTTGTAATCGGAAGGTTGCCGGTTCGAGTCCCGGCTTGGACAGTCTCGGTCGTTGTGTCCTTGGGCAGGACACTTCACCCGTTGCCTACTAGTTGTGGTCAGAGGGCCCGGTGGCGCCAGTGTCCGGCAGCCTCGCCTCTGGGCAGCTGTGGCTAGGAGCTAGCCTTCACCAGTGTGTGAATGTGTGTGTGAATGGGTGGATGACTGGTTGTGTAAAGCGCTTTGGGGTCCTTAGGGACTAGTAAAGCGCTATACAAATACAGGCCATTTACCATTTAGATCAGCACGCAGCAACATCACATATGAGTGGGTGGTATGAAGGGGGCGGGGGGCCAGGAGGAGGAGTTGTCTATCTGGTCGGGGTCTGAGATGCTGGACCTCCCTGCTGCTGCAGGACCAGGGACGGTCTGCTTGTCTCCATCCCACGGCAAAGGGAAACATCTCCTGGGCCTATGGCCGGATTGCCCCTCTGGGGGTGATGGTACCTGGACCTGGGAGTATAGAGTATGTTTGGGGAGTGTGTGTACAGTGTTCATTTCTGTCTCCATGTTGGGCAAATGTCAAGTATTTATATGTGTGCATGAGGCTGGGAATTCATGTTTGTGTCTGTGTGTGCCTGTTTGTCTATATTTATGTGTCAGGTTGGGTCGTAAATTTCACCTCTCTGGCAACATCTCAGGCCTATTCCCACATAACACTCGGCCGGGCCGCTTCCGGGGGGTGAGGTGCCCTCGGGCTTCTGGGCCCGGGGCTTGGTCTGCTCTGGCATGGCTGGCTGCCGGCAGAGCCTGCGGGCATTTCACCGCAGCCCCCTGTGGCTTCCCCCTGGTTCGATCCTTGGATTCCCCAGTCTGCATGCCAAATATCCTTGGGCAAGATACTAACCCCCAATGACCAAGTTAGTATCTAGTATCAAGCCTCCGAAGCATTCATCGGAGTGTGAATGTGTGCGGATGTTGGTTAGATTGCACTCGAGTTTAGAAGTGCTTGTATGAGTGAGTGTGAATGGGGTGAATGAGACATATTGTAAACTGCACTTTGAGTACTCAGGGAGAGTAGAAAAGAGAGTATATAAGAATCAGTCCATTTACAATTTACATAAAGGCAGAGTAATGTGAGTTTCATGCAAAAACTGTGTCCATTCTTGGATATACTGTATACTCGAGAGTGGGCAGTTGAAGACTGACCCAGAAAAGGTAAGAGTGGAGTAGCCCACCTCAACTTCTCACAAGCACTTGCAAAGGTTTTTGGGATTTGCAAATTTCAAGAATTACAGCCAAGATCTGTGGTAAATGGTTAATGGACTGGTTCTTGTATAGTGCTTTTCTACTCTATCTAAGCCACAGGTGTCGAACTCCAGGCCTCGAGGGCCGCTGTCCTGCTTGTTTGCCAACTAACCTGCCCTGTTAGCTTCTTCTTAGCAAAGCACACCTGATCCAGGTAATCAGCAGCAGGTGGGCAGGGATGTCACAAAAACAAGCAGGATACTGGCCTTCGAGGGCTGGAGTTTGACACCCCTGATCTAAGCACTCAAAGCACTTTACGCAACATGCATCAATTATCCATTCACACCCATTTGCACAAGCATTTTTTTCTAAGTGCTTTGTATCTAACATTCACATGCATTCATACTCCAATGAATGCTTCGGAGAGCATCCATCTATCAAGCATCTGCTGACAATCAGCCAGGAATCAGCCAGGCATCCACCATGGCCCTTTAAAGGGCCAGGCAACCATGAAGTGGCTACATCTTTAAACTACATACTATCGCCTCCACAGCCTCCATTATTATGGCTTTTGTGTTGCCTACAACATCATTCCTGCACCAAAAAAAAAGTCTTAGAGACTACAAACCTGTCACTCTGACCTCTGTCATTATGACTATATTTGGTGCTATTTTATCTAAAACCTATCCTTGCAGTTTGCCTACAGAGCCCGGTAGCACTTTCTATTACAGCTCTGGAATAAAGTAGGCTAACAAGAAGGAAACAAGAGGGTAATAATGTGGCCATTTATGAGTTATTGCTATGCAATTACCAAAATAATAACCATGTAAAAACAAGTAATATCATGGTAGCTCCGTAATAAAGTGGTAATAGTAACAACGATAGGGTAACAAGAAGGAAACAAGAACTTAATAATGTGGTAAGTTATTACCACTCAATTATCTGTGGTATTTTCTGTGTAATAAGCACAAAACAGAGCTTCAAAACGCAAAACTGTCTGCTTCTAATAGCATATTAAGAAACTATTAAAGAAAACCTAAAAAGTTTGTGATTATTTCCTAGACCAGGGGTTGGCAACCTGCGGCTCTTTAGTCCTTACAGTGCGGCTCCGCGTGGTTTGGGAAAATAAATTAGAAGTGTTTAGCTGAAGTGTATTTTATTTATGTTAGTTCTTTTTTAACTTGTAGTTCTAAATTGGAAGATTATTGTGATATTGAAATCTAAAACTAAAATTATATTCTATTATTTTTTCATCGCTCAAAATAAGTGTCACACTCGTGGAAGCCGGTATACCCGCCGAAGCGGCGTGCATTTATCGAGACTTTCAACCCCACGTAGGCCAATTATGGACCTTCGGATCCACATTATGTCAGCAGCTGTTCTCCATTGTGAACTATGTTAAAACAAACAGCGCTCACGCCTCACAGACGACAGCTTACAGTCCTGCGTAAACTGACTTCGTACAGCCCCGATTCACAGACGCTGTGCGCAGAGGTTCAGGAGCAGAAGTCCCGTTGTAAACATATCACGGCAGACCCGACGATGTTTGCATGAACACGCTTTTCAGCATCTCTTTAATGACCACTTTTCACACACAGTTGCTGACACATACAGCCGGCTGTAGCTTTTCAGCTCACAGCCCGACACGCACCACCAGACGTTAAGGCGGCGAGGCGTGATTGCAGGTGCCGCTCAGGTGCGTCCGCCTCCCCTGCAGCGGCGCTGCAGACCACGCCCCGCCACACACATTAACCAGGTAAAATACATATTTAAGCAGAATTTTGCAAATATATATTTTTCATTTTTTAGCAGCATAGAGCTTTTTTCCCAGTTATTTTTTAAAAGTCAGGTCACGTCAAGGCTCCAAAAGCCCAAAGGCAATATGAGGGGGGCGGCTCACAGCAGTTTTTGTTCATTACATAAATAAAATGTAATTTTCTCTGTAGAACTTCATGGATGTCATAAGCAACACACCTTAGTTGTTCACACAAAGCATAAAGGTAAAAAACAATATATACAGTCTTATCTTCATTTTAGATGTCACAAAGTATTTGCGGCACCCACTGATTTCTTTTGCGTGGAAACAAATGGCTCTTTGGGTGTTAAAGGTTGCTGACCCCTGTCCTAGACACACCTGTGGTAGGTTCTGTGTAATAAGCATGAATAGAAACTGCCTACAAAGTGCTCGCTGCCAGTAGGTGGCAGATTGCTGCCTAGTGGGAGTCTTCACTTTCAATTTTATCCCTGGATAACGATAAAGAAGAAGTGGGGTGCCAACTGCTAACTTTAGCCACCATTTGCCTCCTTTTTGGCTTGCCTTGAATCCATGCTTGCATAAACCAGTGGATTATAACAATGCATTTAGAATCAAACCCATATTTTAGCTACTGCTGTAGGACGGCAAGGTAAGTTAAACCTTTTTTCATTCCTTTAGTAATATTTAGGACCATGCAAGTGGGCGGCTGGGTGCTACTTGCTGCAGGAGAGGCTGGATCTTTGGATAGTACATAGTTTCTCCATTTCTGCTCATAAAAGTAGAGGAGGAGCAGGATTGGCAGACTGGTTGCCCTGGTGTTGCAATTGACCACTGCGGTAAAGAGAGAGCTGAGCCAGAAAGCACTTTACCCACACCTTTGGGCAAGCTCTGTAGTTAGTGCTCTGAAGAATAGTGTTGCAGATACAAGCAATCAAAATAAGTTTCCTCTCTAAGGTGGCTGGGATCCATTTAAGAAAGGAATGATGAAGACCTCAAACATCTAAAGGGAGCTTAGAGCAGAGTTGCTGCTAGTTCACATTGAAGGAAGCTGGCTGAAGTGGTTCAGGCATCTGATGAGGAGGTCATCCCTGTGCCTCTCCTAGGAGTTGTTTTTTTTTTTCAGGACACTCCCAGGAGGAGGCCAGAAGATCAGCTTAGGCTGCCACTAAAACTCATCTTTGGATAAGGAAATGGATGGATGTAAGTGCCTACAGCCTGTATATATTATGTAACAAGTTATCACAGAAAAGAAATTATCTTTAGAAATAAATTTAACAAATTCAGCTGAATTAAGAGCATTCTACAATTAACAAGTTAATAAATAAAATTTTATTTTCAAAATCATGCAAATCTATCATTGCTTATAGATCAATTTCCTCTTTACACATTCGTCTCTCAGAAGTAGCAATAGCCTACTCATAATTACTACATGAAGTAGACTTTGTGGCAAACTAAACATTCCCCCTTCATGATACATATGGAAAATATTTATTTTTACATGAGCAAAATGCCACTTGGTAATGGCGTGGTTCAGTCTGAAAAGGGATTGGAATAAATAAAAATGAGGCATCGCATCAGCATGGTATAGTGAACACAATTCAAGACACTTACACAGTTGTGACATCCACTGTGTTATCAGTGTTAAAGTCATCAGTTATCAGTTACACATGCACCAGCACTCACTTAAAGGTGAAACCAGTAAACATGGCTCTTTAGTGGCCTCTAGTGCCAGCCTAAACACAACAGCATTAACAACAAACATGTTCCTACCAATGCGTCTCCATCAGCAAAGTCTAGAGTTTCATTTATAGGCTTCCTGACATTGTCTTCTCTGACAAACTGCATCATACTTTAAGCTGCCTGATTTATTATCAAACACTTTGCATCAAACAGCAGCTTAAGTCTGTTAAACAGTTTATACAAGTTGAACTGATATTCCTTTCAACTTTCTCACACTCTACTACTGACAGTTTTGGGTTTTAGAGATAAAAGGGTGACAGATAACAAAATCTATAGGTTAGAGCCAGTGAAATATTACGCTACTTGTTGCACCTTTAAGATCGAGTGAGACAAATATAACAAAACCTCAGTTTACTTCTTTATTATCTGAAAATAAAAGATAACTGAATAAATATAAAACTTAAATTACTTCTGAGGACAAAGTTAAGTAAGCTTTAATTTGTTCTACCTCTTTCTTTGAGATATACAATGGTAAAAGTGATTCGTCTCTTAAATTCCCTTAAGGTCTTTTGCTTGACCTCAGAACCAACTAAGCAAACCTTTACAAACAGAGATGGTTAAATGACAGAAAAGCAGGGCCTACTGTCTTATTTTTCAAAATACAATTGTGGTAAACTGTCGTAATGAGTTACAACGCAGTCCCAACACCTAAATTATTTATCGAAATAACTAAGAGAATCTGAATGGATACATTATGGGCAGCAGAGATGTAGTGGTATTCATTATCCTACTCAATATTCCTATTAGCATGCAAATATTTTTTTAGACTGACTCCGTGAGAGACGTCTTTCTCGCCCTAGAAGCACCTGTCCCTCTCCTCCTCTTCAGTTCGCCTCAGCATAAGCTTGTCATATTCTGTGATATGATTTACTCTGAGGTGTTTGACAAGGTTAGTGGTGTTGCCACAACACCTCACTTTTTTGCCACATATATCGCAAACCATGTCTCGGCTGTTTGTGGGGATAAAATACGTCCGCACTTGACTCCATTCACACTCAGCCATTGTTGTGAGTGCGCACGCCAAGGGGCTGCGACACATTTATACAACTGTATTTCGCACATGGCTATGAAAGGCGGAAGAGGAAGTAGTTCCTTCGAATGTAGACAATCCGAATGTTCTTTCCACTGTGTTCCTGTTGATGATAAACTACAAATTTACCCTAAATTACTAAAATAATATTAACCTTTTGTCAACATGTGTCTTATATGGTGTTATTTCTGTACTTCAGACGTCACACACGTCACACACAGTTTCAAACATTGCTTAAATGGCAAAGTTCCTCTTTTCTGTGTCTTTATCTATTAATATGCCTGTGCACTAAAACTTCCTGTTTTTCAGTCTGGCTGAGCACTTAGTTTGTGAGTCAAAAGTGGCCTTGCTCTACAAGCCTTCATTATTAAAGTACATAAAACAATAAAATAGGAAAATAAGGATACTAAGGATATTGATTTCATGACAATATCGATATTTTAATGTGAGAATCGATTCTAAAACACAAATGACTGGTATCGGAGGAATCGATATTTCAGTATCGATCCGCACATCACTATTAACTAATTGTAATTAACTATTACAATTTCTAAGAAACTGAAAATAGTAGCCCACAGACTGTAACACATGGCTGCTAATTTCTAACCAAAGCCACGACAAGTGTTGATCTTTAAACTTGGTTGTATAGCAGTATCAGAAATCATACAATAAAAAAAATATATTTATTCTGCATCACTCATATAGCTGAACAGAACCTGCAGCATACACTCAACCTGTTGATGTCTTATTAGGTCCACCGAGCAACATCTGTTGTATTCTGATGAGTAAGCTGGTGTCAATTTAAACATATTTTGTATATTTCCCCAAATGTGTTTTTATAAAGACAGATTAAATACGAAAAATTTCATTAACCTTTTAACATCCACCAACTTACTTACAGCCCACTTAAAGGTGAGGTTAGGTTACATTTTAGCTACATGCTAAACATAACATTACTGTTCTCAAGACATTACCTTAGGTCTCATACATGCATCTTACCTTCAGAATTTCTGTTATTAGACTTCAGCTGAATATATTAAATAGGTGAAAATTCCAATTGAATTTACAACCTGGTAAATATGAACTTAATGCTAACCGTACCCCTAATCTTAACTCTAAATAGGCTGTGATGGTTGTTTGGCGTTTCAACTGAACCCTTCAAGATGATGGTAACTAATGGAATTAGAAGTTCTGTAAAACAGAAAAAAAGGATTTACTGAAGGAATGTTGTACAAAACGAAATGTGGTTAAAATGTAACCTAGCCCTAAGTTTATCTACTGTACCCTGGTTTGAGGCTAGTTACAGTCTGGTCAACCTAAGAACCCCTGAGCCATAACATTCGTGATATCCAAAGTCCTTCTCTTCTTCTACTTCTATAGAATATTATTCTGTGGTACTCTTAGCTTCATATGTTCTCCTCAGTTTGTATACGGTATTATTATGAAGCTACTTTTCTTGTCTAGCTTTCATAGATCCTCCCCAGCTAGATAAGGCACTGCAACCTCCCGTCCCCCCTTTCTGTCTCCTCATGCTTTGTTGTGCTATTCTAGTACTGCAGGAAACACATCTGATTGCTCCATTCTGGCTGATTATTCCTCTTAGCTAACAAGCATGCAGCTATATCTGCAGCCATAAACTTCTAAAACAAATAAATGTGGTAAGCCATGAGCATATAATTAAGGGTCCCTTCACACACAGTGCTGGCATGGTACAGTGTGTGGACACAGCATGATCAACAGTGAACTTACAGTCCGGTCCAGTGCCCAATGACAGAATGTTTTTGTTTTTTCAATTTTGCCTCTTACAACCCCACAGTGGATTTTTAATCACATGACCAAACTGTCGTTTACCTTTAATTCCAGGAGTTTAACAAAATACTGCTTTATTTATTTAGATATTACAACAATTTTTATACTTAGGTCCATAAATCCATCAGTAATTTTGGTCAGTAACTGCCTGAAGTCTAGAACCCAACAGACATCGCCAAATGTTTCTTCCCTTGAGATCCACCATCAGAGATGGGCAGTAACGCGTTACTGGGTCTCCTTCAGCGTATGAAAAAGGCAAGCCTTCAACATTCACCACTCGTGAACGTTGTTGTTTAGCTTGGAAACTTTGGATTCCTGGACTGGAAACTGCTGAAACTGCCCTGTTGTAGCACTCATTCCCAGTGACGATACGCCACATGGACTTCGGGCCATTTTGAAAGTAAAAGTTGTCTGTGAATGTCCACAGTGTAATCTCAGGGTTCACAGAGCAAGTGGTCAAAACAGGACTTCTAGAACGTGATCCAGAAATAGCACCCATGATGATTATCATCAGTATATATCCAACAAAATGATCTTGAATGGGAGACTGGCCAGTTTTTAGCTTTTAACAAAACTCATTACTACAAAAACATTTATGAATAACTTCTATAAAGTATTCTGCTTTAATCACAATTAAGATAAAAACTGATAACAAGTTTGTTTTGAGGCCCTTGTTCAGGAATTAGTTAAACATTACAGGAAATGTTATCCTTTGTATTTGATCGAACATACAAATATGACCAGAGGTGATTTTCCATGTTCCATACTGAGGCTTTAACAATGTTAGCAGCCATTAAAAAACTGTTAGAAACACTTAGAGAGAGTTTGAAGCTAAACTGTACTGACCACGTAACAGGATGACAGTCTTGTATATTTACTGGCAGAGAGATTGGAAAGGTGTTTACCTGGCCTGTGTGCTCTGTTTCGTCTTTGTTGATGAGATACATCAGAAAGAATCTGAAGCACACAAACACACACACAGACACAGTTGTTAGAAAACACAAACAGTATTATCATTACATATATTAGTCACACAGCCAGATGTTACAGTGGCACTTGCTGGTTGGGTAACAAGGCAAAGACAAGAACGTAACGTGGGCATTTCTAAGTTATTACGACTCAATTACCAAAGTAACAAGCACTTAATATCCAAGTAGTATCATGGTAGCAACTGTGGTTACAGTTGAGTAATACCACACTGAAATTTATGTAACTGGATAATAAGTGTCCAAACACTGGGGATAATAATGTGGAAACACACCTCAGTGTAACACAAATGCTGTGGTACAAAACAAACCAATCTGCTTTATCTACTATAATACTTCTAAAGGAGTCTTTTTTGCTATTCAGTTACATTCTCTATATTACGTCCAAAGTGTGTATGTCCCTATAGGGAAGGATATAAACACTAAAGACAAAGCCTAGACAGATGCAAAATCCTGAATGTTCCAGGACCCATCATATTTTAAAAGCCTCATAATATCATATTAATCCAACTGAGCACTGTAGTGTCAGAATGTAAGCCAACGCTTGGTTTGTTTCCAAAAGTAGAATGGGAGGTAGAGCCCTCAGCTCTAACCAACTCTTCTCCAATGAAACCAGCTTCCAGTCTGGGTTCCTGAGACAGACACCCTACTTTTACGATTAGGCCCCAAACTTTTGTTTTTGACAAGCTTAGTTATCATCATTGTCAATATGTGTGGCAGAGGGAAATAATTATTTGTTCCCTACTCAGTTTCTACTACCGCTAATGTTTCTCACTGGAAAAGAAATGAACAGTCTCTAATTTTTATGGTAGTTACATTTTAATGGAGAGAGAAAGAATATCAACCTAAAATCTAAAATTTCATTGAAGTTATGGATTGGTTTGCATATCACTGAGTGAAACAGATGTTTAATCCCCAACCAAAATATGACTTTGCACTTGGTGAAGACACCCTTGTTGGCACACACAGTGGTAAGGCATTTCTTTTAGGTGATCACCAGGTTTGCACATCTTACGAGTGATTTTGGCCCACCCCTCTTTACAGAAATTCTTCAGATTACTTGGCTCCTTCTTGGCAATTCAAAGCCTCCACAGATTTCTGTAGTCTATTGATACTAGATAGTGGAAAAGGGGTGGGATTAAATAAGCTTATGCTTCTTCCTGCTCCTTTTTGAACATGAAAGTTATTTGGAGTTGTGGTTGCTCGTTTTCCTTTTGTTTTGCTTTGTTCATTTGTCTCTTTTAATTCTATTTTGTTGCACTTTTTCAACATGTTCAAAATAAAGATTCAATCAATCAATCAATCAATTTTCTATTGGACTGAGCTCTGCAGACTGGCTAGGCCACTCCATGGTAGGCAGCACAACTAATGTGCTGCTTCTTCTTCCACCACTGGTTCGTTGCCTTGGTGGTATATTTTAGTTCACTTTCATGCAAGAAGACCCATCTAAACCCATCTTAGGTGTTCTGATTGAGAGTTTACAGTACAGTACACCCTCTTCTGTGGAACCAGCTTCCAGTTTGGATTTAGGAGACAGACACTATCTCTACTTTTAAGATTAGGCTTCAAACTTTCCTGTTTGATGAAGCATATAGTTAGTGCTGGACCAGGTGACCCTGAATCCTCCCTTAGTTACCGTGTTGCACTGTTTCTTCTTTAGTGACCTTTTTCTCTCACTTTGTGTTTGTACACCGCTCTGCATTTAATTATTAGTTATTTTTAATCTCTGGCTCTCTTTCAAAGCACGTCTTTGTCCTGCCTTCCTTCCCCCAGCCCAATCGTGGCAGATGGCTGCCCTCCCTGAGCCTGGTTCTGCTGGAGGTGTCCTTCTGTTAAAAGGGAGTTTTTCCTTCCCAGAGTGGTTCCTCGTTGGAGGGTCATATGACTGTTGGGGTTTGCGCTTGTTTTTTTGTATTATTGTAGATAAAAGGCACACTGTGGAAGATAGGCAGAGTTTAATAATAAGTAATGTTTACGTTTTTTTATGGGAAGAGGAAGATTTTAAATTCAGTTCTGAACTTAACAGGAATGAAGAGATGTTAGTATGAGAGAAATACAATATTTCTAGTCCCTGTCAGTGCTCTTGCTGCAGCATTGTGGATTAACTGAAGGCTTTTCTGGGAGTTTTTAGGACATCCTGACAATAATGAATTACAGTAGTCCAGCCTAGAAGTAATAAATGCACGAAATAGTTTTTCAGCGTCACTCTGTGACAGAATATTTCTAGTTTTAGAGATGTTGTGCAAAGAAAGCAGTCCTATATTTTGTTTAGTATGCACATATCCTTTCCCCAGAGTTAGTATCTGGTTAGGCACTATGTTTCATTGAAGTTTTTAAGGCCAAGTACAATAAGCTCAGTTTTATCTGAATTTACAAGCAGGAAACTGTTTAAGGTGGTGTTCAAGTGTACTCCACTTTGGAGAGACGTCGCGATTATTTAGTCTAGTCAATTTGAAATAAACAGAACAACCAAAATATTGGAAACCAAACAGAACCAGAAATGATTGCTCTCAAAATAATTATACATTTGAATCAGCACTCTGTATTATAGAATAGAAACAAACACTTCCTGTGGTGTTTACTCTACTTTACAATATTAGAATGTATTCATTTGGCTAATAGTTGCCTAATTAACTGCTTGTGTTTCCATTAAACTCTTTGTGTGCATGTATGTGTAGGATGCCTCACCCTGGATGATAGCCAGGAGGATTACAATGACAAAGAAGAAGAAAGTGATGTCAAAGATGATCCGGTAGATTTCGTACTCATCACCAGCTGGATCCTCGATCTGGTCACCAATTCCTCCACCTGCTCGCACTCCCACATACATGTGGAACATGTAACACTGAGGAACAGAGAGAGAGATACACAGGAAGGGGGTACAGGGGTAACAGAGGTCAAATCTTTTGCATTGGGTTTTTAATGGGCAGAACCATGACTGTCACAAACAGCTTGAACACACTAATTTTTCTGAAACATCAGAAGACATGACATCTGTAAGTCTCTTTGCAGTAAAACAGGCATGATTCTAGTCACTGTAGAGGTCCAGTAACATTTTGAAAAATCATTGTTAGTGAATGCAGTTCACAGTGCCCTCAACTCTGCAGGTTACAAAGAAGCCATGTGTGAATATGATCTAGAAACGCTGCTGTCTACCTTCTGCGGACCAAAGCTCATTAAACCAGGGACCGAGGGAAAGTATAAAGCATGTTCTGTGGTTGGACATATAAATATTTTAAATTCTTTTTGGATGATGCATCCTCCAGACTACAGAGGAAACCAAATCAATGCTGAAAGGTATGTTCAGTTTTTAGGAGAGCATATGCTTCCATCCAGATTTCTTCATGAAGGCGTTGCAAAACAATGCGAAACCACAAAAAAATGTTTTCTTCTATCTTAGCAAGGCAGAGCTATTAATGCATCAGTAACAACACAGCGCAATGTTTGTGTTAAAAGCACCGCAGCACATTCGCAGACAGAACCTGCCCAGTGCTATGCATATGGCTTATGTAGCGAGTCATAAATAAACAGCTGTAGCAGCACAGATTACAAGTTTTACAGTTTTACTAATGTTTATATACAGTGGTTCCATCTTGGATGGTTAAGTTGGGCTGATTAAGGCTGTTGGTTGATGCGATGTTCAGAGCTGGAAATCTGACTTGAGGGGACACTGAAAAATTCAGGAAATTCCGACTTCTGCTTTCACATGGAACGCACCATCTGACCATTTTTTGCTACTATAAGCCTTATTGTAAGGAAGGAGACCAATCTTGCTAGGGCAGTGCCGTTCATTAGTGCATCTCACCATCCCACTAAGCGCCTGTCACCTTCTTAAACTACAGACAGGCAGAGCTGCAACACTTAGCCCCTAATAGGAGACAAAAGAGCTCTATGGAATGCAATGGGTGGCTGACTATAGGGGATTAGTGTGTGTTTGTGTGTCCTGAAATTTCCGGGTGACAGAAGGCTTCCTTCTACCCTCAGAAAATACCATAGAGCCCTTATATAGTATTTCTTTCAGATGGCTTAGCAGCAGAAAACATTCTCATCTAAGCTGAGTCTGTTTGTACTTGGCATGTCTCTCATCACTGACAAGATGGTCTAATGTTTGGCTTTGTGATACACTTATCTTTCACCCCGACTCACACTGACCTGCATTAATGACACAGGTGTTTATGTATAGGTAATGGCTTACACTTCCAACATTTAAATTCATCATAATTGTTCCATTTCTGTTTCATGGCCACATCTTTGGTTAGACTTTACTATGTCACAAAGTTGTCTCTTTTAAACTGGCTAAACAATGGAAGCTTGTGCTGCATAGGTAAGGTAGGTAGGCACCGCTATCATGAAACTGGTATCCCAGTTTTCTACTAATATTATCTAATGTTCTGGATATTTATAATTGAGCTATTTGTATATACTAAAGCTATTTCTTATATTTTGTAAACTTTGTAATATATTGGATTATTTATTTTACTTTAGTCTGTTACTGTTTTTGCCTTTTCTTAGGGATTAATAAAGTATCCTGATTCTGATACTCCAAATGCCCTTATCCAGCTCACCAATTTTGGATAGACTTCCTGGAGCCAAATAAGGTAACCCCCAAAGACAGTCTTAAATTGAGCTTAAATCACAGTAAAGGCTCAGGTTAGTAACATATAATTATTTATATTACTTGCACTGTTGCTATTCCCAAAAACGTAATAGATGCCTGAAAAAGAAGCGGACAAAATAAGTAATCTTCTTACTGCCTGAGGGTAACACTGCCGAGACTAAAACTACTGACTCAAAGCTCTCTGTCCATAAATGGAAGTGTGTGCTCTTTACAGACAGCAAAAAATGAAGTTTTAGTGAGACAAACTTGATGGGAGCAACTTCCCACAGCCAAGAAAGTGAACTGCAGCAGTGCATACCAGACATCCCAGTATTAGCTTTGGGTACAAAAAAGTATTTGAGTCACTCCTGAGAAGCTTCACAGGTGTTCTATGTTTCTTTCATTTATGAATAATGGCTCTCACCCATCATTCAGTGGAATCCCAAAAGCCTTAGACATGGCTTTGTAACCTTCTATGATAGACGACGGATTGACAGATGATACTAGATGACAGACAGACTGATAGAGGTCAGTTACTTTGTTTCTCATCTCTTTCTGAGTTTCTTTATATTCTGGCTCGTCAAACTGAAGGGCCCATACAAACAGGACCCCCTCAAACTGACTTTTAGTTTTAGTCACCTTGTTTTCCAGCAAATTAACTGTTCTGTCACTAGTTATAAACTAGGAAATTAGCATAAACTAATGTAAGTCTATTAGCTGAAACCAACCTAATGACATCCTGCTCTGAACAGGCACAGGATGGTGCTAAACATGTTCTAAAACCTTTCAATTTAAACATTTTTTATTAAATCCAGTTTCACAGACAGTGTTAAATCTAGGACCGTTTCTGAGAGCAGGGCTCCATGGTGTAAGTTAGTATTTATATATGTAATGTTTCCATTTTAAGGCCGACTCTATAGCCCTGTTCTTTCATTTTAGATAACTTAAAGAACCGGGCTATAGACAACCATGAACAATTACTCTCTGGATGTTAGGGACCAAATCAGCCGCTGTAAACTGGCAGGACTTTAATGCCACCACAGCAGATTGCGTCACAGTTTTGCAGCTGGGTGCGGTGATGGATAGGATGTTACGTCACTTCATCCCTCACGACAACAACACATTTGAGATGCACACTGACATTTCAGAGAGTAAGCTGAATGTTTATTCTTTAACCTGTCGCATTACAAGGCTTGAAAATTCTGTTTTCTGTGTTATCTGTCTTTATCTGTATCGCTAATGCACACGCAGACTTATATAAACACCAACGTGATAAACTCGAACCGCTCTTTTGTATTTCTGAACAGATTGCAAGTGTTTCCTGTTGGGTTGTTACTGTCAGAACCATGAAGACCGCCTCACCCTAGAGGAAGTTCAGAATCATCCCTGGCTCAAATGACTTATTGATGCCAAGCAAAACAGATTTACAGAGCAGAAGCTCTAACAGTATTTGGTCACATTCAAAAGCTATGGCACATTGCTGTCCATGTTCTTCATCTCTATCTTTTTTACAGGGCCCGCCCCTCTGGAAGCACCGCACAAGAGCAAGTGGACCATGAGATCACAGTGGAACTTCCATTCAGTCTTTAGTCTTCACCCACCCCCAGCAATCCGTGGAAAGGGGATCTCTCTCTGAATTGCCTTTCCCGAGGTTTCTTCTCAAGTTTTTGAGGAGTTCGTCTTCTTAGAGAGCTTGTGCTGCGTTAAAAACTGTTGCTACTATCAACCTGAGTTATGAATACAGTTGTGGTCTAATGTTTTGTCAGTGGTACAAAGTTTGCTTTTGCGCACTTTGCCACTTCAGCCTGTATTTAGAGCCACAACTGTATACACAACAGACCGAACATGCTCAGCTTTGCCAAAGCTCGCAGGAATTGGAGTTTAATTTGATAAATTAATTATTTCTGAATCAACTTAACAAAAAAATGGGCAAATGTAAAGAAATGTATCAATCAGGGAATTAGTAGCAACATTAATTGGACAATCTAAATTTGTTGGTTAATTATTAAATGAATCTGGATAACTCATCCTGCATCTCCTGTGTGTTTATGTCATTGATATTGATTTATTAATGATCATTTGTTTGTACTAATGCGTCACAATTTCCTTGAACGTTAAAGGGTCTGGATTTCTTCTCTTAGGTGCCTCAGTGTGATCATCCTGTCCTGTCATACTAAGAAATGTGAGTTTTTCATTGCTTCACCTGCACAAAATACCTAGGCACAAAAAATGGTCCAGCTCTCTCACGCTGTCCTGTTGTATAAGGCGCACACAATTCACCGTGATGAGAGGATAACTTTTGTCACTGCTCCTGTCCTTGATCCTCTGAGCCACTTAAACACCAAACTACTTGTGCGCTGTGTGGGCTTTTCTAATGGTCGTGCTAAGGAGTCCTTTCCCTCCCATCAGTTGCAGAATGCACTCAGAGTTGTACAACACTGGTGTAAATGTCAAGATGATGCAACTTTGAACATATTTAGGTCAAAAGACTTTTGACTAAAGTAAGAAGAAAAGTGAATCTAACAAAAAATATGAATTGGTGTTAAATAGTTACTAGTTACTAGACAGTAACTAGCCCAGGGGATGCTAATCAACTGCCAAGGAATATTAGTGACTAACTTATTGATGCTAGTTAATAGCTTAGGTATTCTATGTGGTAACCTGGCAAGTAATCACTTGCCTTAAAAGTCTCGCCAGTCCTCTAGGGACACTTGTTGGTGGTATTTATTTGTTCATGTTACAGGCCTTGCTGTAGTGGGCGTGACCACAGATTACAATCCTGTAAAACAGGAGAGATAATGAACAGAGGAAATCTGTTCTTGTTCAGTTTCCCTTTCAGGTGAGGTGACTCTGGGTTGCTCTGACATATAATATGTGTATTTGTTTTCTGGGCTCTCTCTGGATTCCTCTGCGGCTGATACATTGCTCTCAGATTCACTGTTTGATGCTGAGCTTGTGGTGATACTCTAAGACAGTACTGTACTCTGGCTGTATCAGAGTTTTCACAGTCACTGCTTTCAGGCGTCTCCATCCAGTCACGTCTCCCAACACGATGACTTCTTTTCTTTTGGTTCCCTCTACGTGGAAGTGGTCCCCCAGTGGTCAACAGGTAGGTCTTGCACGAGGTGTAGTAGATTTCTATGAAGTAAACACATTACGTCTCTGAACACATTTTGTAAATGGGACTGTCACTCACTTGTTGTTTGACGACATACACAGTTTGCTCCCAGTAAGGTCTCAATTTTCCAGGTCCTCCCCTCTCACTCATGTTGCAGACTAGGACACTGTCTCACCAGGTTGGAGAGTGACTGTGTTCTGTGTGTGATGATCATAGTTCTTCTACCCCTTGCACTAGAGTGCTGGCTGTTCTCAGCTGCAGTACGATAAGCCTCTTCCATCCACAAAGCCCACTTTTTAGCATAGCTCTGAGGTGTTTCAGTCCCATCTCTGGCTAACAGGCCAAAAATTAAGTCTACTAGGAGATGGGGGTGTCGACCAAACATGAGGTAGTGGGATGAAAAGCCTGTTGCCTCATGCCTGGTGCAGTTGTATGCATGTACTATCTGAGGCAGATGCTCTTTGCCTGCAGATGCTCTTAAGAGTGGCTTCTCCTTAAGCACTAGGAAACGATATTGTGCTGGCAGCACAAGCTGCCTTCGCTGAGCCGCTGTACGATGTTGCAGCTGATTTTCCATATGAAGCTTTCCCCACTCGTGCATAAGCTTTCTCACAGGGCCACTGGCTCTCCTTCTGCCATCATTAGTTATTACTGATTTTGTTTCTTTCAGTTTGATAAGTTAACTGATAGAGGGATCCTTCCTTTGGGATTTTACCAGGTCACTGTGACAGGCTGCAATGGTGACATGTTCACAAGGCAGAGACATATGCAGCATCTTGTCTCTTTGCAGACTCACAACCCTCCCATGTAGCCTCAATGGCCTCTCTCGTCAGCTCTTCAGTACACTTTGTGAAGTAGGTGTCAATGTCAAGTGGAAACCGAGAGAATGAGTCTCGGTTCACCTTCCCCAGCATGACATTTGACATCAAACCTGAAATCTGCCAGCTCACCTACCCAGCGGTGACCTACTGCATTCGCCTTTGCAGTACTCATCACTTATGTGAGGGGATTATTGTCTGTATAGACCAGGGGTCCCATGTGGCTCTTTCATCCTTATACTGCAGCTCCGCGTAGCTTGGGACAATAAATGATAAGTATTTAATTGAAGTGTATTTTATTTGCGGTAGTTCTTTTTTAAATTGTAGTTCTAACCTGGAAGATTATTGTGATCTTGAAATATTAAAATAAAGTTATATTGAAGTTATATATCAAAATATGCGTCACATAACGTGGAAGCCTGTGTACCTGCCAAAACGCCGTGCATTTATTGAGACTTTCAACCCCGGGTAGGCCAAGTATGGAGAAATGTAAGAAAAGAAAAATATCTGAAGAAAATAGAACATTTAATGATGCCTGGGCAGATTCATTTGCATTTACATCTGACAAGAGTGGCCTACCAGTATGCCTAATTTGTGGAGAGAGACTGGCTAACAATAAAAGGTCAAATGTCAAAATTCAATTCAATTCAATTTTATTTATATAGCGCCAAATCACAACAAAAGTCCCCTCAAGGCGCTTCATAGATACAGAGAAAAACCAACAATCATATGACCCCCTATGAGCAAGCACTTTGGCGACAGTGGGAAGGAAAAACTCCCTTTTAACAGGAAGAAACCTCCAGCAGAACCAGGCTCAGGGAGGGGCGGGGCCATCTGCTGTGATTGGTTGGGGTGAGAGAAGAAGACAGGATAAAGACATGCTGTGGAAGAGAGACAGAGGTTAATAACAGATATGATTCAATGCAGAGAGGTCTGTTAACACATAGTGAGTGAGAAAGGTGACTGGAAAGGAAAAACTCAATGCATCATGGAATCCCGGCAGCCTACGTCTATTGCAGCATAACTAAGGGAGGATTCAGGGTCACCTGGTCCAGCCCTAACTATATGCTTTAGCAAAAAGGAAAGTTTGAAGCCTAATCTTGAAAGTAGAGATAGTGTCTGTCTCCTGAATCCAAACTGGAAGCTGGTTCCACAGAAGAGGGGCCTGAAAACTGAAGGCTCTGCCTCCCATTCTACTTTTAAATACTCTAGGAACAACAAGTAGGCCTGCAGTAGCGAGAGCGAAGTGCTCTAATAGGGTGATATGGTACTACAAGGTCATTAAGATAAGATGGGGCCTGATTATTTAAGACCTTGTATGTGAGGAGCAGGATTTTGAATTCAATTCTGGATTTAACAGGAAGCCAAAACAGGAGAAATCTGCTCTCTCTTTCTAGTCCCTGCCAGGACTCGTGCTGCAGCATTTTGGATTAGCTGAAGGCTTTTCAGTGAGTTTTTTGGACTTCCTGATAATAATGAATTGCAGTCGTCCAGCCTGGAAGTAATAAATGCATGAACTAGAAATAAACACACAGCCTTTGCTGAAAAATATCCAGAGGGAGAAGAGAGAAAAAAGCCATTTTGGTACTGATGTGGAAGGCTGATCTGTGGAAAAATCAATTCAAGAAGTGGATGAAGTCTGCAAATTCAACTACATA
This sequence comes from Simochromis diagramma, assembly GCF_900408965.1. Lineage (NCBI taxonomy): Eukaryota > Metazoa > Chordata > Actinopteri > Cichliformes > Cichlidae > Simochromis > Simochromis diagramma. The sequence goes on from NW_024386953.1 coordinate 800,318, forward strand.
TGCAAGTTTTGTGGCCGCTCAGGAAATAGTCAGGCGTGGGAAGCCGTTCACGGACAGAGAATATATGAAGAAATCATTTATTAAGATTTCAGAACATCTCTTCGCTGATAGCACTAAAATGCCAGACACGGGGGGAGGATATCTGTGAGACTGTGATGATTGTTTAAGAGTCAAAGAAATAAAAACAAGCCACCTAGTGTCAGTGGCTACTGATGGGGCACCAAGTATGACTGGAGGGCACAGGGGCTTTGTGGCTCGACTTTTCTGAGCTGGAACAGCCAGAGTGGCGAAAGAGCTGCACTTTGTGGACATTACAGCGAACCTGAAGAAGCTGAATACAACTCTTCACGGGAGAGGAGGCAAAGTGTTACACATGCTGGAGGAGGTGTTAGCGTTTGAGTGCAAACTGACAGTTTTAACCAGAGATTCACAGAGAGGCACACTGTTTCACTTCCCCTCTTTAAGGGAGTTCAAACAAGCTTACAAGGTAATAAATTCAGAGCATTTGCAGTCTGCAATTACCACAGTTATTTGGGAAATAATTCCACGAATTCAGAGAGGAAAAACCCACATTATCCTTCCCCGTCACTCCCCTGAACATCGATCCATCCCTGTTAAATGTGACTGGATTTTCAGGTGTAAGTCAACCTGATCTGGAGCTGGAGCTGGCTGACACAGCTGATAAAGATATGAGGGTGTCCGAATTCAAACGCTTGACAGAGGATCTTGAAGATGTTGCCCATCAGAAGGCCACTCTTGTTCAGAATCACAAATGGAGTGATACGGAGAACCTTCCAAGACCGGACAAACTCGTGTTGGAAATATGGAATGCCATCCCCGACACATAAACATGAAGAAATATGCATTTGGAGTCCTGTCGATCTTCAAATCCACACACGTATGTGAGCAGCTATTCTCCACCATGAACTATGTTACAAACAAACACAGCTCACGCCTCACAGACGACAGCTTACAGTCCTGCGTAAATGAAAGTGACTTTGCAACGCCCCGATTTGCAGACGCAAGCCCCGCTGCACGCAGCCACGAGGAAACCGTCACCTAAGAGCCAACAGAGCCCTTAATAGGCCATGACCGCAACCCCGGGTTGAGCCCTCCAAGGAAAATGCTCCTGGGGACTTTATTTATTTTTTGACTGTAATGCAAAGAGACATACACATAGATAATGCCCAGACAGCAGTGGAGGAGGAAAACAAGAGAAAGCATCATGACAGAGTCTGCAACAAGTGTGAATTTGTGAGAGGACAGTCTACAGGTTAATGCCCCAATAACACAGACACACACACACACACACACACTGACATCATAGATAATTGGCAAACCTTCTGGAGGAAACCTGGTCTTGTTAGGAGAGACGGCATCCATCCCACTTTGGATGGAGCAGCTCTCATTTCTAGAAATATGGACAAATTTATTAAACCCCCCAAAATATGACTATCCAAAGTGGGGACCAGGAAGCAGAGTTGCAGTCTTACACGCCTCTCTGCAGCTTCTCTCCTCCTGTTACCCCCCCCCCCCCCCCCCCCAACCCCATCTCCATAGAGACTGTGTCAGCTCCCAAACAGACAAAAAACAAACTAAAAACCAGCAATAAACAACTTAAACATAAACAATTACAAAGAAAGAACAATACAGTATCCACATCTGAACCAAAGAGTAACACAGTGAAATGGGGATTATTAAATATTAGGTCTCTCTCCTCCAAGTCTCTGTTAGTACATGACTTAATAATTGATCAACAAAGCGATTTACTCTGCCTTACAGAAACCTGGTTGCAGCCGGATGATTATGTTAGTTGGCTTCTGTCAAAATGTAAAAGAACCCACCCACCACTTTAATCACACTCTAGATCTTGTTTTAACATATGGCATAGAAACTGAACATTTAACAGTGTTTCCTGAAAACCCTCTCCTGTCTGATCATTTCCTGATAACATTTACATTTACAATAATTGATTACACAGCGGTGGAGAGTAGACTTTATCAAAGTAGATGTCTTTCTGAAAGTGCTGTAACTAAGTTTAAGAATATAATCCACCCACTGTTATCATCTTCAATGCCCTGTACCAACACAGAGCAGAGCAGCTATCTGAACACTGCTCCAACAGAGGTCGATCATCTTGTCACTTCGCACGACTCTGGATACTGTAGCTCTGGTGAAAACTAAAAACTCAAATCAGACACACTTCACTCCCTGGTATAATTCTCAAACACCTACCCTAAAGCAGATGACTCGTAAGCTGGAGAGGAAATGGCGTGTCACTAATTTAGAAGATCATCATTTAGCCTGCAGAAATAGTTTGTTGTTTTATAAGAAAGCCCTCCGCAAAGCCAGAACATCTTACTATTCGTCACTGATTGAAGAAAATAAGAACAACCCCAGGTTTCTCTTCAGCACTGTAGCCAGGCTGACAAACAGTCAGAGCTCTGTTGAGCCAACCATCCCTTTAACGTTAACTAGTAATGACTTCATGAATTACCAATAATCATCTCAGAGATATAATATTATCTACAGCTACTTTCAGTACCATTAATATTCATTTAGAGTCTTTTTCTCCAATTGATCTTTCTGAGTTAACTTCAGTAATTACTTCCTTTTAGACCCCATTCCTAGAAGACTGCCCAAAGAAGCCCTGCCATTAATTAATGCTTCAATCTGAAATATGATAAACCTATCTCTAAAAATCTGCTGTGTACCACAGGCCGAAATGCTGAGTATTGTTCAAAAGTAACTTGGTGTCTGTAAGTGTGTGTGTGTGTGTGTGTGTGTGTGTGTGTGTGTGTAGTGACGTGTATGAAGTTGTGCGTGTGTTTCAGTCCAGGCACTGAGTGTTCAGGAGTCTGATGGCTTCCATCGTCTGGCAGTGAGGGCCCGGATGGTCTGGTACCTCTTTCCAGAAGGCAGCAGGTTGAAGAGTGTGTTTGAGGGGTGTGTGGGGTCCTCCACAATGTTGGTGGCTTTGCGGAAGGAGCGGGTGCTATAAATGTCTGTGATGGAGGGGAGAAAGGCTCCAACGATTTTCTCAGCTGCTCTCACTATCCGTTGTAGGGTATTGCGATCTGATATGCTGCAGTTACCATACCAGACAGTGATGCAACTGCTCAGGACGCTCTTGATAGTCCCTCGGTAGAATGTGGTAAGAACGGATGATGGGAGATAACCTTTAGTGAAAGTTACAAATAGGGATGGGTACCGGTATCTGACATAAACGGTAGTAACCAGACCGAAAAGCAGCGCACATTTCGGTGCTTTATTTCGGTGCTTTTTTTTTCCCTGAGATGTCATACACTTTGGATTCTGGCCAATCATTTTACCTTTCCGAGGATAATAAGCGGGCCCAGGTACGTATGTTCTTTTTGAGTAGAGCTACAGATTAAAAATGCCCAAGGTGAAGCGGTCAAAGTCTGGCTGTACTTCACAGCAAAAGATGCAAACTCAGCAGCCTGCAACAAGTGCTTTAAGGTGATATTGTGCAAAGGAGGTAACACCTCGCTTCGGATGAAACACCTGGCGATGCATAGCGTTTTTTAAAAGACGAGAAATGCACCGTATTTGATAGCTTGCTGCGAGACCTCACACCGAGCACATCTACTGCAGGTGTGGTGCCTGTTATCGGACCAGGAGTTAGCAACATCCCCCAAGAACCCGAAGAGTAGAGTCCTGGCCCCTAGCCCTGCCAGAGTAGCAGAAATGATGACGGATGATGATGGCAGCAGCAGCCGTTCTTCTTTGGGTGAGTAGCTTAATGTTGTTCGTGTGTAATTTACGTTGAGTAGGCTAACCACGTTATTACATTAATGCACGTAAGGTGAACTAGCAAACACCGTCGTAGTTACATGCGGCTGTCTTCTTGTTGGATAGAGTGAAACCATATATGGCCTATAGCTGAAGAAAAGGCTAACATTGTTATCTTTTTACAAAAAAAAGAACAGCTAAACATGAGAGGTTTTAGGACAAAGTTTGTGTTTTCCATTGTTTAAGCACCGCTTCGAGCACCATTTAAGCACCGGCACTGTTTCAAAAGTACCGGTTTGGCACCGGTATCGGATAAAACCTAAACGATACCCGTCGCTAGTTACAAATGATCTTCTTATGGCCTCTGACAGTGGACTTATCTCTGTGCTTGTCCTGCTAGACCTCATTTCAGCGTTCGATACTGTTGACCATAATATTCTATTAGAGCGATTAGAGCACGCTGTAGGTATTACACGAACTGCGCTGCAGTGGTTTGCATCATATCTATCTAATAGACTCCAATTTGTCCATGAAAATGAAGAGTCCTCTTCACACACTATGGTCAATTATGGAGTTCTACAGGGTTCAGTGCTAGGACCAATTCTGTTTACATTTTTCATGCTTCCCTTATGATCCATATGACCCCCCTATGAGCAAGCACTTTGTGATTTTTATCTTGAAATTTTATTAATAAAATTTTACTTACTTTTACTTTACTTTATCCATCATGACAATAGTTTTAAATTCCTGCTTATTAGCGAAAACCGCCACAGGTGTTTTGTGGTACTCATTACAATTCTTTAAGTGTTTTAAAAGGTTATCACCTGGTTATTAATAGGTTATTACATAGAAACAATCTGTTTTGCATTTTGCAGCTGTTTCCTGCTTATTACATAGAAACTACCAGAGATATTTCCAGGTAATGGTCAGTTTTTTAGGTTAGCATTAATAGGTTATTAATGTGTTATCAAATGGAAACAAGCAGTTTTGCATTTTGTAGCTCTGTTTCCTGCTTGTTACATAGAAACTACCATGGGTAAGAACATTATTATGTTCTTATTTCTTCCTTGTTACCCTACTATTATCCCTTTATTACAGAGCTGTAACAGAAAGTGCTATCCATGCACTGCACTTCATCCAACATTTGGACTGTGCAGGAACTTATGCTAAGCTACTTTTTGTGGTCTACAGTTCAGCTTTTAATATCATTAGCCCAGTTCTGCTGCAGGACAAGCTGAATGGGATTGCTTCCACCTTCAGGTGGATTGATGTGCTATGATGAAGTCTAAATCCTGATTAAAAGCTTCAAATAGAGCCGTTCCTGTATCAATGATCAAATCAATAATTCAATTTTTGAAAGAAATGCTGAAAATTGGTCTATAGTAGGCTAAAACACCCTCATGTAACTGCTTTAGAATTTTAGACAACTAACAAAACCTGTGGAACTTCCATCCATCCATCTTCTTCCACTTATCCAATTTAGGGACACAGACGGGATTGCGGAGTGACTGAGGAGGAATGATACACAAGAAATGGTCTGCAGTGCACTTGAACCATGCACCGTGGCGTGTGGATACTTCTTTAAGACAGTCCGTCTCGCCCGGCCACGCCCCACAGCTCACATATAAAGCAGCTGTGCAGACGTGACACCGGTAATAGTTTGATCGGAACACATTTCCGTGCGGCCTGATGGTGGAGAGATAATCTCTCACGAAGAGAACCAAGAGAGTCGGCGCTACAGGCTGGAGAACTCTCACTCGCCACAGCAAGGTCCGACGGCCGGCGAAGTGAAGCCTCAAGAGTGAACTCGTAAACGAGACACTCGAGGTCAGACACAAAGGGTTAGGGTTAGACGCTGGGGAACACAGCCTGCAGCCACAGGAGCTCATATACCAGAAGAGACTGGCTAAAGAGGCTGGAGAACACACATTCGCTGGCTGACGTATCAGACACAGCAAGGTACGACTGGCATGTAAGCCGGCGAATGCGGGCAACACGCCAGGGGAACACAGCAGCTGCCAGAGCGGAGGGCCAAGCCAGGGACGCGAGTCGCAGGTCGCCCCAGGGCCAAGCATCCATCCGTAGACAGGGGAGCCGCAAGAGTGAACTCAGGGACGAGACACTCATGCAAAGCTGGCGCCACAGGCTGGAACGCAACACACTCACTGGCTGGTGTATCAGACACAGCGAGGTACAGCTACCGTGTAACCGGCAAACCGCCTGCAGGGAGCCTGGCGCTACAGGCTGAAAAAACACTCACTCGCTGGCTGACCATCAGACACAGCGAGGTCCGGCTGGCGCGTAAACCGGGGAAGCATGGGCAATACGCACTGCTGCTGGAGTCAGAGCCGAGAAGCTGCCCCACTCGAGCAATGAGAGGAACCCCGCTGGTCGTGTGAATCGCGCACTGCGGGCAACACGCCAGACAGAACAATGGCTACACTAGGCTGCAGAAGTCCCACTCATCACAGCGAGGTCTGCCTGGCGTGTAAGCCAGCGAACGTGAGCAATATGCCAGGGGAGCACAGCCTACCAAGCTACTCAAGCACGGCAGCTGGCTATCGCCGAGACAGGAACCCGCGATATGCGGACGATGCTCCAGACGGGAAGTCGAAGCCGCCTGCTGGAGAAGCCGAGTCATAACAGATCCCCGCCTGGCACTAGGCAGTGACACAGTGCCAGGGAAAGAGAGCCTGCCGCAGCAGCTCGGCCACTCAATGGATAGCCGAGGTAGGTTAAGGCCCAGGGCCTGTCCCAGGAGCAGAGCGGCCGACCTGCACCATCCACGACAGGGGAGGGGCTGGTGGCTCAGGCCACTGAGGGCCCAAGAGGGGAGCAACCCAAGGTTCATCACCAGGGTATAGCAGACACTCTGCGCTGTACGCAACCAGGGGGATAGCAAGAGTGGGCCTGACGAGACACTTGCGGTCAGTTGGGAAGTGTCAGCTCACTGAGCGGGCACCTGGTGGCCATGTGACCCGCGACACAGGGGCAATGCACTAGACAGAGAGCCAGCGCTGCATGCTGGAGAACACTCACTTGCTGGCTGACATATCAGACAGATCAAACTGCCCGCTGGCAGTCTAGCCCGCTGAAGGCCAAGCGGGGACTTAACCCGAAGGTCCACCCAAGGGCCAAGCGGTCGCTAGCGCTGTCCGCAGACAGGGGAGCAACAAGAGTGAACTTTGAGAACGAGACACTCATGCACAATGCTCCAGGCTGGAGAACACTCACTCGCCAGCTGAAGAATCAGACACTGCGAGGTCCAGCTGGGGAGTAAACCGGCGAATGCGGGCAATACGCCAGGGGAACACAGCCAGTAGCTGCAGTGCAGCCAGGGATGTGACTCACCGAGGGTGTCAGCTCACTGAGCAGGCCCTGCCAGCCACGTAGACCTGCAACATTTGGGCAATCTGCCAGACAGAGAGCCAGCGCTGCAGGCTGGAGAATTGTTAACCGCTGGCTGAGGTGTCAGCGAGGCACAACTGGTCTATAAACCGGCGAAGCGTGGGCAATATGCCAGGGGAACACAGCCTGCAGCAGTGCTGGCCACTAGGCCCAATTCAAAGGATGTCAGGAGGGAGGAGGGCGGCTTGAGGACAGCTGAGCCCAGGCTCCGAGTCCTCCCCGCCTCACCTGAACACAGCCATCTCCACACGCCTGCATAGGCCCCTCAGCACAGCGAGGTGGCCCCAGGGTAGACAGGCAGTTCCATCAGGCAACCCTGGTCGTCTGACCCAAGCCAAGCATCATAAACATCAACCTCCTGACAATCAACATCCACCAGCCCAGGGCTCACAGAGGCGGGGCCATGGGAGGGAATGCTGTGGGAGGGGCCCGGAATCAGGCGACCCAGACATGGGTTCACCCGTCCGGGCCCCACTCCAGTGGCAGCCAGAGGGGATAGAAGTTTCTTCAACATCCACCTCACGATAATCAACTTCCACCAGCCCAGGCCTCACAGAGGCGGGGCCATGCAGCCATCATCCTCACTTTAGCCTGAGAGGCACAGGATGGGGGAGGGCTCTCCGTGTCCCCAGACTGCCTGCAGTTGACATGTCAAGCTTCATCCCTACAGAGGGAGTGACAATATGGCCGCCATCAGGGCATAAGTAACCCTTACGCCCCTGTTAGGGCATGCCACCCTGCCCAGGGAAGGCCCGAAGGGAGGAATGGCACTCAATCGCCTGCCACCAGACCAATCAGGCAGCAGCGGCACCTGAGATAGGAGGCGGTGAGGCTGCGTGACATCAACCTTGAGGTCCACTCTACTAGACAGGACCACAGGAAGGGCTAGTTCCCACACCTGTGATGCTTCAATCAAGAGCTGAAGGGACCCATCTCACCCGACACTGTGCACGGGGACCAGCAAGGGGCAGCCCAGGGACAGGGCGGCAACACCGGAGGAGAGGATGGAAGCTTCTTCAACATCCACCACCTGATAGTCAACCTCCACCGGCCCAGGCCTCACAGAGGCGGAGCCATGGAAGGGATGCTGTGGGAGGGGCCAGCAGTGAATCAGCAACAGGTGTGGGAGGGGACCCAGCCCATGGCCTGCCTATCTGGTGTCCACAGCAGTGGCAGGCATTTTTTGGAGGCATGAGATGGGGGAGGGGTGGGCCAGTTAAATGCTTTCAGAAAACCAAGCACGGTTTGCCTAGTTCGTGTTGGCAACAAAGCAGTCCGTGCAAGTGTCAGCTTCTCTAGCCAGCACAGCATGCTATGGGCTGCTATCATGTAGTTATTTATTTTTCCCTTTTCGCCCAGGCACCGCAACACTGCTCGTCCCTATCTTCAAAAGGCAAAACTGCCATACACAGACAAGTTTGGGATGTGTGGGCTGCCATACTTCTGCTACCAAGCAAGGGGCGAGGCCACACGCTAACCAGGAAGTGCTAACAGGTAGCCGGCACTAGCCGCAACCGGAATTCCCCTTCCACCGTTTATTTGCTTCTGCGTCACAGTGCTGACAGGTGAACGTGTATGCTTGGAACTCTGACACCTTTCCCCAATGTAGCCGAACTACGAGCGGAGCCCTGCTGGCCGGGTTAACCCGCAAGCTGCGGCCTATATGCCAGACAGGCTAACAGGCTGGAATGCTAAACGCCGGCTGGCTAACGGTAAGCCGGTGTTCTGCCAAACCATCCTACTTTAGCAAAACGTCCTACCGTAGGTAGTGTATGCACATTTCTGCAGTCACAGAGTAATTCCAGCACAAATTTAAGTAGGTATGATGGTTTGCCACTTAACTTTGCCCATCAGAGTATGCTTGTAGCTCATATTCATAAAGCCTGGACGGTTTGCCACTTCATTTTACCCGTTAAAGTATGCTTATAGGTAACAGTCACAAAGGTAGCATGGTTTGGCACTTCATTTTATCTGTCAGGCTATGTTTCTAGCTCTTATTAACAGAGGTAGGATGATTTGCCACTTAATTGTAGCCTTTAAAGTATGCTTCTAGCTAATATTCATAAAGGTAGGATGGTTCGCCACTTAATTTCGTGTTGTGCGCATGCGGAGAAACAACAGGTAGGATGGTTTGTCAGGTAGGATGGATTCCCAGAACACCGGCACGAACCGCAGCCTAATTCCCCTTTCGACTGTTTATTTCCCACAGTGTTAAGCAGGCCGACAGCGAACGCTTGGAACACTGAAGCCATATCCCTTCTGTGTTTACATATATCGCAGCCGAGCTGCACAGTGCCCAGGCGACAGCGTATGCTTGAACGCTGAGGCCGTGTTCCCTGCTGTGTTTGCTCACCGTAGCCGAGCTACTCGCTAGCCGGCAGCCGCACAGCGTGGTCCGACTGGCACATAAGACTATTTTTCGAGGCGATAAGCCAGGGAGGGGAGACCAACCAAGGGGAAAGATAAGGGCAAGCTAAGGGATAACAGGGCATACCAAGGAAATACCGGGGAATATCAGGGGAATACCGGGGAATGTCAGGGGAATACCGGGGAATACCCGGGGAATACCAGGGGAGAGGCAGCGCCCACGGAGGCTGCCAAAACAGGTTCCTGATGGATGCACATACATACAGCACTCTCAAGGCACTCACAAACACACAACACAAGTGGAGATCAAATGATCACCGGTGTCACATCTGCACAGCTGTTTTATACGTGAGCTGTGGGGTATGGCCGGGCGAACCAGAGTGTCTTAAAGAAGTATCCACACGGTGGGGGGTGTCCATTTTGTAAAACCTCAGATTCAATTGTAGAATTGAAAGTAATTTTCTTGGTGTCATTCAAACATCTTGAGCACCTCCAAGTCTAAGGCCATGGTTCTCTGCCAAAAAAGGACCCTTTGGGTTGGGGGATAGTTGCCTTCCCAAGCGAGTGATTTGAAGTATCTTATGGTTTTGCTCATAAAAGAAGAGGAGGAGCAGGATTGGCAGACTGGTTGCTCTGGTGTTGCAATTGACCACTGCGGTAAAGAGAGAGCTGAGCCAGAAAGCACTTTACCCACACCTTTGGGCAAGCTCTGTAGCTAGTGCCCTGAAGAATAGTGTTGCAGATACAAGCAATAAAAATAAGTTTCCTCTCTAAGGTGGCTGGGATCCATTTAAGAAAGGAATGATGAAGACCTCAAACATCTAAAGCAGTGGTCCCCAACCCCAGGGCCTCGGACCGGTACCAGTCCGTGAGTCGATTGGTACCGGGCCGCGAGAGTTGAGGCTCAGGTATGAGCTCACTCCAACCAAGATGGCGTGGCCACGTCCAGACGCTCCGACTATCCACTTTTCTTGTTTTTTACTTATTTTTTGCTCTGGTTTACATCCCAAAATCCTCTAGTCTTATAGTATACGACGGCAGATCACTTGTAAATATTGGTGACAAGGTTGCACATCTAATCTTGGACACTTTTAAACCCGACCCATCCTGGCCGCCAGAGATTCTACGCGGCGCGGAGAACAACAAAGGACTGGCCGCTCATCCGAGGCGTAGAACAAAGAAGCGCCGGGAGAAACGCGCTGGCATTAGGAACAGACTGAGACAGTTCCCAGTATCCTACTGGCCAATCCATGGAGAACAAGCTCGATGATCTAAGAGCAATAGTCACCTTCCAACGTGACATGAGGGACCGCAACATTCTGTGCTTCACGGAGACATGGCTGACCCCCACCGTGCCGGACCAGGCCGTAACTCCGTCGGATTCATTCTTTGTGCTCCGCGTGGACAGAACGGCAGAGTCGAACAAAACCAAAGGTGGAGGAGTGTGTTTCATGGTAAACAGAAAGTGGTGTGATGCCGGGCTTTCCAGCGGCTGCTCGCCACATCTGGAGTTCCTGAGCATTAAGTGCCGCCCTTTCTATCTGCCCCATGAGTTCACCTCGGTCATCGCCATGGTGGTCTACATCCCACCCCAAGCGGACACAGGTATGGCTTTGTCCGAATTACATGATGTGCTGAGTTCGCTTCAAAACAAGGACCTGGGCACAGCCCTCATTGTAGCAGGAGACTTTAATAAAGTGAACCTCAGACAAGTCATGCCAAACTTTTACCAGCATGTCTCGTGTCCAACGAAGGGGGATCGAATTTTGGATCACTGCTACACGCCATACAAGCAGGGCTACAAAGCTGTCTCACACCCGGCTTTTGGGAAGTCTGACCACAACGCCATCTTCCTCATTCCCCAGTATAAACAAAACATACGGAGGGAAGAGGTAACCACGAGGGAGGTAAAACGGTGGTCTGCCCAATCAGAAGCTATGCTACAGGACGCACTCAACAACGTTGACTGGGACATGTTCAGAGCATGCACAGTCGACATCAACGAGTTTGCGGAAGTAGCAGTATGCTTCGTCAATATGCTAGCGGAGGAGATTATCCCCACTGCGAGAGTCACCACATTCCCAAACCAGAAACAGTGGATGGACAGATCGAGCCGCACTGCAGTAAACGCCAGGACCGGCACCTACAACACGGTTCTCACCACTGGCGATATGAGCGCCTACAAAGCGGCCTCATACAGCATGTGGCGCGCGGTGAGAGATGCCAAACGCCGGTACCGGGAACGTGTGGAGTCCCGCTTCCACCAGGGCGACACACAGAGTATGTGGCACGGACTACGCACCATTACCGACTACAAAGCCAGGGACACTGCGCCAATCAACGCCGACTCTGCATTCACCAACGAGCTGAATCAGCTATACGCCCATTTCGAGGTTAGCCAGGCGGCTAATGCTATCTACCGCCTGACTACCAAGGACAGTGACGTCATCAGCGAGAGACCAGTGACCAGCATCGCGGAGCATGACGTCCGAGCGGCATTGAGGAGAGTGAACACAAGGAAAGCGGCGGGGCCAGACGGCATCACCGGCCGTCTGCTGCGCTGCTGTGCTGACCAGCTAGCAGGTGTGTTCACTTACATCTTCAACGAGTCCCTGGCGAAGTCTGTGGTCCCCACATGCTTCAAAAGATCCACCATCATCCCTGTGCCCAAGAACAGCAAACCCTCATCCCTGAACGATTACCGGCCAGTTGCACTGACCTCGGTAGTAATGAAGGTGTTTGAGAGGCTGCTGAAGAACATCATATCCTCCTCCATCCCAGACACCACAGATCCGCTGCAGTTCGCCTACCGATCCAACAGATCCACAGAGGACGCCATCGCCCACGTCCTGCACACCACCCTCAGCCACGAAGCTGCCACTCAGCCACAGGACAAGAAACAGGGTAACTATGTGAGAATGCTGTTTGTTGATTACAGTTCAGCGTTTAACACAATAGTGCCCTGCAGACTGTTCACAAAGCTCAGGGATCGGGGATTCAACAGCCGTCTGTGTGCATGGGTGTTGGACTTCCTCACTGGCAGAACTCAGGTGGTGAGGGTGGGTAGATGCGTCTCTAACAGAATCACCATCAACACAGGAGCACCTCAGGGATGTGTCCTCTCGCCACTGCTCTACTCCCTCTACACTTCAGACTGTCTGGCCACCCATGGCTCCAACACCATTGTGAAGTTTGCTGACGACACAGTGGTGTTGGGTGCCATCTCCAACAACGATGAGGCGGCCTACATGGACGAAGTGAAGAATCTGGCATCATGGTGCCAGGACAACCACCTCCAGCTGAACGTCGGCAAGACCAAGGAGCTGGTGGTGGACTTCAGAAGGAGTCAGCACAGAGACTACAAGCCCATTATCATCAATGGAGCTCCAGTGGAGAGGGTGCAGTCCTTCAAGTAGCTTGGTGTCCACATCTCCTCAGACTTGACATGGTCTGACCACATTCAGGTCCAGACCAAAAAGGCTAGGCAGCGCCTGTATCACCTACGACAACTGAGGAAGTTCAGGGTCTCTCCAAAGATCCTCAGGATTTTCTATACAGGCGCTGTGGAGAGCATCCTCACACAGAACATGGCATCGTGGTTTGGAAACAGCTGTGTGAAGGACCAAAAAGCTCTCCAGAGAGTGATCCGTACAGCAGAACGCTGCTGCAGGATTGCTCTCCCCCCGCTTCAGGACACCTACACCAGGAGATGCCGGACTAGAGCAGCGCAGATACTGAAGGACCCGTCCCATCCTGGCAACAAACTGTCCTAACTTCTGCAATCTGGTAGAAGGTTCCGCATCATCCGGGCAAGGACAGAGAGACTCAAGAGGAGCTTCTATCCCCAAGCCATCCGGGCCCTAAACACACACACCCGCCCTCTCACATAATCTATAATTGACTGAGACAGGACTCTTCCAGACACTAAACCAAGGCACAATGTACATTTCAAATTCCTTTAATTTTAAATATGTGTATATTGTCTATTCTGTAAAATAGTCAGATGTCTATTCATATTAATGTACAGAATTCACCTGCTTGCTGCTACTACTGCACATTCACCCAATGTATATACTCTATATAAATATAATGTTCTTCCTCTACCCCCCCCACCCCCCCCCACCCCCCCATTTTTGCACATGTCGAGGAGCATGTCAGGCTACATTTCACTATGTGTTATACTTGTATAACTATGCATGTGACAAATAAAGAACCTTGAACCTTGAAATGTATGGTTTTCAGGGTTTTTATCGGTTTTCAGCGTTATTTCGTTATCGTTTTTATCGTTAACTCGGTTTTCCTGGGTCTTTTCACGTGTGTTATGAATAAATCTTCTTTTTTTCGGTACCGGTACTAGTTTTATTTTGTTGTATTTATCCGCGACACCTTAAAGGCCGGTCCGTGAAAATATTGTCGGGCATAAACCGGTCCGTGGCACAAAAAAGGTTGGGGACCGCTGATCTAAAGGGAGCTTAGAGCAGAGTTGCTGCTAGTTCACATTGAAGGAAGCTGGCTGAAGTGGTTCAGGCATCTGATGAGGAGGTCATCCCTGTACCTCTCCTCAGAGTGTTTTTTTTTTTTTTTCAGGACACTCCCAGGAGGAGGCCAGAAGATCAGCTTAGGCTGCCACTAAAACTCATCTTTGGATAAGGAAATGGATGGATGTAAGTGCCTACAGCCTGTATATATTATGTAACAAGTTATCACAGAAAAAAAATTATCTTTAGAAATAAATTTAACAAATTCAGCTGAATTAAGAGCATTCTACAATTAACAAGTTAATAAATAAAATTTTATTTTCAAAATCATGCAAATCTATCATTGCTTATAGATCAATTTCCTCTTTACACATTCGTCTCTCAGAAGTAGCAATAGCCTACTCATAATTACTACATGAAGTAGACTTTGTGGCAAACTAAACATTCCCCCTTCATGATACATATGGAAAATATTTATTTTTACATGAGCAAAATGCCACTTGGTAATGGCGTGGTTCAGTCTGAAAAGGGATTGGAATAAATAAAAATGAGGCATCGCATCAGCATGGTATAGTGAACACAATTCAAGACACTTACACTGGTTGATTGCAGTTGTGACATCCACTGTGTTATCAGTGTTAAAGTCATCAGTTATCAGTTACACATGCACCAGCACTCACTTAAAGGTGAAACCAGTAAACATGGCTCTTTAGTGGCCTCTAGTGCCAGCCTAAACACAACAGCATTAACAACAAACATGTTCCTACCAATGCGTCTCCATCAGCAAAGTCTAGAGTTTCATTTATAGGCTTCCTGACATTGTCTTCTCTGACAAACTGATTCATACTTTAAGCTGCCTGATTTATTATCAAACACTTTGCATCAAACAGCAGCTTAAGTCTGTTAAACAGTTTATACAAGTTGAACTGATATTCCTTTCAACTTTCTCACACTCTACTACTGACAGTTTTGGGTTTTAGAGATAAAAGGGTGACAGATAACAAAATCTATAGGTTAGAGCCAGTGAAATATTACGCTACTTGTTGCACCTTTAAGATCGAGTGAGACAAATATAACAAAACCTCAGTTTACTTCTTTATTATCTGAAAATAAAAGATAACTGAATAAATATAAAACTTAAATTACTTCTGAGACAAAGTTAAGTAAGCTTTAATTTGTTCTACCTCTTTCTTTGAGATATACAATGGTAAAAGTGATTCGTCTCTTAAATTCCCTTAAGGTCTTTTGCTTGACCTCAGAACCAACTTAAGCAAACCTTTACAAACAGAGATGGTTAAATGACAGAAAAGCAGGGCCTACTGTCTTATTTTTCAAACACAATTGTGGTAAAATGTCTTAATGAGTTACAACTCATCCCACAACACCTAAATGATTTATCTTAAATAACTAAGAGAATCTGAATGGATACATTATGGGCAGCAGAGATTTAGTGTATTCATTATACCTACTCAATATTCCCTATTAGCATGCAAATATTTTTTTAGACTTTTTTTGAGAGGGAGGTGTGTTTACAATAAAAGTAATTATTATATAAGAACATCACAAAAATGCATATCATGAACTACTGAACCTTATTTGACAAGAAAGTTGTGAAATGTGTTCCATGGAATGTTAATTGTTGCTAGTTAAGTGAGATGTAACTATTACAATTTCTAAGAAACTGAAAATAGTAGCCCACAGACTGTAACACATGGCTGCTGATTTCTAACCAAAGCCACGACAAGTGTTGATCTTTAAACTTGGTTGTATAGCAGTATCAGAAATCATACAATAAAAAAAATATATTTATTCTGCATCACTCATATAGCTGAACAGAACCTGCAGCATACACTCAACCTGTTGATGTCTTATTAGGTCCACCGAGCAACATCTGTTGTATTCTGATGAGTAAGCTGGTGTCAATTTAAACATATTTTGTATATTTCCCCAAATGTGTTTTTATAAAGACAGATTAAATACGAAAAATTTCATTAACCTTTTAACATCCACCAACTTACTTACAGCCCACTTAAAGGTGAGGTTAGGTTACATTTTAGCTACATGCTAAACATAACATTACTGTTCTCAAGACATTACCTTAGGTCTCATACATGCATCTTACCTTCAGAATTTCTGTTATTAGACTTCAGCTGAATATATTAAATAGGTGAAAATTCCAATTGAATTTACAACCTGGTAAATATGAACTTAATGCTAACCGTACCCCTAATCTTAACTCTAAATAGGCTGTGATGGTTGTTTGGCGTTTCAACTGAACCCTTCAAGATGATGGTAACTAATGGAATTAGAAGTTCTGTAAAACAGAAAAAAAGGATTTACTGAAGGAATGTTGTACAAAACGAAATGTGGTTAAAATGTAACCTAGCCCTAAGTTTATCTACTGTACCCTGGTTTGAGGCTAGTTACAGTCAACTATGATACCTTTTGGAATTGTAACACCCCAGTTTGCACAACTGAAATGTGTGCATTTCTGCTCTGGTCAACGTTTAGTCCTTCTCTTCTTCTACTTCTATAGAATATTATTCTGTGGTACTCTTAGCTTCATATGTTCTCCTCAGTTTGTATACGGTATTATTATGAAGCTACTCTTCTTGTCTAGCTTTCATAGATCCTCCCCAGCTAGATAAGGCACTGCAACCTCCCGTCCCCCCTTTCTGTCTCCTCACTGCTTTGTTGTGCTATTCTAGTACTGCAGGAAACACATCTGATTGCTCCATTCTGGCTGATTATTCCTCTTAGCTAACAAGCATGCAGCTATATCTGCAGCCATAAACTTCTAAAACAAATAAATCTCTATTGTTTGTTTATTATATTTTCTATTTGTTTTTCTTTTTTGAATTGTTTCGATATTGCTTTTTCAGAAAATCACAAGCTTTCATTAACAAATGTTACTAAGCTTTACAAAACAAAACAAAAAAACAAAGCCCTGCTAGTGGCGCCTCGAGCCTGTCGTATTCCTTACACAACAACAAAATATTGAAGATTTGGACACAATACACATTTGTTAAGCTCTTCTAATCCTGCCCAGTACTGGGGTTTGACATTGACTGACCAGCAGTTGTTCGCATTTATCACCGTGAACATGAGTGTTGAAAAATATACATCTCTGATGTCCTGTTACTACCGGCGACAAACATTAACAAAACAAACAAAAAATGCATTAAATCAATTATCAAAGACAGTAATGGATTCAATCATTTTATAAGCTATGTATTTATTTAGGTATATCAGAAAGCTGGTTGAGGATTATGAATTGTCCATGCTTTGACTTTTTTAAGTGGAGCAAAATGAACTTGATGAACATGTGGTAAGCCATGAGCATATAATTAAGGGTCCCTTCACACACAGTGCTGGCATGGTACAGTGTGTGGACACAGCATGATCAACAGTGAACTTACAGTCCGGTCCAGTGCCCAATGACAGAATGTTTTTGTTTTTTCAATTTTGCCTCTTACAACCCCACAGTGGATTTTTAATCACATGACCAAACTGTCGTTTACCTTTAATTCCAGGAGTTTAACAAAATACTGCTTTATTTATTTAGATATTACAACAATTTTTATACTTAGGTCCATAAATCCATCAGTAATTTTGGTCAGTAACTGCCTGAAGTCTAAAACCCAACAGACATCGCCAAATGTTTCTTCCCTTGAGATCCACCATCAGAGATGGTAATCTGATTACTTTTTTCAGGTAACGAGTAAAGTAAGGGATTACTATTGCAAAATCGGTAATTAGTTACTGATTACTTTTTTCAAGTAACTTGACCAACAGTGTCCACCATAGGCCTTTACTTCCGCTGCCTTCAGTTACTGCACGTTTGTGAGTTTTTCACCATTATGTTTTTAATTTAATAAATAAAATGAATATAAATAAAACTACTGGGTTAAGATCAGGGGACTGACTTGGCTGTTGAAGAATATCTCTTGAATACTGAGAGATTCTTGGGTTTCTTTTGTGGTGAGGTCATTATCAGTTTGCTCTGACAAATGCTTTCCAACCAGTTTTGCAGCATTTGGCTGAATTTGAGCAGAGTACAGCCCTGAACATTTCACAATTAATTCTGCTGTTTCTACCCAGTTCCACTGGCAGCCCCACATGCCAGTGCACTGTATCACATCTGATGGATGGTATGTTTTGGATCATGAGCCGTTCCTTTTGTTCTCCATACTTTTCTCTTCCCATCATTCTGGTTCATGTCAGCCTAGGTTTCATCTGTTTAAAGAACTTAATACAGGACCGGGTCAACTCTTTTCAATGTTTTCTGTCAAAGTGTATTCTTGCCTTCCTCTTCTTGAGTGTAACCAGTGGTGTGTACTTTATTTGATTTTATGGACAATGATAAATTGACAGTGATAAAGGGTGTTTACTACGTGGCTAGCTTTTGAAAATATGTTTATCCTCAAGGTTTTCTTAAGCCAAAGAAATGTGATATTCCTCAATGGCCAAGTCTCTCACTTGATCTCAACCCAAAAGAGCATGCTTTTCATTTACCGAACAAAAAAGTGAAGGCAGAAGAACACAAACAAGCAGTAGCTGAAGGCAAATCAAGTATTTAGTGATCTAGATTGTTTGACTTGAGATCCACTGTGATGGTGGTATAAGTAAGTAAAGTGAGAAGAACATGTGTCATTGTTCAAACACTTTGGACCAAACTGTAATCCAACTCAACACAGCAGCTCTGTTTGTGAAAATGTTCTTCATTGCACAGGGGCTTCATTCAGCTTTGTGATTGTTCTGAAGTCTCCACTTTGGTGCTGTGTTCGATTTTCATTGTCCATCGTATTCAGGTCAGCACGTCTTTAAGCTTATTGAAGTGTAGATTTGCTGCAGAGTTCTTCTTGCCAGAATAAGTCGTCAACTTGTTTGATTATTGTATCCACCACCTGTACCTATATGAATCGTGCATTATAAACATGAAAGGCCGTAGACATGGTCATATTAAAAGTAAAACATTCTTTAGGTTTCTTGTTTTACCGTCAGTCCATTAAGCCTTTGTATTTTTTGCAAGTTACTTTGAATATAGAATAAGATGAAGCACAGAAGTCATCAGAGTGAAAAAGTCTAGACCTGCCACCTGTCATGTATTGTACATCATATTTTCTGAAGTTTTCTATGTACAAGGTTTCAAAAGCATTCCGAACAGAGTGTGCTGAAGGCCGGGGGGTGGAGCTGGCTGTCTGGACTACAATGGCAGGGTGTGTCCCGTTGAAGAGCGTGGCCACTTGAGGAGAGATGACGCATAGAGAGGAACCCATCATTTGGTAGAATACAGCCTCCTCAGAAAAGTAATAAATGTTTGAGGGACAAGCAGAGGCCAGATGGCTGCAGTGGGCCTTTCAGAGTTAAGAGTCTGTCACTCCAAGGTCGACTCAGTTGAGCTGATCCTCATACTGTTTCCGGAAACAGTCACCAGCGGGGAAAAACTCCCAACAACGTTCCTGGTACATTTTCCATACGTAAGACTCCTTAAAGACAGAGAGGAAGAGGAAAGGAGGGTTTGCTTCATGTGTGTTACATTTAAAGTGTAATTATCACATCACCTTTGTTCATTATGGAAATTAGTACTAGCATTGTAACCTCTAGGTACCTACTGAAATGAACAAAGCTAGCCTAGAACCCAGAGTGACATTAAAGCTGACCCCAGCCCAGCAGTCAGACCTGATCTTCAACAGGTAACAAAGGCAGTGATGTGCAGTCAGGATGCAGCGTCTGTTTCTATGTGTTCATGTTTCTAAAGCAGAATCCCTGTGGTGATCACTTTAAAGTATCTTTGTGCTGGTTTTCATCTTTGCATTGTGCTGTCGGCTTTGTGCTCATGCCTAAATACTACAAGAAAGCTCATATGTGTGCTCATTGGGATATGGATTTGTGTTGGTGTGTGGGACTGTATCCTCAGGTTTGTATTGTTAAATGGTAATTATAAGACAATGTGTTTCAGGTCATTATACGGAGAAACAGAAAAGTAATGTAACAAGTAGTGTAAAACAAAAGAATTTCTATGGTGAGTAATTAAATAACATACTATATTACTTTTAAGAAAAGTGCTCTGGGTAATATTTGTAATATGTTACTTATTTCGAATAATGACCCCAGATATGATCACAACAAAACAGGGAAATGCTTTAAACATGCACAAACATTTGACCACAAAACATGCAATTAATATGCACCGATGTAATGTCTTTGATATGCTGCTTAGACGCTCCAAGCAGAGCCAATCAGAACCCAATGAGAATCAATAAGAGAATTGATAAGTGACATCAATAGTGGTATTGAATTTGCTAAATTTGTATAAATTCTCATCCCTTACTACAAGCCGTATTTGTCTGAATCACACATTATTTGTTCATTTGATATACTGGGGTTTAAAAGCCCCTGAGTGGACCCATAGCTCATACCACAGAAGTGAATGCTAGAAGTTAACTAAGAATATTTTTTAGCTTCCACATATACTTTAAAAACTGCACTTGAAGTAGCGGAAAAACTTAAAACAATTTAAAAGAAAACCAGAGTGACCAAAAGAAGGAATCCAGCAAAAGGGAGAGTAGACGATCACTACAGATGCACCCACTGACCAGCCATGGACTGGAATTGGTTGATTTCCAATGTTCTCCACCCCAATCGGTGACCAGCCAATCAGCATCCCCTGCATAAAGCCCTGCATTTTATGCATTCACAACGGGCGTTATAGGTAAATCAGACTGAGAGGCATAAACTAACATGTCAATAGTGTGAAAGCGCCTCATTGTGAGTAAAGATGCAAACTTAGTCAAAGTAAGGTGCAGCGGGAACAACAGAATGAAATCTGAAACAACAAACCTAATCCAATGCCTTTAGTGGTGGCATTGATGAGCCCAAATGTCATAAAAACAAACATTTGAACAGCGTACTGGATCTCTCTGAGAAGTCAGAAATTAATCAAGTATAGCATTTACTAAAACGACTTTTTAGTTCTGAAATGCATATAAGTAACCCATTTGGCATCTTAATAAAAAATAATAATGCCTTTACTTTAAA
Source organism: Simochromis diagramma (assembly GCF_900408965.1). Lineage (NCBI taxonomy): Eukaryota > Metazoa > Chordata > Actinopteri > Cichliformes > Cichlidae > Simochromis > Simochromis diagramma. The sequence continues at coordinate 821,365 of NW_024386953.1, forward strand.
TTTACAGAAAACAGCAATAATTATAATTTACCAAATCAAAAACATTTGGATTAAAGACCATGAGTATACTGGTGGATCAGCTGTTACAGATACATAAGAAATAACTTTGGTAATTACAAATGCTCTTAATTTAGGGCACCTAAATTTGTTAAGCACTTGCTTATGGACATAAAGAAAAAAACTATTAAGATTAGCTCAAAAACAGTGTGTAGGGGGCTTCATGGGAAGGCTGGCCGAGAAGCTGAATCCAAACCTTACATCACCAAGTGCAATGCAATATGTTGGACGCAGTGGTGTAAAGCGCTCTGCCACTGAACCCTAGAGCAGTGAAGATGTGCTCTCTGGAGTGATAAATGTTCATCTGGCATTTTGATGGACGGGTCTGGGTTTGGTGCCTGCCAGGAGAATGCTACTTGCCTGATTGCACTGTACGGGGGGATTATGATTTGGGGCTGTTTTTCATGTGTTGGACTTGGCCTCTTAGATCAAGTGAAAGGAACTCTTAATGCTTAAAAATACACCTTTTGTATCTACTAATAATAGTAAACTCACATAGGCAAACTGGAGTTGTGCTTATATGATTGGGCCTGGGTCTCCTTCAGCGTATGAAAAAGGCAAGCCTTCAACATTCACCACTCCTTACAAGTTGTTGTTTAGCTTGGAAACTTTGGATTCCAGGGCCCTATTTCAGGAAGCCGGTTTAGAAAACTCAGAGTGAAAAACGATACTCAGGGTTGAGTAACCCCGAACTGTCCAACTCGGAATATTCGGTTTCAGAAAGGCTGATAACAATTAGTTCAGCCAACGCGGAGTTGCTTTAACCCCAAGTTAAACGCGCGCACGAGGATACATAAAGCCCTGATTAGTGGAGCACAGATTAAGCGAGTCACCATGGAGACGGAGGGAAAGAAGGCGCGGTCAATGTATTTTACAGCGCTTGAGGCCGAAATTCTGATGGCAGCATAGGCCGATAACATGCAAATTTTGCGGAAAAAAAGTAACACAGCCTCAGCTGCAAAAGAAAGGGAGCATGCATGGCAAAACATAGCCGACAGAGTCAATGCGTGAGTGTTAATTTAAACATTGATCTAGGGATTTCCACCCATTTAACACGTTATTTCATTATATTTTATTTTATTTTTTATTTTATACATTTGATTTTGTGATGTGATGTGAGCGCAGGTGCAACCCAACAGGCCCCAAACGTTCCTGGCAGCAAGTAAAAATGAAATATAAAAATATAGTCCAAACAGGTAAGGTGTAATTGTATTATGAGCCATAGTGCTTGGTCTGTTTGTCCTATGTAAATCAATTGCAGTTAGAGGCTACATTAATTTTCTTTCTGTAAGCACTTATTGAAATTATCTGAGCACATTACAAGTACATATTTGCTTACTCTGTATGCTCAAATGTGACCCGTTATAGCCAACAGAAAAAGAAGCGGAGGCCCGAAAAACAGGTGGGGGTCCTCCACCACCACCACTCACAGAGGCTGAGCAGTTGGCTTCCACATTTGTGATAATGTTGGCAGCATCACATATGATCTTCACAGTGCAGAGAACACAAATTAGCATCCATTACTATAATGAAATAATTTGTTAGTTTGAAATGCTACAGGGAGCTATGTACCTGTACATTAATGCTGTGGAAAGACTTCCTGTTCACATAGTCTCCTTCATTTACTGAAGGAGCAATGATTGGAATGTGAGTGCCATCTATACAGCCAATCACGCCTGGGAACCGTGAACATAAATGTAAAATTTAAGTAGTAGTTCAAGTATCACCACATCATGGATTAAGTTTTGTTCATCCTGATACCTGCAATTTTGTGGAATCCCTCGTTGATAAATCTTGTGGGTCTATGACCGGGGAACACCACAAACGAGTACAGGAGACGTTTCAGTGCAACTGTAACATTCCTGACTGCCCGACAGACGGTAGCCTTGGAAACGTGCTCAGCATCACCAATATTATACCGAAAGCTCCCGTTTGCAAAAAACCGAAGTGCAATACAAATAATAAGTACAGAACTGAGAGAATGTCCGCGATGTGTCACATGAGCAATATTAGGCCTGAGGATGTTATTCAAATAAATTATAGATTGTGCTGAGAAACGGTAACGTTCACACAGAAAATCATCAGGAAATGATAAAATGTCCAAACGCGCTCTAATCACTCTCTCCCGGCGGAGAGCTCTGCGGAGAATTTGGGCTTCAACATCTACTGGCTCTTCAAGGAAGGAGCACGCCATGTCTGACACTTCCTACAGTCAGGTTTCTGACAAAGAGGCGGAGAAAGTCAGGGTTAGTTGAAGTAAACCTGCTAGGGGGCAGGTTAGCTTCACGGAGTGTGTCGTCATAGTAACTCACTCAGGATTAATCTAAACTCGCTTTGTGAAACCGAAAACCCAGAGTTTTCGTTAACTCAGGGTATACTTACTCAGAGTTTGCACTAAACCGGCTTCCTGAAATAGGGCCCTGGACTGGAAACTGCTGAAACTGCCCTGTTGTAGCACTCATTCCCAGTGACGATACGCCACATGGACTTCGGGCCATTTTGAAAGTAAAAGTTGTCTGTGAATGTCCACAGTGTAATCTCAGGGTTCACAGAGCAAGTGGTCAAAACAGGACTTCTAGAACGTGATCCAGAAATAGCACCCATGATGATTATCATCAGTATATATCCAACAAAATGATCTTGAATGGGAGACTGGCCAGTTTTTAGCTTTTAACAAAACTCATTACTACAAAAACATTTATGAATAACTTCTATAAAGTATTCTGCTTTAATCACAATTAAGATAAAAACTGATAACAAGTTTGTTTTGAGGCCCTTGTTCAGGAATTAGTTAAACATTACAGGAAATGTTATCCTTTGTATTTGATCGAACATACAAATATGACCAGAGGTGATTTTCCTTGTTCCATACTGAGGCTTTAACAATGTTAGCAGCCATTAATAAACTGTTAGAAACACTTAGAGAGAGTTTGAAGCTAAACTGTACTGACCACGTAACAGGATGACAGTCTTGTATATTTACTGGCAGAGAGATTGGAAAGGTGTTTACCTGGCCTGTGTGCTCTGTTTCGTCTTTGTTGATGAGATACATCAGAAAGAATCTGAAGCACACAAACACACACACAGACACAGTTGTTAGAAAACACAAACAGTATTATCATTGCATATATTAGTCACACAGCCAGATGTTACAGTGGCACTTGCTGGTTGGGTAACAAGGCAAAGACAAGAACGTAACGTGGGCATTTCTAAGTTATTACGACTCAATTACCAAAGTAACAAGCATTTAATATCCAAGTAGTATCATGGTAGCAACTGTGGTTACAGTTGAGTAATACCACACTGAAATGTATGTAACTGGATAATAAGTGTCCAAACACTGGGGATAATAATGTGGAAACACACCTCAGTGTAACACAAATGCTGTGGTACAAAACAAGCCAGGACAAATATCATAGATATCATCGCCTACCTGAGATTGGGGACCAAGCCCCAAGTACACCAAGATTGGGTACCTATCTTTCATTAACTGACCTGAAAGACTGTGTACTATGTAGGTGTGATGATCTATGATGATGTAGGTGTTAAAAGGTACAATAACACACACAGAAATACAGACACTCTCCAGACGTACTTACAGGTAGTTGGCTAAGTTGTGCTCCTGTAGAGTGTGCGTTTCAAAGCCGTGCGGCACGGTGTCAAAGTAGTCATTACCTATTCCACAGATAAAACATTTGGTCTGCAAGAGAAACACGTGATAGTTAAGTGGTTGTCATTTATTGTAACCTACTGGCAATCTTCATCTATGCCTCTGTTGGAGGTACAGCTATACAAAACAAAACAACCACAAAATCTATATTTTTACATGTTCATATGCCTGAATTTAAAAAAAAAATTGCATTGAACTGTTGTGTGTGTTTTCACCTCCATGTCTTCTTTCACTTGTTCCTGTTGATCCCTCAGCTCTCCAAAAGCATCAATGATTAACCCTAGGATTTCAGAGAGGGTGGAGCTTAAACATGCTGGTCCACATTATTACACTGAATACAACAATAGATATGAAAACCACAGGCTATCTGCTTTATCTACTATAATACTTCTAAAGGAGTCTTTTTTGCTATTCAGTTACATTCTCTATATTACGTCCAAAGTGTGTATGTCCCTATAGGGAAGGATATAAACACTAAAGACAAAGCCTAGACAGATGCAAAATCCTGAATGTTCCAGGACCCATCATATTTTAAAAGCCTCATAATATCATATTAATCCAACTGAGCACTGTAGTGTCAGAATGTAAGCCAACGCTTGGTTTGTTTCCAAAAGTAGAATGGGAGGTAGAGCCCTCAGCTCTAACCAACTCTTCTCCAATGAAACCAGCTTCCAGTCTGGGTTCCTGAGACAGACACCCTACTTTTACGATTAGGCCCCAAACTTTTGTTTTTGACAAGCTTAGTTATCATCATTGTCAATATGTGTGGCAGAGGGAAATAATTATTTGTTCCCTACTCAGTTTCTACTACCACTAATGTTTCTCACTGGAAAAGAAATGAACAGTCTCTAATTTTTATGGTAGTTACATTTTAATGGAGAGAGAAAGAATATCAACCTAAAATCTAAAATTTCATTGAAGTTATGGATTGGTTTGCATATCACTGAGTGAAACAGATGTTTAATCCCCAACCAAAATATGACTTTGCACTTGGTGAAGACACCCTTGTTGGCACACACAGTGGTAAGGCATTTCTTTTAGGTGATCACCAGGTTTTCACATCTTACGAGTGATTTTGGCCCACCCCTCTTTACAGAAATTCTTCAGATTACTTGGCTCCTTCTTGGCAATTCAAAGCCTCCACAGATTTCTGTAGTCTATTGATACTAGATAGTGGAAAAGGGGTGGGATTAAATAATCTTATGCTTCTTCCTGCTCCTTTTTGAACATGAAAGTTATTTGGAGTTGTGGTTGCTCGTTTTCCTTTTGTTTTGCTTTGTTCATTTGTCTCTTTTAATTCTATTTTGTTGTACTTTTTCAACATGTTCAAAATAAAGATTCAATCAATCAATCAATCAATCAATTTTCTATTGGACTGAGCTCGGCAGACTGGCTAGGCCACTCCATGGTAGGCAGCACAACTAATGTGCTGCTTCTTCTTCCACCACTGGTTCGTTGCCTTGGTGGTATATTTTAGTTCACTTTCATGCAAGAAGACCCATCTAAACCCATCTTAGGTGTTCTGATTGAGAGTTTACAGTACAGTACACCCTCTTCTGTGGAACCAGCTTCCAGTTTGGATTCAGGAGACAGACACTATCTCTACTTTTAAGATTAGGCTTCAAACTTTCCTGTTTGATGAAGCATATAGTTAGTGCTGGACCAGGTGACCCTGAATCCTCCCTTAGTTACCGTGTTGCACTGTTTCTTCTTTAGTGACCTTTTTCTCTCACTTTGTGTTTGTACACCGCTCTGCATTTAATTATTAGTTATTTTTAATCTCTGGCTCTCTTTCAAAGCACGTCTTTGTCCTGCCTTCCTTCCCCCAGCCCAATCGTGGCAGATGGCTGCCCTCCCTGAGCCTGGTTCTGCTGGAGGTGTCCTTCTGTTAAAAGGGAGTTTTTCCTTCCCAGAGTGGTTCCTCGTTGGAGGGTCATATGACTGTTGGGGTTTGCGCTTGTTTTTTTGTATTATTGTAGATAAAAGGCACACTGTGGAAGATAGGCAGAGTTTAATAATAAGTAATGTTTACGTTTTTTTATGGGAAGAGGAAGATTTTAAATTCAGTTCTGAACTTAACAGGAATGAAGAGACGTTAGTATGAGAGAAATACAATATTTCTAGTCCCTGTCAGTGCTCTTGCTGCAGCATTGTGGATTAACTGAAGGCTTTTCTGGGAGTTTTTAGGACATCCTGACAATAATGAATAGTACAGGCTAGAAGTAATAAATGCACGAAATAGTTTTTCAGCGTCACTCTGTGACAGAATATTTCTAGTTTTAGAGATGTTGTGCAAAGAAAGCAGTCCTATATTTTGTTTAGTATGCACATATCCTTTCCCCAGAGTTAGTATCTGGTTAGGCACTATGTTTCATTGAAGTTTTTAAGGCCAAGTACAATAAGCTCAGTTTTATCTGAATTTACAAGCAGGAAACTGTTTAAGGTGGTGTTCAAGTGTACTCCACTTTGGAGAGACGTCGCGATTATTTAGTCTAGTCAATTTGAAATAAACAGAACAACCAAAATATTGGAAACCAAACAGAACCAGAAATGATTGCTCTCAAAATAATTATACATTTGAATCAGCACTCTGTATTATAGAATAGAAACAAACACTTCCTGTGGTGTTTACTCTACTTTACAATATTAGAATGTATTCATTTGGCTAATAGTTGCCTAATTAACTGCTTGTGTTTCCATTAAACTCTTTGTGTGCATGTATGTGTAGGATGCCTCACCCTGGATGATAGCCAGGAGGATTACAATGACAAAGAAGAAGAAAGTGATGTCAAAGATGATCCGGTAGATTTCGTACTCATCACCAGCTGGATCCTCGATCTGGTCACCAATTCCTCCACCTGCTCGCACTCCCACATACATGTGGAACATGTAACACTGAGGAACAGAGAGAGAGATACACAGGAAGGGGGTACAGGGGTAACAGAGGTCAAATCTTTTGCATTGGGTTTTTAATGGGCAGAACCATGACTGTCACAAACAGCTTGAACACACTAATTTTTCTGAAACATCAGAAGACATGACATCTGTAAGTCTCTTTGCAGTAAAACAGGCATGATTCTAGTCACTGTAGAGGTCCAGTAACATTTTGAAAAATCATTGTTAGTGAATGCAGTTCACAGTGCCCTCAACTCTGCAGGTTACAAAGAAGCCATGTGTGAATATGATCTAGAAACGCTGCTGTCTACCTTCTGCGGACCAAAGCTCATTAAACCAGGGACCGAGGGAAAGTATAAAGCATGTTCTGTGGTTGGACATATAAATATTTTAAATTCTTTTTGGATGATGCATCCTCCAGACTACAGAGGAAACCAAATCAATGCTGAAAGGTATGTTCAGTTTTTAGGAGAGCATATGCTTCCATCCAGATTTCTTCATGAAGGCGTTGCAAAACAATGCGAAACCACAAAAAAATGTTTTCTTCTATCTTAGCAAGGCAGAGCTATTAATGCATCAGTAACAACACAGCGCAATGTTTGTGTTAAAAGCACCGCAGCACATTCGCAGACAGAACCTGCCCGGTGCTATGCATATGGCTTATGTAGCGAGTCATAAATAAACAGCTGTAGCAGGTTTACAGGTTACAGGTTTTACAGTTTTACTAATGTTTATATACAGTGGTTCCATCTTGGATGGTTAAGTTGGGCTGATTAAGGCTGTTGGTTGATGCGATGTTCAGAGCTGGAAATCTGACTTGAGGGGACACTGAAAAATTCAGGAAATTCCGACTTCTGCTTTCACATGGAACGCACCATCTGACCATTTTTTGCTACTATAAGCCTTATTGTAAGGAAGGAGACCAATCTTGCTAGGGCAGTGCCGTTCATTAGTGCATCTCACCATCCCACTAAGCGCCTGTCACCTTCTTGAACTACAGACAGGCAGAGCTGCAACACTTAGCCCCTAATAGGAGACAAAAGAGCTCTATGGAATGCAATGGGTGGCTGACTATAGGGGATTAGTGTGTGTTTGTGTGTCCTGAAATTTCCGGGTGACAGAAGGCTTCCTTCTACCCTCAGAAAATACCATAGAGCCCTTATATAGTATTTCTTTCAGATGGCTTAGCAGCAGAAAACATTCTCATCTAAGCTGAGTCTGTTTGTACTTGCCATGTCTCTCATCACTGACAAGATGGTCTAATGTTTGGCTTTGTGATACACTTATCTTTCACCCCGACTCACACTGACCTGCATTAATGACACAGGTGTTTATGTATAGGTAATGGCTTACACTTCCAACATTTAAATTCATCATAATTGTTCCATTTCTGTTTCATGGCCACATCTTTGGTTAGACTTTACTATGTCACAAAGTTGTCTCTTTTAAACTGGCTAAACAATGGAAGCTTGTGCTGCATAGGTAAGGTAGGTAGGCACCGCTATCATGAAACTGGTATCCCAGTTTTCTACTAATATTATCTAATGTTCTGGATATTTATAATTGAGCTATTTGTATATATTAAAGCTATTTCTTATATTTTGTAAACTTTGTAATATATTGGATTATTTATTTTACTTTAGTCTGTTACTGTTTTTGCCTTTTCTTAGGGATTAATAAAGTATCCTGATTCTGATACTCCAAATGCCCTTATCCAGCTCACCAATTTTGGATAGACTTCCTGGAGCCAAATAAGGTAACCCCCAAAGACAGTCTTAAATTGAGCTTAAATCACAGTAAAGGCTCAGGTTAGTAACATATAATTATTTATATTACTTGCACTGTTGCTATTCCCAAAAACGTAATAGATGCCTGAAAAAGAAGCGGACAAAATAAGTAATCTTCTTACTACCTGAGGGTAACACTGCCAAGACTAAAACTACTGACTCAAAGCTCTCTGTCCATAAATGGAAGTGTGTGCTCTTTACAGACAGCAAAAAAATGAAGTTTTAGTGAGACAAACTTGATGGGAGCAACTTCCCACAGCCAAGAAAGTGAACTGCAGCAGTGCATACCAGACATCCCAGTATTAGCTTTGGGTACAAAAAAGTATTTGAGTCACTCCTGAGAAGCTTCACAGGTGTTCTATGTTTCTTTCATTTATGAGTAATGGCTCTCACCCATCTCCTGACTTTAAGCTGTCCCGTGGTTCTAATTATAGTCATCTATCGTCCACCTAAATATAATGACTTGTTCATTTCGGAATTTTCAGACTTCTTGACATGTTTTATCGCTTACTATGAAAGGATCCTTATAGTGGGGGACTTTAATGTACATCTACGTTGTGAGGATAAACCCCTGGTCAAGGATTTCTTGAATGTAATTGATTCCCTAAACTTCACACAATTTGTGTCTGGGCCAACACGTAAGGGCCACACCCTAGACCTTGTGTTATGGACTGAATGTATCAGTGACTGAAAATTGTGTTTTACCTATTTTAGACCATTCAGTAATTTTATTTGATATTTGAATTGCTAAATTTCCAGCTTCTGAGAGGGGAAACTGCCCCTCAGATCATCTCATCATATTAGCCACGAAGCACTGCTTGGAGTTAAATTACATTTGCCTGATGTGTTGGACCCCATTTTTTCCCAGAGTTATGTGTGGACACTTTGACTGTGAATTTTAATAACGCACTTCTTGAACTATTGGACTCTGTTGCTATTGTAAAGAAGTTAAAATGTGAAAAAATGAACCCTATGCCCTGGCTAAATGAGGAGCTCTCGAATTTGAGAAGAAATTGTAGAAAAGCAGAGCGTCGCTGGCGATCTTCCAGACTTGAAGTATTTCTCCAGGCTCGGAAAGACCCATTGCCTTTTTTTCAATGTTCGATGTCTGCAGCGAAAGCAAATTATTTCTCAAATCTCATCATGAGCCATGAACATATCTCAAAACTTTTATTCAACACAGTGTCACAACTTACAGAGAGTAAGTCAACTCTCCTGTTCAAATTGGACAGCTCATGACTTTTTTATGTTTCTCAGAGACAGGGCTGAAACACTTAGGAATCAGATTACTCCCTCCTCGAGCAGTTCGTCAGACTACTCGGCTGCTTTGCCTGTTGGTGCTGATAAACTGTTCTCTGACTTCAAGGTTATTTCTCTGTCTGGATTAACTAAGGTTGTAAAAGCAGCTCGATGTACAACCTGTTCTTTGGATCCTCTACCAGCCTGGGCTATAAAGGAACTGTGGTCAGTATTAGGACCCTACAGTCTGTTTCTTTTAAATACTTCATTGATGACCGGAGTCTTCCCTGTCTGTTTTAAATCAGCTGTAGTCGTGTCAATCTTGAAAAAGCCTGGTTGACATGGTTGCAAACTACAAACCCATCTCACATCTGTCTTTTTTGTCTAAGGTCTTTGAAAAAGTTGTTTTTAAGCAGCTCACTGAGCATCTGTTAACTAACAATCTGTTTGAAGCATTTCAGTCTGCTTTTAGACCAAATCACTCCACAGAAACAGCTTTAGTCAAAGTGGTAAATGATCTGCTGGTAAATGCAGACAATGATCGCACTTCAGTTTTATTACTGTTGGATCTAAGCGCTGCGTTTGACACTGTGGACCACTGGATTTTATTGGAGTTATAGGAAATGTTTTATCATGGCTGAGATCCTACCTGTCTGGGAGATCTCAGACTGTTAGCTTGAAAAATGATCTCTCCGAGACCTGTGCAGTGGGACATGGGGTCCCTCAGGGCTCCATACTTGGACCATTGCTGTTTTCTCTGTATCTGCTGCGTCTTGGTCTTCTTTTACGTTCTTTTAATGTAACCTTCTATTGTTACGCTGATGCCCTGCAGCTTTATGTTCCTTTAACCATTGGAAATTGTGCTGAAGTGTCTAAATTAGAATTGTGTCTATCTGCAATTAGGGGCTGGTTATCGGATAATTTCCTGCTTCTTAATATTGATAAGACAGAGTTGATGGTCATTGGACTACAAAAATTTCAATATTGTCCCAAAATTTCATCTTGAAAATTGATGACTATGTCATAAATTGCAGGGACAAGGTTAAAAACTTGGGTATGGGGTTCGACATGGTGCTTTCTTTCGAGTCTCATGTAAAAGAGATAACAAAGACCGCCTTTTATCATTTAAGGAACATAGCCAGAATCAGACAAGTTTTATCAAGCGACACTGCAGAGGTTCTGTCTTCATGTATCGATTATTGTAACGGTCTCCTTTCTGGGCTACCAAAGAAAAGTTTTAGAGGTTTACAGATGGTGCAAAATGCAGCTGCTCGCATTTTAACTAAAACTGGAAAATTTGAGCACATTACCCCTGTACTGAAATCCCTTCATTGGCTACCTTGTCGGGTTCGAGCAGATGTTAAAGTCCTGCTGCTCACCTACAAGGCTTTATTGTTTGGCACCTTCATACCTCTCTGATCTCTTGCACCCTTATGTTCCATCCCGTGCTCTCCGATCCCAGGATTCTGGCCTTTTAAAAGTTCCTAGAGCCAGAAAAAAAAAAAAAAACTATCGGGGAACCTGCTTTTTCTTTTTGTGCCCCATTTTTGTGGAACAACCTCCCTCAAGATATTAGGCAGGCATGCTCTGTGGAGGTTTTTAAAGCTAAGCTGAAGACTCACTTGTTCATAAATAAAGTTATTATTATTCAGTGGAATCCCAAAAGCCTTAGACATGGCTTTGTAACCTTCTATGATCGACGACAGATTGACAGATGATACTAGATGACAGACAGACTGATAGAGGTCAGTTACTTTGTTTCTCATCTCTTTTTGAGTTTCTTTATATTCTGGCTCATCCAACTGAAGGGCCCATACAAACAGGACCCCCTCAAACTGACTTTTAGTTTTAGTCACCTTGTTTTCCAGCAAATTAACTGTTCTGTCACTAGTTATAAACTAGGAAATTAGCATAAACTAATGTAAGTGCATTCAACCTAATGACATCCTGCTCTGAACAGGCACAGGATGGTGCTAAACATGTTCTAAAACCTTTCAATTTAAACAATGTTTTATTAAATCCAGTTTCACAGACAGTGTTAAATTAGGACCGTTTCTGAGAGCAGGGCTCCATGGTGTAAGTTAGTATTTATATATGTAATGTTTCCATTTTAAGGCCGACTCTATAGCCCTGTTCTTTCATTTTAGATAACTTGTTTTGTGAAACTGACTGATTCTTAAAACATGCTGTGATGCAAATTATCTGTCGTTTTGATCATCTGCCCAGCACTATTATTCCAGTTCACTACAGTCTAATACATGTCATACTCACTGTCAGCATGTCATCACACTTCATATCTGGCAGTTCTCCATCTTCACTCTTGTTGTAGAACTTCCTGAAAAAGTTGAAGGCCACTACTGTGTAGAGGTACACCACCACTGCTAATAGGCCAACAGTTAACACTAGCTGGAGAAGGGGCAAGAAAAGACTGCTGTGATGCAAACAAGGGCAAATATCACAAGCTTCACTCAATATTGACAAATGTTTAATATTATAATATTCATATAGTGTTCTCACCTGTTTGCCATTGTGTGTGACTGAGGAGAGAATGGTACGCAGTGTCTTAAAACCCATGGCAATGTCCAGTAGATGGGCAGCAAAGAAGAAGTTGTTATAGTGACCCAGAATGGACATGGTCATATACCAGGCCAGATACAGGAAGGACTACAAGGACGGAAGATGGAAATTCAGTCAATGAGTGTAAATGAGCCGCTGGTTTACAATATTAGGTAACATCCAGGCTGCTGATTGTGTAGCTAATAAATCAAATAAAAGCATCATAAAACATTTCAAATGATAATTACCAGACAATAGATTAATGACTCTTGACACAGATGTGGATGACACATCACGATCATTGCTCAGTTAGCAGCTACATTTACATTTATACACCTTCAATGTGGAGGAGCGGCAGCTCTAATCCGAGTCCCTCTCGGATGACCGAGCTCCTCGCTCTCTCTCTAAGTGAGAGCCCACTCGCTCTTCGGAAAGAGGAAACTAATTAGAAAACTAATTTCTGCCACTTATATTAGCAACCTCACTCTTTATGTTACTACCTAGAACTCGTAACGATAAGTGATGGTAGAAACATAGAATGACCAATGAAGTGACAGTTTCACCACAACAGATTGGTACACTATCCACATCACTGTGGATGCTGCCCCAATTCGTCCGTCCATCTTGTGTTCCACTCCTGAACGAGACCCCAAAATACTCCTCCACTTGGGACAGTAACCTGTCCTTTAGGTGGAGTAGGCACTCCACCTTTTCCAGCTGAGATCCATGATCTCAGATTTGGTCCGCTTCACACTCTGCAGCAAACTATTGCAGTGCAAACTCGAGGTCACCACCTGATGACACCAACACCACAACGAACCACATCATCCGGAAAAAGCACCACAAAAGATTAAATCCTGAGGCCACCAAAGTGGAGACCCTCCACCCTCTGGCTAAGCCTAGATATTCTGCAGAGATGTGACAGCCATGGCAGTCTTCCAAAGCCTTCAGGAACTAAAGATGAATCTCAACCAGGGCCCCTGCCAGTGTGCAGATGTTTACCATGTGTCATGGTAAATGGACTGATTATTATGTAGTGGTGATCTACTGTCCTGGAGCGCTCAAAGCACTTCATACAACATGACACTTTCACCCATTCATACTCATTTACACAAGCACCTTTTTCTACACTTTTAAGTGCTTCCTATCTAACACTCACACATTCATACTCCGATAGATGCATTGGAGAGCAATTTGGAGTTTAGTATCTTGCCCAAGGATATTTGGCTTGCAGACTGAGGGAGCCGGGGATAGTCAGTAGATGACCTGCTTTACCTCCTGAGCTACAGCCACCCTATTAAATTTATATTTAGAAATGGCATAGTAAGAAGAAGTAATGATATGACTTGCTAATACCTTACTATTACCTTAGTAAGGCTTAATAGTGTGACATTATTATAAAGTGCTACCCAGTACAGTATAATATCTGCACCATGGAAGTCACTTCAAGACATGTCTGTGAAGAAAACACTACTGGTTTTTCAGTAAGGCATACATTTGACTCACTTTTGATGAGGTCAAACAAAATGACAAACTATGAAACTAGTAACTCCCTGAATTAAAAAAATAATTTATTAGATACTAATATGTATTAATGTAGGAGCACTGCTTTATAAACGATGAGCCAAATGCTTCATATTTATCCCAATATTTTTATATGACATAATTGCCAGACACAATAACCAGAATTTTATCTTATAATGTTATGGGCCGATACAACAGGTCATATGATGCCGTTACTGCTATTGATGTTAAATGCCATAAGCAACTTTAAAACATTTTAAACAGGAACTAACTAGAAAAAAAGTTGAGGTAAACTAAAAATGTCCCAGTGAAATTACTCTGATATAAACAAAAAAGACAAAAGAGTTAAGAACTTCTGCAGGGAATCCACATGATGGAGCCAGACATCGCTGTCCTGAGTGATTCTGATTGCTTACATTGTCTGTGAACACAACCCCCAGCTTCCAGATCTGGTACTTGACATCAACAGAGTTCAACCTGTGAACATAGTGAGAAGAAACAAAGTCTTTTTACATGTTTCATGTTTTGATGAAAACGTGAACAGAAATGGTTTAAATGAAAGAGGCTCTCTGTTATGAGAACTGAAGATATCTCAGCTCCTTTACCTGGTATAACCACTTTGAAAACTTATGTAAATGTGACAGGATCATGTCTTGTTCAGTGTTCAGATAAACAATACTGTAGTTCTGTTTACATGATTGTACCTGCTATTCTTTGTTGCAGAAAATTTCTTATTAATCCAAATCCCCCATAGAGGATGACCCCATGGAACCATGACTTTATTAAAGTCACTGTCAGCCAGACTGACAGATGCAGGAAATCTCCTTTGTGTTCTTCTCTGAAGTTTGAGCTCTGACTGGCCTGTAAGTCAGCTGTAACTGATCATTATTCGATTACCTAACTGGCAAACTGCATTTTTAAATGGAGTTACAAAAAAATAGCAATAAAATAATCTGATCTAATAATTAAAAAGAAATTTAAAAATTTTCTATGCTACACTAATGAGCACAGCTTGACTCTTCTACCAAAACTTAAACTCTACTAAGGTTTGTGGTAGACAATTTACGGCAAATTGCACTAAATTTAACACTGAAACACACTTTTTTTTCTACGACTGGTATGTGTGTGATAGTTGCTGCTTGGAGGGTGTGCTTATTTGGGATAAGAAGGGGAGTGTGTAACTGGCACGGAAAGTCAATGAAATTAATTTTACTTTGATCTGCTGACAGACTAAATTGATTTTCACATCTTATTATGTTGTGGGACAGTAGACTTAAATGTTTAATTAGATCTATTTAAAATTTCAGAGCTCTAATATGCTACTGTGCCTTAGAAATAAACAGCAGCGCCAACAGTGCCCTTCACAATGAAATAATTAGCCTAACCTGTCACTAGCCTCAGACAGGTGTTTTGCAACATTTTCAACATCTGTAACTCCCATAAGTCCTGAACCATTTCAAATGAAAGACTTTCAATGGTTCCTGAAAACAGTGACTCTGTGCTTGTCAGGGATTTTAGGGTCATTACAGTAATTCCTGGCACAGTGTTGCAGCAACCCCAAAAAGACAGTTGGAGGTTGGTTGAGAGAAGAGAGAGTTAGTGAGTGTGATGGAGCCCTACAGAAAACACACACACAGCCATGTTTTTATAGTTTTGTTTTTGCTTTTTGCTCTTTTGTTTTCTTTGTTATTTGCCAAAATTTGGATGTGGCGCCTGCCTGGGCCTGAGCCTTACTGAAAAAGAGTTGATGCTTTCAGGAACCGTTTGAATTTTTCAATTGTGCCAGTGGTTCGGGAGTTGAGGTAATTTGACCTAAAAGTTTGACCAAAAAATAGTTAACTTTAATTTAAATGTTCATTTTAACACTCGGTGTGCTAAGCCCCAAGACTAACCATTTTCTGCAGCATTAATCTCCTGGTTTGTAAAAATGTTGCATTTTACTGTTATATTTTTATGTTCTTTATAGATTTTGATCACCAATTTATCACCATCCTCTAATCAGAATAAGAATCAGAAATACTTTATTGATCCTAAAGGAAATTATAGGTTACAGCAGGCAGCACGCTTACAAAGGAACCCTCTGACCAAACTTTACACAAACATCACATTGGGAAGACATATCAGAGAGGTAGGCTGATATGGAAAAAACAACGAAAATACATGAGGTGAGAGGAGGAGAAAAAAACACTCAGACTGAGCTCCTAATGGGAGAACAGTTTGAGAACAGAAAAAACACCCCAGCACAAAAAGCACATGACTGTCAATACACCACAGAAACACAAGACAAGCAACAGGGGTGGGTAAAAGGTGAGAGAGAGCCGGTGTAGACAGCGCATCCGGTCCTGCAGCATGTCTGCGCTGGTCCAGTCGGCCTGCCATCTGCCCCGGGGGGCGACAGGCATCGAAGGCGTTTGAAAAGGGAGGGGGGATGAGTGTAACTACCCTTTTGAAGTAGGTGACACTCATAGGGATCATTTCGTGCCAAATAAGAGTTACTTGGCCCAGAAAACACACATATTTACGTGAGCAAAGAAAGTTCATAATATCCAACATAATGCAACTTGCAATGGTGACTTGTGCTATGAATCTAACCTGTTCTGGAGCAGGTTGTGCTCCAGATTAGAGACCAGCAGTTATAAAATCACTATGTACTAACTAATCAGTTATCCAGAAAATAGCGCTGCCATTTGTGGAACATCCCTCTGAGGGATCTTTTGTCTTTCCCTGATGAGCATCAAAAAAAGAAACAAAGATTCTAAAACAAACCCATTTTTGATCATTTTTTCCCCGTTGGCTGTAATTTATTAAGTTATTTAAACATTGGTAAATGGTAAGTGGCCTGTATTTGTATAGTGCTTTACTAGTCCCTAAGGACCCCAAAGCACTTTACACATCCAGTCATCCACCCATCCACACACTGGTGATGGCAGCTACATTGTAGCCACAGCCACCCTGGGGCGCACTGACAGAGGCGAGGCTGCCGGACACTGGCGCCACCGGGCCCTCTGACCACCACCAGTAGGCAACGGGTGAAGTGTCTTGCCCAAGGACACAACGACCGAGACTGTCGGAGCCGGGGCTCGAACCGGCAACCTTCCGAACTCCCAACTCTTGAGCCACGATCGCCCCTCACATTAACATATGATCCTTAAATGGACACCTATTTGTACTTTTTGACCTTATATCAAATATGCACGTAGTCTAAGCCTATGTTTTACATTTTGTTTACATTTGTTTTTGCTTGCTCATGAATTATTAAACACCAAAGCTGCAGTGGAAAGGAAAACTCGTAATAATTAATTTAATCAAATACTTGAATAAAATCCATCATAATCCCTGTCTTAATGATAGAGTTGCAATATTGATGAGCTGATAATTGGCATCTTTCCAGGCTTCAAATGAGCTAGACTTTTAATTTAGTAGCTATCTTCCAATCTTACTGACCAAAGTGCTTACACACTTCTAATACTATATTACTCTGCAGTGTCTCCTTTCACACATACTCATACTGCTGTGTTGCTTTCAGCCATATTACATGTTTTAATTCTTTGTACAGTACTTTTGAAATTTGCTCACTTCCTGATGCTTTTTTTCCCCATATTTGTCACCTTTGCATGTTTTAGGTCATCAAACAAAGTTTAACATTAGACAAAGACAACCCGAGCAAAAACAAAATGCAGTTTTTAAATGATGATCTCATTTATTAAGAGAAAAAAATCTGCCCAAATCCTGTGTGAAAAAGTAACTGCCCCTAAACTTTTTATTAGTTGTTCAACCAGCAGCAAGAATTGCAACCAGGCATTTGCTTATTGCTTATTGTGTCTTTCATATCGCCGTGGAGGAATTTTTGCTCCCTTTTCTTTGCACAGTTGTTTTAATTCAGCCATATTTGAGGGTTTTGGAGAGTGAACAAGATACTTACAGTCATCCCAAAGGATCTTAATGGGATTTATGCCTGGATCTTACAGTGAAAATGATGGTAGTTTAATTTTACTTTGAAAAGGGAGTGCCTTGGATTGTTTTGATATTTAACCCTGTACGTATACCTTGCAAATAGAAGTGGGTTGAATCCAGGAAGTGTTCCTTCTTGAAACAAATTGGGTTTTAAGTGAAGATTTTTAGTAAGCTCCAAAGACATTTGGAGGTGAAAATGTTGAGCTGGTGTGTTTTGGCTTACTGACCTAAAAGATAACTTGAGTGCGCTTAAGCTTCGGGGAACAAACTCATGGCTGGATATTCTCCAGTCATTTTGCAGGGCGAAGACAAAGTTATCTGCTGAGCTGTGTAAATTTTATTCAGCTTTTGTTTCACTCCCTTTGACGAACTGGCTCTTACGACATTTAGCAATTATGAATGGTGTGTTGGGAAGTCATTTTTTTATTCAGTGTTGTCAAAAAACATA
The DNA here is from genome assembly GCF_900408965.1 of Simochromis diagramma. Lineage (NCBI taxonomy): Eukaryota > Metazoa > Chordata > Actinopteri > Cichliformes > Cichlidae > Simochromis > Simochromis diagramma. The sequence goes on from NW_024386953.1 coordinate 839,495, forward strand.
ATATAATCGAAATGCCGGCAAACGCTATTCCTTTTTGTTATTTTTGTCTTCACTTTTTTCCAACTTCCTGTCATCAGAATGTCTGCCCCCACCTTTCTTTCACATAAATGCATGATCCTAGCCTTTCTATGTGATTGGCCGCATGGTGTGCCCATCAAAATAATGTCCCGCCCCTGCCTGCATGGATCCTCAGCAGGGCTAAGCAGGAGTGGCTAATGGTTCATCTCTCCGACGGGAGCAAGCTTTTGTTGTTCGCTACAAAGAAGCAACTCTTAGAGCCGTCTCATTTGCGAACAACACGTCTCCAACAACACACTCATGAACAAATAATTTCATTATTTGGGTAGCCAAGTAATAATGTCACTAATCGTTACATAGAAAGATATTATTATAAACATTAGCCGCACCTACTATTAAGCTTAATAAGCTAGTGGTGATCGCATTAGCATCTCTTATCAACAACTAACCCTGAAGGTATGCAAAATTCAATTTTGCTCATTCGGCTAGTAAAAGAACTGACATTAAGTAGACAGATCACAATCATCACATTGTTATAAACAGTTTAAATGAACTATTTAAAATTGTCATGATGTGTAAAAAAAAATTTAAACCAAATGAGCTTGTGCCTCTTTTGCAGTTTCAGGGACAAATCCGCCGAGCTATCCTGTCATCGGATTGGAACTATCCTAATAAGACGGCAGTGCCCCCACACTGACATTGTTCCTGTAGTCAGACTTTTCTTCCCCATAACATCTCTCTCTCACACACATAAACTCTATTACTTGCACACTACACACAGACTACTCACACTGCAGCAAGCGAACTGTCTTTCCTGGGTTTTCTCTTTTTGTGAGCATCACTGAAGTCCAGAGCAGCTTTGTCCAGTCCCAGCAGCTCACTGATTCGGTCATGGCCATAAAACTCCCCATATTTATCCATCACCTGAGAAAGAGCAGGACTTCTTAAACAGATGCTTTCCACGTTTTCATTTCCCAAAACAGTATTCTATCTAGAAAACCTTAAACTACACAGGGAAAGATCACACCAATGTGGCAGGACTGTAGTTTAAGAGAATGAGCTACCCAGTACAACCAGTGTCCTCAAAGACTTGCCAGTTGTACAAGTTCAATTTGGAATTTAGGAAAACATTTTTAAAATATTTTTATCCAGTAAAACAAAACAAAACAAAGCTTACCTTTCTCTTCACAAATTTATCCCAGTAGTTATTGGGGAAAGATCTGAAAGTCAAAGGACAAAGTTACTGATGGGTCTGTCTGGCACAGACCCACTGCTGGAACGAGACAATTCTACTACAACAGCAAAATCAAGACGCAAGTCACCAAAGTTCTTTGTGTTACTCGTGCACGAGGGAGGCCCGACTGAAGTCGAGTGTTGTTCTGCCCACTTGACCTCCGTCGGCCTCTCAGCCAGGTTCCCTGTAGCGCTCCTTTTATTGTGGTTACATCAATATGCATAGGTTCATTAACATATGACATCTTACATAGGCATGCATGTGAACAAAGAGTACCAGTCTGTGCATAGTGTGTGTGTGTGTGTGTGTGTGTGTGTGTGTGTGTGTGTGTGTGTGTGTGTGTGTGTGTGTGTGTGTGTGTGTGTGTGTTCCTGTGAAGACTCCCCAAGCTGGTGCTAGGAGCGCTGCGGTCCACCTAAACAAAGGGCTCTTATACTTAACCAGACACAGAGTAGGTGTCCTCCTATACCATAAATCACTAAGAGAAGGTGTGACCTCTCTCATGACCTTAAGATGTGTGTGTATGCCAGAACACTCTGAAAGGCACACAGAGTCGTTACAGACTACTAAGGATCAAACCTCTATCAATCTACAAACAATTTTATACTTCTAAGAATATATTGTTATATATTTCTAAGCATAAATGACAATCCACAATATAAACCTAACAGTTACTCTCTCTTTCGCATTTACGCTCAGTTCTTTCTTCACCACAACAGACCGGTACAGCATCCGCATCACTGGAGCCGCAGCACCAACCCATCTGTCGATCTCCTGCTCCCCTCTCCCCTCACTCGTGAACAAGACACCGAGTTACTCCTTAACATGGGGCAGAAACTCGTCCCAGAACCAGAGTGGGCACTCCTGCCTTTTCCGGCTGAGCACCATGGCCTCAGACTTGGAGGTTCTGATTCTAATTCCTGACGCGTCATATTTGGTTGTGAACTGCTCCATTGTGAGCTGCTAGCCACCACCTGATGAAGCCAACTGAACCACATCATCTGCAAAAAGCAGAGACAATATTCTGAGGAAGTGGAACCCTTCCGCCACTTGGGTATGCCTAGAAGTTCTGTCCATAAAAATTATGGATAGAATCAGTGACAAAGGGCAGCCCTGGTGGAGTCCAACACTCACTGGGAATGAGTCTGATTTATTGCCGGCTATAGGGACAAAGCTCTTGCGACAGTTGTATAAAGATCGAATGGCTCGTAACAACGGGCCAGATGTCCCATACTGCCGAAGCAAATTCTGCTCCAAAGGACATGGTTGAAGGCCTTCTCCAAGTCCACAAAAAACATGTAGACTGGTTAGGCAAACTCCCATCCACCCTCAAGTATCCTTTAGAGGTTAAGAGCTTTTCCAGTATTCTGCCACCAGGATGAAAATCACATTGTTCCTCCTGTATCCAAGGATCGACTAATGGATGGACTCTTCTATCCAGCACCCCGGCATAGACTTTACCAGGGAGACTGAGGAGTGTGATCCCCCTATAGTTGGAGCACACTTAACTGCCTCTGTGACCTCACCCCCGGTGATGGACGAGTCGTCCCCTTTGTCCCCAGACTCTGTTTCTTTGGAAGACTAACAGTGGGATTAAGGAGGTCCTGGAAGTATTCCTTCCACCGCCCAACAGTATCCTCAGTCGAAGTCAGCAGCGCTGCACCTGCACTATACACAGTGCAGGTAGAGCACCGCTTTCCCCTCCTGAGTCGCCTGATGGTTTGCCTGGATCTCTTCGAGGCAGTCTGAAAGTCATTTGCGGCATGGCCTCTCCGAACTCCTCCCACGCCCAAGTTTTTGCTTCTGCAAATGCCTGAGCCGCATTCGCTGTTGGTACCTATTGGCTGCCTCAGAAGTCCCACAGGCTAACCAAACCCGAGGGGACTTCTTCTTCAGCCTGATGCTTTCTTTCACCTCCGGTGTCCACTATCTGGTTCAGGGGTTAACACCATGACATTGCACCAACCACAGGCACTAACACCCTTGCCGCTGCAGTTTAGTGGAGCGACTTCAGCAATTGAGGTCCTGAACATGGTCCATTCGGACTCCATGTCCCCAGTCTCCCCCAGAATGCTGTAAAAGGTCTGCTGGAAGTGGCAGTTGAAGTACTTGCAGACTAGGTGTCCCCAGTGCAGCCTCACTTTACATTTAAGCGCCCCAGATATGTTCAGCATCTTCGCCTGACACCTGATTGAACTTACTACCAAGTGATGATCAGTTGACAGCTCAACACCTCTCTTCACCTGAGTATCCAGAACATGAGTCCACAGATCCGATGATACGATTACATAATCAATCATCGACCTGTGTTCTAGGAATCCTGGTGCCACGTGCACATATGGACACACTTGTGTTTGAACATGGTGTTTGTTATAGACAAACTGTGGTTTGCACATGGGTTTTTGAATCACTCTTTGTCTGGTCCCTTACCCAGGTTGGGTGCAGGTTATTCCCCCAACAAAAATTATATGCTAACTGATCAACAAGAAAGATAATTCAAAACTATAATTCAGTTGAAAATCGGTTGAACCTCTAACAGAATCAGCCTGCACCTGTGCTTAACCCCCATCCTACCAACTGGGTAGGATGCAGCCCTCAGAGATATAATTTTCTGTCATAACTTATAAGTGATTTCTTGTTTGTTTTTTTAAGCATTTCATTTTCTATGATTTTATCAATCAATTTGTTCTTAATTATGCCACATCATTGTTTCCACTTTGAAAGGTGCTTTTTAAAAAAAGATAGAAATGACCTCAGTCAAAAGCACCCAAACTATGCAGGTGTAATAAACGTAATAATTTATTCAGTTACTGTCTGCCATGAATCCTACGTATCACACGGTATAAAGAGAGGTATACTGTACTACGTCATTTTAAAGAATAACAACTCAGAGGCCATCATGGCATTCATGATCTGGATGAGAAACTTGAAAGACTGGAAGTTATCAGAACATTGCAGATGTCGCCAAATCTACCTGAGACTGACTGAAACTCTGGTCATGCTACACATGAAAAGGAGAGCTGATGTTGCAACCTTCCAAGCCCTAGTCCAGTAAAACTTACTAATGTGACTCTCAAATGTTTGACTGGAAAATCTACTTGAAAAGGGATTTAGTTTAGTACGGAAACACAGACAGGAAGGTAGCAACTGTTTGCTCTTCCTATTACATGCCAGCATTCCCTGAGCAAAGCATGAGGAAAACTGCGTGCTATAACTGCTTACAGTGTGTTTTTAACTGTAATTGTTTTTGGTCATTTCCAGCACAATCATGGTGAGAGTTGATTCACATTGCATTGTTGGTCTCTGCAAGGGTTGTAACTGATTCTGATTGATGCAGGAAACACTGGCAGGATTAGATCTTTGGCCTCATTGGTTTTGTGCTTACTTCCAATATTTTATACTGGGGTAAAATTACTCTAATTGGGTTCATATATAAATACAACACAAATAACGTTTGATTAAATTTAATGAAAACTAGGTGATATCAGAATCAAATGATGGTAAACAAGCTGTGAATAACATGGAGTATATTTGGGATAAAAGCTGCAAGTTGCATTAAAGAAAAGTATTGATTTTTGTTTCCAAAATATGCAATTTAATTGCAACTTTGCAAACATAATAAAAGTCTTCTTTTTAGATGAAATTAAATAATGACTATTAATTCACTGACTATAAATATGGGTTGCTAATATTATTATTAATATTATTATTATGCTATTATATTTGTTTCTTGCAGTAAATTATTCCCAGGGTGCCCACTGACCCCAATCACCACTGGATGTATGTTAAATATGGCAGAAGGTTGAGGGTTAATAGGCTGTCTACAAACTATATCTTCTATTCCTTTATACATGCAGCAGTCACTTGTTTTCGTGAATGAAAATAGTCTGTTTAACAAACAACAATTTGATATACACATGCACACTCTCGTGTAGGGACAGAGGTCTACTTACTGTGTGTTGATTACCAGTCTGTCCCACTGTCCTTTGATGTCATCTTCTGATGGCTGCTCTGTTATATAAAGGCCATCAAATTCCAGCTTCCTAGCGACCTCCTTTTCACGTTTAAAGATCACCAGTGGCACCTATATAATGCACACAAAAAGTGGAGAAATGCAGATGTCAATGGATTCTAGACTTAAGACTAACTGTAAATGATTGAAACTCTTAACTCTTAGTAACTGTCCTTATATTGAAATACATGTCAGTTTATCCAGTTTCACATTTCTACACAAAGATTTGACCATAATTAAAACTTCAGACAGATTTAAAGTGAACTGATGGAAAATAATGTTTCCTGTTCTCCTACAGGTTGACTGTTTTACATACTGTATTTCAGATTTACAGGACAGACTTGATTGTAATGAAGCAGTCCTTCTGAATAAATCTCTCATGGCACACAGGATTCCTTTATTTCAAACATACTGATTCATCTAAAGCTGCCTCATGCCATTTTGTTTCCAAAAAGATGCAAAGGTGTAAAGCCTGAGTACTTGCTCTATTAGTTTAGTAAGTATGTTACTACTACTATGTTAACTTGCTCAAGAGGTCTGCTCATTTGTGATTTAATAATTTGCATTGATCTTGGTAGAATGGATTGACCTTTATTGAAATGACCAGACTACATCTTTGTCCATAAATTTAATGTAGATTACCCGTAGACCTTTCCAAAGCTTTGTTGTGTGGCATTGCACAAATTTGACCGACTGGCGTAAGATTTAATAACAAACTCTGTGGTTGTTAATGGCAAATACTACATTGCGGATTCTAACATTTTGCACTCATTTCTGTTGTATGTCACAGTGAATATCCTACCTTAAGACAGTAGTATCCAATGATGCAGAAGAAGGAGATGACCGTGTGCAGGACAGCAAGGATCCGTAACATGGGCTCCATGTAGCCACTGCTCTCTTCCAGGACAAAACGAACAGTCACAGGCTTCTGGGGCATGCTGGTCTGATCCATCACCTCTTCCTTTGCATCCACAGTTGCCCCACCTAGTGGATCCCACTGAATGCTGCTCTCTGAATGGCTGGTGTGCACAACTTCCCTCTCCTCAGTCACTGATGAGGATGTAGAAACCTGGAAGGGAAATTTTTAGTCTAGTTATGTAAGCAAATAAAAAAAAAACAATAAGAAAACAAAGTAAAATAACATCAGTATCAGCTATTAGTCCAAAATTTAGTTTTAATTTTTATGACTGATTTGTCCTGAACCCCAACTTCAGGCTCTATAGCAGGGGTGGGCAACTCCAGACATCAGTCCTGCAGGTTTTAGATGTGTCCTTGGATCCATTACAACTGATTTAAATGGCTAAATAGCCTCCTCAGCATGTCTTGAAGCTCTCCAGAGGCCTGGTAATGAACTAAGCCTTTGATTCAGGTGTGTTGACCCAGCGTGACATCTAAAACCTGCAGGACACCGGCCCTCGAGGCCTGGAGTTGCCCACCCCGGCTCTATACTAAAGATTCTAAACCAAGCTATAAACACAGCAAAGACTGAGTCTGAGTCTTCTGAAGCAACATACAATGTAGTACTGGCATACTAATTATTAACAGAATATTAAATGATTTGTGATTTGCATTTGCACAAGTTTGTACCAGTTTTGTCCTTATTCGTAATCTAGCACAGCAATGAAACTTTTTTTCCTAACCCTTGGATTTCCCTTGAAAAGGCTGGAGCCTACACGTCGCTCTCGCACTGCAGGCTTACTTGTTGTTCCTAGAGTATTTAAAAGTAGAATGGGAGGCAGAGCCTTCAGTTTTCAGGCCCCTCTTCTGTGGAACCAGCTTCCAGTTTGGATTCGGGAGACAGACACTATCTCTACTTTCAAGATTAGGCTTCAAACTTTCCTTTTTGCTAAAGCATATAGTTAGGGCTGGACCAGGTGACCCTGAATCCTCCCTTAGTTATGCTGCAATAGACGTAGGCTGCCGGGGATTCCCATGATGCATTGAGTATTTCTTCTTCAGTCACCTTTCTCACTCACTATGTGTTCACAGACCTCTCTGCATTGAATCATATCTGTTATTAACCTCTGTCTCTCTTCCACAGCATGTCTTTATCCTGTCTTCTTCTCTCACCCCAACCAATCACAGCAGATGGCCCCGCCCCTCCCTGAGCCTGGTTCTGCTGGAGGTTTCTTCCTGTTAAAAGGGAGTTTTTCCTTCCCACTGTCGCCAAAGTGCTTGCTCATAGGGGGTCATATGATTGTTGGGTTTTTCTCTGTACCTATGAAGCGCCTTGAGGCGACTTTTGTTGTGATTTGGCGCTATATGAATAAAATTGAATTGAATTGAATTCATAGGGAAAGAGGCAGGGTACACCTTGGACAGTTCACCAGTCTATCACAGAGCTACCACATATAGAGCGACAACCATTCGCACTCACATTCACATGTGTGTGCAATTCAGAATCATCAGTTAACCTAACCCCAATAACAAGAACCATTAAATCCCAAACTGCTAGCTGGCACACTCCATCTCACTGCCTTTTTATCCGCCATGTCGATGTAGCAAAGTCACTTTGAAGAGTGAAACTGGTTGCAGACCTGGTCTCTTCTTTAAAGAATTCACTGCAGAGGCAATAAATTGGTAAGTTCATTGTAAATGGTTACAATGATTTTGTTCTTCCCATGGTTTCCAACCACTGTTTTCCCTACTGAGACTGCAGGATAAACAACAACAAACAACTTTCTCATTTTACTCAGCGCAAATAGAAGAACACTCATTAATGAGAAGTACAATGAGTGTATTAGTGCTCTTTAAAACGTGCACTCACTCCTACTCTAACTCAGGCAAGCGTAAGACTTTCCACTGCAAAGGCCCATAAAACAAAACAAATTTTCAAGTGTCCATAAGCAGTAAAATCCCTTATATCATGTGCCTTCAATAATTGCACTGTTTAATTTGAAACCATTGCATGCAGCACCACACTCTGTAGAAGAAGATGTGCAGAATGTAATCACAAGAACATCCTTGGTACTGTTACCTTATAGAACAGAAGGATAAAGTTTATTGCAAAGGCAACAAACAGAGCCAACATCCTCATGTTGTAAAAGTTTCTGGCGAAGTAGTTCTGTAGGAGAAACCAAAAGACGAGCAAAAAAAGTGTTTTTTAAAGCTATGGATTGAGATGTTGTATAATAATAATAATAATAATAATAATATAGATGATAAGAAGAAGAAGACAAAGAAAAAGAATAAGTTGGCCATACCAGCAGTTTCCTCTGGTAGGCAATGATCTTCTTTAAGAAAGCTGACTCCTGAACATCAGGTTCATCAGACTTTGAGGTGTGATGCCTCCTCATTTTTGGTTTCATCGTCTCGTTCTTTGACTGTTTCTCTTGTTTCTCTACATCATCACTTCTGAAACCATAAGCCAACACACAGGTATTTTTAAAATGACATTACTTTTTTACTGTGGTTTTATTCATTTACTGTCTTTTTAGGTTTTTGGAGTTTAAAATGAATGGACTAATGCTTGTTAGAGTCTCAACTCTCGCGGCCCGGTACCAAACGATTCACGGACCAGTACCGGTCCGTGGCCAGGAGGTTGGGGACCGCTGCTATAAAGCATTCTTTAATGCTGTTTGATGTGATTATTTCAATAAAAAAGAAAACACCATCAGGTCCTAAATGTATTAGTGAAAATGTATGCATGCATTTATGCAATTCAAACATCCAGTTCCAAAAATATGTTTACGTACTCAGATGTTTTTTGAGGTTCACATTTACTCTCTAGTTTTGATTCCATCTCCTCTGAGGCAGAGCTCTTTGACTGAAACAGAAAAATGAACAGTTAGACAAATATCCACAGCCACATTTGGTCACTTTTGTGGCTGATGACATGCTTGTACTGTTACTGTTGTAAAACGCCAGTATTTCTATGTTGAAATGGGCAGAATTTAGTCAGAGGAGTCAGTGAAGTTGTGCAACATCTGAATCAAAATCTTAAGACATTCGATCATTTGATCAAAGCTCACAGACACATTAGCTGATTGTGAAATTGTTATCTTTTACCATTCAAAATCAGCAGCTGTGAGAGCTGTGATCCATTTTAAACAGCTCAAGATAAACCTCCATGAAAGGGAGCAGTAAAGTTTCCACCATATGGAAGTTAACATTTCAGTGGCTATCAAACTAGCTAAAAGCACATGTTTCTGAGCGGATGGAGAAAGTAGAACAGAAATATGTAAAGTCGACAGACTTTAACCATTTTTCCAGAAATTGGAGTGTCCAACTGTAAATCTGGGAGATTCCAATTGCATATATTAGAGTCATCTATGTATAAAAGGAAAATGTATTTGTTGATGATTGTTTAAACATGTTGTTTCACCATGTCCCAAACACCAAATACGAGGGCTGAGGTCCCAAATATCTTGTTTATTAGATCTGCCCCTCTGCATCATAGAAAACGTAATACATGGTTGTCTACCATAGGTTATCACTGTAATCTCTGCCAGAAATCAGTTGGCAAAGGCCAATACTAAACTTACAAAGCAGTCTATTTATTTTAATAAAAGATATGGGAGATTGACAGCCGACTGCAGGGATGCTGAGACATCGATGCCTGGGTATTCAGACTTGTTAAACACTGGTATATCATAGAGCAGTGAAATCCTTTCATTGGAATATTCAAAGGTAGAAATACAGATTTAGTCCAATTAATCCTGGACTCTGATATATGTCACCAAAACCTTTAAAAGAAAGAATACTCACGGCCGAGGGGTAAAAAGCAAAGAAAGGAGAAAAGAAAAAAGTGGAGGGGAAAAAGCAGAGCCTCTCACTTGTGTCATGAAAGAAAGTAAGAAAGAAAGAAATCACCTGATGTCTCCATCTGACTTCAGGTTGGGGTGCTGTAGATGGAGTTGGAGAGGGAACCGGGGAGTTGAGAAGTTCAGTAAAGCTGGCGTTGGGGTTATGGGGGGTGATTTTGTACTGGCCCCCTTCCCTTCTTAAGTCCAGACCAAAAATGTCTGACAGCAGCTCTGTCTCACTGGTATTGACTGTCAGGTCAGCCAAGTCTTCCCCGGTGGAGCTGTGATCAGATCTTTTCTCCCTGTTCTCCCCCTCACCGCGTACCTCGTCCTGAGTAGGGTCTGGCATATTGGCCAACAGCTCTGACACCTAGGGGCAGAGGCATTTTAGCTATTAGCAAACAGCTGTTACTTTATCTAGACTGTTCTTTATTTTGTTATTTTAAAAAAAATCTATAATAACCTTTATGGTCTTGGCCCCCTCCACCAGGTTTTCTCCAATGAAAGTGTTGTAGAAGATTCTGCAAAATCCTCGAGCCACATTGAATGCCACATGGAGGAGGCCCAACAACACCGACCAGTAGGTGGAGACCAGGGTGGTTACCATGTCCTTCACAGTCATGTTCTTTATCTTCTTCATTTGCTTCTTTAAGCTCTTCATGGACAGTACCTGAAACCAAAGCAAAGTTACTGGTGAACTGTGTGTTCAGTAGTATTACTGTAGACATTGTCAAGAAAGGTGAGACTGAAAGAAACTGAAGTCCCCGTGGCTTATCTCTTATTATATCTGAGAGACGGTGAACGGTCTTAGCACCAAATTTACATGTGATTTTGCTGATAGTTAATCATGCTTAATGGCTTAATATTGATCAGAATATAATCAAGTTTAACCAATACAATGAATCAGAAGATATAATCAATCTACTAACAGATTTTGTATGAAGTGGCTAGTCCAAGGATGGACTTGGAAGCTGTGTGTGCATGTATGTATGTAAGAAGGAGGGAGGGGGAAGTGAATGAAACTCTAACAAGACAATGATATTAGAAAATGTATGATATTGATATGGCATTAATAAAAAAAAAAAAGTAAAAGAAAAGTAATTGAAGCTATGGCTTGGCTAATTTGGGTTGAAAGTGATCATTCAGTAAATGTGTAGATGTCACGGTTCTGGCTCATTTACACCCAGCATTTTGAGTTTCTTATGTTTTGGTTTATTTTTGCATTATGGATTATTTTCTGATTCTCTTGTGCTTTATTGATTATTATTAGAATTCTATGTTTCAGTTTATTCTGGTTAAGGCTTTAGTTCTTAGGTTTTGTTTTGGTGTCCTCGTTTTTCCTGCAGGTGTAGGTCAGAGTCTAGTCTGCGTCTTTGTGTTGCCATTTCCTGTTTTATTGTGAAGGTCCACGTCTTATGTCAGTGTGTCTAGCTACGCTCCCCCTGTCTCGTTAGCCCTAATCTCTCCCAGCTGCCTCTCCCTCCTGTTTTCCATTCCCTGATTACTCCACTGTGTATATAAGCCTTGTGTTTGCCTTTGCTCTCTGTCGTGTCGTACCCTCAGATTGTGCCTGTGTGTTTCTGTTCTCAGTGTTCATTGTTCAGTTCATGTTTTGTTTCGTCGCCAGCAGAAAAGCTGAGGTTTACAGCTGCAATTCAGTCTCCGAGTCCTGCGTTTGGATCCTCGTCACACAGAGCCCTGACAGTAGATAACTATTTTAACAATACAAACGTACGACAATATATAGTATTTCTACTTAAAATTATGTTTCTGTCTCATTGTATGTTTCGTGGTGAGCTTATCTGACTGTGTGGGAGACATCTTTTCCATCCAGTGTCACACATCTTTAGAGGATCTGCCATTTGCTGAATTTAGGGTTTAAATATATATATGTGTATCTAAGAGTTTTCAAATTGGAATCAAGTTTCTTATCTCTGTTCTTTTGAAAACAGAAAGCATCACTTTCAGAACTGTTCAAATACTATTTTAGAATATTCCAAAATACACCCAGAGTGAGCTGTTAGCTAGGCTCAGTGTGTAACTCACCTTTATTAGCAGCATGATGTTATATCGAAGTGCTAGCAGTGCCATGTAGACAGTGGTGACAGAAAAGAACCCCACATCGGGGCTCTCCTCATCTGGCTTCTCACGCTCGCTCTCCTCTTTTATCGCCAAGCGCTCACCAGCGTCAGACATCTGAGCCGCCAGCTGCATTTCAAATATGGTGTCCTCACAGAAATTCACAAACAGCTCCATCTTCTCTTTCTCCCCTCCTTCATTCACCACATCAAAGATGAACTGACGCTTGGATTCCTTTACCTAGGATAAAAATACAAACTTTGGCATTGGTAGTGACATACTACACTAAAAGGACAAATGTCATAGTTTCTGATTTATTCGCTATATTTACCTGAGGTTTTTCCCACTGTGTACGACTGGACTCGCTGATCTCAAAGTAGACCCTCTCGATCCGCTTTGCACTTCCCATAATCTCGATACGGCCTAGGTATGGTTGGAAGTAATTGAGGACACTTTCTGCCAACTCCAGGAAAGTCTGCAGCCGGGTGTCATGAGGCATGTGCTCTGACAGGTTGGTCAGCAAAACTGCCACGTTGAAGCCAATGTCCTGTGAATTTGAAAATCAATTTTTCATGGGATTTTTCAGTTTTGAATGAAACACTTCTATCCATATCTTCTCTATTATGCAGTAATTTCTGGGTAAATATGAAGTGCTTCTCTGTAATTTGCTGAATCTCAACCAGGAGCATTTGTAAATTTGTACTTGTACTCCACCTTAAATGTAATAGCTGACCAAATATACCAGGATTGGATTGAGAGTGTGCAACACAGAAAACAAGCAAATGAAGCAAAACCAACTTAAAGATGCTAACAAATAATGACTAAACAAGAAAAAGGAAAATGGAAACAGAAGATACTGAGTGAAGCCAACTTATTATATTGGAGATTATGTATCGGAATTTCAGGAGCGGGACCACGCCCCCAAACACGCTCCTTCCGGTTGTCATCTATATAGGTTCCCCCAGTTCTGCAAACCGTTCATTCTCGTTTACGTGCCCCACCCTCCCTCCTTGTTCTCAATTCTTTAACTTCTTCACTTCTATTTAGTACACGGGGATCTGCCAGGCCCGGGAGCCGTTGCGGGTCCCCTTCGAGGCCTTCCCCAAACCGCAGCTTAATTCATGTCCAAGCATCACCTTTACCTACTAAAACGCTGTCAAACCTAAACTGAGGATGTGGGCCCGGCTAGTGAAAAAAGACTACTTGGGCAGGCTGCCCAGTTCTTTTAACTGACTGCCCAATAATATTTTGAAAAACTAGATGTATTAAAAAGGGTGTTTGTTTCAAAACAAGAGCTATAAAATGATCAGTTACACTCTCATCTTGATTTTAAATCTCCTCAACTCCAAAGTATGGGAAGACAAAAAGAAAAAACAGACAGAAAATTCAATAAAAGTCCTGAGTCCTGGTGAGAACTCTCAAAAATGTAATCAGTTTGTGTTTTTTGATCACTTACCTTGGCTGGCTCATGAAAGCGCTCCACAAACTCTTCATAGTCAAGAAGTTCATTCTCATCAGTTTCAGCACATGACAGCAGGTACTCCGTCTCTGACTGGGTGTAGTGTTTATGGCTCTCCATGGCCTTATGAAAGTCCCTCTTGGAGATGACACCTGTTAGGTCAAACACAAATCTATAAACTTGGAAATCTTCCTGGATTCAAATGATGTAATTCCACAACAACTTATAGAAAAATAAATTACAGTACATAGACTGGCTTCCACCTCTCAGTCTTTGAATTCAGGTGTTTTCTGTCACATTGTCACAGTGTATAAAATCAAGCACCTTGGCATGCAGTCTGGCTTTACAAACAATACTGAAAGAATGGGTCATTCTAAAGAATTACCTGAATTTGAGCATGGTAATGCAATTGAATACTACCATTTCGACAAATCAGTATCTGAAATTTCTTCCCATGCTTGATTGCGTGATCGGCTGTAAGTGGTAATAATGTAAAGTGGAAGCCACAGCAAGTCAGCCACAAAGTGACAGTTGCAGTGACATAAAGTTGCAGAGCAGGGATCACCGAGTGCTGAGGTGCGAGGAATCAATAACTGATTCAAGCTGCAGAGTTTTAAACCTCCTCTGACACAGTTCTTTTGTCCACATGTTTTCAGAGCCTTGCCTTTTCCGTCAGGGTCATATTCCTTGAACCCATCTGAGGAGGTCAGGTCCTTCAGTTTGAGGAACATGTCGAAGAACTTGAGGATCATCTCTACATTGTTGGAGGACTCAACCAACATATCCACCATCTGCTTTCCAATGGTCCCATTCACCACATTACCTGGCAGGACAAAACAGCACATTTGCAACCTAAGAATACACTAAGACCACCACACATTTGTGGTTTCTTCACTCTGTTCCCTAAAATCACTGTGGTAGAACTAAAAAAGAAAGAAAAGAAAAAAACAACAACACAGAACTAGTTACCTTGTTTTTTGTGGCAACATACAGAAAAAAATCAATTTCACAAAGAAGACAAGCTTCACAGAGATGTTCAGTGTATTTATTCACAAGGTACTGTAACAAAATGTAACTTGTAATGCCCTTAACGGCAATGTTCCCTCACTTAAACTAGTTTTGGGAGGATGATCATTTTGTAGAAAATGTTGTAGAACTGCACTTCTGCAACACCGTGACACCGCTAACCTCTGAGACACCTGAGATAATGAATTTCAATACCCAAACCTGTATTTCTATGATTTCTTTCATGATGATTTGTTAAAGCAAACCTACCCTCTAACATAGACAGCAGCATAACCACCATGTCTTTCTGCAGATCCATCAGTTCCTTCAGTAACTCGATCTGACTGGAGTCCTGAGGCAAAATAAATTAAAATAACATAAAATGTTTAAAGAATTCAGCAGCCACATGTGCTCATGATGTGTTAAAAAGTAACAAAGAGTGTGATGGAATGACAGTGGTCAGTCAAAAGTCTAATATGAAGTGCTAAGATGTATATGTTTCCTGTCTTTGGCCCCAAATTTTGGTACACTTCACCATGATTCAACTCAGCAGGCACTATACATATCAGTTTAATGCTTTTGTGCTGTTGGGTGAATTTGGTCAGTAAAGCTATTTTGGCAAAGTGCAACTTTTTAAAAAACTTACTTAGTGAAATGAATAATTCTTCTTCTTTTAAAATGGTAACATATATCTTGTTATAAACTCCTCCACATATAAATGGGTTCTGCAATGATGATCAACCATTGTACTGAAGATATAGTTGTAATTATTTATAAGCAATTTGATATAAAGCACATTTAGATGTTTAGATTAGGCATGTAGAGCTAAAGCTATGGGGCTGGCATGAAAAAACACGGACACCTGAGATAAGAAAGGAAATAGCTGAAAGAGCTAAGAGAGCTCTGGTTAAGGATCTCAGTCTACGCTAATAAGGAACCAACATACCAGCAAAACTACCAGCCTTGAAGTTCCAGGAAAACATGTTCTAAAACTAAAGGGAGACATAATTTATTCTGATTTTTAAGAGTTCTTAACTGAAAGAACAGATGACTCTAAACTTGTGACTGACTGGTAGACTTCGTTCAGATATAATGCCTATCACATTAGACTCACATCACTGGCCAATAATACCCTGAAGCACAGATATTGGTAGTGTCTCGCGATTTTTTTGAGAATCAGAGATATTTATGAGTGATATTTGTTTTTTATAGAATATAATGAAAATGATTCTTGGGAAACACAATCCACAAGTTGCCAACTGTGTTATGTCTAGTGGCATTGATCATTATCTCAGAGCCTGAGTCTGCAGACACCCATCACTAAATTTACGTACCTGAGACAATTTCATCTGCATGTGAGCAAAAACATGTAGAAAGCCAACCACAGCATCCCACAGTCGACTATGGGCTAAACTCTGCTGGTTGCCGGTGCATGGACCCTAGAAAAGCATTAATAAGTGTGAATGTATTTTACAGATACAACCTCAGAAAATGACTCAAATGAAGCTTTTTCACGAAATGAATGTGACTTTAAAACTGTCCATTTTATTGGACATAATATGAAATTGTATTATTTATTTTTACAGATCACTGGCTCCCATTACTGCCCCAATGCTGGGAAGATCATCGCAGGTTTATCAGTCTGCTTGTTTTCCAGTTTTTTACTTCTAATTAAGCAACAGCTGTCACTACAGTAAAAAACAAAAATAAAAACAAACTATAAATTCTATGACTTAGTACCTATAACATGACTGTATAGTAGTGATTTAAAGTACATGAATGACTACGTGTATTTTTAAATATTTTTAAATGTATTTGTTTAAATGGGACTGTGCATATTAAGATGAACATATGAATGTAAATATGAATTAGCCAAAAGTTCATTTTTCAGAAGTACTTCTGAAGTCTGAGACAATGATGGAAGGAAAAGGGCCAATTAGCAAAACAGTTTCTATATGAGTTTTTTTATAAACTTCCATATCGGACTTTGTCTGTGTAAAAATAACAGAATTATCTGCATACAGCTGGGGATTGATGTTATGACAGACATTGGGTTAGTAATTAAAATGTAAAGAAAATAAAAGTGGTCTAAGTATGGAGCCTCCAGCTTTAAAACCAAGGTAAAGTGATCCCCTTTGGCTGCTTTATCGTTTTAATGTTTCTGAGGTATGAGTTTTGTCACTAATTAGCTAACAGAAACTGAGATAAGCCTATTAGCATTAAACCAACCACGTGACGTCATGTTTTGTACTGGCACAAGATGGCGCTAAACAGGCTCTAAACACTTATTTCTTAAATCCAGCAAGAAAAACGTTAAATGTATGACAATTTTTGACCATCACTGAAATTAGCCTTTATACATGTAATGTTTCATGTTCATTTTAACACTGATGACTGTGTTGTATGCCCTTACCTGGATGTACTCAGTGAGGGTATTGAAAACCTGCTTGGCCACATTTATTGCCTTGGAGAAATTCCGCTGGCCCTGCTCATCAATCACATCTTTCCCAGAATAATACCAGTAGAAATCACTGATGGACTCCTGGAGGAGAATGAAGCAGGAGGATAAGAAGAAACATGAGAGGGCTATTTTGATTTTGATTTGTGGCAAAGTAGTAGCAGTAGTATTCAAAAGAGAAATAAAAGGAAATCATAATAATAATATTAATTAAAACATTTTTAGCTAAATAAACTATGTAATAGTTTTACCAATTACACTGAACTCACAAGAGTCAATAACTTGTTTGCAGTATGTTATCAGCTGAGCTGCTATCTAAGCACAAGTTATAAAAGTCATTTATTGGCATTAACCCTCATAACATATCATCAAAACAGCTACCAAAATATTGTTTAACATGTATTTTTTTGTAATGACCATTTACACCATCTAAACATTCTTTCTCAAAATCAGATGAACTCACTGAACCTTAAAGAAAGACCTTCCAATTCAATGAAATAGAGACGCAGACACATTCACAGTTTACACATTCACTTTACCCGTCTTTCTGTGACTTTAGCTGTGTGGTTCAGTTCTATGGCAGTGAGTGCAGAAAGTGTGCTGATGAGATGGATCGTTACTGCATTTTGCCTTTGCAGGCCAGAGTGAGGGTGTTGTTCTTTAGGAAAGTGGTCAGTATTCCCTCTTTTTTATTTTAGTCTAAACTGTATGAGAAATATTTGTCAGTAGTGGGTAAAAGAAGCTGACCTGAACTCTTAGAAGGTAGTCAACAGTGGAGATAATGATGTTAACGGTTGTGTTGTTTCCCGTTTGAGTCCTCAAGTAGTTCTGAAAGTCTGAAATAAGATACCATAAAATTCTGCGTGGAATGTGTTGAACTGAATAAATACAGTATGTCTCACAGTTCAAATCTATGTCATACTTTGCCCCATGCTATGTCTTAGAAATCACAGTTGGTTCTACTACAAGTCCATCCATAATAACCAGTAGTAATTCACATATATAAAATCACATTAAGCATTAAGGTATCTACTATTCTTTAAAAACATGGTTCAACCCATTAACGATCTAGCCATAAACAGTGAAAATGTTTTTGTGAGAGTACTGGTAAATTTTCACAAATTAAGTGTTTAAAAATGTTTAGCCATTTTCCTGTGAAATTCACTGTAGAGAACTTATGCACACCTGAGTTGTGTCCTTCACAGAGCAGCTGCAGGAAGCGGAAAAGGTCACAAGTGAACTCATCATCCTGCATGACCTTCTCACCTGGCCAGAGAAAAGAAACACACACACACGCACACACCGCACACGCCCATATACAGGTTACACACATGTACATACGGACACACATTTTCACAAGCACATACAGAGGTATGCACAAATGTACACACAATAACACAGGCATGATCAAGCACATACATAAATGCACACACACATTCATATAAACAGACACACGTACGCAGAAAAAAGTCACACCAGAGGAAACAAAAGCAGACAACATATAGGAAAGGGAGAGACACACAAGAAGATGGAGAATGAAGTATTAAAAGAGGAGGCGGTAATATTGTTGTGTTTTCTTTCAGTTAGTGAAGAATGTATGGCCATGGAAAACACACACACACACACGCACAAACACACACACAAACACACACACACACACACACACACACTTTTGGATGAGCAGTAGGCAGTGACAACAGTTCATGGTGGGCTGGTCCCTACACTGCAGCATTTTAGAGTCAGGACTGGATTTCAGCTCTTTGGTTGGTTACTGCTTTCTGTTGTAGTAATAAAATGGCATAGCTGAGGCTGACTGCTCTGTCTGGGTGAGAATGGTGCTTTGAACGATGGAATGGGAAAGAAAAAGAAGGAATATGCAACACTTTACAGTGACTTAATACATCACTATCATGACATTACAAGAATACATCCATACAATAAGAAAACACACTGAACTGAGCTGAGAGAGAGAAAATGTATACATCTGAAACCAGGGCACTACTTTTGTAGTGCAGATACATACAGTTACAAGTATTTGCCCCCTTCCCAATTTCTTAATTTTTTGCATATTTGTTCAACTTAAAAGTTTCAGATCAAACAAATTCTAATATTCGACAAAATAAAAATAACCCAAGTAAACATGTTACGGGGGGAAAAAGCTATCCAAACCACCAGGCCTCGTGTAAGAAAGTGGCACAACCTTATAACTGGTTGGCAGCAAGAACTGCAATCATGTATTTGTGATGAATAGCGATCATTCTTGCACATCCCTGTGGCCTGTTTTTCTTTCCAAAATTATTTTAATTCAGCCACACTGCAGGGTTTGTGAGCACGAACAGGCTGTTTAAGGCCATGCCAAAGCATCTAAATCTGACTTAAGTCTTGACAGTGGAGGCCGCTCCAACAGCTTTATTTTTGTTTTTGAGTCATTTAGAGGTGGACTTTCTGGTATCATCCTGCTTAACCTGAGTGCACTTGATCTTCGAGAAATGAACTGATGGCCAGACAGCAGAGAGCACAACTCGTGTTTTCATCAATTACATCAAGACATCCAGGTCCCAGGTACCATCAAACTACCAGCACAATGTTTGGCTGTTTGTATAATCTTCTTTTCATGAAATACTATGTTAATTTTATGCCAGATGTAATGCCACTCAAATTTGACAAAAATGTTGCTTTTTTCACATTGGAACTCTCCCATGGTTGCTGTTTTTGCCCAGTCACTTTCATTTTTTTAGATTGTGGCATGATATTATATACTTTGTGAGATCTTTTAGTCTACTTCACTTTGTCACATAGGTTCTAATTAAGTGATTATTTGATTGCACAGGTCTGACAGTAATCAGATAAACTAAACTCAGCCTTCCCAAAAATGTGATTGATAATAGTTAATTCGTGATTTAACAAGGGCAGGTGTGGACAGCTTGATAAATGAAAGATAATTTAAAAACTGTGTATTGTTAGAAAACTAGACCTCTTTTAAGAGATGGACCTATGGCATCAATTTGAAAATCCTAGGTGACCTTTCCCGAGTTATGGTGTTGACTAGATTTCAGAAAACCTGACCTCTGATCACCTGATCTCCGTTCACCAAGATACAAACTTGTCTGAGATTTTTAGTAAATGCATTCATGGTGTCAATTTAAAAATCCTACATTCCCTCATTCTCAGGTTATCCCGTTCACACAGCTGAGTGTCCAGTAGGGTGATGACAATATTCCATTAACCTTTTTACCACTGCAGGGTTTAAACTGTTTGATGATCTGAAACATAAAGTATGACAAATATACAAAAAAACTACAAAATCGGGACTCTGGATAATACTTGTTAAAGGGCACGTTCTTATAAAATATAACACGTGCTAGAAAAGAGTAATAATGGAATGCAAACATTTTTACAACAATGCCACTTTAGTATTTAGCAGTTTGATGAATAGTCATGTTTTTTTTTTGTTTCCTTTTTTTTAAACACAAAGAACATAATACATGATAACTATGTTACATTCCCTTTTTGTAATTGTTGCTCTGTAGCTTTCGTTTTATCTGGTGTTACGAATCCAACTCACTCATTCTTTACAGCAGTGTGCTACTGACTCTCCCTATTAGCTCAAATTTAAGGGATAGGTTATCCTTCAGCTCGAGTCAAGACGGTGAAAAACAAAGCCTTTGCTCTACAACACGGTCGGTCAATTTTTAGTTAAATGAAGTAAAATATGGTTCAATTTATTTTATGCTGACTGATAAAGAAAGTGTGCAATACTGGTTATCCATTGTTCATGTCAATGGAAAATTGTACTTAGTAGTCAGTATAAGCTTTTAATGATATAAGTTTGCATATGATAGAATACTGCATGATGACCTTTTAGATGTGTTAGACTGTTGTTCACTACAAAAACTTGTTCTGTTCTCTTTCTTAGTTTCTTCCCACAGCGATAATAAGAGCTGAACCACTCTTGTCTTCACTCCCTTCTGAATCCCACAGGACACACATACACCTGCATACGCACATACGTACGCACTAACATTCCTCTGTCTATGAACAGATGTATTCACTATTGTATTACTTTTGTATATAAATAAAGACCAGAGCGGTAACAGAGCGCACTTCACAGGGCCCCCACTCTGATGTGAGCGCTCTGTGACCGCCCTTGCAAGTAAAAACTGCAGCGTGTGCGTCCACTCTCTGACTCGCAGCTGAAGAAGTGTCTTTTAGAATAAATCTCTTGACAGTTCACATGCTGAAGATTTGCCATAATACCAAAGTCCCACGCATCACGTAGGCGATGCATGCAATCTGATAAAACGGCCAGTAACGACACCCAGTAATACTGATTTTCTCACATTTATGAGTTGGTTGTTTATGTTACCTCTACTGATACCTCTACTACTACTGGTACCCTTGACTGATACTTTGCTCCAGACATTAGGTTTCTAATAAGAACTATGTTCTTAGTCAACTAACTGTGGGAAAAAAAGTTGACTAACCAAGTAGTCTAAAACTAAGAAACACTAAGATATTAAGTTACATTTGAGAACTGTTTAATGGAAGATGTCAAAAACTAATAACAAAGGTGTTTTAAACCATTAATCACGTTCTTCAATGATGAATCATACCGCTGTGCTGCACAGCGCATTGTGAATTATCAACATTACACGTTATAGTCCAGACAGAGAGGATGAAGAACACTTAAAACAAACCAACGTTTAATATAATATGAAAACATTTTACATTGATTAAATTTTTAACAGTTAGATCAAACAACTAACTCTGGTACTAACTAGTAACAACAGCAACAATTAGTCAGCTGGTTGACTAGATATGCAAATCTCTAGTTTCCAACTTGATCTTGGCAAGACAGTAAGTGTAGCTTATCTAGTCCCCTCGGCATCTGAGAGATGCAGGAAAAAGCTGCCTATAATTCCAGACAAGATGTTTTACCCTGGAGCCCAACAGGATTGGAAAGTAGTGTGCAAATGAACAAAGTCAGGTAACAGTTTTCTGACTTATGCCACATTCCTTCAACTAAACCATTGTGTTGCAACACTTTTCACCCCACACACCCATTGCTCAGAAACCCTCTGTGATCCTGCTTTCAGTTGGGCCACCTTTGTCAAGTCTCTTTGCAGCCTGGATTTTGAACATCTTGAAATAAGACACCCAAAGACTGGGTACTGAGTCTGAGTCTGCAGAGGGTCCCAGTGCTGTGGAAGACGTTATACCTCTTTCCTGTACCAAAGACACCACGTCCCAGTGGCCCCCAGGATTACAGGCCTGTGGCACTGACTTCTCACATCATGAAGACCCTGGAAAGACTCATTCTTGACCAGCTCCAACGTATTGTGAGGCCACATAAGGATTCTCTTCAGTTTGCTTACCAGCTCTGCCTCATACCGCAGGATGCCATCATCTACCTGCTCAATTGTGTCTACGCCCATCTGGACCAGCTGGCGAGCACTGTGAGAGTCATGTTTTTCAACTTCCAGTGCATTCAACACCATCAGGCTGACCCTGCTTGGTGATAAGCTGACAACGACGCAGGTGGATGCCTCTCGTGTCCTGGATTGTTAATTACCTGACAGGAAGACCACAATATGTGCGTCTTTGAAAATGTGTATCTGACAAGGTGATCAGCAACACAGAGGCACCACACACTTTTCTTCGTTGAAAAGAAGGATAAGACCCTTAGGCCATGCATAGATTACAGGGGCCTCAATGAAATAACCATAAAAAACAAATACCCCCTCCCACTAATCAGTTCCACCATTTTCACAAAACTAGATCTCTGCAATGCTTACCATCTAATCCGCATCCGGGAGAAGAAAGAATGGAAGAAAGCCTTTAACACACCACTGGGCCATTTTGAATATTCAGTCATGCCTTTTGGACTCACAAATACACCATAAGTATTCCAAGCTCTGATCAATGATGTACTAAGAGACTTTCTAAACTAATTTGTACTTGTCTATCTGGATGACATCTTCATCTTTTCCAGGAATAGAGAGGAACACCAAGTTCACGTCCAAGCCGTCCTACAGCGCCTGCTGAAAAACAGACTCTAGGTTAAAGCTAAAAAGCGTGAATTTCACTCCCTCTCAGTGACTTTTCTTGGTTATGTTCTTGCAGAAGGGCAGGTGAAGACGGACCCCGCCAAGATCCAAGCCATGGCGGAATGGCCTACCCCAACGTCCTGTAAACACCTCAAACGCTTTCTTGAATTAGCCCATTTCTATCACCGCTTCATATGAAAATATAGCCATGTATCTGCACCCCTCACCACTCTCACCTCCACCAAACAACCTTTTCTCTGGAACCCAGAGGCTGAGGCCAATTTCAAAACATCTGCTCACCTCAGCCCCTATTCATCCAAACTCCACTATGCCTTTCATCATAGAGGTAGGTGCTTCAGATTCAGGGATTGGGGCTGTTTTGTCACAATATCCAGGTCCTAAAGCCAAGTTACAGGCATGCACCTTTTTCTCTTGCCTCTCTCTCTTTTCTCTCTCTCTCGGAGCAAAACTATAATGTAGGAGACCGGGAGTTGTTAGCCATGAAACCTGGGAGATTAACGAGACCATCCAGCAGGCTCTGCAAGATGAGCCTGATCTGGGGTCTGGTCCCCTGGGTCGCTGGTATGTCCCCTCGGCAGTTCGGGCTGCGGTTCTGAGATGGGTCCACACTGCTAAGTTCTCAGCAGTTCCTTGGGGTGTTGTAGAACCATCTTGCTAATAAAACGCCATTTTGGTGGAGGACCTTAGAAAAGGATGTAAAGGAGTATGTTGCTGCCTGCTCCACCTGTGCCCACAGCAAAACCTCGACACAGCAGGCCTCCTCAAACCCTTAACTTTACCCTCACGTCCCTGGTCTCACATAGCATTAGAATTTGTCACCGGTTTACTGGCCTCATCTGGGAAATCAGTAATCCTCTCTATCATTGACAGATTCTCCAAGTCAGCTCACTTCGTGGCCCTGGAAAAACTCCCCTCAGCTGCTGAGACAGCCCAGCTCATGGTAGACCATGTATTCAGGCTCCATGGAATCCTGTCCAAGATCACTTCTGACTGGGGGCCGCAGTTTGTGTCTCAAGTATGGAATTCATTCTGCACAGCCCTTGGGGCCCGTGTAAACCTAAGTTCCAGACATCACCAACGGCCAGACTGAACATTTAAATTAAGAACTGGAATCAGCCTCTGTTGTGTCGCCACTCACAAACCCGGCTGCCTTCTCCCCTGGGAGGAGTATGCAAACAATGCACATATTTCCTCCTCTACTGGTCTGTCACCTTTTGAGGTATCCCTTGGCTATCAACCACCCCTATTTCCTGAGGATGAGGCAGACCTCACCTGTGCCCTCCGTGCAACACCACTTAAGATGCTGCTGCAACATCTGTCGTAGAATGAGGGAAATGTTACAGAAAGCAGTTGCCCACCAGCGGTACTACGCGGCCCACCTCCGCACACCAGCACCCAGGTACACACCTGGACAAAAGGTATGGCTTTCCACCAGGGACGTACCTCTCAGGTCTGTGACTGGCAAGCTTGTACCCCGTTTCATTGGACCCTATGAGGTAGACACAGTCATCTCTCCATCCACACTCAAACTGAAACTTCCTGCTGCCATAAAGATCCGTCCTACCTTCCACTTTTCCTGAGTAAAGCCAGTGCTCACAAGTCCGTTGTGCTCTCCGGCCGACCCCCCTCTATCCACCCAGCTTGTTGAGGGTCATCCGGCCTGTACAGTCCGAAGGATCCTGGACGTCCGCTGGCATGGTCAGTTGCGACAGTACCTGGTGAATTGGGAGGGGCATGGCCCTGAAGAGCACGCCTGGGTCCCCAGGTCTTTCATTCTTGTCAGCTCTCTTGTTTCTGATTGTTACAGGTTGTGTCGAGGCTAACCAGCTGCTGGGAGGCATCCCTTGAAGGGGGGGTACTGTCATTGACCGTGTGAGCAGCTGGGTGTGGCCGGTGTGGATCCCTGCCTCCTGTAACCACCTTAGGGCGGGCCTACCATCCTCTCACCTGGGCAGTGCACCTGCGATTAATCCCGGACAGTCAATGGAGGGTATTTATGGCCAACTTCACTACCACCTCGCCACCAGTTCATCAACTCACCTAAGTTAGTAACAGGCTCTAATGCTAAGCTCAAGATCCAAGATCCTTATACGTTTACCTTGTTGTCTTTTCTCCTAGCTCAACTCACCTGCTATACTACGACATCATCACTTCGGTTTACTTGCTAGACTCTGGACACAAACCCATCCACTCGGATCTCTGCCTTCCTCCTTAGCCTCAGCCTCATCCTGGCCAAGTAAGCCACTCCATTCCAGCAATAACTATAGCTCCAGGACCAACCCATGCACCCACTAATTCCTTTCCTCTCTCTCTCCCTCTAATACACTCCGTGAGCACCACTTCAGTCTCCGTTTAAGTAACGTGTCTCCGGCTGCTGTGCTAGGATCACCTGCCCTGTACTGTATTGTGTGTTAAGGCAAGGTTCTTGGTTTTGTTCCTCCACTAGTGTTCCCCCCACCAAGTCCTATATTATATATCAGGCCACGTCAAGTTCCTATGTTTGTCTCTCCTTGTTTTCCTTGTGCCTTTGTAAGTAAAACCACTACTTTAGTTCAACTATCCTGCTTCGGCACTTCGTCCCGCACTTGGGTCCAGTTTTGTACAGGCCTCCGGCCCCCTTGACAATCCCATCCTCTTCTTTCTGCAACACCTCAGCTGGGAGGTCTTGGTCTCTGATCCTTGGTTGTTAACCACACTCTCCAAAGGATACATTCTCCAATTAAGGTAATGGCCCTCAAAGTTCAATGGAGTTTGTCACAGATTCTCTGAAGGCTCAGGCTCTGAGGCAGTAAGTCATATCACATCTGGAGAAAATCACTTCCTTATTCCTAAAACATGGACACCTACACCATTTTAAAATAGTTTGCATTGACATGCATTACATGCACCATTATGGTTACATTCTTGCTTCTGCAGACGAGAGGCATGTGAATTCTTACATTATTGGACAGTTGGTTTATATTTGCCCCAGTTCAGGAGCAGGCATACTCAAACACAACAGCTCTTCTCACCCATGTTTGCCATGTAAATTGTATAGTTTTCAAATTTCAAGTCAGGAGTTCATTAGTGTTGCACTTGTTGCAAATAAGGACAATCTCAGCCTCCTTCCTCATTTAGTGAGAGGTAGAATGTAGAATTCAGTACTCATTTACTCATTTCAATTATTACCAGCAAAATAGTTGCATGTTTAATCCTCTGGGAATAGATTTATTCATTCATTTAGACAGAGAGCTTGACCCCCCCCCCCCCCCAATGTTCAGCACAAAGTTAAGCCGATGCCTTCAGTTACTATGAAAACTGACAGTGACAGCTGCAAATTTCGTATTAGGGTTCACTTCATTGTGGCTATTTCGGGTCTAAACCGACAGGTTGAACATCAACCCCCAAAGGCACCAATGCAGCAATGCAGACTGTTGGTGGTCTCAAGGCAATGCCTTCTTGTGTCATGATGTTTCTTTCAGATCGTAGTAGGTGGTGGTTATGTTATATGGAGAACCACAGGCCAATTAGACAGCCCTGGAATCTACAGCAGAGGTTGCTACACAACATTGTGTTGAAACTGTGATTAGCATACTTTTACATTTAGGAAGGGATCCACGTGCTTGTTTAGTCACAAAAATCAACAGTGTATCTTGACCATCATATCATACCATCAAAACTTAAGTTGTAGTATTTTGTACAAAAAAATGTGAGAAACATCACTGCGTACTTATTCTGGGTAACACTTTCTTGGCCTTCAGTAGTTCTATGTAGTACTTTTCTCTGACACATTTTTGAGCAGGAAAACCTTAGAGCACATTTTTACATTTGTGCAATACTCCTAATTTTAGAAAAGTGCACACATATCTATCTATCTCTCTCTCTCTATATATATATATATATATATTAGGGGTGCAACGATATTCGTATCGATATTGAACCGTTCGATACAGTGCTTTCGGTTCGGTACGCATATGTATCGAACAATACAACATTTGTAATTTATTTTATCAATTTTCCTTCTGACGATGCTGTCTGTGTTGAGCGCTCAGTGAATCTGTGTTCGACTACTCCGCCTAGGCTGCACTGTCGAGCGCAGATCCACTGAGCGCTCAACACAGACAGCATAGTCAGAAGGAAGAGCGCAGGGCACCTCCCCCACCCTCATTCAGATCTGGCGTTTGGAATTATTTTGGTTTTCATGTGACGTATGACCCTGAAGGTAAGCGAGTCATGGACTAAAGTAAAACAGTATGTTGGATGTGCCATGCAATGCTCAATTACATTGGTGTGAACTAGTGTGTTAGCGCAGTTAGCTCGTTAAAGTGTTTGCCGTCTAGCCCAGCCCCATGCACGGAGCGATCGGCGGTAGCTCGTTAACGGAGATTTGCCGTGTTGTGGCGTTAAGGTCATTTCAACGAGATTAACCTGAAAGCACTAGTGGGAACACAACGAATATGACTGCACATTTACGCCGACATCACCCTAGTGCAAAGACAAAACAACAAGCATGCTACTAACTTTAGCCGAGTCATTTAGACAGCTGTTAGCACATGATTCTCCTTATGCTGCTGAGAATATAGCCCAGAAGAAGCGGATAGTATAGCTTTTATTTTGGAAAGAGACATTTCTCTGTAATAAACTCTCTTTTCCAAAGATGAGTGATTCCTCAATCAGATACAGGGCTTGCAATATCGCTAGCCCGACGTCCCGGAGCTAGCGATTTTTTTCAGTCGGGCTACCAAAATCTATCTCTTCCCTGCCCGTCGGGCTATTGTAGGAAAAATATATGTCAATGCTTTTGCATTCTTTCAGAAATGTAGCTGGGTAATTATGTCATTGGCATCGGTGAGCCACTGTCAATATGTGACATATTGAAGTCGCGTTTGAATTTGCGCTTGTTTTTTTTGCTTTCACTTTGCAATCGTGCGAACTGTGTATAGAGAGCGACAGCACTGATCTGTGAGTGATGATAATTTGTGCACCAATTCCTCTGACATCGTCTTATTAATCGTTAGCTTACTATGCAAACATGACAAGTGAAATCTCCCGCAGCAAGCTTAAACATGTGAGAGGTTGATCGCGCAGAGAATCGCTGAGCTTATGTGAGTGAGCGTGTAAAAGCATTTCAGTTCTGCTGAGCCAAATAAGACAGGTCAGGGTGAAGAAGTGACAGCCAAAGAAAAGCTTACCACAAAACGGAGAAGTTATGACAAATCAGACTATAAGGCAAAAAGAAAGTGCAGCTTTATGGTTTCATGGACAAAAGAATTTCTGTGGCTGCAATATGATGAGCTAAATAACCAGTATCTATATATATATATATATCCTGGGTGACTTTCTCTTGAATGATTTTCAGAAAACTCGACCTCTGACTTTTCCCTTGACATTAAGGTCAGTGGGATTTGAACTCACCTAGGATTTCAAAGTGATATCATAGATGCATTTACTACAAATTCAGAACGACTTCCACCTTTATTGCATTCACAAGATTTTTGTGTTGTGATGACAATACCCCCTCCCCGTCAGTGTTGGTCAAGTTACTTGAAAAAAGTAATCAGTAACTAATTACTGATTACTTCCCCCAAAAAGTAATCCCGTTACTTTACTGATTACTTATTTTCAAATGTAATTAATTACTTAGTTACTTTTTAAAAACACGATTTACAACCTGAAGAGGTGATAAAGCGATAGATCTTTCAGCCCAATTCTACTTTTTCTGCATAATCCATCATACAAAATGTAATCAAATGGAAAAGTCTCTTTTTTTTAACTTGTTTTATTAGTTTTAATCATTTAACTTTATGCATCAAGCAAAAATGTAATTATATGCAACATTCTCTGACTTGAATAAATTAGTTTAACATTTAAACCTATTTTCTACACATTCCAGCACATAAAATAAAAAAAATTTTGTGTTTACACTAGAGCTGGACCGATCCGATATTACGGATCGGTATCGGTCCGATACTGACCTAAATTACTGGATCGGATATCGGAGAAAAATAAAAAATGTAATCCGATCCATTAAATATCACGAAAGCACCTCACAAAACTTGCAACACGCCATAACTCACCTCAGAACGTTAGCACGTCGGAGCAGTATGCATCACGTGATAGAGCGGCTGTGGCATGGGGGACCTGTCGGTGGTCTGGATAGCATTTGGAGCTTCGCTAGCAACCCGGCATTCCATCTCCGACAAAGTTATCCCGAGAGAAGTAAAGCAAGTGTGTAAGTCCATCTCTGAATGTTTGTAAAGCATTCCTGCGTTAAGCTTAACAAGCGACTGCCTCTTCTTGCTGCTACTTCAATCATGAAACTGTTTAATGATCAGCTGATCGGCTTTTCTGTCGCGAGTCCGTCTCTCTTGTTTGCTTTTGGCCCACTTTGCACCAGAAAGAGGAAACCAGCAGCTGAACAACAGCAGCACGTTTAAGCTTGATCAGCTGTTGTTAGAATTTATTTAATATTACTTTCTACACCAGGATCTTTGTAGCTGACGGCTGGTAACTGTGCAGGGGCGGATCTAGCAAAGTTTAGCCAGGGGAGCCGATAGGGCATTAACAGGGAAAAGGGGGCACAAAGACATACTTTTCTTTCTTATTCTCATTTAAAATGTCTAGCTTTTAATAAATAATTATCTGACACCCAAAGTTTTAATTTGATGTAAAATGAATAGAAGTCAATTACTGTATATAGTAACTATTAAGTCTAATATATATACCCTAGTAAGCTATAGTACTTTTTCCTTTGGGAAGGTACCATCTGTGCAGTCTGCAATTTTGTTGAAGAAAGATGTTGAATCTATTTAATATTTCTTGAAAAATAATTGATTTCTGTGCATTTTTTTTCACACTGCATCAAATTAGGGTTGATTACGTCGATTAAGCATCATGAGGTGGCACGTGAGGGGTGGTTCCCCATTTTTTATTTATTTATTTTTGTTGTTGCTGGGAGTTGGAACCCTATTAGTTAGGTTGCTTAATATTTATGCTAAGTACTCTTTAAAATACCAGAATAGGGAGGATGGTGTAGGTTTAAGTTTATTAGATTGATCAGTATTGCTGAACTATGAAATATTTTTTTTTGCATACAGGTATAACAGAATAGCTTTAGTGTAGTTGTTGTTTTAAACTTGAGTATGAACTTATACAAAATGCAGCAAGATATTTAAAAAACAGTTTTGTTGATTAAAAAACACTATATCGGATTCATATCGGTATCGGCAGATATCCAAATTTATGATAACGGTATCGGTATCGGACATAAAAAAGTGGTATCGTGCCATCTCTAGTTTACACTCACTCTTTCAAATAGATGCAAGTAAAACACAGCAGAAAATAAATAAAGTCAAAGACTCAGAGGTCCTGTTGCTCTATTTTCACCTGCAAAGCAGGACTACGGTAGGCGGAGGTTTACCCTGGTGCAGGTGTGCTGCGGTCAGTTGAAGAATCCGCGAGTTTCTCTGTGAGTTTCCCATTACGTCGTTGCGCACTCGGTGCTTGCTTGGAAGTTTAGGGGGTTTTTTTGCTGTAAAAAGAAGTTTTCTTCCCACGCACGATGGACGCTAATGTTTTTGTCACTTTTTATGGAATCAAACTCAAAGTAAGGTCAGTACTTCCACGCTTTAAATGCTGCACGCTCATACTCTCTCCCACAATCGATATGTGATCCATTGTTGATCTGCACACAGCTGTTGTCACTAACGGCGCACTCGCTTACGTCACTGTCGTGAGACATTCTTGCAAAAAATCACGGTTTTAGTAACGCAGTAACGCAGCGTTACTACGGGAAAGTAACGGTAATCTAATTACCATTTTTTCAATAGTAATCCCTTACTTTACTCGTTACTTGAAAAAAGTAATCAGATTACAGTAACTCATTACAAGTAACGCGTTACTGCCCATCTCTGCTCCCCGTAGCCTTTTACGGCTGATGGGTAACAATAGTTCACACGTTAACACATTAATTTATTCTAAACAGAACTATAAGCTGGACTTAAACTGGGCTCTTTTTCTTTGTGCAAGGAGGAACAGGATGAGGACTACCAGAGACCTAAAAATTGACCCCCAGCACGCTACTGGTGTGAACTTCTCTGGCCAAACAATTCCACATTGTTTACTGAGAGCACAGCTCATGCGAGCCAAGGTTTTTTTTCCCCATGGATTTCTACATAATCACCTTGTGCTACAATGGCAGGATTAAATTCTTGGATGGATAAAATAGCTCAATCATAAGACTTAGGGTTAGATTTATAAATGATCAGGAGTCTCAGTCCTGAAGACCACAAAAAAGAAGAGAAAAATTTCTAACATATGTATATGCTTTTATATGAATAATATAGATTCTCCTCCAGCCTCCCCACATTGATCTCACTTACTATACTTTTTCAGAGAAACGCACAAATGTAAAACCTGCACTTACACTTTCTACTGGTGTACTGTTACTCCCTCACGCACATATTTGCACTGTTCTTGGAAGAATGCTGTCAGAAATAAAATCAATTGGTGGTGCCTTTGTATATAAACTGTTAGTAGATCACAGATCAATAGCATCAACACAAATGTATAAATAACAGCCAACAGTTCCCTAACTCTTTGTCTTTTCATGTCCTTACAATGAAACTTAAACAACTGGTAGTGTAAAGGCAATAACATCGGTATGTTAAAGGCTTGCTTAAAACTGACTAAAGATAAAAATGAAAGCACTGCTAGTCTTTTAAAAATGTTACAATTTATAGACACACATACAACATATACAACCAAACCATGAGCTTAAGACACAATACTGGGGTGAAAATAAGTTCAAACATAAAATCTAAAAAAATCAGTTATAAGATCATGGTTATTCAAGTTTTGTTAACATACAATGAACAAATACAGTGAGTACAGAACACATCTCAGCCAGTAAATGGAGAGAAAAAGAGGGTAAGGAAGAAAAGATGGTTCAGATTTCACAAAACTGGCGGAGCAGCATGGCCAAAAACAGCCACTTTCATGTCTCAAGTGCAACATTCAAAAGGAAAAAGAAAAGGAAGGGAGACTGAAGAGGGCGAAATGTACAAAAAGATTAGAAATGAGAAGGGCTGCAATTAATTAGTTTATTTTATACATACATACACACACATTATATATAAATTAAAGGAACACTTTTTAATCCAAGTATACCATCAAGATACCATCAAGGCAGTTAACCTACGGTATATGGTATAGTGAGTTAAGTAACAGAGAGTGTTGTTGATCAGTTTAGCTGCTTTGGTGTTATCTTATAGAGCTGACCCTACAGGGGACAGGTAGTTCAACTCCTTCAGGATGCACATTAATACGTGCCATTTCCAGAACATTTGCTGTGTCTCCTAGCACAGTCAAGAGCATGGAGGAGATTTCAGAAGATAGGGAGCTATTCTAGAAGGACTGCACTGTAAAAGGACCATAACCCATCAGTAGGAACACGTTGAGCACTGCCAGACCTACAAAATGGTCACTGGTGTGAACTTATCGGCCAAACAATCATATGTTATGCTGCCAGTAACACCATTCAGCATTTCAGCTTTTCACAGGTGAGATTAAGTTAACCTTGACACGTGTGACAGACGTGAAAGGGTCTGGAGACGCAGTGGAGAACGTTATGCTGCCTGTAACATCAGCGTGAATGGTTTAGTGATGGGTCAGTGATAGTCTGAGAAGGCATATTGATGGACAAACACACAGACCAACAGGATAGGCAATAGAGATTGACAGACCACGTGACTTTCGCGCATTGCATGCCGGGTACTAGTGGCAAAACAATCAAAGCAATGCATCAAACGCAAGCATTTGCAGCACCGCAAAACGTTCATTCTCTGGTTCCAATACCTTCTTGCTTTTTCTTTGCCCCCCAAAAAAGGTATGTACAAAACGAAGGAGAACAAAGCCGGTCCGTACAAAGACAGACTTGATGAAAACTCAAAGAAAAGATACGAGGAAAAAATCAGAGTGAAAGGGTCAGACCCTTACGAGCACACAGAGTGGACAAAAGACGTTAGCGTGCTGCCCAACTTTCACCACGCTCAAATTTATAATTATACGGTTCTTGGAGTGAGTGCATACACTCATGAAGTTTAATAACTTCAGGTCACTGCAACAAGCCCATGTACAGTTTACCGACAGATGGGTACAGGACCTTGAAATGCACCGTGTAGAACGAAAGACCATCGTACGAACAAAGGTAAGTTTACCAGTCTCACAAATCGTCGTCATAAATACACGTTCGTTAACAGTTTATTAATATAACCTTTGAGCTCAACGGTAATTAATTAGTAGTGGAAATAATTTCTGGTTCGTTACAGAAATGTAGCAGTGACAATAATATTGTATGCTGTAATCGTACTGGATAATTAGTGATACAAAAAAACCTGTTTTACCCTGTGAATAAAAGTATATGTTTTTGTCATTGTACCATGGTAATAACAGAAGCGAAACGCAATATTCTGTCAGGACAATTCATTATTTATGCACAATAAACAAAGGAGCATAGCGCGACAATTTCTGTTCAGCGCCAGACTTGCTTGTAACCTATATCACCAATTATGTTATGAAAAATGACGCATTACCTACTACAAAACTCTGACCTTTGTGGAAATGCTTGGAGCAGACTAACCTGTGAGCTGGAGTGTTCTGGGACGTTATATTTGGTCTTCGAATGGCTGCAATCCAGGCCATCCGTCGGCTACTTGTTACTTTGGAAACATGGCTCGAACAATTTCTCTTCAACGACGTCATCCGATAACAACCGATCTCTTTACCCGTTGGCTTCCCGTGGCTGTCATGCGACTGGCTATTGCAGTTAATAATACAACAGCTTCTTGACATTTTTTGCGTTTCTTTTTATCGCTGTGTGACTGTTTTCAATTGAAAGCCTGCGTGCACTAGTACCGCTTGCCACGTGTTCCCAGAATCCTTTGCGGTTTTACCCCTGAATGATGTCACATTTTCAATCTCTATAGCACCCTGACTGCCAACAGGTATCGGGATGATACCTATTGGAAGTCAGGCCCTGTCAGACGCTATGGTCGTTCAGTGGGTCCTGGTGCATGACAATGGCCTCATGTGGTGAGAGTATGCAAGCTGTTCCTGGAGGATGAAAGACGTGATACCACTGACTAGTCAGGCCCCTATGTTCACCAGACCTAATCCAACAGTATACCTCAGGTACTTGTAAAATGTACTACATTCAGTCCATCCAACCTTGTTAGATTGCACCTCCAACGGCCCAGGAGCTCACTGATGGCCTGGTCTTGATCTGGGAGGAGATCCCCCAGGACACTGTGCTTAATCTCATTAGGAACATGTCCTAATGTTGTTAGGCATACATACAAGCATGTGGGGGCCACACAAACTACCAAGTTTGAGTTGCTGCAAGGAAATGTCAGCAAAATGGACTAACCTGCGCACATTATTTTTTCACTCTGATTTCATTGGTTTCATTTCCAATGAATGTCCTTTCATTGCTAACACATTACCCAGTTCATATTAGTAGATTAGTAGATATCTAGCATGGTTTTTACCCCATTGGGATCCAATGTTTTCAAAGTGTTCCTTTAACTTTAAGCAGTGCATATATATACATATATAATGTGTGAGTATCTCTGTGTGTATAGCCATGAAGAAGAAAGTACATCCCCTTTCAATTTGAAGGCTTTATATAATTAGGTCATAAAAAAAAAACCTTATCAGGTCTTAAAATTAGTGAAATCCATCTTAAGATGAACAACAACACAAGACGTACTGTTTCATTATTTACATTGTGCCTGTACATTGTGGTTTTGGCTGGTGGAAGAGAGGGTTGTTTCACTGTGCCTTCAGGTCAGGGAATGGGTTCGGTCGTTTGGCGCATAAGCACAAACAACAGTTCAGAGTACCCAGCCTTCTTGGAGTCACTGGGTGGGGTGCTTCATCTGGTGACTGAGATGTCCTACTGGGAAACTTCAATGATCAGGTCCACTAGTCCGTGATTGATTTTGCGACCCTATCATCAGATCTGTGGCTGTATGTTCTGGAAAATCAGGTGAAGTGAGGAGCTCAGCTGTCAACTGATCATCACCTGGCGGTGGGTTTAATCAGGTGGCGGCGAAGGATGCTGGACAGAATTGTGAAGGTGTGCTGAAAACACCTGCCAGAAGCCCTGGTTCATGAGATCTTCGACTCTCACCTCCAGCCTTCCGAGGGACGAAGGAATGCTGCTGGAGGTTGGTGGAGGTTGCTCAACAACCTCCACTGTTGGGCATGCTGAAAGGGGCAAGGTGGTTGGTACCTGTTATGATGGTAATCCCCAAACCAGATGGTGGGTGCTGGAGATGAAGGGAGCGATCAAGCTGAAGAAGTCCTACAGGGCTTGTGTAGCCTTAGGGACTTTGGAAGCAGCTGACAGGTACCAGCAGAGCCACATACCTTTCAGCTGTTTTTGTGCTCGGGTGATAGATGAAGCAAAATCTTATGTGTGGGAGGAGTTCAGTGAGGCCATGGAAAAAGACTGCCTCAAAGTGGTTAGGAATCCTAAATTCCTAAAGGCCCTGGGTTGTCCTGGTTGACGCATTGCATGGAAATCTGCAGATGTGCCTCTGGGGGCTTTAAGAAGGTGGGCTAGAGTGTGTACTTCAACCACAGGGGGATCACACTCCTCAGCCTCTCTGGGAAGGTCTATAGTAGTGTAGTGGAAAGTTAATTAATTAGTCAAACCTCGGATACAGGAGGAACAGTGCTGTTTTCGTACTGGTCGTGGAACACTGGACCAGCTCTTCATCCTCCTACGGATATTTCAGAGTGAGTGGGAGTTTGCCCAGCCAGTCTACATTTCTTTTGTGAACTTACTGGTCGATCTACATCCCTACCCTCACCTATGATCATGAGCTACGGGTAGTGACTATAAGAATGAGATCACGGATATACAGTGGTGTGAAGAACTGTTTGCCCCCTTCTTTTCACATTTAGATGTTTCAGATTATCAAACTGGCAATGAGCCACAGCATCTCAGTGGAATTCAGGTCAGGACTTTCATTAAGCCACTTTGTAAGTATTAAGAGGTGGACTTGCTGGTGTATTTTGGATCATTGTCATGCTGCAGAACCCAAGTGCACTTCAGCTTGGGGACACAAACATATGTCCGGACATTCTCCTTCAGGATGTTTTGGTAGACAACAGAATTCATGGTTCCATTTACACCACAATTCTTCCGTCCTGAGGCAGCAAAACAGTCCTGGAACATCACACTACCATCACCATATTTTACTGTTGGTATGATTTTCTTTTCTGAAATGCTGTGTTACTTTTACACCAGATCTAACGGGACACACACCTTCTAAAAAGTTAAACTTTTGTCTCATCAGTCAGTCCCCAGACTATTTTCCCAAAGGTATTGGGAATCATCAAGATGTTTTCAGGCAAAACTGAGACAAGCCTTTATGTTCCTTTTACCAGCAGTTGATTTGTCTTGGAACTCTGCCATGAAGGCCATTTTTGCCCAGTCTCTTTCTTATGATGGAGTCATGAACACAAACTGAGGCAAATGAGGCCTACAGCTCTTTGGATGTTGTTCTGGGGTCTTTGTCACCTCTTAGATGAGTTGTTGCTGTGGTCTTGGGTTAACTTTGGTCGGCTGGTCACTCCTGAGAAGGTTTGCCACTGTTCCTTGTTTTCGCTATCTGTCGATAATGGCTCTCACTGTGGTTCGTTCGAGTCCTACAGGTTTAAGAAATGGCTTTTCCTTTTCCAGACTGAGAGATCTTAATTACTTTTTTTGTCACCTGTTCCTAAATTTCCTTGGATGGCAGCATGATATCTGGTTTTGAGGATCTTTTGGTGTACTCTACTTTGTCAGGGAGGTCTTATTTATGTGATTTCTTGATTGAAAACAGGTGTGACAGTAGTAAGGCCTGGTTTTGGCTAGAGAAATCAAACTCAGCTTTTCAACGATGTGATACACCACAGTAAATTTATGTTTACTAACTGTAACTAAGAGCATCTTTAGGATTAAGGGTAATTAGCAGCCAGGTGCTGCTAAGGCAGTGTAATTTATTAACTGATCATTGTCAAATATGACTACAAAAACTGAAGTTTTGGCAGTTTGCTTGTTGGGAGCTTTCATATCTGTATTAACACAGTGCCAAAGAGAAAACATCAGTGGAAACAGCGGTGACAGAGACTATTCGCAAGTGGGAAACGCTCAAAATAGTTGCCAATTTTTTAAGGAGTGGATGTTCATATAGTACAAACAAATTCAGGCACAAAAGATTCATGAATCACTGATTTCTGAATACACACTGTTGTAAATGAGGCCGAATGTTTTTAAGGCATGCAAGGCCAAACTGGAGATGTCAGTCCATAATGCACACCTGGCGAAACCAAACAACATATCGACACAAACGCTTCATACCAACTACTATAGGCACAGTGGTGAAGGGGCAGCCACAGGACCAGCGCACCTTGCAGACAACATGAACTCCTCTGTATACCACCATTCTCGAGTCAAATATTTGGGAGGCCTTCTGTTCGACAGCCCAAACAGGGCCAATGCAACGGGTTAATGAGTAAAGTACATTAGCAAATCTACAAGAGAACAGCTAAAAAACAAAACTATCAAGGTTTTGCAATGGCCCAGTCAAAGTCCAGAATCCATTCTGATTGAATTGCCATGGCTGGACTTTTCTGGATATTTCTTGTCAGTTATTGCAGATCCAATAATCACACGCTGCTTCTGCATTTTGTCTTAAAGTGTGTTAAATAAATGACATCATTCAATATGCCATGTGTTGTTCATCTGAGGTTGCATTTAATCATTTTAGAACCTGATAAGGACAATTACGATCTTTGCATTCAAAGGGGGCGTACTTTCTTTTTAACAACTATATACATGTAACCTTTTGAAAATATTATATCAGAACTGTGAGGTGAAAAAAACAAGTAAGAGAATTGAAAGGTTTGTTTACCACATGACTAAAATGAAATTAACCCTATCCCTAATTGCTGGGTGACCTGGTGAATGTTAATGTTTAAAACCCAAACTGGAAAGCTGCAGACCAAAGCAGGGAGCTGAACGATGCTTTAACACATGTTGAGCTGAAAGCAGCGGCATTGTTTGTGTTAAATTACTGATAACAGTCTGTAGGTTTATGATGACCCGTGACACCTTTCACTAGACATACAATACCTTATTCTAAAATCTTAAAGTGTGCAACTTTAATAGAGGTCTAGTCTACAATTTTATTTGGTATCTGGTTAGACATATTCAATCTATTCATTGCAGCCCTGAATGCCAGAAACAGACAGAAACTGTGGCTGAGAACACAGAGGGGAGTTGTACAATTCACAACAATTAACAACCAGCACAATACAATCTCCAGTACTGAGACACAACAATCAGCTGACATAAGTTTAACTGTAAGATTCGGGGGTGTGGGTGGCAGATGGAGGTGTGCTGTGCTGGGGGGACTACTAGTCATTTTCTAATTTTCACAATGTGCCAGACACTGTACAAATCATGAGGGGGAGCCATAGATCAGCAGGTTGTGGCAGGAAGACTGTGATTCCACCACTTCCGCCTTGTCTTGATTTTCTTTTATTTTAAAATGTATTTATTTATTTTTTAATTCTAAAACTCTTCATCAAAGTATCATAATGAGTTTGCTTATTGTTAAAAAGAATGACAAGATACATTTTACCTTAAAATTACAAGGGGAGTAATATTTATGTATCTTCAATACAGATCTTCTACAAAGATCAGTTACAGACCCAGAGGTATTATAAAAAGCACCAAGAAGACTTTGGTAATAACTGGCTACCTCTAGAATAGTTGAAGCAAAAAAAGTTGCTTCAAGCACTGAGCAGGTTGAGGACATCCTTAGAGGTCCACACTCAGGACCTGGACAGAACTGACACAACATGTGTGTGTGCGTGCGTGCATGTGTGTGTGTATGTGTGAGAGAGAGAGAGAGAGAGGCCAACCAACACACAAGAAAATGGCAGAAGGCATAATTACCACGCTCATGAGTGATGACTGAGGGAGGAAAGAAAGTGCAGTAAACCAAAATAAGAACAGGAAAACAGGGGGAAGAAAGAAACAGAGAAAGAAAGTAAGAAAGAAAGTAAGAAACAAAGGAAAAGATTACATATAGGGAAAAGAGCTCTTTTTTTCGTCATGTGGAATAAAAAAAATATGTATTAAAAGAAAACCTAAAATATATAAAAATATACCACCAGAACCTTTTTTATTTGCTTTTGTCATCAATGATATGCATTTACAGTACTATGTAAAAGTCCTGAGGGACAAAGACAGGCAAAAACAGTTTGTACAGTGTTAATCATTTTGAAAGTCAACTTTTGGTATGACTTTTAGTCTTCAACGTAGCCCGAAATCTAGCTTTCTTATCATTTCCTAATGTAGTCTTCAGGGATAGGAGCACTGTACAAGGTGAAACATTGTATAATACACTGTCAGTAACACTAATATACATTTTTATATTTAGATAATCAAATTATAATTTTTAATGTGTTGACTACTATACTACTAATCAAACTAAGAGGAATACTGTACTTTTTTCATGGAGTTGGGAAGAGTGGCGACATATTTTTATGGTTTGAAAAGTCTTTGTAATGTTTACAAACAAGAGATGTACAAGACAAATCATCAGCACGCTTGTACATCAGAAAATCATACTTGATAATGCACGCAAACCAGCAACACTGAATTACCACCTCATTTACACAGGAAAAAAACAACAAAAAACCTTTTTATTGATTATAACGAGCAATG
This sequence comes from Simochromis diagramma, assembly GCF_900408965.1. Taxonomy (NCBI): domain Eukaryota; kingdom Metazoa; phylum Chordata; class Actinopteri; order Cichliformes; family Cichlidae; genus Simochromis; species Simochromis diagramma. Next base: position 879,338 of record NW_024386953.1, read on the forward strand.
TGAAAAATAAATGGTGGCTCTCTACAATCTTAATGTTTCTACAGTGTTGAAGGTTATTTCAGAATATTGTGTTGTTTTAAAAGCAGCTTTAAACTGACCATCTTTAGGTTAATTAAATATTTTAACTAGACCTAGATAAGTTAAGTATTTTAATATTAACATTCTCTATGCTTTCAATAGGTAGAAAGTTAAGGTCGTCAAACTCCATCCCGGAAAAAGAGATGTTTCATAAATTTTGGTTTTCGTTTCTGTATTTTTTCAAAATTAGCCCAAAAGGTATAAACATGGGGAATCTTACCTGATCCTTCCTCTGTCACCATTCCCAGTCCCTCTGCTTTATTTTGCCTCTCAAATGCATTTAGATCCAGAACACTAAAACAAAGACAAATATAGTGTGAATCACTACATCCATCACATTTCTGCTCTATTCATGTTTTTGTCTTGCCCTTGTTTGATGAGTGTTTTCCTTTTCCGTGGATTTATCCCATATGTGCAAGTCTCTGACCAGCAGTTTTATTCCATGTTTATGTTGAATATTGGTCTCTCATGTGGTTTTCAATGTTTTTATTTCATTGTTGTCTTGAATGCCCCATTGTCCATCTCCTTTATGTGTGTATGGTCTGTACATTTGCTCAGTCAGGCTGACATACACTCTTCCTAAATTGACATCTGGTTTATTTGAGTTGTTTGGTGGCTTTTTTTTTTCTCTGCTACAATTGTGCCTTTAACTACCTTCCTAGGAAGACTGTCAGCAAATAGAACCAAGTAAAACTTTTGTAGCCAAAATGACAAGAACCTCAACATATAAACAATAATAATTTAAACCCTGCTAAAAGAGTTTGTACAGTTCGCCATTTCCTGAAAAACAAAAGTGCTGAGCACACAAAGTTGCCCGCTAGATCAGATTAATAACATTGCACAAAGTACAACCAAATTTGCAGAAGGTGCTGGCAAATATAACAGAAATAATGATATGAAATATAACACACAACAGTACAAGAGAACACAATAACTAGAATTTAATACAATATGAATTACTGCACTATGGTAGAGTGAAGCATGTACTTGTAATGCAAAGGTAACTACTGTTTTGCTGGGCAGTCAGTCAAGATAAGTGTTTGGCAGAGTTCAGTTCTAGTATGGTTCTGGAACAGAAGCAGTTCATAAATCTGTTTGTTCATGATTACAGGGACCTGAATCGTCTGCCAAAGTGCAGTAACTTCAACAGGTAATGTGCAAAATGGAATCATGTTTTCTTCTCTGCTAAGGCAGTGAGAGCTGAAAGTTTCCCCAAAGAAGCGAGTTTAGAGTACAGCTAGTTTCTGGGAAGACTTTAAGATCCTCTGAAGGGATTTTCTGTCTGCCACTGAGCTGTCAGCACATCTTACAGAGATGCAGAATGGCAATGAAGGGGGAGTTTCTCAAGAAGTGTAATCTCTGCTGTGCCTTGATAAGTGCAGTCTCTGGACCAGGAGTGATTTTCTGAAGCTTGTATACCAAGAAACTCGAAGACAGGAACCTTTGCCACACAGTCTCCATCAATGTGTATTGGGTTATGATATTTGTTGTGCCTCCAGTAATCTATCACGAGTTCTTTGGTTTTGGTAGAGCTAAGGGTTGTTCTCTGTATCCCATCCTGGGGCTTCATCTACAAAGGCTGTTACATCTTCTTCTGAGATGTGCCAACCACAGTCTTCTCATCATCAAACTTAGTTGTGGTGTGTGGAAAATTGATTGGGATGCAGAGGGTAGAGAGGATGTAAAAGGAGGTTCAACACACAGCTTAATAATGCTGGTGTTCAATGTGACAGTGAAAGAGAAGCAGGGGCCTAATCTAACCATCTGGATGCGATTAGTCAGAAGGTCACTGATCCTGTGGTAGACAGGTGTGAAAGTTGTAAGCCAGTAGGTTTGGTGACCAGATGGACAGTAGTGAAAGCTGAATCTAAGTTTACAAAGAGTATCCTTACATATCTTCACTACTGCTCAAGATGGCATAACGCAGTATACAAGGCAGTGGAGATGTCTTGGTGCATGGAAAACTACTTTTATCACATCTCTCTTTTTTTCACATAACACAACAAAGAGTTAGACCCTCTACATGATGACAACAAATACTTGCTTCAGCCCTGAAATAGGAAATCTTATTTATACCTGCATGACTGCATGAGACCAGCCAGACTCTGAAAGAAACCCACGTCCTTCTTGTCCTTCAGATAATCTAACATTTTCTGTTGAAGATGACACAGTGAAAGCACAATAAGATACTGGAGTTTACTCAGATTTGACAAAAAACAGTCTACATCTGTCATCAAAATAAAAATACTGGTGGTGGTACCCCTCAGCCTCCTAGTAGATACACCTACAGTATGTATTTCAAAATCTTACATCCCCTTCTTCTCAAGTTATCGGATTCGCAAGGTTTTCCAAAAACCTGATCTCTGACTTCTAACTTTGAGGTCAAGGACACTGAGATTCCAACTTGTCCGAGATTTTTACTACTCCTATGTTATCAGTGTCAAAGTCCTGGATGACTTACTTCTCCAATTATCACATTCACAAGACTTTCAGAAAACTTGACCTCTAACCTTAACCTTCAGGTCAAGGTCAATGAGGTTCAGACTCTTATGAGATTTTTAGTAGATCTGTGTGGAAGGGTGGGGTCTGTGGCTCAGTTGCAGGGGAGGGGTGGTGCAGTTGGTTTAGAGGGCAGTGCGACGGGAGACTGGCCAACAGAGTTGGAGATCATCAGGGAGGCCCAGATGGCAGCACTTAGCCTTCTGGTTGTAGCAAAAACTTACTTTCCTGATGTCCATTGAGTGATCCTAGATCTGCTTCACCACCCTAAGACCACTCCTGTTGGTTCTGGATGGAGCTGAGGGATTGGCCATTTGCCTATGCCAGGTGGCTCCATAAGGCGGTGGCCAGGTGCCTGCAGACTGGCCCAATGAAGGGGAAAGGCTGCTGAATATGCTAACATTGGAGAAGTTCACGAGGTGGCTCACAGTGGAAAAAGTGGAACGGGGTCCATTTTCATGTGATACTGGCTGAGGATCACCTGGCGCCGCAGGAGCTGGTGTGGCAGCCGCAGCTGGCAGCAAGTTGGCTTGTCCGGGCCCGGAGGAGGAGACCCTGTGAGGTCCCACTGTAGCCAGCAGCTGTAGTGCACTGGCTGCCAACATTTAATGGCACCAATATGTAATGACACTTCTCCCTGTGTGGGTTCTCTTGCGTCCCTCAATGAGAGCAGCACATTTGTTGGGGCAGGAGTGCTGGAGTTGCGGCTGGGACATGTCCACTGGGAGTGCCCGCTGATGGAGATGGGGCGAGTGTTCCATGTCACTGGCCCTCCAGCGACTTCCTCTGGTCCAGGAGTATACAGTACTCTAGTAAGGTGCCAAGTGGGTACAGACCGGGCTATGGTGGACTCGGGCTCCACGCAGGCACACCCAGTTGATGGTGCAGAAAAGCCATTGAGAAATGATCTTACAGGCAGCTCATTATAACCCAATTTCTGGCCACATGCAATAAAAAAGGGAACAAATCATGGCCTGTTTTTTTTTGGGGGGGTTTTGGCATTTGAAGGGATGTGCGCCTGTGGTGTGCATCCAGCCCAGGATGTTGTACTCAATACCACTAATGGAGGGTCCATTTAAGTGCACTGGCATGGATCTCATCTGGCCATTTCACCATAGTGCATGAGGGTATGACTTTGTATTACTTTTGGTGGATTATGCAACAGATATTCTGAAGTAGTGGCATCCTGGAAGAGACACTGATTGACCAGGGCTTCATGTCTTGTACACTACAAGAACTGTTTAATTACTGTCCATCAAATATGTTTGGCCAAGCATCCATCACCCTCAGAATGACGGGTTGGTAGAGCGGTTGAACTAGACTGGAAAGTCTATAATTTTTAAGTGTATTCATTAGGATGAGCAAAATAGAGATTGCAGGCTAGACTCTCATTTTTTTAGGGACTAGTAAAGCGCTATACAAATACAGGCCATTTACCTGTACAATTGGGGAGCTTGGCTGAGACAATTTTCACTGGGAGTTAAAGTACTTGTATTGCTCCCTTTATCCATCTCAAAATTACCTGCCAAGCGGCAAGAACTATTGGTCACAGAGTGAGTGTGGGATGTTGACTATGAAAAGATGCAGTCGGACAGGGTTGCAGGCTCTCCCCTGCATGGTCACACCACTCTCACAGAGTACCATTTTGAGATGTGCATTGGGGTCTCAGTGCATTCACACCCTTATAGATTGCCTAAGCAGAAAAGACAAATTACTCAGAAAGAATTGGCTGTAATCCTGGAGATAGGGGTGATAGAAGAGTCACAAAACGTCTGGTGTAGCCCCATAGTTTTTGTGGTGTAGAAAGCTGGGTCTATATTGTTCTGCGTGGACTACCACAAGGTGAAGGAGGTGTCACAGTTTGACGCTTACCCCATGCCTCAGGTACAAGCTTATGGATTGGTTAGGTACTGCTCGTTTTATCATTATGCTGGATTTAATCAAGAGCTACTGGCAGACTTGTCTCTGGACAAAAAAATGGCCTTCTCCAGTCCATACAGATTGTTCCAATGGTCACACTTCCATTGGCTTGTTCAGAGCCCCAGCCACTTTCCAGCACTTCACAGACAGGATGCTGTGTCCACATGCTGCATACACCACTGCCTAGCTGGATGATCATCCATGGATCCATGGACCATCCATGGTGACATCGAATCATATGCAGCAGGTGGCCTGCAGCCCTGGAGTCCCTGTGCAGGGCACAAGGCCAACATGAAGAAGTGTGCGGTTGGACAGAGGGAGGTACAGTATCTGGGGTACCACCTGGGAGGCAGGCAGTTGCAATGGAGAAAACCACAACCACTGCAAGCTGCCCGCATCTCGGGGCCAAAAAGGAGGTGAAGTGGTTGCTGGGGCTGGCTGGTTACTATTGTTGGTTCATCTCAACATTTGCGGAGGTCACCAGTCCCTTGACTGATCTCCCCTATAAGGGTGAACCAGATCTTGTCCAGTGGACGGAGCAGTGCCAGACAGTGTAAGGTAATGAAGACTTTTTCTTCCCTTGTGTTCTGCAGACTGACACGTTGAGCAGAGGGCTGGGGGCTGTTTCATCCCAGCAAGTAAGAGGGGTCGACCATCACGCTGTCTACATCAGTTGGAAACTCTCAGAACAAGAAACCAGGTAGAGCATAGCAGTGCCTGGCGATCCAGCGGGTGGTGGACTCTCTTCGTTATTACCTCCCAGGAGGTAATAACGAAGAATTACCCTCTGTTCAGATCGTGCCCCGCTGCAGTGGCTCCACCACATGAAAGATGTCAATGCCTAGATCACCCAGTCATATCTGGCTTGCCAGCCTTATAAGTTCAAGGTGATCCACAGGCCAGGGCCCACATAGTCGGGGCTGATTTTCTCTCCAGGGGAATTTGTAGGGCTATGTGGTGGGCCGTGGACTGTGCCTCAGCTGCGGGGGAGGGGTGGTGCAGTGGGTTCAGGGAGCAGTGCCAGGACCTAGAGGAGGGACAGGAACTGAGAGCAGATGGCTGCGCATGAGGAGGCACCTTCAGTAAGAAATCTGGTGATAACAACCCGGTAAGGCTAAATTGTAAATAAAGAACAGTGCATCTTAAAACACTGTGTGTCTTGCTGGGCAACATAACACAAAGGTGTGTTGCAGTACACCATAGTATCAATTTCAGCCCTTTTGCGCTGCATTCTCAAGATTTTCATAAAATTTGACCTCCGAACCCTGACCTTGAAGCCAAGGTTACTGAGATTTGAACTCATCTGATATCTTTAATAGATACACCCATGGTGTCAATTTCAAAATTCTATGTTGCATCGTTCTCAAGTTCATTCACAAACGTAGGTGTCCACGTCGCCTGTCCACCCAGGGTGATGACAAAACCTTTTACAACTGAGAGGTAAAAATCTATGAGAAAATTTTTAAATTTCAGTGGAATAGATGCATTATATTTCACACTTGTACCAGTTACTTTGAATATGCTTTGTAAAAATAACATTTGAAAATAGATAATATAGCTATAATCCAGCAGTCAATATAAATAGCAGTGAAGTAGCGAAGCATTACCTGCTGTACGGTTGAGTTCCCACCATTGAGAATAGCTATGCCCAGTTTCAGAGTAGATGCCACCATGGGACCCATCTCACCTGGAGGAGAGGAACACCCACTTGAAATGACTCACTAGCATTTGTTAGCTTTTTAAATTTGTTTATAACAAAGAACAATTGAATTCTAACACAAACAAAAACTTTTATTATTTTACTGATATTTTTTTGCACAGCATATTTTTAAACCAGAATGTCAGAGAGGTATTAACACATCCTGATTATTATCGGTTACAGTTCACATATTGTTATAATGTGAGAAGTACAGAAAAAAATCAACTGAAAAATCGAGAAGGCTCCCAAACAGTCATATCCAGAACAAATTACTTTTAACACATCAATGAGTAAGCAGGCATAGGGATTGGACAGCCTGGTTCTATCACAAGGGCCGTAATATATTTGCCACCGCTGAGTTACAGTAAAGAGTAGGGGGCGATAGCCAAGACTTACCTTTACTAGCACTGATGGTTTGGAGCACCATCTCAGCAGCGCCACGGTCGTGCAGCCGAGCCTGCTGATACAACAGCTTCTGCTTCTCCATCTCTTTTTCCTTTGTTAGAAAGGTGACGCATATCATTGCAGACCATCTAAAAATGAAACTGCTAAAAACTAGAGACTAGTGGAAGATTCAAGACCGATTGATCACCTACTTCAAAACTCTTCACTTCTCCATCGTCATCCTCTTCATCATGGCAACTCTGAAGGAAGGGAGAAAGGTGAAAAAAAAGCATACAAACTACAGACTGTTTACTTAGGATAGATATAGCCACATCAGCGACGGGAAGTTCCAAAGCACTGAGGCATCAAACTGAGTGTTTACGGTGTGACCATCTTTGGTTTTTTAAACGAGATGTTACGAATGATGGGGAGGGCCGGTATCTGCTGCTTTGTGCAAAGATGAACAGGATGAAACTTGCCAGAGTACTACAAAATGACCTGCAGCAGGCCCATCCATCCATCCATCCATCCATCCATCCATCCATCCATCCATTTTCTTCCAATTATCCGGGGGCAGCAGCCTAAGCAGAGAAGCCCAGACCTCCCTCTCCCCAGCCACCTCCTCCAGCTTGTCCAGGGAAACACCAAGGCGTTCCCAGGCCAGCCGAGAGATATAATCTCTCCAGCGTGTCCTGGGTCTGCCCCGGGGCCTCCTCCCGGTGGGACATGCCCGGAAAACCTCACCCAGGAGGCGCCCAGGAGGCATCCTTGTCAGATTCCCGAACCACCTCAACTGGCTCCTTTCGATGTGGAGGAGCAGCGGCTCTACTCTGGGCCCCTCCCGAATGGCTGAACTTCTTGCCCTATCTCTAAGGGAGATGCCCGCCACCCTTCGGAGGAAGCTCATTTCTGCCGCTTGTATTCACAATCTCGTTCTTTCGGTCACTACCCACAGCTCGTGACTATAGGTGAGGGTAGATCGACCGGTAAATTGAGAGGCCACTGACATGAATGTCTCTGATCAACAATCAACAAACGACTTTATGATGGTGGCCTGGGGACATAGCTTCCTCTTGTCAACCCTCTGCTGACTGCCCAGCACTGTAGAGCCTGTCTGGCATTTGCCGTAGAATACCAGAATGGTCCACCACTGGTGCCCTATCCTTTTCACAGATGATAGCAGGTTCACCCTGAGCACATGTGACAGATGTGAAAGGGTCTAGAGAAGCTGTGGAGAACATTATGCCGCCTGTAACATCGTTCAGTATGACTGGTCTGGGGGAGGCATATCCATGGACAGACGCACAAACCTCTAACAGACTAGGTAATGGCACCCTGACTCCCATTAAGTAATGGGATGAAATCGTTGGACTCATTGTCAGACCCTATGGTGATGCATTGGATCCTGGGTTCCTCCTAGTGCCTGACAATGCCTGGCATGTAAAGTAAAGTAAAATAAACAATATAAAAAGAATCTTTGCCAGGCAAAGTGTGCATGATTGAGTCTCACATGCTTTAATTTTTTATTCGATGTGTAGGTGTTCACCACAAAGAGTTTTTTTTTATTTTGGGGAACCTGGTTGGTCCTAAAGCTAAAGACACCATTCTTTGTGTTTATATATGTCATGATCCAGATGAGTGTTCAGTGGTTTTCTGTCCTGGCCTTGCGCTCTGCATCTGCCTTTTGGGGTGGAGCCCTGGTTCAACACCTACACTTCTCCACGTGTTTTCCATCTGTGGCATTCAGCAAGACAGTATTTAAAACCAGTGTTGCCATCAGTTCTTCACCCCTTCGTTTCTTTGTTCATGCCAAGTACTTGATCTCTTTTGTGCCTTTAGCAATCTCGTCAAGTCACCACCTTACTCCTTCCTCTGGACGCTGGTCTCCACAGTCAAATCCCAGCTTCATTCTGCAACTTGCTTCTCTCGACTTAAATTACTCACTGCTCTCACCTGCCTGTCCTCCTGCCTGCTGCTTCCTCTGGATTACTAGAATGCAAGGTTGGAACCCAACTCACTCATTCAACACTCAGACGGCTACCCACCTCCAGAGCAACCCCTGCCACGTATTCATGTCTCACCATAGTTTATTCTGTGATTTCAATAAAACTTGTGAAATCTTATTTACGCTCTGTATTGTGTCTGCACTTATGTTCACTCCCACGTACTGGTCTCCCGGCCTTGACAGCATAAAGTGTCTGAAGAAATATACCCAGCAGACCCAATTCAGACTGCAATCACTAAGCAGTGATATATTAACAGTGTCCTAAACCAACAACAACTCTACCATCCAGAAGACTAGTTACTAGTAACTGCTAGTGCTACTGTTAACAGTGCAGCTGCTAACATTTGGTTAATTTGCCACAGTTTGGTGCATCTGTTTTTCATTTCTTTTTCCTCTCTTAGCTTTTCAGGCCACACTAAACTATTCTACACTGAAGGTAGGGGAGGTGCCAGTTGCAATAAGTGATTTGATTAGGCAGTACAGCACCCTGCAAGTAATCCATCAGCCCAAAAGCATCAGCCCTGGTCTATGACATAAACAGCACACAGAACAATAACCGTTTTTTTTCACAGTCTATGCTAAGCCAGCTATGTGAGTCTCAATTCAAAAGTGTTGGTACTCAGCAACAGATACCTTAGCCATGATGTCTGCGTAGGCCATGTAGAGATTATCCTCATCCAGTTTACTGCAAAAACAAACACATTCACAAAAGTTAGCACAATTATAGCTGTATTAAGGAAAATTATTTTGGTGCACCACGGACTGAAATGACATCTTCTCATTTAATAGTTTTTCATTATTTTTATGAATATTTACATGTTTTATATTTCAGATATTTTAAAATATCTACCCTTTGCTTTGATTACTGCTTTGCACACTCTTGGCACTCTCTCTCTGAGCTTCATGAGGTCGTCACCAGAAATGGTTTTCCAAAAGTCTTGGAGTTCCCAGAGATGCTGAGCACCTGTTGGTCCTTTTGCATTCACTCTGCGCTCCATCTCATCCCAAACCGTCTCCATTGGGTTTAGGTCACTGTGACTGTGGAGGCCAGGCTGTCTGGTGCAGCACACCATCACACCTCCTCCTCCATGCTTCACAGTGGGAACCATGCATGTGGAGACCATCGTTCACCTTTTCCTCGTCGCACAAAGACACGTGGAACCAAAGATCTCAGATTTGGACTCATCAGACCACAGCACAGATTTCCACTGGTCTAATGTCCATCCTTCTGTTTCTTGGATCAAACAAATCTCTTCTGCTCGTTGCTTTTCCTTAGTCGTGGTTTCTTAGCAGCTGATTGACCATAAAAGCCTGATTCACACAGTCTCCTCTGAACATGTAGAGATGTGTCTGCTACTGGAGCTCTGTGTGGCATCTATCTGGGCTCTAATCTGAGCTGCTGTTAACTTGTGATTTCCGAGCCTGGGGACTCGGATGAATGTATCCTCAGCAGCAGAGGCGACTCTTGGTCTTCCTTTCCTGGGGCGGTCCAGTTTTGTCATAGCATTTTTTTGTGACTGCACTTGGGGACACATTCAGAGTTTTAGCAATTTTCCAGACTGACTGATGGGCTGTCATTTCTCTTTACTTACCTCATTGGTTCTTGCCATATTATAAAGTAATACAGTTGTCAAACAGGGCTGTCAGCTGTGTACCAACCTGACTTCTGCACAACACACCTGATGGTCCCAACCCCATTAAGAAGGCAAGAAACTCCACAAATGAACCCTGACAGGCACACCTGTGAAATGAAACCATTTCAGGTGACTACATCATGAAGCTCTTTGAGATAGCTGTGCTTGAAGCTGTTGTCCTGTGAGCCGTCTATCAAACAAGCTGTTAACTCTCAGAAACTTGTCCTCTGATTCAGTCGTGTCTTTGGGTCTGCAGACCTCTTCTTGTCACAGTTTGTTTCTCAGTGCGTTTGACGGTGAAGGAAATTGTACTCACTGACACTTTGACTTTCTTTGTCAGGACAGACGCACATTTTTAAGTGTTATGATGGTCTCTCTCTCTTCCACTGTTAATGGTCTTTTTCTCACCATTTTTGTAGCAACACACTACTTTCTGCAGTACAGTACTGTTCAGCTGATGCTCACTAGGGTATGGCACCACAGTGTGTTCAACACTGCTTTATGCAGACAGAGGGGGTTGGAACACCTGTAGGAATTAGTAGCACCAGCTTTCAAGGCTTGATCAACCTTCACTGCTGCAGAACAGCTTTGAATTGTTAACCCATGTTGTGTCCTTGAAAAAGGCCTTTTGGTATAAATTTGAAATGTACATTATTTTTCAGTTTTGGGTAATCTAACCTCTGGCAGCTCACCACTTACCTTTGTGCCATTTCAAGCTATTCATTGGACTTTAATGACTTGAACTGCAACAAATAACTGGAAAAATAGGGACTTTTAACAGGTAGTGTGTAAAATACACACCATTTTTCTGTTAGGGCTGTTCTGCTGAACAGCTGGATGAGCTGATGCAGGGGATCTATGTGTTTGTGTTTCTGCCCCTCCTCTTCCTCAGATGGCTCCTGTTCACCTGGTTTCTGAAATCAACACACATTCACAAAGTGCTAAAACTCTGCTATACACTGAAGAAATTAACACACAATTTGCCTTCAAAACAAGTACAAATTCCAGAGTAGTCAGAAGAATTCCACTTGTTTTGTTTTTTTAAATGAAATTAACTTACAGCGAGGTCTTCTATGAGTTTATCTTCAAAGTAGTGCTCCTCTGTCTCGATCCAGGACTTTTCATAGCCCTGCAGGAACAAGTTTACAGCCCGGTGCCTAGTATGAGAGAGATACATGGATGACTAATAACTGTTTATCTACCCATCTTCTGCTGCTTATAAAGGGCTGCACTGTAGGTGCAACATATATCCACAATCTTTCCTCACTAGCCCGAGGTGTGGCTGTAGATGAGGGTGGGAAAATAATAAAGTGCACAATTTTAAATATTTCTTCTTCATTTTACGTGTGTGTGTGTGTGTGTGTGTGTGTGTGTGTACCTTGGCAAGTTATAGAGTGGTGCCATCCTGAAGCAAGCGACCACAGCTCTCTTCCTCTGTTTTGAAAGCAGTTTGTGCCACACAGCCTTCTTACTGCGCTGAGGATGCTCCACCTGAAGACACAAACTGAACCACTCAGTAAACTGGATATTTAGTTGGTGTACCTTACCATCTGGAAGCCATATTATCCTGGAGAAGTATGTGGTCAGCTTTAATAAAGACCAATCAGCTAGTTTAAGAGGACCGTGGGGTACCTTAAAGCTATACTCTCTACGTAGGCACAAAAATGCGCAAAATCAACTCAAACTTGAATATATAGACCTGCTCCAGGTGGAAGAGGACATGACCAATATCCAGGATTCTCTCCACAGTCTTCTCTGGGTCAGTAGTATCCTCATAGTGGTTTGGGAGGTCTCTGTACAGGGCCATCTGCCAACGAATTGCTGGGTCCTCTGACTTTGTAAGACACACAGAGGAAATGCATGACTCTATTGGCCTATTCACAAGGTTAAGCACCTTTGTGAATATATAAATATATAGTACGAACCAACATCTAGCAACTCGTTTACATCTGTCTCGACTTTAACAAAACAAAAGCCAAAACACAGAAACAGCGCATGTAAAGCTCATGATTCAGTAGCTTGTATAACTACCTTGCTGGCAATAAGTTGAATTGGTTGTTTTGTTTTTTTTGCATGACTTCATAAGTCTTTAAAATCAGTGTGGAAGAATTTTGGCCCAGCCTTGTTTATAACGTTGCTTCAGTTGATTGTTTGAAGCCATTCATTTACGCACAGCACTCTTAAGGTCCTGCTACGTTCAATATTTCAGTCACTCTAGATTGCAATCACTCTATAACTTCAGATTCAGTTCTTTTTCTGCTGGTGTGTTTGGGATCTTTGTCCTGTTTCCTGACCCAGTGTGGGTGAAGCTTTAGCTGTCAAGCAGATGGCTTCTCATATGACTCTGGAATATACAGTGTATCAAAAATAAATCATACACTTTCACAAGGCTGTATTTTAAGCTTACACTAAATTTAAAATACATGGCTGAATATAAAGTTTTACATACAAAATGTTCAATGTTTATGAATAATCAATGAAATACTTCATCCCATAGTTCACTGTAGTCACTGCAGCCACTGCTGTTGTTCCCGGTGAATGGCTGCAGAATTAAAGCACTTTGAAATTGAATGATTCTTTTTGATACAGCCTGAACTCTCCTGTACAGACGAGTTTAGTGATGTTAGTGGGATAGGAGCTATGTGGAGTGATAGAGTTCCTTCAATTACTTGTTGACAGATTGAATTTCCTATTCTATATCTTTCGGATAACCTATGATATCACTGTGAAGTAGCCTTATTTATCTTATGGACATAAAGGTTCATCAGTTCATCTAGGTTACTCTAGATTTGTGTAAAATTTAAACTGAATCTGAATACTTGACTCTAAATTTTATGACACCGACCATCAAAATCAAATCACTTCATCCTTGTGTCAAAGTAGATGTTTGTGCCAGATTTGAAGAATTTCTCTTAAACCAGTCCTTTGATATTACTTCCACAAGAATAAGATAAACTGACAACAACCTGACACCATAGCGAAATCGAAGACCAGAGGCATAATGTGTAAGTACACTTTAAGTAACTTGTGTCAGTCACAAGCCTGATTCTTTTCTTACCTTTCCTTGTAAATGTAGGTTGTTCCTGATGACCTCTCGAACTTCGTCCTCTGTGTCTTTCTGCAAAAGAATTATTAACTTCGATCAAACAACAGGTATTCTGTGACCTACAAAATGCTATAAAAGATATTTATTCAGTAAATTAGCCTTCATGCAAAATTTTACTTTTTAGCTGAAAAAGCTAACGCAGAGTTATTTTGCTGTTACTAAAGGTTTACCTCAGGAATACCAATACTGCAAATAATTTATTGTTATTGTCATACGCCTCACCCCAACCAGTCATGGTAGATAGGCGCACCTCCCTGAGCTTGGTCCTGCCAAAGGTTTTTCCTTCCCACTGGCACCAAAGCGCTTGTTTAAAGGGGGGTCGTATGATTGTTGGGGTTTTATCTGTTTTCTTTGTATCATTGTAGGGTCATTACAGTATAAAGTGCCTTTCGGCAGTCATTGTGATTTGGTGCTACATAAATAAAATTGAAATGAAATGAACTAAATTGAATTGAAATACACAGAAACAGTTAAATGAATCATATCTATTTTTATAATGAAACAGTTCTTTCTGTAATCTATTAGCACTACTATGCTACCTGAGTGAAGCGGTTCTTAGCCAGTGCGATAAGCTCTTGTTCTCCTGGAGCACAAATGTTGAGTCCCACGGGCAGCAGGCGCTTTAGAGTAGCAACAATCAAACTTGTCTGCATCGAGTATCGATCACCTTTTCTCTTCATCTTCTTCCTCTCCTGGTCTGAAACTATTCCCTGTGGCAAAGTCAAACATTAAACAGGCATCGCTTTACACTGTTAGACCTATTAAATAGTTTTAATTAATCAATTTAATTTAATTTTAAAATAAGGTCACTGGTATGCACATGTCCTCAAATGTGTCCAGCATCTATGTGTCTGTACCTTTGACATCTTGCACTTGGTGTCAGTGATAAGGAAGGACATGTTGTTAATTTCATTCTGGACCACAAAGTTCTGCTCTTCTCTCTTGAAGTTCTGTAGACAGAAAACAGGACTTCCTTAAATTAAAGCACAGTTGTATTATGTGTTGTACTGTCTTTGAAAAGAAGGCAACTGGACAATATTTTTGGTTTGTAAAGACATTTTACTTCTCATTAAGAGGCTTCTTCAGTTCTAAAACAACTGATGAGAGTCCCAGGTATTTAATACCTATTGGCATTGTGGTCCTGGGGTCAGTGACCCACTGTGACCATGTGAGTCACCTTGAGTCAAGGTATGAAAAAATTCATGGGTCTAACAAGGTATTCATGGGTGTGAATACTGTGAGATTATTATGCTATCATATGTTATCCTATGGCTGTAATCGAAATGAGTGAATCATGATACTGCTGAAAGCCACACCATACTTCTTATTATAGAGAGTATAATCAGTATGTAGTTTTCGTTTTCATTATACTTCTGAATTAAAAGAATGTGAAAATCATTAGATTTGTTAGATAGGTTCGTATTATCCTATCCTGTGATTTACTGTGAATGAGTTACACTGTTTTATGACATTTCATACTGCTGAGTTAAGAAGAGAATATTGTGTGCAGAGAGCACAGAGCACATTCAGCTCCACCCCCACCTTTGTTGGAAGCAGAAAAACAGGGAGCCAAAGGTCATAACTCAGGCTCACTGAGAGTTAGAAAGTATGTATGTTTAGGTTTTTACGACTAGGTGGGGGCCACCAGAGGCTATAAGAGTTTGAGTAACGCTCCATCATTTTGAGATTTTGCTATGACCCTCTGCATGCATATCTCCCCATCCAGATGGTTTATGCTCATAAAGTGTTGAATTGTATGGAATAAAAGATTGTTGATTGAGCATTGATACACCGAGTATAGTCTTTCCTTCAGCCCAAAGATCAAAAGAAAAACCCCCCACCATGTGAGCTATGCTTGCAACTTGCAGACAGCAACATTTATATATTTAATTACATGAAGGGCATTTTCCATCCTTGTTTTCAAGTGAGCTCCTGTCATTGATGACGCACTTCCTAATTTATAATGTGAATCTACTGATGTCAGATGCCAGCAGCAGTAATATAGTGCATTATATAGCTTTCTATCCAGTGAATTAGCATAGAAGTAGCTTTGATGGTGTTTTTCCTGGAAACTTTAATAAAAGTATAAAATCACTGCTAAATGCTTTAGTCTAACAATAAGTTAGGTTAAGCTTTTAACTCATTACTCATCTTTTCAGGTAAACTCTCCATTAGTTGTTTTTAAACTGAAGAACACATAGATCACGATTGATGGTGAACAGTTAAGCATCTTTTGTCATTTTTCTCCACCAAACTGGATTTTACAGTCAAGATCTAATTGAAGTGAAGACTTTCAGCTTTAATCCATCCATCCATCCATCCATCTTCATCCGCTTTATCCGAGGCCGGGTCGCGGGGGCAGCAGCCTAAGCAAAGAGGCCCAGACCCCCCTCTCCCCAGCCACCTCCTCCAGCTTATCCGGGGGAACACCAAGGCGTTCCCAGGCCAGCCGAGAGATATAATCTCTCCAGCGTGTCCTGGGTCTGCCCCGGGGCCTCCTCCCGCTGGGATATGCCCAGAACACCTCACGCAGGAGGCATCCTTGTCAGATGCCCGAACCACCTCAGCTGGCTCCTTTCGATGTGGAGCAGCAGCTGCTCTACTCTCAGCCCCTCCCGGATGGCCGAACTTCTCACCCTATCTCTAAGGGAGAGGCCAGCCACCCTTCGGAGGAAGCTCATTTCTGCCGCTTGTATCCGCGATCTCGTTCTTTCGGTCACTACCCACAGCTCGTGGCCATAGGTGAGGGTAGGGACGTAGATCGACCGGTAAATTGAGAGCTTCGCTTTTACACTCAGCTCCCTCTTCACCACGACGGACCGGTGCAGCGTCTGCATTACTGCAGCCGCCACACCAATCCGTCTGTCGATCTCCGGCTCCCTTCTCCCATCACTCGCGAACAAGACCCCGAGATACTTGAACTCCTCCACTTGGGGCAGGAACTCATCCCCGACCCGGAATGGGCACTCCACCCTTTTCCGGCTGAGAACCATGGCCTCAGATTTGGAGGTGCTGACCCTCATTCCCGCTGCTTCACACTCGGGTGCGAACCGTTCCAGTGCGAGCTGGAGGCCCTCACCCGATGAAGCCAACAGAACCACATCATCCACAAAAATCAGAGATGAGATTCTGAGGCCACCGAGCCTCAGCTTTAATTCAATGGTTAATCAAATTATTGCAAATTAATACACATTTTTAGGAATTACATCAAATTTGATCCACTAGTCCTAATTTTCAGAGACTCAAAAGTAATGGGACAACTGACTGATACACTGATTTAAGGTAAGGATCACCTGTTTTGATTTCTCAAATGCATTTAACATCATCCAGCCACTCCTATTGAGGGCGAAACTACAGGAAATGTCAGTAAACATGTCCTCATGCATTACTGAATACCTCACAGACAGGCCACAGTATGTGAGACTGGCAGTGCTCAGTCTAATATGGTGTTGTGCAGTGCAGGAGCTCCGCAAGGAATTATGCTGCCAACATTCCTGCTCACCTTGTATACCTCAGACTTTCAGTACAACTCCAGGTCATACAGTCATCATAAATATTCGGATAATTGCTGTTGGCAGGAGGAGGCGCACAGAACACATATATATAATTTGTAGAATCTTGAAGAAATCTTCTACTTCTGATTGTAAATAATACTAAAGAGATCAGAGTCATTGGCTTCAGAAGGTACAGCTGAGTAAGTCTAGTACTGTACTGCATTTTGTTAGATTGTGCTGTATTATATTGATCCATTATCCATGGTACTGTATTCTATTGTACTGGGCTATACTGTATTGTATAATAGAAAGCACTTTGAGTGCTGAACTGAGTAGAAAGGAACTAAACAAGTATCACACCATTGAAAATAACTATTTATTGTACTGTAGTGTTTTGCATTGTACTGTACTGTATTTAAGGTTTCATCAAAATGTGCCTGAAGTTTACATGTGATAAATAAGCAAATGAAAAAAGGTATGTTGGCCACTTTAATTGGCCGCCTGTTTGGCCACAGTATCCATGATGCCATCTTTGTCCACCATAGTCAGAAGTCCACTTTCATCAAAGTGCTCATGGGTAGCTCATCTGCAATCAGTATATTCACCTAAACGTTTCACATTATAACAAACCTCCCGTCCACGAGTCAACATGTAGAAAAATAATTCCTCTTACATTTGCATCGACCGTTATGGTTTACTGCGCAGCTTTACTAAGAAAAAGCCAAAGCAAAGACTGCTATCTTAGTTTTCTTCAGTTTTGACAGATTGTGGTAAATGCTTAACTGCAATGTCAATAGACAGATAGCTGCTCTTCTCTTCTGTTTAATCTTGAAAATGTAATATTAGTTATTTCAGGTTTAATAAATCAGCGATATAAAGATCAATCCCAGCTGACCCTCTTAGGGACATTTTCAGTTATGTTTTTATGGGCAGCCCGGTGGTTAGCACTGTTGCCTTCCTATGTTTGCATACTCTGGTTTCCTCCCACAGTACAAAGACATGCAGTTAGTGGGTTTAGGTTACCTGGTGATTCTAAACTGCTCACAGGTGTGAATGTGAGTGTGAATGATTGTCTACTCGCTGTGTTAGCCCTGTGTCAGATTGGCGCCCTATGGCAGGGGTGTCCAACTCCAGGCCTCGAGGGCCGGTGTCCTGCAGCTTTTAGATGTGTCTGTGATCCAACACAGCTGGTTTAAATGGCTAAATGACCTCCTCAACATGTATTGAAGTTCTCCAGAGTCCCAGCAATGAACTAGTGAGCTGATTCAGGTGTGTTGGCCCAGGTCCCAAACCTGCCCTATGGGATGGATAGTTATGTTGCAGTAATTTTCTTACGTGAGACTTGGCCCAGAAGATAAAAACCTCAGCCACCATTCGGAACAGCTCCTCTGCCTCTGGATTGGACTCTTTAAGCCATCTGGCCCTGTCAGTATATCAAAACAGTTAGTGACATGCTGAAACCAATCATTCTTTTTCCAAAACTGCAGCTTCGTCTTAGTGACTAAGCTTCTGTATCAGATGGTCTAAATTCACTCCACTCAATGAGCTGAAGGTCACTTGTTCAGTCACAACACTGTACCTGTTGTAGTCAACGAATCGTATGAGGAGAGGGTAGAAGGCATACAGGTCTCTGACCAGGATAGTAAATTGGTCCATGATGAGGAGCTCTGTCTCTGACATCTCACCCCTCCCCTCCGCCTTGCTATGTTCTTCATCCATCAGCACAACAGCTGCTTTCTAAAGAATACAGTAATAGATTTTTCTATATTAAGCAGCACTGTGTGCTTTAATCTTTGTGACTATTTTATTAAGTAGTAGGAGTGTTCGCATAGTGCACTTTCTCCATTTTAAAAACATACTAACAGATATTTAGTTAAGAAATATATATAGGTAATTCAATTTCATTTAAAAACATCAAAAAAAATTACATGAAAGTGTTAGAAAAGACAACAAGCAGTGAGTGTGACCTAGTTTTATATTCTGTTAAATGAGTTGCACCACTTCCAGGCAGCAGATTATAATAAAGGTGAGACTTACTTTTTTGAGTTTCTCCATCAAGGGCAAGAAGTGGGTCTTTAACAGCTGAGGTTTGGCTTTGCTGATAATTGGCTGGGAGAAGACTTGGGGACATGAACAGAGATGGTGTTAAAACGCAAAATGTGAACGTATGTACATTTGAATATCATATAATGATTAGCAGCAGGCAAAAAGAATTAAACTAACATCAGTTTGAGGATGCTTATGTAAACTGATCCTGAGGAGAGCTTTTATTTATTAACTTTACAAAAAGTGCAGAAAATGGAAAATGAGAGAAAATGAAACACCCTCTTGCGTGAAATGTAACTTCCATTGTGTCCTCCTCTTAACACAATTACAAGAACTGCTGTTACTGACTATATTTTCTTTTTAAAAGAGGAAACCTAAATTGCAAAACACTTAAGGGGCTCATTACACAAATTCTTTTCTTTTAAAATAATTGTTTCCTCCAGTGCTGTAGTGTTTTATCAAACAATTAAATGGCAATCCCCAGCATTTGGAGCACCCTCTAATGAGGTGTGTGCATTGGTTTAAAAAATGTGAAAAAACAAACAAACAAACAAAAAAACATACCTCTGCCTGCACACCTAAAACAATGAACACTTCGCCAAACCTAACTAACCTGCCTCTACAAACCAGATTTCATGTCTCATGTCATATTGTTTTATTTTTGCCTTGTGCATCACTGTGAGCTGCAAATATTATGTTCCATTAGCAAATAAGCTATCCATCCATCCATCCATCAATCTTCTCCCGGCTACTTGGGGCCGGGTTGTGGGGCAGCAGCCTAAGCAGAGAAGCCCAGACCTCGCTCTCCACAGCCACCTCCTCCAGCTTGTCCGTGGAAACACAAGGCGTTCCCAGACCAGCCGAGAGATAAACTCTCTTCACCATGTCCTGGTTCTGCCCCGGGGCCTCCTCTCAGTGGGACATGCCCAGAATACCTCACGCAGGAGGTACCCATCCTTGTCAGATGCACAACCACCTCAACTGTCTCCTTTTGATATGGAGAAATAGCGGCTCTACTCTGAGCCACTCCGAAAAGCCTGAATTCCTCTCTAAGGGAGATGCAAGCCACCCTTCAGACAAAGCTTATTCCCACCACTTGCATCTGCAATCTCGTTCCTTCTAAAATCAAGAGCTTCGCTTTTACGTTTAGCTCTCTTTCTACCAATACAGCATCCACATCCCCGCAGCTGCAGCACAAGTTTCACTGTGATGTTTCATTCTCTTTGCAGAGCTTTAAAGTATATCACTCCCCTGAATGAAAAGAAAAGAAAAACAAAAGAAGAGCTACTAGTTTTAGATTTATGTTGCAGTCACTAGTCAGTTTTAACTCCAACATACACTAAATTGCCAAAAGTATTCAATCTTCCCTCCAAGTCATTGAATTCAGGTGTATACCAATCAAGCAGCTAGGCATGCAGACTGCTTCTACAAACACTGGGTCGATCTTAGGAGTTTAATGAAGTCCAGCATCATACTGTGATACTGTTCAACAAGTCCACTCATGAAATTCTCTCTCTTCAACTCTACCACAAAGTGGCTGGACATATAAAGTCACAGTATCGGTCAATCGCTACAGACCTCTAGTCTTCATGTTCAAGAACATTAAGGAACAGTGCCTAGAGAGCTTCATGGAATAGTTTCCATGGCTGAGCATCTGCATCCCAGTCTTACATCACCAAGCACAATGCAAAGTGTCAGACTAGTATATCACCCATGAACTTTAGAGGAGTGGAGACGTGTTGCTGGAGTGATGAATCACATCTCTCTGGCAATGCAATTGTTGAGTCTGTACTTGTCTGACTGCACTGTGGCAAGTATAAAGTTTGGTGGAGGGGGAGGGTTATATTGTGGGGTTGTTTTTCAATTGGGTTCGGCTGTTAATACTTCAGCATATTAAGACATATTGGACAATTTCATGCTGCCATCTTTGGAGACGGCCCCTGTCCAACGTGACCCCACATCAGTGCACAAAGCCAGGCTCATAAAAACTTCGATGAGCGAGTTTGATGAATCTTGTGAATCAGTGAATTTTATTTTAGTGTTCAACATTAGTGAGTTAACATTTACCAGCCAGTCTCTTCATCCAGGCGCCTTCATCTATTCCCAGGTTGTTGTAGATGATCTTGAGAATGTTTCCCAGCAGAGTATTCATGTATTCAGAGGTCACAGAGGTGCAGCAGTTGTTGGCTTTGTCTGGGTCGCTTTCCGGTCCATGTTCCCACCAGTGAGACATGTAGCTGCACAACATCGGCAAGACCACCTACAGCAGTAGAAACAAAAGCAAAAATAATGAGCTTTGCAAAGCTTCACAGTCAGATGGGTTTAATCAGCAATGTCTTTTTTTACCCATCTTCGGCTCTGAAGTGTTCACTACAGGACAAATGTCCACTTATTTTGGTTCCGTGGCCAATTTTTTGATGACATGAAGCAACTTAAGGAAAGAATATCAAAGGTGATACTGTAGTTATTAATTATTAGAGAGTTACCTCCATAACATGAGGCATCTGCGTGTACTTCATGCCGGACTCTGCTAGCTCTACAATCTCCTCCAAAGACTTCTCCAAATTGGGGATCAGTGAACAAACCTCCCCAACCTGCCCAGGAAGGCCTAGAGCTGAGAGGCGGAAAGAGTAGTGGAATGAAAACAGATTAAATTAAACATAATGTGATTTGATTTGTGATTTTTGACACTGATGAGTTCTCAGACCACACAGCCATCGTTTAGCTTTGGATTAATGTTTTTTTATTTGAAATACACAACTGGAGAATCTGTTAGTCAGACAAATGTAGGACAGACAGCTGCAAAAGTATTCAAACCACTTTGTGGTACTTCCTGTTATAGTAGGTGTCTCCAAGAGATACAAACACCATGTATATACTGCACACTCCAGTTTTTTCATAGTTTACTAAGACACTTCTTGAAACCTTCCTCCCTTTCCTCAATCAACCCAGACATGTTTTATGTAATGTTTTGGTTTTACCAAAGAGTTAACGTGTAAACAGTTAAGAGTGACATGACGGCAGGGTCACAACAAACATTTCTGTTTGTTTCTGAGATGTACAGTAAAAGCTAGTTGGTGCGGTATGCAGTGTAATGTGTATTCATGGTTCCAGTTTTTTATAAAATATAAAGGCTCAAAGAAACATGCTCAGTGCTCGCTGAAACGTCACTCTAAGAAAGTCCAGCTACCTCCGGATTTGTATGTTCCATCATTTTCTTTATGTACATGTCTCACCTGCTCTGTCTTTGCTTCCTTTGCTGTTATAGATGGAAAAGCTGTTAAACTTGTTCATGTGAGGCTCAAGAAAGGCAACAGGGAATGCTGCTGCAAAGGCTGCTAAACACTTTCCCATTGCTGGACGTTGTCTGGAAAAGAAACAGAGAGCTCATGATAATAGTCAAAAACAATTCTTTTACTACCCCAGTGATTGATTAAAAACATAGTAGGTTATCTAATTATGGTAAAAGCAACTTTTTTTCTTTCTTTTTTTGCTTAAGACTCAATAGGGCTGGCTATAAACTGGGACCTGTCAAGTCTGGTGGGCTAGATTAGTTGTTTTGTATATAGATGGCCAAATGAAGCTTTCTGAAGCTCGTATTGAAAAACGGTTCATTACTCTAAGCTTGTCAACACAGTCCTCTTTGGTGACATCTGGTGGCCAAAAATATAGAGCAGCTTGAGTCCACAACTCATAAAGGACAGCTTCATGATGATTCAACTGACAGCTTCTGTTTAATTTCATGTGGCAGTTCTGTCTGATATCAAGCTGATATTGTGCTTTGAACGTGTGTTTTTTGGGGGGTGAAAAAATGATGTTCGTATGTCTCTCTTAATAATAAATCATTTCTATGAATACACCATCCTTCTTTAAACATGGAGTGTTCTCCTTATGCTTGTGACTTCTTGATGTTTAAAAATACACTAAGACAGAAACTTATAAGAATATGTTTCTACTGTGAGGTCCCTGCCTCCACCTGATTATGTAATTAACCAACACACAGGTAGGTTTATATATAATATACTATAACTTCTATAATTATACAGTAAGTATATGTGTTGGAGTCAAATTGTTAAATGTTGTCATTGTGTTACTTAAATTTGTAAGTCGGCAGGGAAGGCTGTTTCTTTGAAGTTGGCTAGGAGACAGGTGAGGAGCATTCAGCTCCAAGAGCCTGGTTCCGACCAGCCTCCCTTGCTAGCAAGTAAAAACTGGTTCATTTCCGCCGCTTGTATCCGCGATCTCGTTCTTTCGGTCACTACCCACAGCTCATGACTATAGGTGAGGGTAGGGACGTAGATCGACCGGTAAATTGAGAGCTTCGTTTTACACTAAGCTCCCTCTTCACCACGACGGACCGGTGCAGCCGCTGCACCGCCAATCCGTCTGTCGATTTCCAGCTCCCTTCTCCAATCACTTGCGAACAAGACCCCGAGATACTTGAACTCCTCCACTCATCTGGGTCGGGGATGAGTTCCGACCCGGAAAAGAGTGAACACAGCACCCTTTTCCGGCCTAGAACCACGGCCTCAGATTTGGGGGTGCTGATCCTCATTCCCGCTGCTTCACACTCGGCTGCGAACCTTTTTACATTTTTATGAAAAGAAAAGAGAGTTTTCGGTACCTCCAGCTGCTCCTGGAGGTACCGAGATCCAGGAGGAAGCTCAGAGGGCACAGGGCCTTTTCTAATTTGCCCTTGCACGATAGAGAGGCCCCTTCACTCTCCACTTTTAAATCACGTCTTAAAACCCACTTTTATTCTTTGGCTTTTAACATCAGTGAGACTTAGTTTTCTCTTGTAATGAAATTAGTTATTTTATTAATTATTTTACTTTTTCTTTTATTTGGCTTGTATTTATTTCTTATGTAATTTTATTATATAGTTCCTATGTACCTCCCTCAGCTGTGGTTGTTTTAAAGTGCTTTATAAATAAAGGTGATGATGATGATGATTATGGATGGCTTTCATCAGTCCAGCCATGATCTGATCAGAATACCATTATGACTTATGACTTGTTCTTTTCCATGTATCTTAATGCTGCTTAGCCAGCAATGTTCTGTTGAAAAGTGATGTGTTGATGCATGCTCAATCATCAAGGTAAGGAAGTTGATTCTGCTCATGTGGACGTTTTCAGTGGGAGAAATGTTTCGTCACTTATCCAAGTGACTTCTTCAGTCACTTCTGACTGCAGGTTTCCCTTGTTAGATATTCCCCTTTAGGGATTTCTAAAAGGAGAACAATGTCTGCATGACGCACTGTAGAGATGGTGTCTGAGAGCTGGTTCTACCGAAGAGGGGCCCGAAACCTGAACCCTCTGCCTCCCATTCTACTTTTAAATACTCTAGGAACAACAAGTGAGCCTGCAGTCTGAGAGTTCTAGTTCTATTGGGATGATACTGTATTATGAGGCCTTTAAAATATGATGGTGCCTGATTATTCAAGACCTTGTATGTGATGAGGAGGACTTTAAATTTGATTTTGGATTTAACAACTGGATTTAATTTAAGAGAAGCCAGTACAGGAGTGGTGTGATAACACTCTCAGCTTTATTAAAAAGGCTCATAAACGCCTGTATTTTCTGAGGAAGCTGAAGGGAGCGGGGCTGAACTCCACCATCCCCAGTTCTGTCTACAGGTGTGTGGTGGAGAGCACAATGACTGCCTGGATTACTGTCTGGCCCTGCAGCTGCACCATAGAGAAGAGAAGCAGACACCGCAGTGAGCGGTTAAGACTGCACACAGGGCTATTGGATGTACCATCCCACTGAGACATTTACACAGCAGATGCAACGACAGAGCAACTAGCATCACGAGACACCGTACTCCGCCCATCCTACACATGGACTGTTTTTCGCCCTCCCTTCAAGCTGGAGGCTGCGCAGCATCTGGGGCGAGATCCACCAGTCTGAAGATGAGTTTTTCTAGATGATATGAGTCTGATGAACTGTGCCAAACTGCCACACCTCCGAATATACAGTCTACATTCTGCATTTTGAATTGACTTATTGACTCAGCCATTATTACTTAATAGGTCATTTATTTATTTAATAGGTTTTTATATTTATTATTAGCAGCACCATAAATCTGCCTCAGCAATGGAGGTGTGGAACCTGGTCCATTCAGACCTAACATCCCAACCACCCTCAGGATGCTGTTGAAGTTCTGCCGGACATAGAAGTTGAAGATGTCACGAAACGGGGCCTCTGCCATACAGTCCCAGTGCATGCTCCTTATCCGTTTGGGCACGCCAGGCCTCTCCAACTTAATCCCCCACCACCATATCCAATTCAGCACCTGGTGGTATCAGCTGACAGATCTGCTCCTATTTCCACCTGAGTGTCCAAGACATACAGCCACCAATCCTACATCCTACAACCCATATCTCAACCCGAAGGTGCAGGGAAACAATCCGTTCATCAACCATGGAAAAGTGCTGAGTACTTGTTTTTACCTTACATACTGTATTTATGTTTGCTTGTTTCAATAAATCTCTAAATAATAGGAATATAAATAAAATAAAAACAACAGAAAAGTGCTCAAGACTTTCATAGTACTGTATTTCTTCTTCATTTTACATAATAATTCTCTTTTTGAATATTCCTGAATCAAGCATATTTGATCATTTCCAGGTTTACATGAAACCAGGACAGATTCTCAATGTGGTCTCATTCTTCTGAACTCTACTGTATGCGACGTGAAACATATTTTTACTAAATCTATCACATGTGGACCATGGATGTTTCCTACCTCTCAACATAGATACTTTTGTTGGTTCCCAGAAGGAAGAGGCTGTTAAGGATTCTGTAGCAGGAAACCTGGACATCACCCACTGAGGCAAGAGAGACAAAATCTGTAGGCAAACTGACATCATCGTCCAGATGAAACGTGAAGTTTTCACTTACAAATGAGGTCTTCTCCAAACATGTTCTGTCCGATGTGTTCAAACAGTGAGGAGAGGACGGGGAGCAGGGCGAAGGTGGTGTAGTTGATGATCTGAGTCGCTCCTCGTGGTTGGTCCCTGCTGTGAGTGAACTGGCCGAGCTTCAGGTTCTCCTGAGTCTTCTCCAGATCCTTCGCTGCGCTGTCGAAGTATGACCGTAAAGCCGCCTTCACTGACTCCAGGCCCGTCTTCATCACTGTCCTGATAGAGTTACATTAATATCTTGACAAGAGATGTTCTTTTTTCAAACACGAAAAAAGCACTTTGAGAAAATATGGGCAACAACAACAACAACAACAATCTTTATTTATAGAGCACATTTAAAAGCCTTGGGCATACCAAAGTGCTTTACATAAAACAATAAAAAATAAAACAGTTCACACATTAACATCAAATACATAAAGGTAACGAATTATGTTCACAGATAAAAGCCACCAATAAGAGTAAACTGCAGCACATAGGTTATAGCAAGGTAAGACTGTACCACCATGATAAAAGACACCAATAATGGAAAGATAGCAGAGAATTTAATACAATAGGTCAATAGGTCACTGCAAGCAAGCCAGCATTTAACTGGTAGAAAAGGCAAGTTTAAAAAGATATGTTTTTAGCTGTGATTTAAAAGAATGAATAGAATCAGACGCCCGGATGCCAATGGGCACATTCAACCAGTCTGATAACTACGGGGCAATTTTACCAGTATTTGCTAGTAAATATTATTCATTCAACGCTGTCAGGATTTTACTGAGTTTCCAACTAAATGGTGTTGACGATTATTTTTGTGAGAGGCCTCGTTAAACTTTGCTTCTAAAAGTACAAAACAATGAAACACATAATTATCTGAGGTAAGAATTCACTGTTATAGCCGCACATAATGATTATCCTTTATCAGTCTGAGTTTTCATGATGTTTCCAGACAGAAACACATCCATCAAACCTGTCTTATAGCTATACTGTGCTATTTTCTTAGATTCTTTTCAATCTTTTTAATCTTGTTATTTCAGCCAGCTATAATTTGAAATTATGGGTTTTATCACTTGCATTGAGAACTAAACTTTGTAGTCTAGGCTTACTTATGTAAGAGTTTGTATTTTATGGCATTCATTGACTCGGATTTCTGTCCCACACCTGTTAACTAAACTTTGGTCTCCTGGCTGATACACTAGTTTGTTATTACGTCTCTGCCCTTCAAACCCAGGCTTTACCACTGTTTAAAAGAGGACTGCTATCTCTTGACAGCTAATATTGCAGCTTATATGAACAACTACCACACTCAGTGTAGTTCATACTGCTTTGGGTTAAAGTCTAATTTGTTCTTTTGCTTTATTCATTTATGTTTTTCCATAGAAAGCTGAAAGCATTCCCGTCATTCATCATTATGAGGTCACAACTGGTCACGTTTTTACCTGGCATCCAGGCTTTGTCCCAGTATCTGCAGACAGTTGACAATGGAAGTGGCATTGTTCCCTGGTGAGCAGAGAGAATTAGCTGTGAAACTGCAAACTCACATCATGGAGCGCAAAGGCTTCACACAGTATCTGTCTTGAATGTGAAATTTTTAGCACAAAACCACACTTACACAACAACTGTTATGTTATGTTGAGGAAAATGATGTTCCTTGGAAAAACAATAAATAAACAATTATAAAATAAAGTTTATGTTAAGTGGAAATGTTACACTTGCTACTTTTACCCTGTCATCAGTGGCTGATAGCAAAAGCCATTAAATATCAGCATAATTGATATTCTAACAGCTTTTGCTTTATGTGCAACTAATAATTATCTTTCATTTTTGACAATATGTTTCTAAAGTGCCCGTTTTTGAGTCTGAAGAAATGGAACATCTTTTTCCTGTGAGGACACAGTGATGAGGATTTATACACCCACAATACCATGCATGCACACACGCTTAGGGATGCCACGACAACTCATACTTTGCTACCAAGTCACTGGTAGAAAAACTAGATAGTATTGGTATTTTGCATTGGAGGAAAGAAAAGTCTGTTCAGTCTGTCACTGTATGTGTGAGTGGTATCATATTTATCATATATCAAAAGTATACAGGCTCAACCTTTCTGGTATCGTGACATCCCTGCAGACACCTGCACCAATTACAAGTTAGCTTATGAAGCTCCCGTCTGATAGGACAGGAGGAATGTACTGCAGTTTAAAAGTAAACTGCAGTAGAAGTGCCATGTATCAAAATACAGTCAGTCAGAAAAAAGTTTCCATAGGACTCCATGCAGTCCTGTATAAAACTGAGTACACAAGTAATAATTCAACAGGAATTAACGGGGTAAGTAGCAGGCAGATGTCCTTCAAATGCACTTCAATTATTGCCAATTAGCAAATGTGACCCTTTTTTTTGCAGTTTGCTCATCTGGATCACTGATGTGTTAACATCAGGCCATAATCTTCCCAGGACTGGGCATGCCAGAAAATGCACCTTAAAGTCAGACTGTAACAATGCTCAGAGGAATTGCTGAAAAGACATAAGCTACAGCTCAGACTGAAGACTGATCGTCTCAGTTAGCATGTTAAATATTACCTTTCATGACAGCACAGTTAGAAATAGATTGAACAAGGAGTAAGCCTCCTCTCTTTAAAAAGACCATGACAACATGTTTTAGGTTTAGGTAAAGTTCAATCTAAACAAAGAATACAAAGAGCAAAGATGTCACAAGACTTGGTGATGGGCTTGTATTGCAGCCACAGGAGCTGGGCACCTCGCAGTCACTGAACTGACAATGAACCTCTCTGCATATCTAAGTATTCTGGACTCATATGTGAAGCCTTTGGTCTGACTGCTAAAGCTTGGCCCACAAATACAACAGAATTGCTGAAAAGAAAACAATCAAGGTGCCAAACGTGAACCCAACTGAAACACTGTGGCAAGATCTTGAGACAGCTATTCATGAAGAAATACCTGCAAATCTTAAAGAATTGACACAACATTGTAAAGGAGACTGGGCCAGAACTCTTTCACAACAACATAAGAGACTGAAAAACTCACATAGAAAACCAAAACTACAGCAATGCTGCTAAAGGTGTTTTTCCAGTTAACTGAATCATGGGGTGTACTTAGTTTTTCACAAGGCTGCATAGTGAAAATAAACTCTTGCAAATGTTTCCACTGTTCAAAAAGTCTAAATGTGTTGGTAACATGCCAGGATAAACCACAACGTGCCATCAAAAACAGGGAAACAGACAGCAAGCTAATAAACACAGTTGCAGTTTTCCATCTTTTAAGAAAATTGGCTTAAAAATCAAATATTTTATCTTTAGGGAGTTAACTCGAATGTTTACACTGTCCTTACCAAACAAGGATATCCTATGTCTGACAAGAACTCCCAGTTTGCAGAAAAGACTGAAAAGATTTAATGGAAGATGAGAAGAAGAGGCAGAATGGAAGAAGAGGAAGACAAAAGAGGAAGACAAAAGTGTGAGGCAATCAAATGAGAGGAACACAGAGGAAAGAGCCCATAGGACCAGACATTCAATATTTAGGAAATAAGGCATTCTCATGTTTTATTCCTTTCAACAATATGCCTGACTTTTTACTGTTGTTGCAGGCCATGCTCACCTGGTCACCATTTCCTTCTCCTTGTTAGAGGCATGGCCACCACTGCTGATGGGATGGATGGCCGTGGACAAGAAGTACAGCCTGTGGTTTTTAAAGTACTGATCCACCAACGGCAGGACGACCTAGGAGTGAGACATGAAGCCTCAGAGCTTGTCAATCATATTGATTTTCAGTTTTAATAAAATACATAACTTTCTATACACGGAACACTTTGAGCATTATCAGGTGCCAAACTAAGTGGAGATATCCTCTGAATTTCAGGAGCGGGACCACTCCTCCTTCACGCCCCCTCTGGCCTCAGGCTATAAAAACCCCCCTTCTCCAATACCTGCTGTTCTCATTTTCATGCCCGGCCCGAGAGCCGTCGCCAGCCCCCCCACAAACCGCAGCACTATTCACACTTCCTCATCCCTCATCGCCCATCGTTATTCTTTTTTTGAGTTAATTATTAGCACACTTTTCAGTAAATTACCTGCCACAAATTTAGTAACTGATGATTTTTATGTTCATTGCTCTTCCCCTAAAATTCTGCACTACAGATACAACGTCACATCATCAAAAACTGTGTCCATGCCTTCACTGTGCTGTCACTGTGCCTCTTTAGCTAACCATTACAGAGGATTTTGAACAGGCACAAACCAGGAAAAGCCTGAAATTTACACATTTTGCTTTGAGTCAGTCAAATGCTTATTATGCTCTGTGTCAATTTGGAAGAAGAGATCATAATTATTTGCAGTTTTAGTCAACCTGATAACTTAATTTTGAATTCTGTTGCTGATTACAAAAAACTAAATCTGATATATAAACTTAATAAAACAAAACAACAAAAATCAGTGTATAGTCAAAAAAGATTTCATCACCTTTCCAAAGAACTTGATCTGCTGCTCATGAGGAATCTTCTCTCCCTTTGGTCGTGTTCCCACATCTACAACAGACAGAATACAGTGAGTATGGGCTGATGAATTTAAGGTGTGGAAAATATAAAAACATAATTTTTTTATGCAAACAGTTCACTAAATAATAATATTTTTCTTATTTTTTTTGTTTACATTTGCATTATCTTGCATAGTATTTGAAATTCCTCTGAGCCACAGAAAAAGGCTAAACTCTACTGTGCGAGCCGCCACAGCTGTGTAGCCACGAGCTTGAAATCTGAGGGACTAACAGGACTCGACTGGTATTTAAATTGTTCTTTTCTATGCTTACTTTACTTACACATGAACACATTCATTAAGTGCTATCCTCACTATACTTTAACCCTTTTCTGTAGCACACACATGCAAACTGATGGGTGGATTTGGGGTTCAGTATTATGTTCAGGGACACTTAATAAGAACTGGAGGAGAGAAGTAGACAAGCCACTCTACCTCTGAGCCACACAGAGGTGTTTCTAGACTTTTTACCACTGGGTCGCATAAGGAGTCCAATGAACAGTCAGGTAACAGGGCACAAGAGAAATCTGATAATTCTATAATCATGTTATGAATTAAATTCAGAAATGAACACTAAACCAATTTCTTCAACTGGTTCAGCAGGTTTAGTTCCCAGTCCAGTGGTGCCTCATCCACACACCCTCACTACCTTCTGTGATTTTGCCTTTCTACCATTCTTCCCTCCAAGTGAACTCTGAAGATCTGATCCCCACACATCTGACAAACATCCCCAGCTTGACTGTGACTGTGACAACAGCTTGAGAAACTACACCAATGTACCACAGTCCACTCAAGTTCACGAGGGAGGATATGAAAAGTGGCAGGTTAGCCTTCTTAGACTGTGAGATTTCCATCAGTAATGGGGTACATCTGAAAGCTGATGTGTACCTTAAACCTACACATACGGATCAGTATCTAAGGTTTGACTCTCATCATCCACTGGAGCACAAACTGGGCGTCATCAGGAAACTACAACACAGAGCGAACACCATCCCCACTGACACAGCAGCCAGGGAGGCAGAACAACATCACATCAAGAAGGCCCTGAGTAAATGTGGTTATCCCAGCTGGGAAAGAACTTGCTCCAGTTGATCCAGGAAAGAAGGACAACGGCTGCCTAAGACGAAAACCTTTAGTGAGTCCTCAGATGTCAGGAGTATCGGAACAGCTGAGATGCATTTTTTCTAAACACAGACTTTCTGTGGCTTTTAAATCCCAAAGGACGCTGCACCAAAAATTGTTCCACCCCAAGGATCGGGTCCCCCAACACAAACAGAGTAACATAGTGTACGCTGTTAAGTGCCAGGAGGATTGCCGGGGAAACAAAACAACCTCTGGATAAGTGGATGGCACAACACAGCAGAGCCACCTCGTCAGGCCAGGACTCTGCAGCCTATTTACACCTACAGGCCAGTGGACACTCTTTCAAGGATGAGGATGTAACATCCTGGACAGGGAGGAAAAATGTAGAGAAATTTTCAGCATACCACCGTCTTGTCATATCCACTGTCTTATAGATTACTTACTACCTTACAAACAGGTTGCAACTCTGTCTGCATACAAAACCCAGCCCTGCATCTAACCAGGTGAAAACTCCAAATAAAAAAGTGTCATATTGCTATATCAGTGCTATAACAACACCATGCCTTCACGTTTCCTAGTGTGAAAAACAAGAGAGAAAAATCTGGGAATGTCTCAGAGCAAGACCCCAAGACTGTTTTAGCCTCCAGTGACAATTTAGTATCTAAAGAGAGAGCTACTTCCACAACCTTCCTCAAAGCATTGTACTTAGCAAAATATGCAAAAAACAAAAAACGTTCCTGCTAAAAGAAGACGACAAACTTGTTTCACCGAATGAGGCAAAAGTATCATGGTTGTTGTATCATGGACAACAACCAGGTTGGTGATGTAAACAAGTGGCTCTTACATGCATGAGAAGATTCTTACCAAACTCCATCATGTGTTGGTGTGCCTGGTCCACGTAGGTGATGATCTGCTGGAGAAAGGTGTAGGCAAATCGTTTCTCTATGGCAGGAGTGTCTAGCTCCTGTGACTGCACACCTCTGGAATCAGCACAAAGGATGTTCTCCTTTTATTTGCATTTCTACAACTTGTGTTGTACACTGCTTTTGTTGAGTTAAATCAAATCCACACTCCAGCGCTGGACTACACACACTAATGTTGTATTTTCTGAGTTAGACGTTTTAGAAAAATTGAACTTTTATGAAACTGATCTTCTAATCTCAAAACAAACGCCAAAGACAAACTGTTATGCACCCAATATCTATGCATGTTAAAAATTTCAAATATAGTTGGACCAACCTGGACACAATGTAACCATTGATTTGGAGGAACTTAAGGATATCTTGTGCTTTTTCTCTGTCTTTGGATTTTTCTTTGGCAGTCAGTGTGTCGTAAGGAACCAGCAGTGGGTGGTTTCCTCCACCTGGAACAGAGCAGCAGGGCGGGGAAGAAAGATAACAGACTGTGGCAGCACTTAACTATGTGACATCTTAACATCTACCAGGTTACTGGTGGTCCATCACAACTTTGAGATCGAATTTTCATCTATTCAAAACACCAAAATGCAATTCAAAAAGTGATAATAAAATCCGGTAAAGTAAGTACCAATCCAAAGGAAATTAATACTTGTTTTACCAAATTCTATAAAGATCTGTATTCTAGTAAAATTAAACCCTCTCAAAGTGATTTTAGCAACTTCTTCGATCAATTATCTATTCCCCAATTAGATGAAGCCCTGAGAGATGAAATTGATTCCCCTGTCTCCGAAAACCATCTTTTAGGAACAATCCAAGCCTTACCACTTAGAAAGACAGCTGCCCCGGATGGATTCGGTAATGAATTCTATAAAGCCTTCCAAAATAAAATTACTCCTCTCATGCTCAGGATGATAAATGACTCCGTTAAAAATAAAAGGTTACCAACTTCACTTTACGAGGCAAATATTTGTTTGCTTCACAAAACTGGAAAGGAGGAAGGCGACCCAGCACATTATAGACCCATTGCTCTTTTAAATTGTGATCATAAAATCATAACCAAAGCCTCAGCTACAAGATTGAGCAAACATGTTTCAACAATTATACATCCTAATCAAACAGGATTTACTCCTGGTAGATGGTCATTTAATAATGTCCGTTTATTATTAAATACAATTTACTCAGGTTATGGAAAAGAGGCTAAAACAGCAGTACTTTCTCTGGATGCTCAAAAAGCGTTTGATCAGATTGAATGGTCTTATATATTTGAGACTCTAAAACAATTTGGTTTTGGGGAATATTTTAGGGATTGATCTGTGTCCTGCATTCTCACTAACGCAGATAAATCCTCCCCCTTTCAATTACAACGCAGAGTGAGACAGGGGGATCCCCTCTCACTGCTTCTTTTTGATATAGCTCTGGAGCCCCTTGCCATTAACATAAGAAACCACCCTGGTATACAGGGAGTTAAATTTGGGAATGTTGAAAGTCTTGTTAATATGTATGCAGATGATTTACTGATCTGCCTTTCCGAACCAGAAATGTCATTCCCTAATCTTTTAAATTGCATTAAACACTTTGGGAAATTATCAGGATATATGATCAACTGGGACAAATCTGAATTTATGCCAATAACAGATCATCTATGCCCAAAGTTCCTCAGCTCACTCCCATTCAAGTTAGTGACTACATCTTTTACCTACCTTGGCCTTAAGATCTCTAAAAATCCCAAACTCCTCTATAAATCGAATTTCTTGGAAATGCTGGACAAGCTCAAAGACTATATTAGAAAATGGAAACTGCTTCCTGTCTCTGATTGGTCGAATAAATGCAGTTGGTGTCTTTGCCACGATTTTTATATCTTTTTCAAAACCCTCATATTTATTTGCCACTTAAATTTTTTAAGCAGCTTGATTCATTGATTCTTTCTTTCATTTGGGCAGGAAAACCCCCTCAGATATCCAAGGCTCATCTTCAAAAAAATACTTCCAGTGGGGGGTTAGGTCTCCCTGTGTTTAGACATTATTACTGGGCAGCAAATTCAAGAGCTCTATTGCACTGGCAGTGGGGTTCGCCTACTGATTATTGTTATGATAAACTTCCGATCTGGCTCCAGGCAGAGGCAGCAACAGTATCTGAAGCCTCATTACCAGGCTTATTGTTTTCTAACATGGGTTCTTCTATTAATTCGATCAGTCGTAATTTTGTTGTTAAACACTCCTTAAAGATATTAAGTCAAATTAGGAAATCTCTTAAACCAGCGGTCCCCAACCTTTTTTGCGCCACTGATCGGTTTATGCCCGACAATATTTTCATGGACCGGCCTTTAAGGTGTCGCGGATAAATACAACAAAATAAAACTAGTACCGGTACCGAAAAAAAAGAAAATTTATTCATAACACACGTGAAAAGACCCAGGAAAACAGAGTTAATGATAAAAACGATAACAAAATAACGCTGAAAACCGATAAAAACCCTGAAAACCATACATTTCACACCTGAGCCTCAACTCTCGCGGCCCGGTACCAAACGACTCACGGACTGGTACCGGTCCGAGGCCCGGGGTTGGGGACCGCTGTCTTAAACTACCGGACTTTTCAGTTAGAATACCAATAATACATAACTACGTGTTTAAACCAGGTAAAATGGATAGGGTGTTTTTAGAATGGGGGGGAAAGGGACTGAAATGCATTGAGGACTTATATATAGCTGACAGATTTGTGTCTTTCCTCCAACTTCAACAAAAGTTTCAGTTACCTCAATCACATTTTTTTCGCTATCTTCAAATAAGGAATTTTGTTCAACGAAACTTTTCAGACTTTCCACTGAAGCCACTAAGTCATGCTTACTTTGATATAATTCGGAAAGCAGATTTTAAACATCTGATATCTCAGTTTGTGAAGTGCTTTACGATCCCAGCTGATTCTGATCGAATTAAGAATACACGGGCTGGAGACCTCGGTGTTCCTGTCTGAGGACCAATGGTCAAACTGTTTGTCCAACATTCAGAAAGGCTCAGTAAACGCCAGATATAAACTAATCCAGTTTAAAGTCGTTCACAGATTACACTTTTCTAAACGTAAACTTAACCGGATGTATTATTCTGTATCCCCCCTTATGTGACAGATGTAATATCGGTGAAGGTTCCCTTGCACATCTATTTTGGCATTGCCCTGTCTTGAAAGCTTTTTGTAGCCAGATTTTTACGTGGTTTTCAAACCAATTTAGGAAAAAAGTACCACTTGATGGTACACTGGCTATACTTGGATCATTTGCATCAATCGAATCTTTTTCCTTTTCACAAAAACAGATAATTACAGTGGGTGTGCTGGCTGCAAAGAAACTTATTCCTTTACAGTGGCGGTCTTCTTCGGCCCCGTCTTTTAACAGGTGGCTTAATGAGATGGTGTCTGTGGCCCGGGTGGAGCAGATAAGATTTGATAGAAAGGGGAAACTGGCGAGTTTTGTACGATTTGGCAGCCATTTCTAGAATTCTTAAAAATTAACTGATCATAATTCATGCCTCACACTCCGCGTGAATTTTCTTATTTTATTTTACTCTTTATTTAGTTAATATTGTTATAATCTTTTCTTCTTCTTTTTTTCTCCTTCTTTTTCTTTTTTCATGCTTATAAGTTCACAAATGCTAAATGTAGTAAATGTCCTCAGTTGAATCTGTACAAGCATGCTGTGTTTAATTTAAAAGCAAAAAATAAAATAATTAATAACAAAACACCAAAATGGACAAGCTTCTAACAGAGAAACTGCCATGCCAAAATGACTGTATGGCACTTCAGTTAATATGCAACAAAAATCAAAGGGTTGGGTAAAGTTGCTATAACAGCAACTGTAAAGCCGAAGTATGGGGAAATGGTATTGATCTTCTAAACAGCACTTCGCAGAATTCCATCTGTTTTATTTTTACAGGCTATGCATAAAAAAGAAGTCAAGCTTTCTGTGTTATCTGTTTGTGATGGCAGAGAAACAAGGAACACCCTGTGTGTGTGTTTGCTGTGTAAGATTTACCTCTGGCTTCCAGCTCCAGTTTCTTTTTCCTGGACCAGATATTATGATAATTCTCTGCAAGCAGCTCTGCCATTGACTGGAGAAGTAAATGTTTGACATGTGACTCTTTTACACTGCACTGATCAATTCATCCATCAATCAATCTGCATTATCAGCTCCCATGAGTAATCTGGCTTTGCATGCATTGTGTTCTTGTGAATAATTTACCTGCAAGTCTCTGGACAATGTCACATTACTCATATCAGTGGGTCTTGGACTGAAAGCTGAAGCTCCTTCAAAAGAAAGCTGTTGGAGATTGAACACACAGCATTATATATGATGTCACCTTTCCCTTTGATCCATAATGAGTACCTCGGGAACAAATGTAAGAATAGGTGGTGTTCATATACACCTGACTGGCCTGTGATATCCTTCTGGGCTTGTTGTGAAGGTTGACAGAGTCTCCCTCTCTGATCCTGTCAATGCTCCAACCCCATGAAAGCATGGTCTTCAGAGACTCTCTGATGGGCCAGCAGTATGTCTCTTTATCCTGCAAAGTCACAGTTTGCTTTCAGATGTACTGCAAAAACCGAACAAAGCATGAACTCAGACACACCAACACATGATCTTCTGCAGGATCATTTGATCACATGTCTGTTCCCACATCAGCTGATACATTTCCATTCATTCAATTAGTAAATCTCATTTGATAACTTTGCAGTTATTTATTTGTAACAAATGTTTGGAATCATGTCTGATTTTCGTTCCACTTCTCACGTGTGCACCACTTTGTGTTGGTCTTTCACGTGGAATTCCAATAAAACTGATTCATGTTTGTGGCTGTAATGTGACAAAATGTGGGAAAGTTCAAGGGGGCCGAATACTTTTGCAAGCCACTGTAATTATTAAATAATAAAACTGATATGTTTCTCTTTTGCAACAAATATTATATAACACAATGGAGATGAAGTGTATGTAAATAAATATCTAAAGTTTATCTAAAAGAAAGAGAAGAGAAAAAACCACTGGTGAAAAGTGGCACCCCTCAGCCTTTTACCTGATATACCGATGGTATCATTTCAAAATCCTACATCACCTCATTCACAAGAATTTCAGAAAACTCACTTTGACCTTAAGGTTGAGGTCACTGAGATTTTATCTCCTCTGACATTTTTAGTAAATGCACCTGTAGTATCAATTTCAGAAAACTTAACCTCTGACCGTGAGGTCAGTGACATTCAAACTCATCTCACATCTTTACCTGTGGTATCAATTAGAGGCTCCTACGTTTTTGAGTTACTGCATTCACAAACGTAGGTGTTCACGCTCAGCCACCAGGGTGACGACAACACCCCATCAGCCTTTTACTGCTAAGGAGTAAAAACTGACTCATTCAGTTTTCAGGTATGAGTTTGGTGTAGTATTTCAGCAAACTGTAAACACAGGTAGCTGTCCAGCCAGGAGAGCTACCTGTGATTCAATACAGATTCATGCCATGCTGTTTTTCATCATTACTAAGCTATCACTGACCCAAATGAAGCACTCACACAAACTATACAAGTCTTTTGTAAAATATAGAAAGCTCCCAACTTCCACAGAAAGATGTCTGCATGCAGACTACCTTTTCAGACAGGCTTTTGTATGGTTTCAGGAGTGGATGGTTCTTGCTGATTTCACACATCTGGTCTCCATATGACCAGCCATTGGAAAACTACAGAATATAAGTTCACATTTATAGATCAGATTTTACAGCAACCAAAAGCAGTTCTATTTTGCTACATTTCGTGATGACAACAAGAAACACTACGAAATTTTTAAAAAGCACACAAACATTTTCCCCTCAATGTTATTCAATGTTTACAAGAAATATTTCTTTCTCTAAAAAAGTATCAGCAGAATAAGCTGGTATATTGACATTTATGTCAATCATTGGCTTAAAGTATAGTATACCGTAAAGTTTGCCAAACAGCATGCATATGTAACAGAATGTTTTATATATTATAGCTGTGGGGTGTGTTCTTCTATGTGTAATCATTGGGTGCATTTGTTATCAGTGACTGTGAAAGACTGTTGATGTACCACACTGTTTTTGTCGTCATGGTGAGGGGAAAAACAGTATGATCAGGAAACACAGAAGAAGAATAAAAATCATACATACCTTTTCTATACACCACTTCTCATGGATGTGCTCCGCATATCTGGTTATAAAACAATCCAGTTTCTCTGGAACAGTCACACTGTCAAAGCGAGAAAAAACAAACCATTGTATTAGAAACAGAAATACAGAGATGAGAAAATAGAAATCTGCATCTGGATTTGTGTCAGTGTCCAGTGCCAGGAAATGACTGAAGGCACTCCAGTGGAGCATTATGGAGTCCTGCATCAAAGACTGAATGTAAAATATACAGTTATGCTCATAACTTTTTTTATTATTTCAAATGTGTTAATCGTCAG
Source organism: Simochromis diagramma (assembly GCF_900408965.1). Classification (NCBI taxonomy): domain Eukaryota; kingdom Metazoa; phylum Chordata; class Actinopteri; order Cichliformes; family Cichlidae; genus Simochromis; species Simochromis diagramma. Next base: position 918,113 of record NW_024386953.1, read on the forward strand.
ACTGTACACTTGGGAATTTATCTCTCAGCAGTCAACACTACACTATCAGTTAACTATCGGTTAGCACCAGTGAGCCAGCTGAGACCAGTCCATACACGTACCATAACACTGCCTAGGCCACTACTTTGATTTGGAGCTATTAAATAAAACTCAGTTGAATTTCACATTCTTTCCATGATGTTTGCTGGAGACCTCTTCACCCATTATAGTATAAAAACTTAAAGTTCAGTTTTGAAAATGTTAAATACATGGATCAAACTTTACAGTTGGTTTGACCATTCAGTCACTTGACACTGCAAATCACCAAAACTATTTCCTGTAAACATCCATTCGTTCTTCCATTTCAATCTAATCTAGTAGAAACAATTTAAAAGAAAATAAATACAGAAAAATAATATTCTTGCACACAAGCTTCCTCATAGATCCCAACCCAGATGTGGAGGTTACTTCTGAAACTGGTAAAACTTCATTTAGCCTATTGTTGGCTGTGTTGTTACTTCTTCAGACATGTTTCAATGAATAGCATTGTTATTCATTTTTTTCCGTTAGAATGCAACTTAATATTTTGATTTATTCTTTAGATTTCTTTAGATCTCTTAAATTGTGCAAAAGTCTTGAGCCATATTTTACATAAGAGGCCAGACTTTCACCTAATTGTTCCTTTTTTAAGTTCTCCTGAAGGCTTCAAAGAACAACTTTGAAGGTGTTTGTTCTTTGGACATTGGCTTTTTGAATCATTTTAAGTCCTGTCTTCATACTTTAGAGGGGAATGTTCTTTCATCGTGGACATTAGAAGACTATCAAAAACAAACAGTCTGTGCTACTATGTGAATTCCATGAATTTAAGGCTTTCCTACTTGATAATCAGTTTTTGTTGTTTCCTTTGAAACCTTCGATTTGTTTCGAGGAGGAGAGCACGTGCTCTCCCAAGATTAAAAAAAAGACGGAGTTTTCATGAATGCACCTCTGTGCTGAAAACTGTTTCTGGACTGAGCAGCCTAAATAAACTGAACAGGCATATTCTGACTTGATCATTCCATCAAGTGAAAATTGCTTCTGCATATTTATAAGTTACACGCTGTTATGAATTCAACATGATCTCACAATGTTTGCAGGTCTGCAAACGCAGGTCTGCTACTAAAACACCAGTTTTAGTAACAAACTCTCAACTGCATACTTTTAAAAATGGGATTTTTAACAGTAATGTAAAAACTAAAAGTTCTTCTGTAATTATTTTTATTACAAGAGAAAACACATTAATGACATTCATTAAGATGTACAGACAGGCAGAGATGGGGGTTTGGGAAAATACAAAGACAGTGACTGTTTTTACAACAGCGTTCTGTAAAAACTTCCTGTCAGTGATTCCTGAAATACCATTTACAAGTGTTAAAGACGGCATAGAGAGGGTACCTGGGCTGGGGTTTGGAAGTTGTTGGCCTTCTGTGGGGGGTCGGAGAACTGTTTGAACCTAATGTGTGACAAAAGAATCCACTGCCCTCTCTTACCTGTCTGTAAAAGTCCTGCAACGATTTATCAGAGATGCGCAGAGCGCGGACAGAGAGTAAAATAAAGGTGGTTCACAGCAGGCAACTTACTGCATTTTAAAATGATGCGATCCATACATTATTAGTAAAACTACTCTTAAGAGATCTACGTAACATATTTAACAAATTGTGATATTAAAGTGTTTATTTATTTATTCGTTGTCAGGATTCCGACAGTTCTTTCCAATAAATTGTGGTTTATTCTCTACATTCAGGTTGAGGGTCAGATGATGGAGTTTTCCCACCTATAACTAAATAAATACATGCTGCAGGTTGGACACTTATTTGTGGGACGTGTAGCATTTATTGACTGCAAAATTTTTGAACCAGAGTATTGACATGAATTGCAAAGGTGAAATACCAAGATTAGTGACAGACAGCTTGAATAAGCAGCCAGGACTGTGATCGTTACCATTATGACTGTTCATTTATTGGGAAAGTTTAACTGGCAGGAATTACCAGTAGTTTTAAGCACAGTGCCAGACCCTCCTGGTTCTCTCCTTCAGCAGCAGTTCACTGACCTTATTTAATCATCAGAAAAATTAAAATAAAGTGCCAAATATTTCTGGCAGACAGCACACACACATACAGATTGTTGTGCAGTTGGGGCATGTTTAAATTAAAATTTAACACGAACTACTGCATTGATTTAGTAACTGAAAGGTCAGACACTTTTTGAGGGACAGCCACCGTCTCTGTTGTTGCATTTGGAGTGTCCATTTCACAGGGTAATGTTATAAGAGGAGTCAGACAAATGTGATTTCACCAGTACTGCCAAACGTAACTATCTGTGATGGCGCTATGATTGTTCGTTTATTAACAAAGCCAATGCATACAGTAACTGGCATGGCTGGAATGCCCACACATGTACAGTAGATGCTCTAGTTCCCTCTCCTGCAGTACAGTAGTGTTTCACTGACACCTATAAATTTAGACCAGAGCCCGACATATTTCATCATTAAAAGCATCATTACATTGTTATTGCTGTCATGGTGCTCTCTGTCTGACCTTTTGTAACTCTAAAAATATACTTTTCTCTTACAGGACCAACTAATCATCAACTTTTGCTTAAAATTTGATTTTCATGTTTTAATTAAAAAAAGACATTGTCGTGCCATGCTTTCATGTCCAGTAATATTACTGAGGAATAACCCAAGAATGCAAGCATCACCTTTTGCTTTGTATCTTGCTTATTCAGTGTGCACAACCTCTGTAAATGAATGAACTTCCATTAGCACTGCGCCCCCTGGATGATGCACAAGACATTACACTGTTTTTTATAAATGCTGCTTGGGAGCGTTAACCTGTTCCTGTTCGCATTGTACACGTCACAGGCGGGGAATATCGTTACAGTCACGGATCAACCGGCCATCAGGCAGGAATCCACCAGGTATCTGTCATTGTCCTGTCAGGAATGAGGTGGTTATTTTAAGTGGCTGTATCTGTACCTCACGTGTTTGAGGCTTGGCCAGATGTTGAGGAGGGTTTTTGTCCTAACCCAGAAAAGAATTCTGTGATCGTAGACATTTGGTGCTGCTGAGCTAACCAGTGAACTTCTTTTTAATAATGTAAAAAATTGTTGTTTTGCCACTTCTAAAATTCTTCCAATCTCTCTCATATGTTTATTTTAGTTTTACAACCTGAAGTCCTGTTTGGTAGCTTATTCACTCTTAATACTAACTTGGGCACTGCCGGTTTAGAAATTACAGAGAGTCCCTGTTATCACCAAATGCAAGTTTGCTACCCAAATCAATCCCTGGCTCCTCATATTTGGATGTTGACATGTGCCTGGGGGAGGATACTGAACCCTAGTTACGTGTAAGCATGTATGTGTTTCTTAAATAAAGAATGTTAGATAAATAATGTGTGTGTGAGCGAGTTTGAAATGGCTTATTCAGAGTAGAAGAGCATTTATGCACCTTTAAAAATGGGGGAATCTGAATAAAATGGCTTTGAACAGTTAATGCAATACTTTTGTTAACCCCCTGCTTCAATTATATCATAATGATTGTTTGATTTAAAATGCACCATGTTGGTATACAAAGGCAAAACAACAGGACATATCATTGTATCTTGTGCAAAGCATTCTAACCTGACTGTAAGCCAAACAAGTAAACATGTTACAAAGAAGAAAAAGATGTACATACTTGGTGGTGTCTGCAGGCTGTGGTGTGAAGTTTCCTTCTGAGTCCATAGATGACTGTTTCTCCATCATGGCCATGTAGTTGGACTCCATATACTCTGGAGGAAGAGCTCCAGCCACAGCACTAAGACATGGCAGCGCCAGTTTAAATAGCTCCTGGTCGTACTGCTACATTACAACACATACACAGTATGTAAGTGTGTTGCTTCAGACATTATTGTGAACATTGAAGGCTGTCTGTTTATCATTTGTTTAAAGCAAATAAACTTGGGGAATATTCAGAATCTGTCATGAGGGTGAAGTGAGGGTTGAAATAGAGAATTCCAAAGCAGGCACAGCAGATAAATTATGAGTTTTATTAAACAGTGTGTCCAAACAAAAGGCAGAAATCTATCCAGCGAAGATTAGAGAAACATAGGTATAGCCTTTTGGTCCTGATTGGTGTTTTTTTTGCTAATGTGCATAATGAGAGGCCCAACATTCTTTTGGAATCATTGGGTGGTGTACGCACCATCTAGGGACTATCGTGTTGCTGGTAGTAGGCAATGACGGTATAACTTGGAGAAGAGTGAGTGGGAGTAACGGCCTTGTTATGCTTGTCCATGGAAGTGCGACCCGTGTGCATTCTTTGAGCTACCACTAGATGAGCCTCACCTTGTGGGACAGGGCATCAAATATTCCCCAGAACATTTTCCTAGAGAGGTGCAGCTCTTCATCTGACGCTACTCCAAAATTGCCCCAACCTCCAGCCAAACAGTAGTACTTCCAGCAACGCTCATAGTGATTGGTCAACAGCTGAGAAGTCAAAAGCACATTAATTACCAGTCAATATATGACTGAAGCCAAATGAGTAAGTAAGGTGTTGCTGTAATTCAATCATATTTTCCCATAACAACTTAATGCACTTAATCAGTAACAACATTAGTTACTAACCATACAATTATACTGTTATTTGTGCTTCACGGATTTTACAGTTTTTCCACAAAGGGCTAGTGCGCATATTTTATAAATCTAATGGTAATTTGGTGTGTGCATTTGTTTTTTTGCACTGGATAAGAACATTTCTATGCTTCATCTGTGTGTTTTCAGTGGGAGAAACATCATCCAAGTGACGTCTTCAGTCTCAGCTGACTGTAGGTTTCCCCAACCTTATAAATATTTGCATAATGACTGAAACTAGCACCACTGAATGAACAATGACCAGTCAAGGAGGTCATTTACATGAAAAGGGAAAGGCCATCTCTGAATGGAGGAGGGGGCCTAAGGGTACATCTCTGGCCATCTTACAATGCTGTGATTGCAGCCATTCCCAACTCTCTGTGAATGGTACTAATGGTTGTTGATCAATGAGCTTTGATCAGTGGTTGTTGATCGATGGTCATGAGAATTTGCATATAAAGGATCAAGGAACTGACCTCCCAGCCCATTGTCCCTTCAGTGGTGCTAGTTTCAGTCATTGTGCAAATGTACTGTTTATAATGTTGGGGAAACCTGCAGTCAGCTGTGTATGAAGATGAACTGAATCAACCTTTTGGCATATTGATGAATGTTCCCCACTGCATGTAAAAAGATACACACAGTTGAATGGTAATTATGTGTAATTATCTGAAGTTCAGTTCAGTTCTTTTTTATTTCAAACATATACATTCACCAACGTTTCATAAAATCATTCCATGCAGTTGTTTGAAAAGGAGTAGGCAGAAGTATATACTTATTTAGCCCCACCCCCTCAGGTTTACATCCTCATCATCTAAATTTGAACAACAAAAACGTATACAACGCCTTCAACTTAGAACATAACATCACAAAAAATATTTTCTCATGTTCAACTAAAACTATATTTAGATTTGCTAATTTGCAGAAGAAAATAAACATGAGTTTGACTGCTGTCTTGGGTTAATTGCATTTTCTTCATTCTTATACTTATTTAAAATTTCTTTTTTGAGTTTTATTTTAAACTGGTTTATATCACTACTGACCTTTATTTCTTCTTTTAACTCATTCCAGAATTTAACTCCCGCTATTGAAATAGACATCCTTTTCAATGCTGTTCTTACTCTTTGTAATTTTAAATTCCACTTCCCTCTAAGATTATACCTCCCTTCTCTTTCTAAGAACCATTTACTTATTTCGATTGGGAGCATCCCTTTCCTTGCCTTATATATTATTTGCACTGTTTTAAACTTCACCAGATCCTGGATTTTTATAGCTTGCGTCCTAATAAAGAGTGCATTTGTGTGAGCCCTATACCCTAATGGCCCTTTTCTGCATTATGATTATAGTCTGAATATTACTTTTATATGTATTTCCCCAAACCTCTACACAATAACTCATGTATGGTAATAGCAAAGCACAAGTGCCTCAATTCTATGCTTTATATTAACTAAAATGCCATATAACCATTTAGTGTAGTATTAAGTGGACACGCCCTGAAAGTAGATAACAGGGAACCATCCTCTAGTGGAAAGTTACTGAAACATGGTTGTTTTGACTAGAATGAGAGAGCTGATGATAATAATGGATTGCATTTATATAGTGCTTTTCGAGACCATCAAAGCACTTTACAATTCCACTATTCATTCACACACTGGTGGAGGCAGCTACAGGTGCAGCCACAGCTGCCCTGGGGCAGACTGACAGAAGCGAGGCTGCCATATCGCACCATCGGCCCGTCTGGCCATCACCAGTAGGCGGTAGGTGAAGTGTCTTGCCCAAGGACACAACGACAAAGACAGACAGAGCTGGGGATCGAACCGGCAACCTTCCGGTTACAAGATGAGCTTCCCAACCCCCCTGAACCCCAAATAAATAATAATAAAACTGTTAAGTGTGCGTCACTATTTTGAGATCCGCGGCTGTAGGAGCCATATGAGTTGTTCCTTTTTTGATTAAGTGGGTTGGTTTAAATGGACTCACTGTATTGGTGCACGGGTGTGGGGCGTGTCTCATGGGTGTGGTAGATGATAAATGTGGTTGCACTCACCTCTTGATGTTGATGAGCAGAAAGGTAGGGTGAGCATGAGACAAAACTTTCTGTTGAGCGCAGCTTGAATGATTTTGATGTATTTTAACTGTAACTTGATGGTTTATGTATATTTATGCACTAATTGATGCCATAGGCCAAGTTGTAGTTTGGCATAGTAGTTAGTGCAGTTCTTTGTGAGTAGCAGTTCTTTGTTTGTGCAGTCTGTGCATTTGTTTAATAGTTAATCCCAGGCGCTGATTTGTATATTGGACAGTTGCACGTGGAATAAAAGGAGCAAATGGTACAGAAGTGTATTTTATGTGTCTATTGTTGCGCGTCATCTGTGTCCTCATGTTTAGCCTGCCGCGGCCGTAGGTTGGTTGAGCCGCAACAGCGGCAGTGTGTCATGCAGGACGCATCTCGCTTCTAGAAGTAATTTTGTGAGACAATAAAGTGTGAAAGGATCTACTGAGCAGTGTTTTGTCTTCCATCAGATGCCTCTGAGGAATCAAAAGAACGCGGTGAAGTGTTGATATTTAAAACAATGCATGTTTGGCCATGTTATAGAGTACTGAAAATGTAATGTAATGACTAGTAATTGCATTCTTAGGGGAGTAATTAAGTAGCATAACTATTAAAAACAAAAACTCACAAGTAAGATGTAATAGATTGCATTTTTAGACAACAACCTGAACACTGATTCCTATACATGCAAACTTTGTTTCCGACTTTGTTTCTCACCTTCAGAGGCATCTTGGTGTGCTCATTAAGTAGAGGAACATCAAACACCAGCCTCCTGAGTAGGTGCTGCATCATTGAAGGCCTTAGCTTACTGTACATTAAGAGGATTCCATACGTTAGTGGAATGTACCATCACTGATCAAGAATACAATCAAATACGATCTATAGCATGTGTTTTTAAAAAAGGGTAGACTAAATGCTAAATACTCATTAAAGGTTGACTCATATGTGCATGTATGTCTTCATCTTACCCACAAACAGCAAGCAGACACTCCTCTATGGAGTCCCTCTGAGCTTTGGTGAGGCAGCAGCCTTTGGACAGGCGATAAACCGTATGAAGCAGCGAGTCAATTAGTGAGGCGAACGGCTCCGTCCCCGCAAACAGCGGCGCACATTTAGTCAGGAGAGGCAGCACTGCTGTACACAGATACCTGTTGAGCGCCAGTGCCATGTCTGTGGCACTCAGAGCAACCTAACACAAAGAAGGAGAGAAACAATAACAATGTAATAGAGAAACTACATGTGTGGCATGTACATATGTTTTTATACCACTGGGGGAATACTATACACAGTGAATAAAATGCGTAGTTGTGCCAGTAAGAAACAATATCAAAGGCTAAGTGTCGTGTTCCCTGGGCCTTGGACCTATAGGCTTTGAGTTTTCTGGAGTTCTTCTGTTTTTTAGTAGTGATTAACTTTGTATTTTGGTTCTATTTTCTGTTGTGTTTACATTTATCCTTCTGTTGTTGGTTTCCTTGTTTATTGCTGTGTTTTTTGTGTGTGGTTCAGTCTTGACTCCTTGTTAGTTTACCTTTCTGTCTTTTTGTCAAATCTGTATTTCTGTTCCTGAAGAGAAAGAAATATACACACAGACAGAAACTTACAGTGTCCAGAGAGGCGGCAGACCTCAGGTCTGGTAAGAACCCAACCTCCAGAAGGTGGAGAAGAAAATTCTGGTCTTCTATACCATAGACACGGTCCAGGAACAGCACCATGGCTGCTTTGTGGTCTGGGCAGAAACCTGCTGACATGTCTGGCTCCACAACCAACCCATCTGTACATGCACGCAAACACAATTCAGTTCTTGATTGCTGATATTACAGGATCAGTTACTGTTATTACTGGATTAGATGTCATCATGTCAGATGACTTTCTTACCTTTAGCCAGGTTAGGCATAGAGAATGAAATACTGATGACTCCCACCAAGTCTTCAATAGGAATAAGAGACCTCAAAATCGCTCTGATACGGATAGCTTCACCTTTACCAGCATGGATCAGCTAATAGAAAAGAGGTAGGGCTTAAGTGAGTGCACTATATACGTAAGGCTGCATGTAGGAGTTGTGCATTTTGAATCGCTGGTACTCCACTTGAAGGCCAGCCAGCACGGAGCCCGTAAGACCACACATACGGCCAGCGACAACTCTCACTATCAGTGACTCAATAATCCAAAATATTAAAACAAGCTCAGTCCCAAACCCCTCTTACCTGGGAGCTATTGTCTGAGACATAGAGGGTAAAGCTACTGGAATTCTTGCTTCCGGGCAATCTAAAAGTCTTTGTGCATACAATATCTGCAAACAACAACTACTCAAAAGAGGCTTTGAAAACACATTCTGCTCACTAAAGAGACACGTCGAGCACATTTTTAATCTGTTTGTGAACACAGTCAGCTATTCAGACACGATGCAAATGAAGTCGGAAGAAAACTTCTCTCCTCAATCATTTCCTAAGGCATTTTCCAGTCAGGTGCTCTAATTGGAGATAGGACCCTGTATAAATAGGTCACTGACGAGGACGACAAAGACAAAACAGAGACAGCTGAACAAACGCACGTGTGCAGTACAAAGTAACTCACATGCATCTCTGGAGCACAGCGGCCCAGCAGGTCAATGAGAGCAGAGTAGAAGGTCATGATGGCATTTCCCATGTGAATTGTATCATCTTCCTCTTCCCCTGGCATGTCACTGCTACACACAGAGACACACTCTCATATCAAATGCCCCTAAATACTTCAGACCATTTTCTTCTGACCTGTTATGCTCATTTCCCACTCTGTGCTTGTACTGTAGTTACTCATGAACTTAGTGACAGGATAATTGGTTCAGGCTGATGTTTGTCTGAAATTGTTCTTTTCTAAATGGAAAACACAGGAAGAGATAATCTGCTTGAACATTGTTAGTACTGGAAATACGACACGTAGTTTAGGAAGTTACCAAAAGGTGTGCCGAAGGAAAATAGTGCGCTCAAAGTCATATCCAACTGAACCCTGGGATTTTGTGGCAGGCATTCATAACTATTCAATATATACATCTGCACAACAAATTATAATTGCTATGAGTCAGCATTTTGTATGCCCTAATTTCCATCTTAAGAAAATCCCTTAACATTTAACAGGTTGTCGACAAGCCATCTAGACTTGTAGACTCATGTACAGACCTTTGTAAGGAATTTAGTCTACCAGGCAGACCAAATGCAAACAGTCAACATGATTGTGCTAGCGAGCGCTTCCTGTTAAAAGTGAGGTCTTCCTTGCCAGTGTCGCCAAGTGCTGCTTATAGGGAATTATCTGACAGCTGGTACCTTGAGTGTCTGGAGATAACTGCTGCTATGAATGGGTGCTGTATAAATATAAAGGAAATGTAATTGATCCTTGCCTGTTCAGTCCAACTGATCAGTCCTGTTCTGTCAGTGTGAACTTTAATATGTATATGTAAGTAATCAGGTTAGAAGTGTTGTCATACAGTGCCTTGCTGCTCTCAGACATAGGAGACGGACCATCTCTGGAGGGATCCTGAGAGATCCTAATGGCCTCCTCCATTGCTGCCAACAACCCATCACCACCTTCACCCCGAAGAGCCGGGCCAAAACATTCTGGTCGACGAATAAGGAGCCTTACCACAACATTGGCATTCTCCTCCACACTTTCACCTGGCCACATAACAGGGACAAGTTGCTAAGTTTGTGGTTGCACATGATACAAACTCCAGTGGGAAATAAATGATCTGACTGCAGTCGTATGGTTACATTTTTACCATTGCAGAAGACAGCAAAGCGCAGGAAGTCAAGGTATCGTTCCCCCTCCACAGGGTTCCAGCCAATGTCAGGGTATCCCTTACGGACCAGCATCACACAGCTCTGCAGCCCACACCCAGCTAGATATTGTACCACCTGCAAAAATAAATTATTATTATTATTTTGGGTTGTTTGTTTCAAAAAGAAAAAATATAGCACAGTGGAAAGACACCTACAATTTACATTTAATTAACAGAGATAGAACAAAGCACAAAGGGCTTCAGCAGTATGGGATGCATAAACTGTGCCCACAGCTAGAGCTTGGTTCACATTACCGGCAGCGGGGACGGATCTACTGTGGTGGCATGTGCCACCTTAAAATAATCTCAGCGTGTAGCTTTCTGGATTTTATGCTAATACATTTGTTTCCGGTGTCACATATTCATAGCCTTTACAGACTATACAGGAATAATGGAATATCTCAATTTGGCGGCCTGAAGATTTGCTTTATGCAGGTGATGTTGTAGCCCACAGTCACAGTCAGATAAAAGTAGAAACCTTTGGTCAGAATTACTACTCCTGTGGTGTAATGTACTGCAAACTCTAAAGCAAAATTCTAATAAGATGACTGTATAAAAAGTTATTGTTGTGTTGAAAGCCAAATAGATTTGATTCTTGTTATTTATTCATTTTTGTTTAACAGTTGTTATTTTCTGACCTTGATGGACAATTTCATTTTTAACCAATGGGAATTGTTCTCCAGCCTTTAACTGTTTTCCGTTTGGTTACGCTGGTAAGGCTGATAACTAAATATGAGAAACATTGTTGCTGTTGAAAAAGAGGTTGAAAAGCGAGATGTCTGTTTTGTTAACTGCTAGATCTGGAGACCTGAAGCTGTTTCTTGTAAATGCAAAGTGCTTTGCACTGGCGAGTAGACTTTACAGTTGCCGCTGCTAACCAACATGCTGAAATGTTAACCCCGCTAACTGCTGCTATATAAACTCGTACTCTATTTTTTCTAAGTGGTTTTAGCTTGGAAGCTGAGTACATATTTGCATCTACATGTTTTAAAGTAGTGTTTCTGCTAACCACTGCTATTATCAATTTGTATAATGAATGGGGTATAGTGAGACTGCTGTCTTAAAGGAGCAGTATGAATAAGACCTATGGAACTGATTAAGTTAATTTCATGATTAATATGCATTATAAATATTTGATTTTGATAGTTGTGCACCAAATTTAAAACAGAACTTGAATTTACAAAGGAACACAGAACCGATTTGGGGATGAAGTTTAAGCCTAATTTTGTACATGCTTTCTTCCTTAAGCAGACATGTTTATGTATAATTGTCAGCGTGCATGTGAAGTAACTCTGAGCTCCCTCTTAGGTCTTTGAGCTGAAGATCAGAAAACTGAGAGTCCACAGAAAGCATCAAGGTTGCATAGACCTTCTGGAAATCCACAGTAGAGTGATGTTCCTTCATTGCACTGGAGGACGAGCCACAGCTCATACACAACTGAATCTTGCAGCCTGCTTGGCTGAATTGTGTAAGGACAAATTATACATGAATCGTTGGACTGATTTCAACCAATAAACTATTCAGATCACCCAACAGGCCTGAACTGGAAAACACTGACATTTAAAAGACCCGGGTCTGACTTTATTTTATGTTTTTGTTTCTCTCCACACACTCCATTTAATTAATGTATACTTTATTAATCCCCTGTAGGGAAATTACTCTCTGCATTTAACCCATTCACTCAGTGAGTTCCTACGCCAGCAGTGCGTAGGAACAGTGCTGGATACTGTTGTCGGCTGTAATACAGGGTACAATATTTTAATACAACCAGAGCATTGTGTTAACATTTCTGTGGTTCTGGTTATTTTTGTTACATATTGGTTATCATTTGGTTCTGTTTGCTTTACCTCCAGCTTGCACTGGTTACAATGATGTTAACACCATAAATGCATTAACGCGGCAAATCTCCATTAACGAGATGGATGGCGTCATCGCATTAAAGAGCTAACAGCACTAACGCTTTTGTGGCATATTCAAAGGTGTAGGAAGATGCTGGAGAAGGTTATACATGGAGCCAAGGCTCACCATCTACTTTTGTAACTTTCTCTGAGGCAACAAGAACTTAACAGACCCTAATCTTCATAAGATGGCAGCTCGCACCCTCGCCAGATTCCCCTTGCACCCTGGATACCACCCGTTTGACCCGCTGCCCTGTGGTCGACACCTCAGGTCAATCAAGTCATATCTTCTTCCCCAGACTGTATTTTATTCCACCACAGTTGGTACAAGTTCGTTGTACATGTGCTGTGACAGTAACGGGCTCTTCTATTCTATAGGCTAAAGTGACCTCAGAATATCTAATACAATTTACGGTTTTCCTTTTGTGTGTGTCTAAGTCTTTGTCAGCCTCACCTTCTCCAGGTCTGGCTCTCTTAAAGCAAGGGCAAGCTCATTATTATCCATGACTGATGCTGCAGCCACATCCAGAGGAGTGGATCCTCGCATAGATGGAGATGCTGAGAAGAGGAAAAGACATATGTAAAGTGTATGCAACTATGCAAACTTTCACAATAGATAGTCATTTGCTCCAAAGCAACAAACATCCCAGAGCTAGAGAGAGTAGTCTGTCAATCCAAAAGTCAGTGGCAATCTGGGAGGTAGAGCAGGTCACCTACTAATCAGGAGCTTGGTGGTTCAACCCCCATCTGCTCTAGTCTTCATGCCAAATATCCTTGGGCAAGATACTAACCCTCAGTTGCTTTACGATGCAGCCATCAGAGCGTGAATGTTAGATGGAAAGCATAAAAAAGTGCTTGTGCAAATGGGTGAATGAGGCAAGTTGTGCTCAGAGTAGAAAAGTGCTTTAGCAGAACCAGTCCATTTACCATTTACTTAATCCCCGAATGTGTGTTAGTGTGAATGCGTAAATGTGTATTCTAAAGTGCTTTGAGTGAGTAGACAAGATTTATATAAATATACACTGCAAAAACTCAAAATCTTAATATATTCTAGTCAAAATATCTCATCACACTTAAATAAAACACAATCAGTTACAGAGTAACATTTCAGTGAGATATAAGAACTAGGGCTGGGTATCGTCACTGATTTCTAGAATCGATTCAATTCCGATTCACAAGGTCCCGAATCGATTCGATCCACCATTCGATTTAATTCGATTCGATTCGATTCGATTGGAATCTGGGAAATTTTGACAGTCAGAAATATTATAATTCAGATCAGTACATTTACATATTTTTGTATCTATTAAAAGGAAGCTGACACACGCAAGACTTTATCAAAGGTGTGAGCATCACAGCAGAGGCCTTTGTGTCAAAGTAGCTGAAGATAAAACACAGAAAAACATGAAGGTGATTTTCCTGGCCTGGGATTTTATAAAAATAATCTGCAGTACATCAAAAACGAAAGAAAACCATTAAACAACACATGAACATTACCTCTGAAGTTACAGCGGTTTTATTAGAGACACGGCTAAGCGTTTTGCATTTTGCTTAATTTTAAAAAGTTTAAATTTGTTCAATATTGAACGGCAGAAATTAGGTTTACTTTTCGGAAGTAAGTAAAAGGGGAAAAAAAACGTCGGCCGACAGCGCTGTAAACAACGGTAGACTTGTGCGTAACAAGCAAGCGAATAATGCAGAAAAGAGAGAGAGAGAGAGAGAGAGAGAGAGCTGTGCATGAAGTGTGATTTTTATCCTGAAAAGTCAGCAAAAGTCAGAGGGAATTCATGATGATGTTTATGTGAAGCGTAGTTTGGATCTTCTTTTGCTGCTGGTTTGGTCAGTATTGTTTGGAGAGAGATAAATGTAACAGCCATATGATCAGTGCAAAAAGGGCGTAAACACACAGCGCGGACCCGCGGATCAGAATCAGCGAGCTGTCGGCTTTCAGCCCCGACCGTCAGCTGAGAAAGGCGACATCTCACTGATTCTGATCCGCGGGTCCGCGCTGTGTGTTTACGTCTTTGTGCAGAAGCCGTGTACCTGCTCTCATTTACTGTCTTAGCTGTTTGGTGGTTGTTGAAATTTTGTGATCTTTCACCTGAGATTCTGGCATTTCGGGCAAAATAAATTAATATTAAAAAATCGATTCAGGATTTTAATGAATCGATTTTACGTTATCCAAGCCAGAATCAATTTTAATCGATAAATCGATTATAAAAACCCACCCCTAATAAGAACTTGTTTTTAGACAGTGCATGTTGGATCTGGAGAATTTTCACTTGTTCCATTGGCAGATTTTTTTCACTTATTTCAAGCAAAAATATCTCGTATTAAGATGTCCAAGCTGTGAGCTGGTTCCACAGAAGAGGGGCCTGAAAACTGAAGGCTCTGCCTCCCATTCTACTTTTAAATACTCTAGGAACAACAAGTAAGCTTTGTTCCCATACTTGAAACAAACTGTCAAGTTTCATAGCTAATGCATTCATACCATGAATACTGGTGGAGGACTGTGTTCAAGTCCTCCACCAGTATGTCAATGTTCATTTTTTCACCCTGACAGAGAGCGCCAAAACGACACCAAGCGCATGTTTGTCTTTTTGAGCTCTATGTCTTGTGGGTAAATTGCAACGTCATTCTTCAAGCTTTTACACAACTCTGTAGCTGCTACCCGTCCTCAACTACCAACGTTAATCAACAACAAAACAATTCTGAGCTAGTTCCCTTTATTCCCTTTGTTATTAATGTTGGTCACCATGCATTGACAATGTCTTCAACATTCCTTCATCTCCTGTTCTCTTCATGATAAATATTCAACTGAAATAATGCTTGTTAGGTCATCATTACTCACCCAGGCCAACACTGCTGTTCTCCAGCAGATAACTCAGATGGTCAAACATGGCTTTCTGGTTCTGACGGCTGATTCGACAGAAGTAACATAGAAAACGACAACAGTTGGCCACCATTTTTGGAAAGGTGATTTCCTGAAAACACACGTGCATCACAGGTTGTTAGACAAAATGTCCCTTTGTGTTTATTTATCTGAAAATAATTCAGGGGAAAAACATATATTTAAAACATTTTGTGACACATAATTTATTTGAAATACGAATGCAACATTTCCCCATTGCTCTACCATTCTTCATCATGACTCTTGAGTATGTCAGCACTATTACTACTACATACCTTGGAGTCTCCTCCACTGAGCACATTGACCATGACCTCCATGACAGTCTCGTGCATTCCCAACGCTCTCATCAGGTTAGGATGTTGGTAAAACACTTTGTTGTTCATGATATCTCTGAGAGGAAGAAGGATGGGTGAAATTTAAACCGACAGCTCAAACTCTTTCATATATTAACTGTTTAATATTTGACCAGAGTGTTTTGTTATGACAACAGTGATATTCAGGTTTTGACATTTAAAAGAGGTTCATGGGTGCTCACTTTTATTATAAGGCTTTTGGATACAAACCAAGTAAGAACAGTTTTGGGTCAAGTGCAACCAACAATGTCTAAAATGGAAAAAGCTGCCTCAAAAACCAGACTTCATTTTAGTTTAAAACCTAATCTCAAACCTAATCTGGGTCACCAACAATGTTGATCTTAACAAACATCTGTCAAATGGAACCAGAGTGCATTTTCAAAGTTGCTAGATAATGGGAATCGCATGCTTGTGACATTAAATCCACCAACTGACTACAAGGAGATTAATAAGGGGGAAAGGGATCATTTCCTTGTATGAAGCAAACCACAATTAGCCACTAGGGAAGAGGACCCATCACCTAAAAGCAGCAATCAATAATGTGAAGGTTACCTATATGACACATGTGCACATGTATTGTGTAGCTTCAGCTAGACTATAGATGTCAACAGTTATCTGCCAGGATTAGCTGGTAAATGCTACCAAGTCCACCTTTACCCTTGCCAAGCAAGCTAAAGTGGGGCTTGGAAACCACATTAGAGTAACTTGAGCTATATGAAGCAGACCAAGTTACTAGTTGCAAGCAATCTAATGCACTCCAATGCAAGGCAATTTGTTGCTTTGTATTTAAGTGTATAATAAAGTGCTGAAGACGAGGCATAGAATATGTTTGTTGAGTGGTATCAATCCTGACAGGAAGGCTGCTCTAGATCAAGATGCTGCAAATTCTCTGTGAAAAATGCAACCAAAAGAAAGACTTTTGTGCATGAATACAGGTGTTCTTTGGGCACAAAGGTTTGCAAACCATTGAAACAAAGCATATAACCCATAGGTAAAGTGAAATGTTCCTGTTTTTATTGTGCTGGACTGAGATATACAGATTATGTGTGCCTAAGCCATATCCTTACATGGACACTCTTTAAAGTTAGTCTGAGCAGTTACCCAAGAAGTAAAAGAATACTTGAAGACAAAAGTCCATCTACGACTAAGAGAAATTCTGAATTTGTTTTTATGTGCCTGTAGGGCATTCTGTAGATAGATTAAAAATCAAATATACACACATGCACAAAATTGTAATTGCTCTGTTTCTGAACTTTCATTCACATAAATATTTGTTTACATTTCTCTTCTTCTTGTTGGGAGTTAAAGCAAGTCTAAAGAAGAAAGTACTCCAAAAAAAACAAATCATTCAGACACGCAAGAGCCTGACAGATAAGCGTGCTCTCACCCCAGCCCTCTGATCATCAGTTTCTCCTCCTCTCTTCCCATGCGCACACTCAGCAGAGATCTGATCTGACCGAGAGCCGCTAACAGGTTGATAGTGTCCTCGATTGATACTGAGTTTATAGTGTAGGTTTTAGGAAGAGCCCGCACCTGCACAGACATATTCATACCTTATTAAACTGATTGACATACATTTAATATACAAGCAGAAGCACTGTTACTGTGCAAACGGAGCATGATATTTCACATCTGTACCTGAAGTAAGGAGAGATAAATTAATACACAGAAATTAACAACTTACATTGTTCTTTTCAAATAACTGTAGTGTTACTGTGAGAGTGCAATCTGATGTGGGACAGAAGGATTAAATTTTAATTCTAATTTAATGCTTTTAACACGGATCAATTGAAGAGAAGCTAATATAGGAGAAATACGGGCTCTCTTTCAAGTTCCAGTTCGTATTCTTGCTGCACCATTCTGGATCAGCTGAAGGCGGTTCAGGGAGTCTTATAGAGCATCACTCTGAGACGGGATGTTTCTAATATTAGTGACACTGTGCAAATAAATGAAGAACGTCCCACATGTTTGTTTGACTTGTGGAACTTGTTGTACTAGACTTGATTATCTGGTGAATTTATGACCACATCATCTGAACAAAGCTGACAGTCGGCCTCTGGTGAACTGGTAGGCAGGTCACTTTTCAACAAATTGAAAAGTAGCACCAAGGATTGTTTGCATGTGCATTTTTTGCTTTCTTAACAATTGTTTTGTTCAATCTGATCTACTTGACAGTTGCCAGATTTATTGTTTGGGACCCCAGGAAGTGTGTCACATATGGAGCAGGCTGGATAGCCGCTCCTCATATTTTCCTAAAAGAACAACTCTCACATCAGATTGTTACAAATATAGCATGACTATATTGTATACATTTATTTGGAGATTCCAGTGGTATGGATTTTCTTTTCTATTACACACACAAACCTGTCCACCAATGCCATCATACTGGCGGTGAAGTAGGACAAACATAGCTCTGACCAGCTCTGGATCCTCTATAACTGACTCCTGAGCCCAGCGCACCATCGTATCGGAAATGAGCTGTTGTAAGGTACCTTAAGGAGAAGGATAGAGAAGGAGGAAGGGAGAGTAGGTCAGAGATTGAATGTCCTGAAGTCAAAGATCTTATTTACTTTTTTTGTCTCATAGCTACTACACTGTTAAAAAAAACATCGTAAAAAAACGGTAATATTCTGGCAGCTGGGGCGCCAAAATACTACCGTAAAATAACAGAAAATAACTTCCTCATAAAAATACGGTTATTTCCAGTAATGAAAGTAGTCTTGTTGTGTTGAGCTAATTTTACATGGGATTCTGCCTTTTCCAAGTGCGTTTAGACATCAAATTAGGAACATGTTAAAGTGATCAAACAATGAAATTACCTATAAACAAGGTCAATGAATGTGGCAATATGAATCATAATACGTAAATGTACAGAAATATACAGTTAACAGTTGGTTTAAATAATAATGGATTGCATGCCCTGGGACAGACTGACATGTGTTTCTTTGGTGTATTAAGAGCTGTTTTCATGTGCAGAGGTGTTTTTTTCTGTTCTCAAACTGATCTCCCTGTTGGAGCTCAGTCTGGGGGAGTTATTTTTTTATCCTTATCTTTCCTCATGTGGTGCATTTTCCATTGTTATACCTCTCTGACCTGTCTTCCCCATGTGATGTTTTGTGTAATGTACGTATGATCGGAGGGTAAGATGACGCCGCCATTGCGTGCAATAGGTCGGCAGGTTTATGAAATTTCCCCTTGTGGGACTAATAAAGGTATATCAAATCAAATCAAATCCATAGCATTACATTTGAATTCAACAGTTCGATCTTTCAAATAACGCACAGATATTTGTGAGATCATGATACATTTGTGAATGTATTTTAACAATCTAAATATGCATATGTACAGACAGATACAGTTAATAATCATGAAAATTACGTTTTATTACATTACAGTGATTTAACGTTAATTGACATTTGAAATGTGAAATCAGTCTATTTACGTAACTTTAATGATGTTCTAGAAGAACAGAACAAAACTGTGAAATGCAGCAAAAATACTTTTATATTAGCATGTTTTCCTACAGTGCTGCCATACCCGCGACCTTGTGGTTGTTAGTTCACATTCATTGGCCGATGCTTAGTGTCATGTTATTATGTGTCCCAACATCCAATGGCATGTCACATTGTTTTCATGGCCACACCCTCACCCCAGGTGCAGAGGCCTATTTCTGTTCAGGAATGTTGGGAATACTTTGAGATTTATATTAATTGCAATTCCTGCCTCTACATATATTTATGTTTTTTTTTTTAGTTTTTATTCCTATTAATTATATTTTCACTTGTTACCTCTGAATTATTGAATCAGACCTAGATGACGTGAGATTTTCAGCACAATTATAATTCAAATTCTCCTTTAATTATTGATTATTCTCATTAATTTTCGATCATTTTATATATTTTTCCATAGTTTTACATTTGAATTTAACAGATCATTCTCTCACATAACAGACAAATATTTGTGAAATGATGATACATTTCTGAATGTATCTTTACAATCTGAATATGCACAAAAAAAAATATTTACAAAACAAGTAAATTGTGTTTTATTATATTTACAGTGATGTTATGTTATTTTACCTTTGACATGTAAAATCACAGTCTACTTATGTAAATTTAATGATATTCTAGAAAGACAGTACAAAACTGTAAAATGTACAGTAAGATACTTTGACATTACTATTTTTTGGAACAGTGTAGGCTTGTACATTTTCCTATTCATTGAGAATTACTAGCAGCTTATTTAAGAATGGCCTTACTGGGTTTCCTGTCTTTTTTTTCCTTTGGCAGGTTGGCCATCTTCTTCTTTAGATAAGCCACTTTCTCCACCAGTGACATGAGTCGACCTCGTATGGTGAAGTCACTGTCACAGTTTATGCCTCTCTCCTCGTCCAACTCTATACCTAGCAAAATGGGCAGATCAATGCATGTATGGTATGTCTACAATTAATGAATACTGACTATACACACATTACTGTTATATTTATTAAATGATATTATGGCTATTGATCTTATTCTGGCAACTGTAGTTAATGCAGCAGTGTATTGTGAAACGGACCACAGTGCCTCATCAGATCTTCATGGAAGTCTAGCAGCTGTTCTCGGATGTATTCAGGACAGGGACACTCCTGCTTCTCATCCTTAAAGTTTAACAGCATGTTGATCTGCAGATTGGTAAGAGAACCTTTAAAGCGACCATTAGATTTTCAATATAGAAATCCAAAGTACATACACATGTTTAGTTACAAGTTACAAGATGCTGTGAAAGCTGAAAGCTTTACTGAAATCATACACGTTGTGCTTTTGGCAGGACCTTTCTGCACTTTGCACAAATGAAAGCCTGGAGACCACAATGAGCAGAAAAAACACTGTAAAGCTCAGTGGACCAAAATTCTTCCACAACGATGCAAGAGAAAATGGTCCTTTTAGGTTATTGCTGGTAAAAGTGGCTCTACAAGATGTCTGTTTAGATTCTCAGTGATCCAAGTCATGGTACTCTTAAGAGCCTTAAAAGAAGGTGACTGGACTATAAAACTTTTGAAAACATTTCACCTCTCATACAAGAGGCTTCTTCAGTTCTAAAACCAAGAGATTCCCAGGTTTTTAAAACGGTAATATTTAAACCCAGTGGGACAGTGGCGTGGGGCAATGCCTCCCAGTGGTTTCACTCCAACATGTGAATCATCACATGTGGAAAAAAGTTGTGGATCACTATCACCAGAGGCTTTGGCTGAAACCATTGTGAGACCTTGCCTTACCTTATCATATGACCTAATGAAGTCACTTGACACAAGATGTAAGTGGGGCCTGGGGGCCTGAGGTATCTGGGAGGGGTTGCTGGGGGATCGCTGACAGTTGGTGTCGTAAGCACAGTTGACCTAGATGTCCTCTTTTGCTCCTATAAACCATCTGTTTTCTCGGATCAAGCTGTGAATGCTGGCATGCATGAAAGATTGACCTTTATCTTTTAGGTGTAGATGTACAGCCAAGTTTTGTCCTGTTGAGGTGGCCCTTCTATGCTATGCCATGCATTTTTGGAGTGGAGTGGAACATGTTCTGCCCGGTGGTGTAGGGTCCTGATTACTCCAGGTTTGTGTTCCAGAGGGTGATGGGAGTCAAAGAGGAGGTACTGGTCCGTGTGTGTGGGCTTCCGGTAAACTTCAATGTTGAGGTTTCCATTCTCCTTAATGTGCACGGCGCAGTCCAGGAAAGGCAAACAGTCGTCCTTTGTGTCTTCCCTGGTGAAATTTATGTTTTTAATCACTGAGTTGATGTGAGCAATGAAGGATTCAACTTTTTGGATTTTGATTTTGACCCAGGTGTCGTCAACATATCTGTACCAATAGCTAATACTATCCCTTTAAAAGAGCCAAGAGTGTACTTCAGACCCAGCCACACACTCAGACAACAACTGGTTCATCCCAAAGACAAAACTCCTAAACACAATCTTAACAACGTAGTGCATGCTGTGCAGTGTAGCAAGGAACGCCCAGACCTCTACATTCGAGAGACCAAGCAACCACTGGCATAAACACATGGCACAACAAGACTTGGCTGTTCATCTGCATCTAAAGGTCAAAGGTCACTCTTTCGAGGATGCCAATGTTCACATGCTGGACAGAGAAGACAGATGGTTTTAAAGAGGACTGAAAGAAGCCATCTATGTCCACTGTAAACGGCCATCTTTGAACAGAGACGGGGCTTATGACACCAGATGTCAGTGTTGAGATCCCTTCCCAGATGCCTTAACGCCCACTCACTGCCTTCTGACCTCAGTATATCACATGATAGGGTGGGGCCAGGTTTCACTATGGGTTCACCCTCAACCTTGGCTGATTAGCTGACAGTTTGCAAAAACTGTGTTTCTATACAAAGCCAAATTAAAATAAAATGTGTATGTAAGTCGCATTATTTACTGCTCTTCACTGAGCAAGAGTCCTCTGCTAGGCAACCATTTGAATTACAGAAAATGTTTGTGCAATAAGATTAATAGCAAGTAGAAGCGCTCCTCTAGATCTGGTTACAGTTATATTTATGCTTTATGTTGTTCTGTGGTGTTCCCACCTGTTCCTGTGGGGGAGATCTGAACTCTTTGGTCTTCTTGGCAGTAAGGGCTGCAGACATGTTGAGTGCCAGCATCACCTCATTGTAACGAAATCGTTGGTTTTCTTGGAGACAAGCCACAAAGTCATCAGAGAAGGCCACCACTGCCTCAATACGATGGCGCACCTGGCAGTCACACAGGTACTGCAGCACATGACACATCTACACACACACACACACACACACACACACACACACACACACACACACACACACACACACACACACACACAAACAAAATTACATGGTTTAAAGAAGAAATTTAAAAAAATGCACATAGTGGCCATTAGGAAATCTCTTTCTAAAGCGATTTAGATATTAGGGGAAAGTTCTCATTCTGTGAAAAATGCCAAATCATACTGTTCCCTATCTATCATTGTAGGATTTCAACCCTCAACCTAAGTCAAGACCATGCATGACCCTACAAAACTGACAGATGACGCCAATGCAGAAATCCTGCACAAATGAATTGGTGTCATTACTTCATTAAAAAGCTTGTTTAAAGCCCAGTACAAAGAATGTCTCGTTTTTTATGGTAAGTATGATAGGAATTTTACCAGAAATTTCACCAGAAATTCTTGGTGTAGCTGCCTCTGTAGGAACAAGAACATTCAGAATTTGCCATAAGATCTGGGTCTTACTGCATGATTCTGGTTCTGGGTTCAGCTTTTTCTTTGATTGGGAACTTTCTGTGGAGTTCGTTCATTCTACCATCTGCTTCTAAAGATAACTGGCAATCTAAATTAGGCTGTCAATATGAGAGTAAATAGCTTTCTGTCTCTTTATGTCAGCCTTGTGATGAAGTGGTGAACTTTTTAAGAAGTACTCCATGTCTCATCCCACGAGACCTAGAGTGTAGCCCAAAGTAGCTAAGATAACTCATGGATAAGTGTTCTTACAGCATAACTAAGTGGTGGTTTAGCGTTAACCGGTCTACCCCTAACTATAAGCTTTACCAAAAGGGAAAGTTTTAAGCCTAATTTTAAAAAATATAGAGAGTGTCTCTCTATCTATATAAATCCAAACAGGGAACTGGAAGAGGGACCAAATAGCTGAAGCCTCTTCCTTCCATTCAGATTTTAAATACGCTAGAAACCCCAAGTAAGCCTGCAGTCTGACAGAGACGTGATCTGTTAAGAAAATACAGATCACTTGTTAAGATTGGTCCCACATTCACGTGTGTCTTCAAGACACGATCTGCACTCACAGATCATGACAACAGTGCAGTGGTTTGAATACCTACAGCATGCTCTAATCGCTGTAATAAAATGTTATGATCAGTAGCACTGAATGCTATTGGACAAGCACAGAGATGAGTCCACTGTCAGAGGCCACAAGAAGATCATTTGTAACCTTCACTAAAGCTGTTTCTGTGCTGTGATGAGCTCTGAAACCTGACTGAAACTCTTCAAATAAACATCCCTTTGCAGATAATCAGTTAGCTATTTTACAACTACTCTTTCAAGGAGTTTTGAGATAACAGATGGTTTGGAGGAAGTAATTACTTAAGTCAGAAAGATCAATCTGTAAATATTAATGGCACTGAAAGTAGCTGTACATAATGGTCCATTTGAGATGCTTATTTTTTCTCTAATGGTTCAAATTTCATTTGTGAAGAAGTTCATCACGTCATTACTAGTCAACATTAAAGGCCCAACAGAGCTGTGACTTTTTGTCAGCCTGGCTAAAGTGCTGAATACAAACCTAGGGTTGTTCTTATGTTCTTCAATCAGTGATGAATAATAAGATATTCCAGCTTTATGGAGGGATTGAATATGAAGGAGCAAACTATTTCTCCAGGCTAAATGATGATCTTCTCAATTACTGAGACACCATTTCCTCTCTAGCTTACGTGTTATCTGCTTTAAGGTGCATATTTGTGAGCTACACCAGGGCATGAAGTACTTCTGATTTAAGGCTTTCTCTTTCAGAGGAGCAACAGTATCCAGTTGTATTAAGTGAAGATGTAAAAATATTAACAAGATAATCGACCTCTGTGGGAGTAGCATTCAGGTTGCTGCTCTGGACACAGAAGAAGGTAACAGTGGAGTAAATCAATCTGTTGATCAATTATTAAATCATTTACTAACAGGGACTTGGAAAAGACGACCGTATTATTTAAAAATTCTATGTGAAAGGGCCTTTATGGTATGTGATGTATTAAGTTATTAGAATTTCTCCGGTACTTCGATGATGCATAACTGTACAACATATATTTACCTTTGCTCCCATGTCTGATTGAGACTTTTGCACAACTGAAATTCTTCTTCTGTCTTTGCACTTGTGTTGTGTTTTTCCAAGAAACCAGAACCATGTGCTTACATTGGATTGTTGAATATTCTGATTTTATTTCAGTATACTGCTCACACCATCTTGGCACCTGGATGTCTATGATAAAATGTCTCAAGATTTGTCATAAGCTATGTTTTTTTTACTTTGTTGCTTTCTACAGCTTTGTTATCACAGCCAGAGAAGCTGACCTCAGTGCTGATCACATCAGCTTATAGCTAATGTCCTTTTACACACACTACTTCATGTAGGGATTCCTATTTCGGCATGACCTCTACATAGTCTGTAAAATCACTTAGGTCAGGTAATATGTGAGTTAATGTCAGTTGTCACTGATGCCTGTTCAGTTCTACGCTTTGGGTCTTCCTCGGTCTCGAGATTTCCTTGCATGCACATGGAGGGTCCTAGTTACTAGTTGGAATAACTATAATAATCCCAACTGAAATATAAACAGAATATGACCTTTACCTTAGCAAACAAAAATGGTAAACAACAGTGAATTTCTATATAAGAAATGCATTTCCAAACTGGGAGTTTCTACTTAGTGTCACCTGGAGTTTTACAGGCTCTGGCAGCTTCATCTCTAACAGTCCTTCTTTAGGGACATTCAGCACGCCCTCCTTTCCTCCTCCTTCGGCTTCACCCTTCTTTAGCACCTCCAACTCCATGCAAAGTGCATCCTGCTTATTGCGTCGTTCACAGAACACAGAAGGTTCAATCAGTCGGAGGATATTCTTCAGATCTCCGTTTTGGAAAACGCCCATGATGAGCATAGTATATAACAGCTTGATGAGTGGAACAAATAGAAACTCTGTGCTTCCTCCTACTGGGTCCCGTACGTGCATGCTTCCCTCCCGTACTGCCTCTGTCAACATCTCAATGGTTTTAACTTTCAGTATATCTAAGGGGAATTCAGGGCTGTACTGGAAACAATCTCCTGATCCACTGTTGCCGTTGTTAAAGCATGATGGTCCAGGCCTGGAAACAAAATTTGGGGATGTGAAGTGCATTCTGGGTCTCAAAGAGGTGCTGAGTCCAATGCCTGGCAGGCCATGTTTCTTCTTTTCATTTGGGAACAGAGTGATGCTCTTTGTGTCATTCGTCATGGGAACAATGTACTCATTGTTCATCATGAGGCGAGCTGTAGCATAGCTGCTCAGGTGGATGTCGATGAGGAGGTCATAGTAGCCAGCACGAAGAAGACCTGTGAGGACAGACAGAACAAGTTTGATGTCTGCCCTGTAACGTTTACATGCTTCTTTATCATGTTCAGTACTATTGCACATATTAATTCTTCTTATGTTTATTGTTTTATGGACTATCTAAGGTGCCAAGGTCAAAAAATTAAATGAAATGAAAAAAAATTACACTATTCATATTCTTAACCAGCTGTCCGATTAAGGGTTGTGGTTTTACTCAGACAATTGGAACAGTATTTTATAAGGCTAACGCTGAGAAATAGACATAGATTCAGAAAAAAATTCAAGAGTTTCTATAAAGTAGGTTTACTATATAGAAAATTGAGAATGAGAATATGCTTTATAAGCAGTGTGTCTGTTACCTGGCATATATTTATTCTCTATAGCGTAAAGGAGCTGTGCCTCATCCACGTGGGAGCAGAGGGCATGAGCTACTCGGTTGTTTCCCAGAGCACAGATGGCAGAGTACAGTCTGAGGGTATGGTAGTGAAATTTTAATAAGTCCTTCTGCTCTGACAGTTCCAGGATATCCAACGACCTGAGCAACAGAAAGGTACACACTGCATGAGAAATGTGAGGGAGGAAGGATGAAAAGGTGTGTGTGTTTAGCTGTGTGGACTGTACCTGTTCTCCTCAGGTATGTGCAGAGACATGAACTGCAGAGGTTTGTTACACTGCACCAGCCAGCCATGTCGATCATTTGCTCTGGATACTGAGACCTGGACAAAAGTCATACACAACATACGCTACATTTGAGATTATTTTTCAATACTACAGAAAACTCTATATGAAAAGATATTTATCCATCCATCTATGAACGGCTTATCCCAGCTGCCATAGATAGAGACAGAAAACCGTTACCTATCGGGCAATTTAGACTGGCCAATTAACCTAGCCCGACTAACTGCATGTCTGTGGAAGGAAGCTGGAGTACCCAGAGAGAACCCACACAAACTCAGGAAGAATGTGCAAACTCCACACAGAAAGGCCCCAGCCAGGTGGTGGAAATGAATTTATTTAAATCCCACAATAAAAATCCATCCCTCCATCTATTTTCTTCCTCTTAATTGGGACCAGGTCACAGGGCAGCAGCCTAAGCACCTCCCACAGGACTCCCCAAGGGACATGGTCAAATGTGCTGCTGACTTCGACTGAGGACATTGTCGGGTGTTGGAAGGAATGCTTCGCGGATTTCCTTAATCCCACTGACACGCCTTCCTTAGAGGAAACACCCAAACTCAAGTATTTGCTTCAGCCACTGCCCCGTTCTGCTTGGCCTGTTGGTACCTACCGGCTGCTTCCGAAGTCCTTCAGGCTAACCAAGCTCAATAGGACTCCTTCCATGGCTGATGGTTCCCTTCCCCTCTGGGGTTGACCATCTGGTTCGACATCTGGTTCGGTGGTTGGTGCATGACAGGCACCAACCACCTTGCGGCCACAACTCAGTGCAGCAGCTTCAGCAGTTTTGGTCCTGAACGTGGACCATTTGGACTCAGTGTCCCCAGTCTCCCTCGGAATGCTGTCTAACTCTGTTGGAGGTGGGAGTTGATGCAGGTGAAAGGGATATTGGATACCCACCCCATCCCATCAGCCCAGCACACATTGCACCTGACCCCTACGGTGCCTCCTGCAGTTTACCATGACCTAGCTGAAGTGTTTAGCAAGGACTTGGCTCTCTCATTTCCTCCGCAGAGACCATATGACTGTGGATGTGATCTGCTCTTGAGGGCACCACTCCCCACCAGTCACTTGTACAGTCTTTCTAAGCCAAAATGGGAGGCCATGGAACACTAAATCAGTGATTCTCTGGCAGCTGGAATAATCCGCCCTTCCAAGTCCCCACTCAGGGCGGGGTTCTTCATTGTGGAGAAAAAGGCCAAGTCCCTCCAAACAAAATAACGATAAAGAACAAGTATCCCCTGCCATTGTTATCTTCTGCTTTTGAACTGTTACAAGAAGCCACCATTTTCACAAAATTGGATTTAAGGAATGCCTATCATTTAGTAAGGATCAAGGAAGGGGATGAGTGGAAAACAGCTTTCAATACCTCCCTGTTATATTTCTAAAATGTGAGTTCCAAGTTCAGTCTGTCGCTTTTTGGGGGGTTCATTGTGGAACAGGGATGGGGCGATCGTGGCTCAAGAGTTGGGAGTTTGCCTTGTAATCGGAAGGTTGCCGGTTCAAGCCCCGGCTTGGACAGTCTCGGTCGTTGTGTCCTTGGGCAAGACACTTCACCCGTTGCCTACTGGTGGTGGTCAGAGGGTCCGGCTGGCGCCAGTGTCCGGCAGCCTCGCCTCTGTCAGTGCGCCCCAGGATGGCTGTGGCTACAATGTACCTGCCATCACCAGTGTGTGAATGTGTGTGTGAATGGATGTGTAAAGCACTTTGGGGTCCTTAGGGTCTAGTAAAGCGCTATACAAATACAGGCCATTTACCAGGGCCAGCTGCAGGTGGATCCAGCTAAAATTAAGGCAGTGGTAGAATGGCCGGAGCCCCAGACTCATAAGCAGCTGCAGAGGTTTCTGGGCTTTGTAAATTTCTACAGCAATGATTTCAGTCGCATTGCTCTGCCCTTCGCATGTTTAACCTCTCCCAAAGTTCCTTTCCAGTGGGCTCCTGTGGCGCAGCAACCATTCTCCGAACTCAACAATAAGTTTGCCTCCATGCCCATCTTGCTGCAACCAGACCTCTCTCAGCCATTCATAGTAGAAGTGGACACGTCGGATCTGGGAGTTGGAGCGGTGTTATCCCAGCACTCTGGGGGTAAGCTTCACCCATGTGCATATTTCTCTCGTTCAGGCTGAGCGGAACTATGACGAGGGAGATCGAGAATTGCTGGCCATAAAGCTCGACTTGAAGGAATGGAGGTGCTGGCTAAAAGGGACGGAGCAGCCACTGATCATCTGTAAAGGCCGCAAAAACCTCAAGTACCTGCAAACGGTGAAGCGCCTCAACTATTGCCAAGCCAGGTGGGCCCTGTTCTTCACTCGGTTCAATCCAACCATCCTGCCTGCAGCCTGCATCATAGGGGCCCTCACATGGGAGACTGAAGGTCTTGGGAAAAACCTGACCCTGGAACGGGCCCTCCTAACTGACTATACATAACCACCGCAGTGCGCAGCAAAGGGATTCAGTGGGCCCACTCTGCTAAGTTTAACTGTGGATAAGAACCGCACAATAACACTCATGTAACGCTTGTTCTGGTGACCGTCACTAGCTCGAGATGTCCAGGATTTTGTTTCTGCTCGTTATACCTGTGTGCATTATAAGGCCTCCAACTCTCCACCAGTTGGGTTTCTCAGGTCCCTGCCTATTCCCAGGAGACCCTGGTCGCACATCGCCCTGGATTTCATAAGTGGACTACCACCATCCTCAGGTAATGCCACCATATGGACCATTGTGGATTGTTTTTCTAAAGCTGCACATTTCATTGCTCTGCCCAAGTTTCCCATCCCCTTGGAGACAGCAAAGCTGTTGACTGTTCATTGTTCTGCCTTGGCATAGCTCAAGACATTGTGTCCGATTGGGGTCCACAGTTCACATCATGGGTTTGAAAGGAGTTTTTGCTCTGTTCTGGCGGCCCAAGTGAGTCTTTCCCAGACCAACGGGCAGGCAGAGAGGGCCAACCAGGAGCTGGAGGCAGCTCTATGTTGTGTGGTTTCTTCTTAACAGTCCCACTGGAGCTCTCAGCTGTCATGGGTGGAATATGCCCATAAATTGATGACCTCCTCAGCCAGTGTCCTGTCACTGTTTGAGGTTTCACTGGGATATGAACCTCCGCTCCTTTCCATCACTGAAGGGGAACCCTCAGTTTAACACCATCTCCATCGTCCTGCCTTTGCATTCCTGACATACACGTTGTTCGGCCAAGCTTTAGCTATCAGAAAAATGGCCTCAGTTTTGATTTTAGAATATTTTGGTATATACAGTCGTGGCCAAGAGTTTTGAGAATGACACAAATATTGGTGATGAATTAGAATAGCAGACTGGATGCGTTACAAAGAAGGGTGATGCTTGAAACATAGGCAGCCATCAATGTGTTGCATGTAAAGGCCTTCACAGGCAAGTATGTTGTTGCTACTAAGATCGCACCTAAATCAACTGGATCATCGGATTATCAGATCATCAAGAACTTCAAGGAAAGAGGTTCAATTGTTCTGAAGAAGGCTTCAGGGCACCCAAAAAATCCAATAAGTGCCAGGACTGTCTCCTAAAGATGATTCAGCTGCTGGATCGGGGTGTTGGCCATCACGGAGTTGGCCATGGGGGATACTATTGTCAAACACGATAATTTCAGTTTTCCTGTCATTTAGAATAAGAGAATTACCTGCGAGCCAATTTTTGACCTCGTGCATGCACTCATGAAAGCCGTGCAAAGACATAACGGGATCATCAGTTAATTCGAAATAGATCTGTATGTCGTCAGCAGGACAATGATCCCAAGCACACCATCAATTCCAAGTCTAAATGAAAAAAAATATATACAAATGAACACTTTGCTAAAATTCCTTCATAGTGCTTTGACAGATTTATGGCCAAGGATGGCACAACCAGTTATTACTGCAAATATTTTGGATTTACCTGGGTTATGTTTGTCTAATATTAAAATGTGTTTGAGCTTAACCATATGTTAAATATGTTAAAAAAAAAATAAAAAAAAAAGAAGGGAAATAAATAAGAAATCAGCAACGGGGCAAATGTTTTTTTTTTCACATGATATTATATTTAATGCCATTTGAGTCTCTATGACAGATGACATAGAAATGGACTATAAAATGGGCCATTACTTGAAAAGCTGTCTTAGACTATTAAGCTCTTTCTACCAGAGAAGATTTGACAAGTTTTTCATGGGTAAAATCCACATACTAAACTCTGCAGCGCAAACCACACATGTGTTTTCCTTACAAATGTGGCACAATTTAAGGGGAAATAATCAGTCATGCCAGTGGCATGAGATTTAATTTAAAAGTAGTGCTTTATTATATGAGATGCTTATGAAGGGCGGATAGTGTACACACTCTGCATGAGTTTGCAGGTGGCAGGTTTGTGTCCCGGGCCTGTAATAGTAATGCAGAACTATAGTAAGACACTGTTACCTTAAGGAAGTGGTTGGAAACACGACTCCATAAAACAGGAGTAAGAAACTGTACGTGCAGCCGTGGAGGACATTGGGAAACTGGGTTCTTCTTCTCACTCTTAAACAGACCAGCTGATAGAGGCATCACATTCTGACAGGACACAGAGAAAAAGTTGGATAATGACCAAATACATACATATCTATCTATATACATCTCTCTCTCTCTCTCTCTCTCTCTCTCTCTCTCTCTCTCTCTCTCTCTCTCTCTCTCTCTATATATATATATATATATATATATATATATATATATATATATATATATATATATGATACTACTAAGAAGCTGCTGACAATAATGGACTTGTTTAACTTCATTTAACATGTTTCAGGGCCCACTCACACAGCAGAACACCCCTTTTGACTTGGTCTTCACTTATGGTGTTACCATTGACCATTTGTATATAAATGAAGTTGTTTTCAGTGACCAGTCTCTTTTATTAATTATTTTACCAAGAGTCATTCTCTCAGTTCTTCCCTTTTTGTTTTTGATTTGTTTGTGTGTGTGTGTGTGTGTGTGTGTGTGTGTGTGTGTGTGTGTGTGTGTGTGTGTGTGTGTGTGTGTGTGTGTGTGTGTGCTCACCTTAATACGACCCAGTTCAAACTGGAAGACATTAGGACTTGTGGCCTTTGCAAAGACTGCAGGGAACAGCTTAGTACTGGGTTCCACCTGTGCATGGGAAAAGTTTCTAAAATTACCTATAAATGCTGAGGTGATCTGTCAAATATAATCTTTGGACTGTCAAAGTCCATAACTGCCGCACTCTGAAATTTTGAGACACAGTGTGCAGTCAGAGTGTCAGATTTAGTGTTGTTGTGCTGGTAATACTGAGTGTGCAGTATGAGACATGCCTGAGACACACAAAGTAGATTTGTACCTACAGTTGTGGTCAGAAGTTTGTATACATTCATCATAGGAATGAATGTCATGGTCTCTTTCAAACATTTGCTTTGGTGTCTCACTATGGGGAATGCTCTCGCGGGATTGTCCTCAGAAGCCTCTATGTCATCAGGGAGGTGCCGCCCTCCTCCCTATAAAAGGATGTGACACAGTGTCATTCAAATTCCTCTTCTAACTTCTTAGAAGCCCCATCTCTCCTGACTGCTAACGTGAGTGCTAGCTTAACAGTCTATTCAAGCAAGCTAACAGCTTGGTCACCGGGCGCTAGCATGACTCACGTTTTTAGTTTGCCTACTTTTCACCATAAAGCCAAGTTGGAGAGCGTGTTAGCTTCCACCGCGCCCCACACTAGGGGTCATGCTTGAAAGACCATAGCACAGATTTCCACTGGTCTAATGTCCATTCCTTGTGTTTCTTGGCCCATACAAATCTCTTCTGCTTGTTGCCTTTCCTTAGTCGTGGTTTCTTAGCAGCTATTTGACCATAAAGGCCTGATTCACACACTCTGAACAGTTGATGTAGAGATGTGTCTGCTACTGGAGCTCTGTGTGGCATCTATCTGGGCTCTAATCTGAGGTTAACTTGTGATTTCTGAGGCTGGTGACTCAGATGAATTTATCCTCAGCAGCAGAGGTGACTCTTGGGCTTCTTTTCCTGGGGGTCATCCAGCTGCCATGCAGACATTTAAAAATCCCTCATTGCCGAGTTCCTCTGGAATTGCAGAACCCACTGGCCTAGGAAGCATGTCCTGCCTGCTGTTCAGACCACAAGAAGAAGCTGACCACCTAACATCCCCCATGGATGAGCTGGACCAGCACATGCTCTGTGTTCCCTTCAGGACCCAGTTCCAGAGCCCATTTGAAGAAGTGTCTTCTGCCTGGGACCCGATTTTAGATCACGCAGTGCACATTCCAATAAAGAGACGACAAGATGCTTTTCAGCTGAGTCAAGGGTCACAGTCTCACTAGCACACACAGTTTATTAAAAACTCATCAAGTGCATCCAGGCATGTTGCTGAGGGCACAGGAAAAGTTTGTGAAAAACACAGAAAACATGTTGAAAACATATTGCCCTCACACACAAACACCACTGGGGTCCATTTCCTTGTGGTACCCAGCCCCATGAATGCTGGGCAGAAACAGGCCAGGGTTGCAGAACCTGTTTCTGCCACAAGAGGAAGCCAAAGCACCCTCCACTGCCTGGCTTTGAGCCCTCTCTCAGCAAGACCAGAAGGGTGGCAAGCTCTCCCTACACCAGAGTGGGTTGTGAGGACATTAGAGCAAGGGTACTGCTTGCAATTTGCAACCACCCTTCCCAGATTTTCCAGAGTGATTTTCTCTCTTGTAAAAGGCGAATCAT
This sequence comes from Simochromis diagramma, assembly GCF_900408965.1. Lineage (NCBI taxonomy): Eukaryota > Metazoa > Chordata > Actinopteri > Cichliformes > Cichlidae > Simochromis > Simochromis diagramma. Next base: position 951,249 of record NW_024386953.1, read on the forward strand.
CCAGAATTTTGAAAAAATAAATATTTACGTTATGAGAAATATCTCAGGAGCAGAGCTGATGCAGCTTTTACTCAATGAATTTTCTTGTTCCCAAGAAGGGTGGAGGACTGCGTCCGATTGGACTTAAGGGCACTAAAGCCGCATCTCAGGTCGTACAAATTCAGGATGCTGACAAATCCCACTCTAGTGTGCCCAGGAAATTGCTTTACATCAACAGACCCTTAAAATACCATATTTTGACATTCACATTTGCCCGCCTCACAGGAAATTCCTTTCCTTTTACTCTCACCCAGAGCGCCTCGTCCTGTGGGCTTGGCCTGTGAAAGTTTAGTACAGGACTCCCTCAAAGGGTCATAGCCAGCATTCAGAGTGCTAGAGCCCCCTCCACAAGATCACGATATGAGAATAAGTGGAGGTTATTTGAGGAGTGAAGTGAAAATCTCACACTCTCTCCTTTCAGTGCTCTGTAACAGCTGTTCTCTTTTTTTCCCCAGGAGCTGTTAGATAAAGCAAATGTCTTTCCAACAATTAACGTATATCTAGCAGCCATTTCAACCTGCATCACCCGCTAGTCTGCCATTTTATGAAAGGGCCACGAACGCCCGTGTCTGAACCTCCCTATGTACGAGGTCCTGGTCCTGGCAGCAGTTTCACAGCCACCATTTAAGTTTCCCCACAGTGAGATTTATCAGAGAATAGTGGTTACGGTATAGAGTAACCTCAAGTTTTTAAAATGTTCTTCTTTCGTTGTAAAATGACTATATAGCATACATGTTTAATGACTTCAAAAAAACAAAAGGATTGGATGCACATGTTCGTATATATATATATATATATATATATATATATATATATATATATATATATATATATCTTCTGGATAAAGGTTTTGTGGTCAGACAAGACAAAGATTGAGCTATTTGACCACAAGCAGTATGCTAGGAGGAGTAAGATGAAGTGGAGTGGGGCTTTTAAACCAAAGAAAACTGTACTAGCTGTCAAATCTGATTGTGATAGCATCATGCTTTAATGTAGTTCCGCTGACTGTGGCATTACTACAATGAACAAAGAGGATGGAATAATTAAGCTAGAGCCGGGGTCCCCAACCCCAGGACTCAAAGTCCAAATCCAGACCCCAAGGGAGTTTTGCCTGGACCGCAAAGCATTTAATCATTTACTATGTAGTTAGGTAATTTACTCCTGCTGGCTGCGTGGCTGACTTTTGAACAGGTGTGAAAGGCAGCTATGTGGGTCAGCAAAATTCTGGTCCACACTCCAAGCCAGCTGGTGGCGGTATTGCACCACCAACCACCAAAAAAAACAACAAAGAAGAAGAAACTGCAGGTTGCTAGATTCTAGGGGTGCAACGATATTCGTATCGATATTGAACCGTTCAATACAGTGCTTTCGGTTCGGTACGCATATGTATCGAACAATACAAAATTTGTAATTTATTTTATCAACTTTCCTTCTGACGATGCTGTCTGTGTTGAGCGCTCAGTGAATCTGCGTTCGACTACTCCGCCTAGGCTCGACAGTGCAGCCTAGGCGGAGTAGTCGAACGCAGCTTCACTGAGCGCTCAACACAGACAGCATCGTCAGAAGGAAGAGCGCAGGGCAAGCTAGCAAGACAGAAGTTAAGCTCTCCTTGTAACATGGACCCTCATTCAGATCTGGCGTTTGGAATTATTTTGGTTTTCATGTGACGTATGACCCTGAAGGTAAGCGAGTCATGGACTAAAGTAAAACAGTATGTTGGATGTGCCACGCAATGCTCAATTACATTGGTGTGAACTAGTGTGTTAGCGCAGTTAGCTCGTTAATGTGTTGGCCGTCTAGCCCCATGCACGGGGCGATCGGCGGTAGCTCGTTAACGGAGATTTGCCGTGTTGTGGCGTTAAGGTCATTTCAACGAGATTAACGCTGACAGCACTAGTGGGAACACAACGAATATGACTGCACATTTACGCTGACATCATCCTAGTGCAAAGACAAAAACAACAAGCATGCTACTAACTTTAGCCGAGTCATTTAGACAGCTGTTAGCACATGATTCTCCTTATATATGTTTAATATGCTGCTGAGAATATAGCCCAGAAGAAGCGGATAGTATAGCTTTTATTTTGGAAAGAGACATTTCTCTGTAATAAACTCTCTTTTCCAAAGATGAGTGATTCCTCAATCAGATACAGGGCTTGCAATATCACTAGCCCGACGTCCCGGGGCTAGCGGTCGGGCTACCAAAATCTATCGCTGCCCTGCCCGTAGGAAGGAAAAATATATGTCAATGCTTTTGCATTCTTTCAGAAATGTAGCTGGGTAATTATGTCATTGGCATCGGTGAGCCACTGTCAATATGTGACATATTGCAATCGCGTTTGAATTTGCGCTTATTTTTTTGCTTTCACTTTGCAATCGCGCGAACTGTGTATAGAGAGCGACAGCACTGATCTGTGAGTGATGATAATTTGTGCACCAATTCCTCTGACATCGTCTTAGTAATCGTTAGCTTACTATGCAAACATGACAAGTGAAATCTCCCGCAGCAAGCTTAAACATGTGAGAGGTTGATCGGGCAGAGAATCGCTGAGCTTATGTGAGTGCGTGTATAAAAGCAGCAGGATATATTTTTGATACCGAGACATTGGATGACAATCGACTGAAGAAACCTTACAGACAGATATATTTTTAGGCAATCTGCGAGCCAAATAACACAGGGTCAGGGTGAAGAGTGACAGCCAAAAAAAAAGCTACCACAAAGGAGAAGGTTATGACTTTGACAAATAATATAACAAAAAAAAGTGCAGACTTTTGGTTCATGGACAAACAAGAATTTTGTGGTGCAATATGATGAGTAAATATAACCGGGCTGCAATAAAGTTGGTCCGCAGGTTGCGCATTTCGCCTCAAAATAAAAAAACGATGGGTTGGGTTTTAAATTAAAAAACTGTACGTTTGTGATTAAATAGATATTTAGTAGAATTTTAATAAATGACAATATTAACAAAAGGCATGAACAATTTTTTTGTATCGAAAAAATATCGAACCGTGAAACAAAAGTATGAAACCGAACCGAACCGTGAATTTTGTGTATCGTTGCACCCCTACTAGATTCCAACCCTGGGAGATAGTGCCAGGGTTGGAATCTTGCTGACAGTACAATGGTGACTTGGTGGTGCAGAGTGAGTAAAAAAAGAATGGCTTTGTCAAAAATGCATAAAGTCCACAAAAATCGGACATTAAAAGATAAATGGACAGGCTTTGCTCACAACTGACTAATGAACATTTGCATGCATGCTTAAGAATTGAACTGAGCCCATTTCAACCAAAGTTTAAAATGCAAATGTCCCTGCAAGTTCCTCCTACTGAAGTGAGAGCCAGCACTGTTCTGGAATATGTTCTAAGTTACGTTGTGTTGGGTTTGTCAAACATATTTTCTGCGCCGTTTAAAGCACTTGTTGGTTTATGTGCAATACATGTTGTGTAGATTATTGCATAATTTCATTGTTAAACAGTTTTTTGTTTAACATTCGTACTTTAACTGGATTGCATTTTTCTGTTCAGCAGATGATTTAATAAGCGTACGAATTATTGATCAGTAGTTACAAATCTATATTGTTAGTTAAATATTAAAGAAAAATTAAAGAAAATATTTTTGTCGTTTCATTTAAAAGGTTCGGACCCCAGATTGATTGGATGACGGAGGTAGTGGACCTCTTGCTATTTTAGTTGGAGACCCCTGAGCTAGAGGATGGTCCCCAAATTCTGGACCTCAAATGAAAAGCGAGATGGTTGAAATTTGGGCACAACTGGGTGTTACAAATATCCAGAACATCCAGAATTATGGCAGAAGCAAACTGGTAGCTAACGAATATGTATGGTTGAGGTGTAACTTGCTAATTGACATTCAACCAAATATTAGTGGATCTTATATCTTTTCACTAAAAATCCAAAATAAATCCATAAAATAAATTCGAACTTCAATCTATTCAGTCATTCCACAATTCAAAGAAATCAACACAAGCCTAAAATTGCCATCACAGTATTTCCCACAATGAGTCTCTGTCAACTTGTGACCACAACTGTAGTTGCTAGCAGTACTACAGTACTGCTACCTGCATTTTGTTGGAAGTGTGATAGCAATTTCTACCAAACTGTTGATTTAAGTTTTAATTTAAATCTAAGATTATTTCTTAGCTACATTCCATTCAGTTTTCTTTTAGACCTTTATTTGAATTCAGTGAGTTTGTTTTTTTTTTTACTTTGCCTCAGTACACCAGCACACTGGATTTTAAAACAATCAATTAAGATGTGATCAAAGTGTAAAATTTTAGCTTTAATTCAGTGGGTTTCAAATTCCCTGAGTAGTGAATTACAGCCATTTTTATAGTGCCCCATTATCAGGGGCTCAAAAGTAATTGGATATGAAATATCAGGATAGATTTTAATACTTGGATTAAAATCTTTTGTCAGTGACTGTCTTAAGTCTAGAATCCAAGAAATCCCTCAAGATCCTTTGCAGGAATGTTACTACACCCACCTTCAACTTCCAGCAAAGGCTAACCTGGAAATCCTGTCAACTGAAAGCAGCAGTTTGTGGACTGCTGCTTTCACTGTGGACTGTCTGAATTTACATTCACAAAGGTATTGATTGTAGACTTTCACAATGATACGCCTACGGCCTTCAGGACTTTAATGACTGATTGATGCTGTGTAGGTTTTGTCTTAGCCAAGGAAATAATTTTACAATTTCTTGACTCTTGTGGTGTTGCTGTGCTGAAGAAGTGCATTCCTTCTTTTTAAGACTCTGATGATTTGCATGCAAAGTTTATATAATTCTTGACAGGTTAAGTTGGTTGTGCACATTAATTATTGCTTCCTTCACTTGCGTCATATTTCTTTGTACATCACATTGCTTGAAATCAACTCCAACGATTAATGCTACACTTCAGTCACATCTTCACTGTTTTAGAATACACTGTGGTGTACAGAGGCAACATTACAGAAACTGGTTAAATGTCCAATAACTTAGAGATCCATATATGTATTTTTTTGATGAGTCAGTGGATGCCTGGTTCATTAGTAGGCAAGGAAAGGTGGAGGACAACATAGTGTGTTTGTAGATGGAGACATGGTTTTATCAGAACTGGTTCAAAAAACAAAAAAGCACCTATTTTCTTGCAGAATAAAAAAATAAAATGATGTACAAAAATGAAAACCTGGAATCAAAGCATACATATTTACCTGGTAGTATGTGCTGAGTTCTTTGCCATTGGCTGTGAATGTCAGCAGACCGTTTGTAGTGTCAACCAGGCAGCCAATCTCTAAGCCGTTGTTCCTCCCCTGACTGGGGCTGCTGCTTTCTCCACCCCACACCATGTAACAGTTGCTGCGTTTTATGCTGCAGGACACAAGTGGAAAGTAATGTAGAGTTAGGTCCATAATTTTCTGTTGTGCCTCTGTACATCACAACAGTGGATTTTAAGTCAAACAACCAATATGTGACTGAAGTGCAGACATTCAGCTTTAATTCGAGGGGTTTTATAGAATTTTTGCACGAACGTCTTAAGATCTTTAATTATTTTTATACGTAGTCTCTATTTTCAAATTATTTGAAAAATTGAATTGGCCAGTTCCTTTGTTTTTCAGACTAAATGGTAAATGGACTGGTTCCTATGTACCACTTTTCTACTGCATTCTAGCTAAGACACACACGCACACACACACACACACACACACACACACTCTTATTCTGAACAATGCATTCGAGAGCAACATGGGGTTAGCATCCTGCCCCGTTCTTTAACTGCATCCTGTATCTTCTGGGTGAGGTAGTTTGCATGTGTTTATGTGTTTATCTGGATCTGTGCATTTCTCGATGTTTAAGTATTTTAGTGAATGAGTCAGTTTGTGTCCGTAAGCCTTTACAGGAGTGTGTGGTGGCTGCAATAAAGAAAAGTGAGTATTCCTAAGATTGCCCGGTACATTAATGGAAAATGTTGTGCTGCTCTAAACAAGATGTTATGATGGTGTAGATGTGCGTTATGAATGTCAATAATAATTCAGTGTCCAACATAACAGTCCCAAAAGGCTTAAAATCCAGGCTTCCCCGGTGTATTGTAGCACAGATTAATTGCTGACTTTAATTTTGAATATAAGCTCCAAAGAGATGGCAGTACAAGTGAGAAAGGTCATCATAGAGTTGAGGGGTGGGAAGTGCTGAAGTTCAAATACTTTGTTATTCTGCTTAAGAAAAATTTTCAGGTATCTCTATTTTACTTGACCATTTATTTTCTGACAACTTTTTACTGTAAACCCTACATTTTCACACAAATATCTGTACATTCTTTTCCTTAAATTTATAAAAAAGAAAAGGTGTATTGCTTTACATTGAAGACATTTGAAGGGAGTTTTTAGTTCCCTGCACTGCCGCCTTCAAACGTCAGACCAATTTCAGCCTAAATGGAGGGAACAGTAACACACTGATGTATCCGTCACCAGGGCTGATCCCATACAAAGAGATGAAAGAAGCAAAAACATATAATTTGTGCATTATTTATAGCTCTGTGGTTATAATTGAGCCAGAGCCATCTGGAACTGCGTTTTTGGTGCAGATGTCCTTAAGTTTTAGTCGCAGTACTTCAGCATCTAGTAAGCATGAGTGAGGAAGAGTGAGCATAAAGGGAGCAATGGATTTTTTTTTTTTCAAATGCAGGGTTTCTAGAACGTTTCCAATCTACAAACATCATTGCAAAAACTGTGTGCATGCAGTTGGTCATATTGTGTGCTGGTGTTTTTCCCAGCGACACTAAAGAGTGCAAGGTAATCTAAGGAGCTTGGAGAGAAAGTGACTGGAATTCACGAAGATGTTTAAACTCTCATCCAAGAGGCTTCTTCAAGTTCTTAAACCAAATGGTGGAGAGTCTGAGGTCTTTAACCCTTAATGAGGGTTGTCCCTTAAGAGGGTCGTTAATCATGTGCTTCATCACATTAGCCAGGGTTGAAAAAGGGAGTGGGTCTACCACTGTGAGACCGTGCCTCACCCTACGATTTGACCTATTAGGCCACCTAACACAAAATGTGAGTGGTGTTCAGGGAAGGAATCTGCATTGTAGGTGGCTGATAATTCATGTTCTAAGCCACCACCTCTGTTCATGATGTCTATTTACAGTGGACATATATCACGTCTTTCAAATCATCTGTCTTCTCAGTCCAAACTGTGAACACTGGCATCCTCGAAAGAGTGACCTTTGATCTTTAGGTGCAAATGTAGAGCTGGACTAGGGCTGTGCAATATGACCCGATATAAGACATCTATCGTCCTGATAACGATATAAATCACAAAAATTTAACATTTTCTGCAAATTTTGTGAATCTCGGGCAGCTCGACTTGCGTGAAGTGTTTCCTGCTGGGCGTCGTGTAGCTGGAGTCGAGTGTTTTAACCGATGCATTAAACGATACATTTTTAGACATAAGTTGTAACGGCCGCCGTTTTCTTTGTGAGTATTTATTACACGGCGTGCTGCGGGGAAAAGCCTGTTCTAACGTTTGAGTCTAAGGGTTATTTTTTAGCACCTGACGGCTCTTTTTTGCTTCTTATCCATAAACACTCTGCATACTCTTTCACGTGATTCAGTTTATTTTGAAAAGTCTCAACAGGATCTTGAGCTTTATTGTGAAAGGTTTCAAACAAGCGGACACGCGATGGTTTTACCGTTGTTGTTGCTAACGACAACGCTTAAAAACAGGCGCTTGTCCGTCCGTAGTGTGGTTTTATTAAATATAAGAGAAAGAGAGAAGTTTAAGAAATGAATATAGCCACTACAGTGACCATCAAAACCATGAACAAATATGGCTGTAAACAGTTTATTTTGTGACACCATGAAACAAACGATAGCGTAAAATGAAACGATAGATGTTTTTATATCGTCATCAGATATATATCGTTATATCGAACAGCCCTAAGCTGGATCTTGTTCTGTCAAGGTGGCTCTTCTATGTTTATGGAGTGTCTGCTTGGTTTCTCCAGTTTTACCAGAACTGCACTGGAACTTTTACCTGAGCAAGTAGTGTTAAGTATCTGTACTTAAGTAAAGAATTCGGTACTTTGATACATCAAGCCTTAGGAGTAGCCAAATTAACAATCTGTTACATTGTTAAAACAAAGAAATACACTGGCCATCACATCAACACCAAAATCCTGAACAACCAAAGAAAGCAACTAAAGGGCATAATAACAGAATTATTTCCCTGGTTAAACAACTTCACAACATCAAACCAACTCGTTCTTGACTTGAGTGAGTGTTAGAACTGTAGACTTTTCTACAACCAGGAGACGTCCTCATGGATGGAAATACAGACGAATCAAGATGAGGTTGTGCCAGGAACAGTTCATGGTCCAGAGCATGCTACATCATCACTAGTGATGATGTGACTGCTGATAGCAAAGTGAATTCTGAAGTATGCAGGGCTACCCGCTCTGCTCAGGTTCAGCCTGATGGTACAAAACTAATTGGATGGCTCTTAACAGTGCAAATAGATAATGACACAAAGTATATTCAAATTTTAAAAAATGAGTTATTCTTCAAATTCCAAGTCAGTAACCTCATATTAAATAAACAGATGCTTTTCGGTTACTGAAGATAAGAAAAACAGTTATTGACTCCAAAGGATTTCACATCCAAATTCAATCATTAAATTTAAGCTTTCTGCAAAAGACTGGTAACCTACCAGCAGTGTATCCTGTCTCTCACCCTATGACAGCTGGGTAAGCCTCTAGACTCCAATAGGCTGCAAATCCTAAAAGGTTTTTGCAAAGTTTTTTTATGAATTAAACCTGAATCATGGTTTGAATACCATAGTCTATCTCACCTGTTGTACTTCAGCTTGGTGATGCACAATATCACAAACAAGAGGCAACGGGCAGGGCAGAAATATGACATCAAAGCCAAAGTTCCAGAAGCTGCAGTTCCTCTAAAGGCCACTTGAGGCTGGCTCCAAAAGCAAATCAATCCCCACAGACTCCCATGTTAAAATGTCCATTTAAAAAGCTTTTTCATAGCATTGCTTATATCCTACTGTATGGGAGGTTTCCCAATTCATAACATGTTTTAACAGTCATCTATGGTGTGGCTGTGACTGAGAAAATGAAGGACACAGGACACCCACTGGCTAATGACAAGTCATTCATGAGCCCACCATTCGCTGTCAGATCCACCCTTTATCATGACATCTAGTGTAGCTACAGCCAACCTTACATACAGTCTATGATAAAACATAAACAAGCTGATAAACAGGTGAAACATTCTTACACTCACGCAAAATCCTGCAGCTCTGTTGCAACATGCCACTCAGCCCAGAAACCTATCCATACACTTCCACAAGAGACTTGACTAACCTCTCATGAACTTTGCCCTTTTCATCTCCCAGGGTAACCGTGACAGTCCGGACCTTGTGCAGCTCAAAGCACGGGTCGTACTGATGGAAGTCAGAAGTCACCCAGCCTACCCAAACACTGCTGGGCTCCTGACCTGGGAAGATCCGCACTGAATAGTAGTACTGCAGAAAGAGCAAGAGGTGCAATCACATGTAAACCAATACAGGAGTTAAAGCACACTGAGCATTTTGAACCAGGTTCAGCAAAAAACATTCATCTCCTATAAATCAAGCCACACTTGCTCACTGGATTTATGAGCTACTCATCATGACAGTTGTCTTACAGTGGAGGCTTGCATGAGGAAATCAGAGCTAACTCTGTCATCAGCCATCACCTCCTCCGATACACGAGCAGATGAGGGACAGCTGTTGTCTGGCTTGTTTCTCTTCAGCGTCAACCTGATAGATTGGATTAAGAAATAAACACCATGAAAGAGAGGAAAGAGATTGCTAGAGTTCAAAACCTTGGATAAATATCACAAGAGGAACATTTAACAATCTGAAGCCTCACTAATGTGATGTTAATGAGTCAAGGGTTTGTTGAGAGGATGGAGGGATTACCGCTGTTTGAGCTTGGAGGGCTTCTCCTGGTTATAATCTTTGTGGTTGTTGAATTCATCTCTGTCGGGTCCATTGGGACCATTATGACTGTGAGATGACTTCATCAGGACCTCAAAATCTGACACATTTTCAAAGTCCTCCAACTCCTGCAGAAACACACAACTGAATGCACAACACCACTGCAACAGGAAGTAATCAAAGAAGTCCTGACATAAATCTGTTAAACTCTGTTTTAGGTCACTCTGTATAATATCACCCAGACCTTTTAGTCACGGTTTGATCAGTGGATTCATGAGACTTTGTAAAAAAAACTAAGAAAATTGTTAAAAAATGTTGTGAAGGAGTTGAACATGATTTTGTTCAACTAATGTAGTTAGATATCAGTCTCCATGTTTCACAGCAGCTTTAACAGAATCACTACGACTACTATAACATTATTAATTATAAATTATTACAACGTCACAAGCTAGAAAACTGTGAGAGAAGCCAGGTGTCAGATATCAAGTTAACAGTGTTGTAAAATCCCACCTAAATCCAGAGCAGAGACAGAATCAGACGATGAATATGGGACTCTTATGACTTGGTGTTGCTACAACAGCAACAGGAAAACTTTAAAAGCTTTGTCAGAGTCATTATGGATTCAATAAACTCCAGAACAGAGGCAATAAAAAATGAGTTATACAAGATCTAAACAGGCCTTCAGTTTACACATAAAGACGTGGATCACATAAAATCTGAAACTGAAAAATTGAACTCTAACATTCAACGTGTGTGACATTCTGTTGGCTGTCACTAACAAGATGGCGTAACAACCTAGTAACTGAGCGTATTGTGGAGTCACTGGGGGAGACCTGAACAGAGGAGAAAGTGAAGAAAATTCTTTCAGAAAAGCTACAACTGGAAATAAACACACCAAGCCCCACACTTCTGCACATTGTTTGTAACAAGAGGCGATTTGAGTTACTGCTGCAGCTCAACGCGGATGATCATTCTCTTCAGACCTCTAACAAGGCATTTTTGCCCAGAGAACTCCTGCTCCTGTATTTGTATTTATGCATTTTTGATTGCATTTATGTGAGTTTTACAAATAGCATCTGTTACCCTCTTTGGTGAGAAGAGGCTGCCGTTTGGTGGGCACCTTGTTTCGGCACATTCTATGGGCATGCTAAGTCTGTAGAAGGTAATGTCAGTGTAGCTGTTCTGTGAGCCGAAGGACTTCTGAGTGACCTTCAGGCATGGACACGACTCTATTGTCTCGTCTATCCTCGTCACCTGAAAAAGAAACACAAACATATGTTTTATTCAGCTCAGCTTATTTTTTGGTTATTTATTCAACACGTTTGTTAAATATTGAGAATGTGTTGAAATGTATCCACGGTCCTGTCCTCACCTCGATGTGTTGGTGGTGGAGGGGTACTGGTACAAACTGAGGGAGCCTCTTGCTAAGCCACATGGTGACATCCCGGTTCATGTTAACAGCAAAAGGCTCATAGCCTTCTTGTAGGCCACAAATGGTGAAGTACTTTAAAGTGCTGACATCTTTACCAAAGTTCATTCTCCCAGCCTGACACACACCCAGACTGCAAACTGGTATAAAACCTGTGACAGACAAAAACAGTCAAATCCTATAAAACATATATTAATTATGTATCTTAAAATCTGCGCACTAGATAATCTGCTTCTTTCACATCTAAATGCTATCATAGTCAGTGCTCCTTAATCACCAAAATTATGTTTTGTTTTTTGTTTTGTTTTTGCCTCTCTGGCCAAGAAATACGCCCAACAGGTTTATTTTCCCAAGTAGACCATTACGGCTTTTGCTGGTCCACTTGATTGTCATAGGTTATTTGATCTTTATTATATTTTTTACATTTTAAGTTATTACAATCAGAATGGACAGGACCGGAGGACAGAAAAGAGAAAGAAGAAGAGAAGAGATGTTGGGAAGTGAGTTATCATCAAAACTATTCTGACATATTTACCTTTGGGAACCTTAAATCAAAGAAGACAATGCTAAGAAATGAATCTGGTAGACTTATCGGCTGCTGTCCAGATAACATTACTGAGCTTTAGGACTATTAATAAAACAGAGGTATAAATATCCTGTTTCTAAAAGTGGAGTTACTCTGACTTCCAAGAAGAAACCTGAAGCATTCAAAGTGTTTTTTGCCATCAGTCTTAAACTAAACTGCAGTTCAAAGGATATGCTGGTTAAGCGCCTCGGCATCAGCTTGTAAGATAGTAAATGATGACTGTGTTGTATAGAAGGAGATGCACTGTGCACTTCATTGATCTGTTTAAAACACTGGACACAGTAACAATTGCATAGACAGCCAAATAATAATTTGGCTTTGGCTTAAAAAAATGCCCATTTCCTGCTCCTTCCCTAATTTTGTACAGCCTCTGTATTGGTCTTCCACTTCAGCTGGTTGTATATGTGGACACCTGGATCCTTATATTCCTCCACCACATAAACATATTCTTCTAGGATAGACATTTGATATCTCTATACTGTCTTAAAATTGCTGTGAAGAGTTGGTATCTTACACTCTAATATAAACAGCATCTTATTGAAATATATCCTATATTTCATACAGTGTATCCAGATGTTGCACCTTTGTGATAAAAGCTTTGCTTTTCAATTTATTTACTACTGATGAAATATATTTATATCTATCATCATTGGTTTAAAAATTAACTGGCAACAGTATGGTCAGTCATTTAGTTTTGTTTTTTTTTCAAATGCCAAAATTTGCTGGTTCCAACCTCTGTGTTAAAAGTTTTCTAAGTAACGACTGACATTTTAAGAGTTTCCTACAGAAATAGTCAGCTGTTAAAAAAAATCATAGTTACAAACTTTGAAACATAGGAGAAACAAATTTAATTAAATGTAAGAAACAGGCTAACAAAATTGACAGACTAATAATTGAGTAAATATGTTCTTTCATCAGTTATTTACCCAGAAGAACACTTGGGCCACCTGCTTTCCCTAGTTGGTATGTTTAGTAAGATTTACTCTTTGGTCTTGAAAATGAGCAGTGTCTCCTGTTTTTACAGATGCATGTGCTGTCCAGGACAGAGTACTGACCTTCACCGACTTCAAAGTCCTTGAAGGCCAGCTCTGATCCAGAATCATCCAGCAGCACTTCTCCATTGAGTGTGAACATCATGGTGTGCTCATTCAGATCCACCATGCAGCCCACCACATCTCCTATCTGCCAGGCTCGGCCAAAGTGTTCATTCCCCTGGTGCCAGCGCTGCACCTAGAAAACACAGTACATGCAGGGGTGCGTGCACACACATGCAGTTACAGGGATGATCAGTGTGGAGATGTAGTGGTGTTATTACCAAGGCGTTTGTCTACCCATTAGAAAAAATATTGACTGTTTTTGCCATTTCTATGATGCTCATAGTATGCTGAATCAAATTGTCTATACATCCATCCATTGTTTAGTGCTTATTAAGGTCACTGTGAAAGTGGTCTAAGTAACCAGGCCAGGCCACTCTCTCCTTGGCCAACACAAGATGTGTGCGGGTTCAACTCCTTCAAGTTGAACATGAAAGACCTGGACCAAAGACTGCTGATGGCATCACTGCACTGGCAGTCTACCCATCGGTTCCCCACTCTTCCCCTACCCACTCATGAATAAAAAGCTGAGATACTTCAAGCTTTTTCACCTGGAGCAATAATTTGTCTCCAACCTAAGGTGTCCAGTCAGTCCTTTTACAACTCAGGACCTGATCTCAGAATAACAAGTGTTAAAAGAGATTGTATTTTTTCATAACTATAAGTTGGATTAAGAACTAATCATAGGATGTAAAACTGACTCATTTATTAAAAATGTAGGTTATTGTAAAGAGGCTGATGTTTTTCATTTTTCTGTGTAAAGATAATGAACATTCACATTAGAAATAAAAAAAATGCCTGAATGTAATAAATAAATGAGATTTGTGAAATGACTGCACCTTGAAGCCATCAAAGACAAATGCCTGATCATCAGAGCCCAGCTCCTGGTCTGGTAGACATCCTGGCCTGGCCCAGCCGACCCTCATCTCTCCAGCTGTTAGAACCTACATGATTAGGACCACATTAATATCCAGTTTGGAAAGTGTTTTACAAATATAATAAAAGGCATATTTGTCTTATTTCTAGTCAAAATAATTTCATCACATTTAAAATAAGACAAAATCAGCTAAAGAGTAACATCCCAGTAAGATATATTAACTATATTAATTTTCACTTGTTCCATTGGCAGATTTTTTTCACTTAATACAAGATACTGTTGCTTGAAATAAGAGGAAAAAAAATCTGCCAATGGAACAAGTGGAAATTTTCTAGTTTCAAGCTCCACAGTCTAAAAACAAGTTTATATATATATATATATATATATATACACACACATTAATATATATATATATATATATATTTATGTATATATACATATGTATATAGATATATATATTTCAGACAATGTCTGAATGCAAGCCTGTTTATCTGAACATTACAGTTTCACCTTTTCACATTCACAAAATGTTTTATGCTTTTATACTTGCTCATGATTCACAGTCAAATCCATTTTACAATATTCGTATTGCAACGAACATAAAAACATTTAATTATGCTTAAATAGATCCAGTTTAAAGTTTTACGGGTCTAATGTTTAGAAAAAGCAGCACTGCACTGCATGGGTTCCCCTTCGAGGCCTTCCCCAAACCGCAGTTCAATTCATGTCTAAGCCATCCACCTTTATCTACTAAAACACTGTCAAACCTAAAGTGAGGACGTGGGCCCAGCGAGTGAATCAAAATCATCATCATAAAAAACAAATCAGTGGCTGATTGTATAAGGGTGTAAAATTAAGTTGAGTAATTTGTTCAGAAAAATATTTCCCAAAGTAAGGATGTATTAGGAAGATGTTTCACAGAGAGCTTAATATTTGTATCAGACAATCTCTGATGTATTTCAGTGATGCTCATTAAGCTTTTTATCTCAGTCACAACTATTTTCTTGCTTCTTACCTCCAGCTCAAAGTACCACTTCCCAGTATTAACACAGTATGTTTTTTCTGCTCTGAAAATGCGGAACCTCTCAGCCGACACGTTACTCAGGCCCGATTCAGCTGCTGGATGGCAGGGAGGCATGGGAGGAATGAGAGGTAAAAACAGGTGGACTTGGTGAGCATCTTAACAATGCAATGTCAAGGAAAAAATCTTACATCTTACATATTGTACTTCTGAATATTTAAGTTGTTTATTTTTCTCTCAAAAGTTATGGAAATGAAAAGAAAATACAATGAATGATGGTTTTTACTGAAGCAAACATGTTGTACCATGGTCTTGGTCAGGAGCTTCAAGATTGTATCCATATCCCAGGAGAGTCCTGACAGCCTCTCTCAGACTGTCTTTGTTGGACTTTTTAGTTCTCTCATCCAGAAGAGCGTAGGGGACCAGACGAGGGTTTCTACGGTTCTTTACATCCTGACAAGAGACACAACAAGGTCACAAAATGGAAAAAACAACAACAAAAAACAAAGAATTAAAGAATTTATATAATAGAAGAAAGAATTAGCCTGTTAGAATTTACAGCTAAGAGGGGACACAGCAGCATTTCGTACCACTGGGGTGGCCTTGAACAGAAACAAACTGCAGTTCCTCTAACTGCCATTGAGGGTTCCTCCACAATTTTGTCAATACATAGCACTGTTTTCTTTTAGAAAGTAATGCTGACAAACACGTTCACGTTATTACTTCTAGGCTGTAATTCAGTATTATCAGGTTGTTCAAAAACTCCCTGAAAAGTCTTTATTTGATCTAAAATGCTGCAGCAATTCTAATGATAGGAACTAGAAAGAGAGAGCATGTTTCTCCCATACTGACTTCTCTTCATTGGCTCCCTTTTAAACCGAATGTCAAATTTAAAATCACTGTCATCAAATACAAGGTCTTGAACTATCAGGCCCCATCTTATCTGAAAGGCCTCGTAGTACTTTATCACTCAATAGAGCACTTCACTCTCACACTGCTGGCTTGCTAAGTAGGAACTTTTGGTTGCCAGGGTAGGAGATGATTTTATAGAAGAGGGTAAGCCCTCTTCTATAAAATCATCTTAGTTACACTGAAATAGGTCTAGACTGTGGGGGATTCCCATGATGCACAGAGTGCTTCGGAGTGTGAATGTGTGTGAATGTTGGTTAGTTTGCACTTGAGTTTAGCAGTGCTTGTATATGAGCGGGTGTGAATGGGTGAATGAGGCATGTTGTATACAGCGCTTTGAGTACTCCATGAGAGTAGAAAAGCGCTGTATAAGAATCGGTCCAATCAGTCCATTCTTCACACCTCTTTTCACTACCTGTGTGTTTATATAGCACATTGCATGTAATCATTAGTTACTATTAAACTCTGGCTCTCGTCCACAGTATGTGCTTGTCCTGTCTTCCAGTCGTAACCCACAGCCCACGACTGCTGTGACTGGCTTGGGGGTGCAGATTGGTTCTGACACAGGTTTCTTCATGTTAAAAGGGAGTTTTTCCTTACAGTATAAAACAGCTTGATCATTGTTGTCTGAAATGAATTAAATTGATTTCAAATGTTTAAACATTGTGAGTACCTGTTGTATGCCATAGGTCCAGCCCTGGCGGATGCGATCTCTTGCCCAAACATTGTGTGCATTCTCAGCTAGCTTGTCCACCATAGCTTCCTGGGTGGAGGTCAATTTGATGTGACTCAGATCCAGAGGAGCAGGTTTATAACCACTGGATAACTCATAGCTGCACAGATAGAGGTGAAGTACTGCATTGTTATACAGAGATCCTAAATACCCAGAATGTGCTGATGTCTGAGACCAGTCCATTTTCATCCAGTTCAACATGCCAGTGGGGGTTTCTGTTGCTCTAGTCATAAACACTCACCAGCCCTCTGAATCAACTTACTTTGTGGCAAGGTGCTTGACGTGTTATATAATGAGTTTTTATTTGAGTTACTTTTGCCTTCCTATCAGCCTGAAGCAGTTTGACCATCCTTCTGCAACATCACCTGCCGCTCACTGGATATTTTCTCTTTTTTGGACCATTCTCTTTAAATCGTAGAGATGTTAATGTGGAATAATCTCAGTAGATCAGCAGTTTCTGACAGTCTCTCAGGCACCAACAACCATGCCACATTCAAAGTCACTTCACCGTCACCTTTCTGATTGGTGTAAACTAATCTTGGCCATATCTGCATCCCAGAATTCATGCAATTGGATAATTAGATATATCTGTCTTAACAAGCCATTGAACACATTTAACTTCCAAAGTGACTGGTGAATGTGTATATTCTTCTGTACCCAGCTGTTATATATGGAACTGACATTTTGTTTTAATGGTTTAATGGTCTTACGTTGATGAAAGTTTCATGTTCTTGACTTTTTCTACAGCGTGTTCATCTGCTAGGCCAACATGGCAACCCAGAGCCAGGAGAGTTCTGTAATGGGCAATAACACAATCACAAAGAAAAGTGTGAATGGGATGTGCAGATGCTTGTTATGAATTTCAACAATAACTGATGCTCCTGCAGCGTCCAAAGAAAACTTACTACCGGTAATATATATGATGAAATTTCAAATTTCACTGCACTTATACATTACTTGAGAGTTTCCAGAGACATCTGTAGATTGTAGCTTCGTTCCTGTTCAGGAAGTTTGGAGAACTCCACCAGACATGGGTGCTGCCGCTTATTATCATCCCGCACCTCAAGCACACATGCAAAGAAAAAAGAAAAGTTTAGGGCAGCCAGGACACTAATAGTAACCAAGCTGTAGCTAAATACATAACATATCTGATGTCATGTATTTTTATAGCGAAAATATTCATCGGTTCATTCTGACAATATTCAAATAAAGAAAAGGATCAACAGTATTTCATTGAAGGCTCTGGAGCAACAAGAGCTGAACCAACAGACTGAAGAACAGTGTCTTCCTGGAGGCTAAAAGTGACCGGCTAAAAAGCTTAGTGACCGGCAGCCTCTGTTACCTACAGTCACAGTTAACCTTTGCATTGTCCATGGTACACAACTTTATACACTTAGAAACTGACCTGCAATTTCTAAATCTTGTGATATATCTTCTATATCTTAATAATTCCACACAAGCTCGGGCCTCTTTATCCTTCAAGTTAGAGAGTCAGTATCTTTCTGCGCAGTATCTTTGCTATTCCTAGGACTGCACTATTCTGCAGTCTCTCATGTTCTAGTGTTTGTTCTCTCTGTTGGATGTCATTCCTGGGATCTGCTGGAGACACTTGCTCAGTTTGGGGTCACTGCACCAAGTGCTCCCATTAGCATGGGGGCCACTGGTAGGATTTCTCAATATTAGCCATTTCTTCTGTCTGCTGATGGTACATGCCGTGCAGGGGCCTGTTCTTTCACGATGGTTCCTATTTTTGCTCCTCTTCTTTCTCGGGTTTCTGCTGAATCAGGTATTGACTAAGCATGTAATCAGCTGTGGCCATCTTCCTGATGTGCTCATGGATGTTTGTTCTTTCATCTTGGATCATGGTTCTGATACAAACCAGTCCCAGTTCAGCCTTCCTTCCACTTAGGCTACGTTCACACTGCAGGTCTTAATGCTCAATTCCGATTTTTTGATCAAATCCGATGTTTTTGTCTGCTTGTTCACACTACAAATAAAATGTGACAGCAAATGCGCTCTAGTGTGGACGCTCAAAGTGCCCGCATGCGCAAAAGAAGACGTCACACACAACGCGCTGTTTAGACCCAGAGCAAACAGTATTGTTTGACCGATGGCCTTAATATAAAGACTTGTTTTGGACTTTACGTTTCCCAATTTTGCTTTAAGTTATAAAGTTATTTTGTTATTTACATATGGCTTAATAATGATCCTTATTGCTGTTTTAGAGGAGCGCTGCTTCTAATTTCTGTCAGAATCTGCAGATTATACAGTACAAATAAAATGTTCACGTTTCTCCAATGTTGTCTTCCCAACAGTTTCACTGGAGGGCCAGGAAGGTTCACGATGTCTTATCGCTGATAATTGGTGTCTGTCTTGTGTCAGTGACGTAGAAGACGGATTTAATGCGACGTGACCATCAAACAGCAGTCGCTTTCTGAAACATCAGATATGTATCGGATTCAGCACCACATATGAAAGTGACCCAGATCGGATTTGAAAATATCGGATTTGTGCCGTTCACGCTGTCACACCATGATCGGATAGATGGGTTGCATAGGGTCAAAAAAGTCGGATTTGAAGTGCTTTCGCCTGCAGTGTGAATGTAGCCTTAGTGTTGCAGTCTCACGGTGCTGGACTTGGGGTGAAACCCTGCAAGCATGGTAAGCAGCATCCTTCTCTTGATGTCAGTGGCTTCTATCGCTTCCTTTGGCCAACTTATATTCCAGCAGGGTAACTGATCAACTGTAGGGCATAGCTATTGATTGCCCGGATCTTGTTCTTCCCATTCAGCTCTCCTCAGGACTTTCTTCTGGGCATTCCAGGATCCAGGTGTGAAGCACTAAGTCGTAGGCTTTCCGGTAGTGCACAGGTTAGTCTGGTCTTATAACCATAACCGGTGCTCTATCTGTCAGTAGCTGGTGGGGGGAGGGGATGATGACATCTCCCCCATGACCTGATGTCCTGGCTCTCCCTTGCTGTAGCATTTGTGTTGCACTCATCAATCTCTAGCTCTGATAGCAGTTGCTTCTTCTGCATGTTGTAACACTGAGCTACTGCTACAGGTGCTGAAGAATCTATCAGCCCCAAATCCTCTTTATGTAACCTGTTTAGCTGGGATTACACGCATAGCAGCAGTCCACCAGGTATTATGTACAGGTATTTGTTTTCATATAATAATACTCACTGCACCATAGATCCAGCCTAATTCTATCTTGTTCATCACCCAGAGTTCATGGATGTTTTCTGCTAGTTTTTCTCTGATCCTTTCCAAGTGAGGTGGCAAAATGATCTGAACAGAAAACAAACAGCGTTTCAGTTACTGGTTATGGTTAAGGGAAAAAAACTTTATTGAATGACTTCAAAAATAATTAAAAAGTGAACTTAAATCAAGTGTGTTATTGAGGAAAAATGGAGCAAGACATTTCTGACCTGGCTGGTGTCTACAGGTATAGGGGTGAATGCTGCCTGGCTCAAAGTGACAGTCGGTCCCAGCAGGTCTCTGGTGGCAGTCTGATCCTGACTAGCCTCCAGTTTCAGTTTCTCCCTTGGCAACACTGCTTCATAGCAAGGGGCATAACCAGGAGGAGGGAGGAACTTAAACTCCCCATGACGCCCACCGAGGAGGAATCGCACCCTGCAGGTGGAGCAGGAAAGTTTGTGAAAACCAGAAAACAGCCCAGTGGCAGCGCTCCTGGGACCGACATTTATGTGATAGATCTGGGACAAAAATTGCCTTAGGCATTCAAATTTGGGATGTCAGTGATGATGATGATGATATAAAAAGAAAGGTACCAAAAACGTGTGAGTTAGTCAGCCTGCTACAGTTGTGCTATTTGTCTTCATATTGCTGACCAATTAATATACTGTTACATTTTCAGACCGTGACAGAGTTTTTGGTACTCTTGCCTCCGTACACACCATTGTGAGTTTTAAGTCAAGCGATCAAGATCCAATGAACCCTTTCACTAATACTGGTCACTACAGTGGACAGCTATTCAAAGGCTGTTTTCTTGTATTTGTGTCAGTGTGGATGGTATACTTGCACATAAACCACTACATTGGACACTGATGTGTCCATACCTGCCACTCACTGGCCGTTTAATGTTACTGTAGATCAGGGGTCGGCAACCCTGGGCACGCGTGACCACAGCTGGCACGTTACGGGTTAACTGATGGCACGACCATAGCTGGACTGATGGTGATTTTTCGTTTTTATGGGCCGGTGATTTTTTTTTTTTTTAGTAACTATAAACAATGAGAGGTGGTGGATTGGCCAGGTGCTGGCAGATGTGTAAAAATAACTCAGTTGTGTGGTGGTGGCTATGGCGGAGCTTCCACAGAGGCCAGCAGGTGGATGAGAGAAAGGGGAGGCAGGAGGAGCAGAGACCCGAGGCGGCCGCCGGTCCGAGTGTCAGGTGAACTGAACTTCAGGTAAGAAGTTATGACCTGCAGTCTATCTGGATCAGATATAAACCAAGTTTAGGTGGAGTTTATTTTCGTTGTGCTGACTTTTTACAGTCAGTTACAATAACTCGTACTGCTACTAGCTAACATGACGGAGTTTCTATACAGCTGGGTGGGTGCTATGATGTTACTGATAGTGAACTTCATTTTATTCATAAGGTTAGTTAGTAGAGTTGCCAACCGTCCTGTAAAAACTAAAAGCTCGCAT
This sequence comes from Simochromis diagramma, assembly GCF_900408965.1. Taxonomy (NCBI): domain Eukaryota; kingdom Metazoa; phylum Chordata; class Actinopteri; order Cichliformes; family Cichlidae; genus Simochromis; species Simochromis diagramma. Next base: position 972,585 of record NW_024386953.1, read on the forward strand.
ACACACATTAGTTGTGCTGCTTCTTAATGACAGTATCTTAGCTAACAACCCCAACTACCAGATTCAATTTGTAATTGGCTGAAAATAACTTAGCCTACTGGTGAGAGGGACGTTGCTAGCTGGCAGTTTTTTCAAGCGATGTTGAAATTTCCACATTCAGACACTTCAAATGCTTCAGGAGCTGTCCGCTCAGCACAGCATCAGCACCACGGAAATACATTCAAAGACTGAATTCACAATGAGTTTTCGGGACTTTCAGGTTTATAGACCAATGTTTTCTTTTCTGATCAAACCAGAAATCTTTAATGAGCAGTTGGATTTGTCTCGTATTAACTGCCTGGACACAGAGGACATCGAAATGCAGCTGATTGAACTGAAAAGCTTGACTCTGTGTAACTGTCTTCAGAACATTGCAGAGGCCTTATTGACAGTATTTGGCTCTAATATCTGTGTGAGCAGATTTTCTCTCACATGAAGAATGTCCTCAGGTAGCCTCTGAATGCTGGACACTCGGAGACCTGTGTCTCTGAGTGGGAGACCAGAGATCACATTAACATGTGTGTCTCTGTATTAACAAACATGCCATATTGGCCCAGTTTATTATTTCGCATCATTGTTGTGAGGTGGCCATAAATAGCATTTGCACTCTCTGTTGTATTTGCTGTTATGGATAAAAAGTCTTTTTTTGTTTCAAAATAGCTGATAATTATTCGCTGATAGCTGCCAACATCTGCAAACAAATATAATTCTATAAAGTTCTTCTATATAGTGTGTAACTGTTCATATAGAGCGTTATTAAATTTATTGCTAATGCAATCATATGGCACATTGACTTCTGAGGAAATTTTAGATGGCACTCATCATCAGAAAGGTTGCCGACCCCTGCTATAGATGTATGACGTGTTTCATTGTAATGATTGTCATTTAACCCCTGCCATGCATGAATTATGACAACCTCAATCAGGATTTTTTCTTAAGTATTTTTTATTCATCTTTTAATGCCTAAAGATGAATTAAAATACTTAAGAAAAAATCCTGATTGAGGTTGTCATAATTCATGCATGGCAGGGTTAAAGTGCTGACATTGAGCCTTTCAGGGGTTTAACAAAAATAGGTTCATTGCATTAACTGACGAGGAATTTTATGCATAGCTCCCATTTTCGTGGGCGCAGAAGTATTTGGACACATTAACATCATTTGTTTATAATACTTATATTAACATTAATTTGCTTTACTAGGTTGAGATAAAATGACTGACTTGGCCAGTAAAGAATATTCTATATGTGACGAGACATTAGTTTTGTAGGTTTGAACCCCTATATATTGAAAATTCCAGCTAAAAGCTAAATACCAAATCTACAGGGTGGGCCATTTCTATGGATACACTGTAATAACATGGGAATGGTTGGTGATATTAAAGTCCTGTTTGTGGCACATTAGTATATGTGAGGGGCAAACTCCTCAAGATGGGTGGTGACCATGGTGGCCATTTAGAAGTCGGCCATCTTGGATACAACTTTTGTTTTTTCAATAGGAAGAGGGCCATGTGACACATCAGACTTATTGGTAATGTCACAAGAAAAACAATGGTGTGCTTGGTTCCAACGTAACTTTATAAATCCCAGTGATATCACATAATTGTTGTCCTAATATAACAACAACCCCACTGATAACTTTTGTAAGACACTCATCAGGCAGTTATTGTAATAGTCTCAGAAGTATGCTACGCTGTTTTTAGGACAACAATCACTTTACAAAATCAGGATGTGCATGTAAGTTGTGCTTATAGTCATTATACAGTTGCAAATCCATTTTAAAAGACAAAAATAAAGCAAGCTTCATGGAGAACAAAGACAATAACTCTGTTATCATGCTGTGTTGATGAGCTTCAGTGAAACACTGACTTGACCCCAGCAGAGAAGCTCGCCACTGGGAAGAAAAGGCCATCAGAGTTGAAGTTCTCAAACATGCCCTGAACTGGCTGGCCATTGATTCTGAAGGAGATACTGGGCACACTGAGGTCCAGGCAGCAGCTCACCACATCTTCTGATCGAAGGAGATGCTGATTGGGTGAGCTAACAGTCCGCGCAATGCAGCCTGCACAGGATACACAGAAGTGCAGCGAGAATTAGTTTAGTTTGATTCCAGTCGGAACTGTTTAAGTACAAAACGGCATCAGAGTTTATACCAGGACATTTTTCCACTATGGTTTTTGCTTTTACTTTACAGAGTATTTCCTAAGTTATTGTGATCTATTAACATGCTCACAAAAGCATATATGTTTTCTTTTTTTCTTTTTGGCCTTTTTCAGCAGAATAAACATCTTGCAGGCACTTTGCATAACTGTCCAACAGGTTAAAAAAAACATAGTTTCATACAAAGATCTTTTCCTTTTTTAAAATCAATTTCTGTGCATTTTTAAAATAAATAAATAAATAAATAAATAAAAGGATCCATAACTTGAAATTTTGAGTTAATGGTAAGCCCGTTTCTGCCACTAAAAGATAAATAAAAGGATCCGTAACTCAAAATTTCAAGTTTTCCCTAAATTTTGAAGTAATAACTCGAAATTTCAAGAAAATAACTCGAAATTTTAACTTATGGATCCAGCTTTTAGTCTGAGACCTGTTTTTTTTTTTTTCCTGAGGCCTGATGACTGTTTGCCTGACACCTGAGACCTGACATTTTTTTGTCTGACACCTGAGACCTGACGACTTTCTTCCTGAGACCTGAGGGTGTCCTAAAAATGGCGACCGTGGTTCAGGGGGTTGGGAAGCTCATCTTGTAACCGGAAGGTTGTCGGTTCGATCCCCAGCTCTGTCTGTATTGGTCGTTGTGTCCTTGGGCAAGACACTTCACCTACCGCCTACTGGTGTTGGTCAGAGGGGCCGATGGCGCGATATGGCAGCCTCGCTTCTGTCAGTCTGCCCCAGGGCAGCTGTGGCTACAACTGTAGCTGCCTCCACCAGTGTGTGAATGTGAGAGTGAATGAATAGTGGAATTGTAAAGCGCTTTGTGGCTCTTGAAAAGTGCTATATAAATCCATTATTATTATTAAAATGTACACCGTATTGGTGCTTTCTGATATGATGTTAAATTAATAGCTGAATTAACAGCTGTAAGCTGCTCAGTTCTTGAGGCAGCACAGCACTCTCACACCTAAAGATTTTGACCACTATAGTCCACAGTTCATGTTTTTTAATCTAAGAAAGACATTCAGTAGTCTCACATTTCAATGGGAAAACATACTGGCAACTGCCAGTGCCACCCTTCAGTCTCCTGTTAGACACACCTATGGTATTAATTTCAAAATCTTGCTTATTCTCGAGATATCACATTCACAAGATTTTCAGAAAACATTAGTTGAGATCAGTGAGATTCTAGGAGGTCCTGCCATCCTCCAATTTGAAAATCCTAGGTGACTTCCATCACGAGTTATTGTATTCACAGTATTTTGACCTTTAGGTTGAGGTTACTGAGTAGATACAACTATGGTATTAATTTAAAGCTCCTACATTACCTCATTCTAGGGCTGAGGGGTAAAAATGATTCTGCACAGACTTTCATTATCAGTGAGTTAGTAATCAAAATCACACTGGACACACACAGCTCACCTGACCAAAGATGGAGTCCATCAAAGCCATAGGAATAGAGGTCATCACCCACCCCGTTGCCTCCCCACCCCTCTCCTCCACTGGGGTACGGTGCATAGCCATTGGTGTTGCCCCAACCCACCCTGAGGTGAGTGGCCTCTGCTGTGACAAATGGCAAAACCTGATCCACAATCAGCTCGTAGTACCACTTCCTGTACTGGGCAGAGCCCTCACTGACACCCAAAAAGATGTTGGGTCGCATGCTGTTGGAGTGAATGAATGTCAGTGAGTAGGTAAATCCATTACTGACATGGGATTCCACAATCCGACCATTGCAAATGTTTGTATTTGTTTACCTGCTTATGTGGTTGATCAGGCGGGTCTGCAGTAATAAATCTCTTCCTGGCAGCAGGTTGTCACAGATCAGGTGCTGGTTAGAGCGCACTGCCACGCCGTGACACACACACAGTGAACACAGCACGTCTAGAACCTAAATGGTATTTATAAACAAGACGGATAAGATGTTATTGTCTCTACGATATAAAGAGGCACAAGTAAACAGGTAGTGACATCTATACTGAACTGCTGAAAAGGTCAGTGGTGGCTGGAGACACCACAGAGGGCTCAGAGCGTCCGTTCAGTCTGTATTTCTGACTGAAACCTACTACAATGAACACATGAGTATCAGGACTGTACCATGGAGCAATGGGAAAAGGTGGCCTGGTTTTCTTTGACATCTGGTGACAACCAAGTGCATTTAGCTGTTACTCAAAGAAATGATGGGAAACACTGCAAGCTGGCACAGGCAGTGTGATGACACAAGAAACTTTTGGTCCTTAATGGTAACAGTATTCCCTGATGGCAATAACTTTTCCCATCAGGATAATGCTCCTTGATACTAAATGATTTCAACACAACAAAAGGTCCAGGATGTGGATCTTCGGTGCGATACACTGCAACAAGTTAGATCCATGGAGGCCTTACAACAAAGTACTGAGTGAAAGGATCTGCTGCTAACATATTGAGTGTGTTAGCAGGATGTATGTTAAGTAAGAGCTTTTAATGAGCATAAGATGGACCTAAAAAATATTAGATTGCTTGTTTTAAACACCATGTATAGATGTTCAGACTTTAATGTGATTGGTACTAAATCGATGCTTCAGCATGAAAAAAGGGTGAAATAACAAGGCAGAGTCATAAAACCTATCTCGCCAGACGTAATAAGGAGAAGTCGTCCTGCAACAGAGGGTCTGACCTCACAGAGTCCTGTTTTCAACATCATGGAGTCAAATAAAGAAACAACACATACCGATAGAATCTAAATCAACAGAATAACCAAGGCAAGCTATCCAAAGAACAGCCTTTCTACCTATAAAAAATGATGCAAGTGTACCAGGGATAACTAGGCTTTAAAATATACTATCATCACCAGTTTATGTTTGTGGGTAAGTAAGTGCCCGTACCTTGTGGTTCCGACCATGTTTGTCCAACAGAGATATGATAGACTTGATATGTTCCTCTTTGATTATGTTGAGTGCTTCAGGACTCTCCACCAGTACACAGTGAAGCACCTCCAATATACCTGTAATTGAAAAATAAGGTGCAGTGTGACGATAACTTGATTCAAAACCACAGTTCACAAAAAGCTAAGAGTCGGTTTTACTGTCAAAGTTTGGAGAACCGATAATGGCTGTACAGGTCCCAAAGCTAAGAGCAGAGGCAACTAGCTTACTCATCACTCAGCTCTACATCTTACTGTCGTTAGATATGTAAAATAATGATGTAAATTTTATCTGTCAAAGTGGAAATACTTCTAAAACATACAGGACACCACTAAAAGATTGAATTACAAATGCAACTAGAGCAAATAGAGAAAATAAATAAAATGTAAAAAGTGCTTTTTAAATATTTCTTTTTTAAGTTATTTAAATATTGTTCGATTAATTTGCAACTGATTTCTGTACATTTTTATCGATGTATTGCCAGATCATAACAACAGAGTAGTTAATGCCTTTTTGTATTTTGTAATCGTCGATTGTGGTGTATTTCTCTCCGTCTTCACTTTCTTCCCTTTTGAATGTATGATTTGTTAAACCTGCTGGTTCATGTTGGACATCATCATCCTGTTTATAGTCTTTTCTCTTTCCTGCCCTTTGACTGTTTCCAGGTTCCTTCTACCTGTGGTTTGTTACAAGTCATCACAAAGCAGGTTACACTGTAAGGTAAAGACAGTGTCACAGGTAAATCACCAGAATGTGAGTACTAGGTAGACTACCCCATATGCTGGTCGTTGCCGTGGTTTCTCTGCTGTGTTTTTGTTGTTTTTCTTCAGCAGATTTTCACTGTTTTTGCTCTCTCTCCATCTGCTTCTCTATTTTTCTTTCCCTCTCCTTCTGTGAACTTTGTGCTCAACTTCTCTTTCTTTCCTCTTTTTCTTTTCCATCCCCCAGTTTTGTCCATTGTAATTGTAATAACTCAAAAATCCTAATAAAGTTCTAATAAAATATGACTACCAGGTAGGCCATTATGGCAAACGGTCCACTTGGGAAAGTAAATCTGTTGGGCATTTTGGTCTTCTGACGACAGTTCTGATTGGACAAGAACAAAAAAAACCCTCTAGTCACGCCTTACTTTTTGATAGGTCCATCCACTTGACGACTTACTTTCTCTGTTTAATTCAACCTCCTTAGAGATCCTTGATTTCATTGCTCAACTCACAACCAGGAGTCAAAAACATAAAACTAAGCCTCGGTTCAATAATGCCACCAGAGGACTCAGACACGTGTGTAGAAAAACTGACCGAACATGGAAAAAGGATACATTTCATGTGTCTTTTGATAACTTTGAATCTTTGTTAAATTATCAGAAGACTGTAAGAGCAGCAAAAAAGAAGTGTTTCTCTAAGATCGTGGCTAACAACTGTCACAGACTCGTACTGTACTTACTGTGATTAACTCTGTTCTTAATTCTCCTACTGCTGCTCCTCTTATAGCATTGCAGGCAAGTCTTCAGTAATAGGATCACAGACTTCAGGTCTCATATTGTCCCTCCTGTTCCTGACTCATCTGTTTGAAAAGCCACTTTTATTCTCTGGCTTTTAAATCAGAATGAGTTCTGTACTCATACTCATTTCATTCTTACTTTCTTAAATTATGACATCTTTTCCTCTGTTGTTATCTCATTTGATTATTTTAGACGTACAGCACTTTGGTGAACAGCCGTTGTTTTAAATGTGCTAAATAAATAAATTTGACTCTGTCCTGTTCGTTTCCTATTATTTATTTATCTGTAAACGACACCAACATTTAACTGTAGTCGGTGTAATTCATCAGCATGTTTTTCCACCGTTCACTTGTGGGTTTACCTCAACCAACTCAGCAACACAGCAACAAACTCTGCTGACTCTTGTGTTCTTTGTTTATTAAATTCTGGATCCTTTTTATGTTTAAAGCAGCTTTATTGTGTTTTGGTGAGCAAAGCCTGAATCCAACTTACCCAGTTTCCACAGTGCACTGCGCTCATATAAACCTTCAGTTCATCCATGATCCGACTAAGAGAAAACCCCTCATTGCTCAGAATTTCAGTTGGTTCCCACTATCATCCCACTATCATATTGCTGCTTTAGTCAGTAATATAAACTTGGAAGCTTAAGGCACAGTCATGTTTCTAACAGCTGAAAAGGTGGCTTCTTGTTAAATTAGCTGAAGCCTTTTACGAGGTGATTAAATTGACTTGTCATCTGATGTCAACTGCTTTTTCTATGTAACATCCATTTGTATGTAACCAAGGCATTTCTGAGAATGTGTACTTTGACTTCAGCACCTCTTTTACATAATCATAAAATATATTATACCATGTAAAAGACAAGCTAACCTACCAGAGCAAGCCTCCAGTCGCTCCAGTCTGCTAATGAGCCAGTCCAGTGAACCAGAGAACTGGGCACAGTTCTTCCTGTTCCCTCTGATGAGTGCAGCTAGAAAGATGAAAATAAGTTGAGAGAAGTGACATGATATCAAGAGGTGTAACAACAGTAACATAGAAAACTCTTACTGAGCCCACATGTCACCTGTCTCTGTCCTCTGATCCCTTTCTGAATGAATCTCTGAGCATTTGTCATCTCTTAAAATAACCTGATTGTCTTCAGGTCTAATATGTAGTTTTAGGTGAGTGGAATTACAATTTGAGTTATTGCATCTTTTCTGTGTTTCTGTCTGTGCGCTTGTTTACCCAGTAGCTGGTAGAGGGAGTTGAGAATGGCGCTCCAGGCTTCTCCAGCCTCCTTTCCAACTGCCTCCGCAAAATGAGCTGCACTACTGTAGACATGAAGCCGATCAATGCACTCCAAGACCAGGCTGATCATCCCCTAGAGATATGAAAACTGTTGTTTTTACTTTATTCACCTGAAATGAGCTCTACAAAACAGAGTGTAGTCACAGAAAAGTTAGGAAATAAAAAACAAATTGAATGCCGTTAAATCATTCTATGGATTTGGATATAGATATAGGCCAAGCTAATATCTGAGTTGAAAAACACAGACGTGCCAAAAAAACTGCATTTCCTCTAATGGCCACTGGAAGCTCGAAGTGTGTCAATTTCTCTCCAAGTAAACAGGAGCAAAACGCATGTTTACAAGTTAGTAGAGAAATGGTTTGGGCCACTGTGAATATTTTCAGCCACTATGTACACAATGTGAAAGCAAACATGATATAATTGGCAGTTCTTTGAGCAACAGTTTCACAGACATGGATTGTGTCATTAAAAGAAAACAATTCGTGTATACAGTAAAGTAATTGATTCATCTTTTCTTTTTCTTCTTAAAATAACATTTTAGACATTAAATATTCCAATATGTTCCATCATTAGAAATAAACCACTACAAAATTCACTGGGGGTGGATGTACTGTATGTATGTACTGAGGCAGAATATATAAATATATTAGACTAAATCTTTAAAATTGGAAGCAAAAACTGTTAAAAATGATCTGAAGTTAGTTTGTAAACACACATATGTCCAAGTGCACCCTACCTCTTCCTGAAAGAGGTTCTGACGGTTCTTCAGAGCTCGCAGTCGGTTCTGCTTGTCTTCATGCTCTAGGTGATCTCCAGGCGGTTGGAAATAACCTATTAGATCCTGGAGGCTCAGGCTAACTGAGTCTATTGGCAGATCCAAAGTAAAGCTCCTTCCTTTCTTTCTTAGTATGTCCAGACCCCTGGGAAATACAGAATGGAGGATGTCAGTCATGCTATAAACTAGAGAAGTGGAAAATGTCATCTTGTGTTACGCAAGTTTAGCATGTTCTGCTGCAAGAGTCTGAATGTAGATGCAAATGAGGAAAGAAACTAAAATGTGCCGATCCCTCTCCTCAGCCTAATCACTGATTTGATGTTTCTCTTGTGTTCAAGTCATAAACACAGAAAGACAGAAAGATTGTCTGAAGGATTCCTTCATTTTTTGCATCCTTGTCTTCTAGATGACCCCAGAAATTAACCTGCAATTTTAAAGATTATCTCAATTCCCAAAATGAAAAGAGAGGAAGACTTGGAAGAAGAGTCGTTCACAAGGATCCAGAAGTCAGACCTTTATTGATTTGGATGAAAATGGAATGAAGCATGTTAATACACGTGGGTTTTTCTCAGTGTGACAATATGTCTGTGGATTACAGCTGACAAACAATAAAGAAAAAATGTTTAAATATGGTTTTGGCCATCGTGACATCAACCAGTTGGCAAAGTCCCGTTGTGGAGCTTTACACTGAGCATATTCACCGTGTTAGCTTTTTGAAACAGACATCAAAGCATGACCAAGTGACACGTCTGACTGAAACCTCACACACGGGAGACTGAGGGGTTGGAAAAGAAATCTCTCAGCTGCCTAATCAGATTAGTAATCTTAGGGGGTTGCAGAGTCTGTGTTAAGGCTGTTTCGGGGTTAGTTGACCGTGACAAGCTTGTCAGTGTGAGCTGATCATTCGTTAACACGTCCTTTGTGCTGTGTTTTTCTTTGATGTAGTCCAGCTCAAACTCATTTTCTGGAATTATTGTTTAACCCTCTCAGGCTCAAATTAAACTTTTTGTTGCTAATGCACAACCAAGTCCTGCAGTCGTACTTCTGAGTAAAAAAACCCCAAAAAACAAAAAAAAAATATGTATGTGGGGTAATCGGGTTGTTAGTTTTTAACTGTTGCAAATCGGCAACGCCTGCCTTGAGAGGGTTAAGATGTAGGGCATCAATTGAAATGTCTTATAAGTAGACCTGATATTGTAAAAATACACATTCAGCGTATAATAGCCCCATAAAGTATAAAACAAATTGCATTAAATGACAACACTGTTACAGAGGGGTGGAGAGGGGTTTGGAGACTCTGTAGAATCCAGCTCGGCTTGTTGTTTTCACGTACAAAAAGAAGAAGAGCAACAGATCGTCCAAGTCTCACAGAAACCTGATCTCAACAACATGACTGATAGTAAACCACAGGTGAACATTCTCCTCGATAGCTGTGGTCCCAGATGGTATTATAGTAACTGGTGGGTCCATAACAGCCAGGAACAACATTCTACTTAACTGATGTAGGGCTGAACTTCTACTTGTACCAAAATTCTATTCAAATGTCTACTGACTACTTTGAATGAACATGTGACAAAGCATTTGTCTATGCGTCCAATGTGTAGGTTCCTAACATACTTATCATCTTGGCATTTCCCCTCAGCACTTCAGCCTTACTTTCCCAGTCATTTGGTAACTCTTCCCTATCACCCAGAACCTATTTCAACTTCTCCCTGCACTCGTTGCAATATTCTTCCTTCTCCAGCATCCTGTGGCTTTTTCTTCTTGATTTCCAGAGTGGAGTCAAATCCCACAGTCCCTGTAGTCTCCAATCCCTTAACCCACTGAATGCATGCTTCCAGTTTACACTCCGAATTCTGAATCTTATACCATTGTTACAAAGATGATGGTCAGTTGTCTAAAATATACTGGACACTCTCCAAAATAGATGAATCAATATGCCCTCCTATTGCAAAATGGGAGGCAGATTTATCAGTCAGCTTAGACCAAAGTTTCTGGTCTCAGATATGTTTAAAAGATTTTAAATAGATTAGAAATAACATGAAATGACATCCCAATGTCTACAATTAATACAATACAAAATACAACATAGAGTGCTCTATACAGGTTAATGAATCAAGGTTTTTACCATCTTTTGCTGGTGGCCTCTGCTCTTGAGGAGTCCACTCTGCAGGTGGAGAAGATGTAGCAGAGGTGGAGGATGAACTCAGCCTCAGTGTCTATTGTCCTATGCAGTGTATGACTGAATGTTGGGGTGGGTGTGGTTGGGCCTGGGGCCCCTGCCCTTGGTAGATCCCCCCCCCCATCCCCAGTTGCCTCCCTCCTTTCTTGGATCCTCCATTGAGGCACAGGTGTGTTACTGAGGTGCAGGGGAGACATTCCTCCTCTGTCCCCTCCTGGCCACCTGCGCCTCAGTTTTATTCCACAACTTAGACATTTGTATTACTTACACTCTCATTACACATTCATATTGGGCCTCGGGGGTTTGGCACACTGAAGGGCGTCCAGAGGGCGGTCAGTTTATTCAGCCTCACCTCTGGTGCTGGTGCCCACCTCTCATTTTTAAATATATGTAGACAATATGTGTTCTAGGGAGGGGCCGTGCTGACACCAAGTGTTGTCTGGCAGAAGGTTTTTGGCACCATGCTACTCGCCTGCTTAAAATGCATTTTAGACCAGCATGCATCAACACCACATATGGGTGGGCGGAGTGAGGCATGGGGTCTTAGTGTACCACGTTCATTTTTGTGTGTCTCCATGTTGGGCGAGTGCGTGAGTCTTTGTATATGTGTGCATGACGGTGGAAACACATATTAGTGTCTGTGTCTCATTCTCTTGGAACATATCAAGCCCCCCCAGGTGTGGGCCTGTTTCTTTTAATTTTACAAATTACAAAAGAGTTGTAAAAGAATAATAAAATACATTTTACATTTACTTAGGCTCTATTTACATTTTATGAAACAGGTAAATGTATTACACCAAAATAAATCAGGGAGCAACAAATAAGTTAATATAACTTTATATTGATTGTTTTGTGTATCTTAAATCAACTTTCAGTGCAGTTGTTCTGTCAGGTATACTAAGACAAGTGAAAATTTGTAAAATAAAATTCTATGCCCAAAAAAGTAAATCACAAATTTCTACTTCTTTGTTAATAAAATGCAATATGAATAATTTCTTCAGTTCTCACTCTGGATATAATTTTCTTTACACTGGTCCAATAATACATACAGATGTGCATAGAGAAAATCAACAGTTACATACAAGGTACTGTCGAGAGAGGTGGGATTGAAAAGGATTGAAGTGGACCTGGCTTACCTCTCATCTGAGAGAGTGTAAAAAGACTTAACATCTAGACTTTTATCTTAAAAGTGATACAGAGCTGTATTATAAACCGACCTGACTTCAGATATGTGGAAGAAAATGGCTGGATGACATATTATTCTGTTATTTTAGATTTTAACTTTTATCGAAGCGCTCGTCATAAGTTGTCAAACAGCACAATGCACCGCACTTTTCAGTTGCAATTTATTAGGTTTTCAGATGTTAATTCATCATTTTAGTAACACATTAACATGAACGTAGTAACATGTTTTCATATCATATTTAACACCGGTTTATTTTAAAGTTTTTTTTTTTTTCTTCATTGATAATGCACAATGTGACATTAAAGCAGCACAATTTAACATTAAAGAATATGAAGAATATGATAAATGGTTTAAGCTGCCTGTTATTGGTTTTTAACATTTTCCATTAAATGAACATCCTTTTTACTTTATCTTTTTTTTAATCGATAGAAAAATCAGATGTTTTTTACAATAGCTTCTCTTAAAGTTCTGGTGATCATTTTCAGAGCCGTTCATGGTCAGATACCTCACTATATTAGTAAATTTCTTCATTCATAGGTAACTGCCATGTCTCTGAGATCAGCTGATCACTTGTTGTTGGCTGTTTGTCTAAGTTACAGAGAAGAGGAGACTGTGCTTTTGGAGTTGTAGACACCCGGGACACCAGGTTTCGAAACTTGCTTCCATTGGACTCACGATCTATGGAAAGTGTTGAAAGCTTCTAAAAGAAGCAAGTGGAATTGTGTAGGATTGGCTTTATTTAGTTTTATGAATTTAAACTGTTTTAATTCTTGCATTTTACTTTGTATTGTAAAGCACTTTATGACTTTTGTCCTGTATAAATACAAATGTTGGTTATCAAACATTAGGTCTCTCTCTTCTAAGACCCTGTTAATAAATAACATTGATTTATTCCACCTTACAAAAAGTTTGTTACTGCAGGATGATTTTGTCAGCTTAAGTGAATCAACACGAGGAGGGGGAGTAGCCCTTATTAATCAACCACAGAACAACAGAGTTATAATTAGGGATGGGTATTGATAAGATGTTCACGATTCCGATTCCATTTTCGATTCTGTTTAACGATTCTTTAGCGATTCTCTTAGCGATTCTTTTTTAAAAAGGTCAAATAGCTTAGAACTTTGTTTTATATCTTCTCTTTGAACAAGATAGAAATTTAGGAGTAACATTGTCATGGTCCGCGGCCCGGCGTCCGAGGAGCTGATAGGATGCCCACGCCCACGGGCGTGGCTGTTAACTCCACACCTGCATCCCATCCCAGGCGATCATCAGGTGGACTATTTGATCCAGCCCAGCCTGCTGCTCCACGCCAGTCCGTTAGTCGTCTCACAGCGGTAACGTACACCTGCGGGAAAGCGATTGTGAAAACTCTCATTTGTCTGAACGAGCGCTAATTCTGTCCTGTGCACTCAGATAACAGCTCGGCGTGTTTTTTTGAGCCACCTGCCTGTCCACCTGCCTGTCTGGAGTTTGGATCGCCTTCAGTACTCGTCACCTCGACTTTCCTGGAGCTCCCCCGTGGACCCTCACCCCTCCCTCCGGCTCCCACAGCCCCGCTTTCACCGTAAGACTCATACTCTCCCCCATGTATGCTGCTATTTCCCCGCGCCCCAATAATTCTTTTCCTTTTTCTGTTGCAGCCTCCCACAGTCCCGTTTTCGGCGTTCCTGCGCGACTCATCTCCCGGTCCCTTGGTTTCTCTAGTTTCACGCGTGTTTTCCTTCTACCCTCCCGGGACACCTTCAGTTAAAATGAAGTTTATTTTCTCGTACTCCTGTGTGTGTTGGCTCTGCTTCTGGGTCCAGCTTGTGCGCTGAACTTCGGTTCATGACAAACATGGCCTTACAAACCCAGCAGTGAGATCTTAAGAGATCCACAGCCTACGGCTCTTCAATGGGGTGTCACAGGGTCCCCAGGAAAAAAAAATTGTAAATGTAAAATAATAAAATAAATATTCTTCTGTAGCAATAACAAAGTATAACATAAATTATTCTGTAGCAATTACACAAGAATATCCAGTAATGTCCCTGACTACAATTAAACACATTCACTTACCAAAAATCGGGGGGATCTGCTGTGGCAAATGGTGCAAGTCTTTTACCACAAACTTAATCACTGCTCGGTGACATTCGTCTATCCTGGCCTGAAAGGAGTAGTGATGGTAAATTTGATTCTTTTTACTGAATCGAGTTTTAATGAGTCACTCACCAAAGTGAATCGGGTTTTTTGAGTCATTTGATTCACTGAGTCAGTTGACCAGAGAGTTCAAAAACTGTACATTTTCACTCAAACTTAATTTGTTTCTCTTTTCATGTAAATGCTACTGCTAAGATGAATGATTCTAAAAGAAAACAACTATTTTATAGAGCAAAAAAGAGCAAAAACATTAAGCAATTTCCTATCAAAATTGCTTAATAAACATTTATTTTGTTTATTTTTATTTTATTAGTATTTTCCTTAAATGTGTCAAATATATATTTTCTCATCTAAATGTCCACTGAGCTGTGAGCCAGGGGGCGGTAATGCGCCTTAACATTGGTTGCCAACCAAGAAGAAGAAGAAGCTGTGAGCCAGGAGGGAGGGGGTGAGTGAGTGAGTGAGGGATTTGTTCGCTCTATGATTCAGCACAGGAGGGAGGGGGTGAGTGAGTGAGTGAGGGATTTGTTCGCTCTATGATTCAGCACAGGAGGGAGGGGGTTAGTTAATCCTGAGTGATTCGCTTACGCTGACGATTCAGCAGAGGAGGGAGGGGGTTAGTGAGTCCTGAGTGATTCGCTTAGGCTTACGATTCAGCACAGGAGGGAGGGGGTTAGTGAGTGAGTGAGTGATTCGCTTACGCTGACGATTCAGCAGAGGAGGGAGGGGGTTAGTGAGTGAGTGAGTGATTCGTTCGCTCTATGATTCAGCAGAGGAGGGAGGGGGTGAGTAGCTCAAATGTGCTGTTAGCATGTTAGCAGAGCGATACTACTGTGAACCGAGGAGCTATTGTCTTGATGTGAGCTTCTACTGAGGGTTTTTTCTTCCAGTTCAGAGCAGAAATGTTTTTGTTATGATACTGGATGTTGTGTTTTTCTCCACAATTTTAATTATAAGCTAGATATATTGCTGCTAACAGCAACAGGGATGAGTCAGTGAGTCAGTTGGGCTTGTGAATCATGATTCATGAGTCAGTAAAGTGATTCTCGAGTATTGAACGATTCGTTCATGATTCGCGCATCACTAGAAAGGAGACGCTACCGGTAGACTGCAGCGACAACTGCCAGCATCTGAGCCAGACTCTGCCTCTCTCATCATGGTCACCTAAACGCACAGTAATGGCAGGTTTTGTAATAAGGCAGATCGCGCTAACATAATATGCATTGTTAGTTGATTATTTACCTGCCGCATTAACGGGAGAGGACGTGCAAACGTTACCGCTGCTGCTGGGTTGAGATTCACGAGTCCGGAGCGGAATTAAAAACATGACATTCAAGGTTATCACGTGTTTTGTGAGCAAATGCTTTTGCATATTCGTAGTGTTTCCTCCCTTAAATGAAATATCTACTTTGCAAGTATTGCAAGTTGCCCTGTTGTCATCCGTTCTCGTAAAGTATAATCAAACTTTTGAGCGTTTGAGCCGCCATGTTTCCTGCCAGGTAAATGACACTCCGCAACGTGGTGACGTCATTCGGGGCGACTGGAATCGATAAGGGTATCGTTTGCAAAAATGGCAAACAATTCCAAGGAATTGAAACAGTGGGAACCGGTTCTCAACAAGAACCAGTTTTCGATACCCATCCCTAGTTATAATTCACTTGAAAGCCTGAAATGAAAAAACTGTTCTGTTTGTTGTATCTGAATACTGTGGATTCTCTGTAAAAGAAAGCCTCAAATCAGAAGTACTTGACTCCCTGGTATAATTCTCAAACACGCACCTTAAAGCAAATAACTCATAAACAGGAGAGGGAATGGCGTCTCACTAATTTAGAAAATCATCATTTAGCCTGGAGAAATACTTTGTTGCTCTATTTTTTAAAAAGCCCTCTTTTAAAGCTAGAATATGTTACTATTCATCACTGATAGAAGAAAATAAGGACAAGTCCAGGTTTCTCTTCAGCACTGTAGCCAGGCTGACAAAAAGTTAGAACTCTGTTGGACCAAGAATTCCTTTAACCTTAACTATTAATGACTTCATCCATTATTTAGACTCTTTTTCTCCAATTGATCTTTTTGAGTTAACTTAAACAATTACTTCTTGTCTTTTAGACCCCATTCCTACAAGCCTCCTTTAAAAAGTCCTCCCACTTAATGCTTCAATCTTAAATATGATCAACATATCTCTATTCATGGACTATGCACCACAAGCCAAATGATCTTCTTGTGACAGTGAACTCATCTCTGTGCTTGTCCCTCTAGACCTCAGTGCAGGGTTCAACACTGTCGACAATAATAATTTACTGTGATTCGAGCATGCTGTAAGTATTAAAGGTACTCCGCTGCAGTGATTCGAATCATATCTATCTAATAGACTACAATTTGTTCATGGATATGGGGAGTCTTAATTACTTCCACAGAGCTAGCTTGATCTATCCATGACACCAGTAAACATGCACCAATTACTTAAAATGTCCTGAAGACATAAAGACCTGGATGACCTCTAATTTTCTGCTTCTGAATCCAGATAAAACTTATGTTATTGTACTTGGGCCTAACAATCTAAGACACATGGTGTAACCAGATGGTAGTCACCACAGTAACCGAACCTTTTTCATTCAACTTGTAACTCACCAGTTTCAGAGGAAAGTTGTTTCTTAATCCACTTAACACTGTCCTATAAATCACTTAAGAATAAAAAAGGCATCAAACTCAAAAAATGACCCAGTATTATTTCTGTACATAACAGGCAACTAACAATTTTCAACTGTATGTTTGCAAAAAAAATTTGTGACATTTGGTTCCATTTCTTTAGTTGAATCTATGAAAAACGCCAAAGATCAGACAGTTTGACAGACATTAAATAGTGTTTTTGGACCAACAAGGCAATTTTAAAAGAGGTCTTAGCTGAAAACTTGACATATTTCAACATGGTGTGCAGTAAACCCTTAAAAAAAACTGCAGATGCAGTTGCTCAGGATGCTCTCTATAGTCCCTCTGTAGAACATGGTGAGAATGGATGATGGGAGATGGGCTTTTAGCAGCTTCCACAGGAAGTAGAGACGCTGTTGGGCCTTCTTGGTTAAGGAGCTGGTTTTGAGGGACCAGGAGAGGTTCTCCGCCAGGTGGACACCAAGGAATATGGTGCTCTTGATGACCTCGGATCCATCGATGTTAAGAGGACAGTGATTTCTCTGTGCTCTCCTAAGGTCAACAATTATCTCTTTTGTTTTCTCCACATTCAGAGACAGGTTGTTGACTCTACACCAGTCCGTTAGCTGTCACACTTCCTCTCTGTATGCTGACTCGTCGCTCGTGCTGATGAGACCCATCACAGCCGTGTCATTGGCAAACTTGATGATGTGGTTCCAACTGTGCATTGCTGCACAGTGACATGTCAGCAGAGGAAACAGCAGTGGGCTGGGCACACAGCTCTGAGGGGCTCCAGTGCTCACTGTGATGGTGTTGGAGATGGACTGTCTGAGGTCTCTCTGTCAGAAAGTCCAGGATCCAGTTGCAGAGGGGGGTGTTCAGGCCCAACAGGCTCAGTTTTCCAGTCAGGTGCTGAGGAATGATTGTGCTGAATGCTGAACTGAAATTTATGTACAGCATCCACACATATGTGTCTTTGTTTTCCAGTTGGGTGAGGGCGAGATATAGGGTGGTGGCGATGGCATCATCTGTTGATCAGGTGGGACAATAGGTGAACTGCAGTGGGTCCAATGTGGGTGGCAGCTGGGTCCTAATGTGCCTTATGACAAGTCTCTCGAAACTCTTCATCATGATGGGTGTGAGTGCAACAGGACGGTAGTTATTGAGGCAGTACACTGAGGACTTCTTTGGCACAGGAACGATGGTGGTGGCCTTGAGGCACGTTGGAATGAAAGCAGTGCTATGAGAGAGGTTGAAGATGTCAGTGAGGACATCTACCAGCTGGTCTGCACATTCTCTGAGCACTCTTCCAGGGATGTTATCTGGACCAGCAGTCTTCCATGGGTTAACTCTTTGAAGAGTTCTTCTCACATCAGACGAGGTCAGAACCTGGTCGTTGTGAGGTGGGGTGGTCTTCCTCACCATCACGCTGTTCTGAGCATCAAACCATGCATAGAAGTTGCTCAGTGCATCTGGTAGGGAGGCGTCACTATCACAGGCAGGTGTCCTCTACCTGTAGTTGGTGATGCCCTGGATGCCCTGCCACATGCGCCGCGTGTCACCACTGTCCTGGAAGTGGCTGTGGATTCTTCAGCCATGCGCGCATTTCGCTGCTCTGATGGCTCGAGGCA
This sequence comes from Simochromis diagramma, assembly GCF_900408965.1. NCBI lineage: Eukaryota > Metazoa > Chordata > Actinopteri > Cichliformes > Cichlidae > Simochromis > Simochromis diagramma. The sequence continues at coordinate 991,027 of NW_024386953.1, forward strand.
GTTTGGCCTACACTGTTCCCCTGTTTTGAAGGCGAAGTCTCGAGTCTTTAACAGCACACGCACCTCTGCAGTGGTCCACATTTTCTGGTCTGGTATTATGATAGCGCTGAAGTCAGTGACATGATCAATGCACTTGCAATGTTGCTGGTCACAGATGATGTGTACTCCTCCAAGTTGGTGCAATCGCCATTTGTAGCAGCCTCCCTGAACATGTCCCAGTCAGTGTGCTCAAAACAGTCCTGAAGAGCAGAGAGAGCTCCAGCAGGCCAGGTTCTCACCTGTCTCAGAACCAGTTTGCAACGTCTGACGAGCGGTCTGTATGCCGGAATTAGCATAACAGACAAGTGGCCAGAATATGCGAGATGGGGGAGGGGTCTCGCTGGGTGCAGAATGAGAATGTTTGTGTAAACAAGATCGAAATACACTAATACACTAATCATGAGAGATTGTTGGATTGATTTTTACATCAGAGTGTGATGTGACCACATTTGCAGTCACATCACACTCTATGTTAGTGTTTTTCAAACATGAGCTTTCATTGTGCACATTTGGGCTACACATTATACATTACAGAGGGTGAGCATTGTAATGTAGGCTCCTCTGCCACCTGATGGCAAAGCAAATTACCCAGTGCTAGTGCAAACTCTACGACGCTACACAAATTTTCCATTTTCAAAGCAAAACATAAAGAAATGAGAGGTGGCTCAGGACTTTTGGACAGTACTCTATGTTAAGCCCTTAATTTGATTCTTATTTCCTAGTTTGGCCCTTTGTGAAAATGAATTTGTCACCACTGTCCTATAAATTTTTACAAATGAACTGAACTTTGTCATCTTATTGCACTTTTTCTCATTTGAATATGTTGTCTAAATGTGACAACAAATGTTGTATTTGGGAGTAATTGATATACGAATACAAAGTAAAACAGTTCACGGTGAAAACAGTTTCACAAAACCTTACCTGAGTTTCACAACTGAGGTAAGATTTGAAGTTAAAAAGTTATAGACCTTCTACATATTAATGTTATTCATGTTGGTGCTGTTTTGTTTTTTTTGTTTCCTGTTCTCATGCTGTCCTACCATGGAAGCACAGCATGAGTAGAGGTCTCTTTTTTTCCTCTTGTACTTTCCCATTGTAGTGTACATTTCAGTGTTTTTCTGTAACGCTACCGATCTCCGACTTGTATCCCCATGTAATGTCTGTGTTGTGTGTGTAAGATCGGGGGGGGGTCCCATTTCACTGCAGGGCAACCTGCATGTGGCGAATGAAGCTTTGATTGATTGATTGATTGATTGATTGTTATTCAACCCAGTGATTTCCATTTTTCTCTTTATAATGATGCCACAGTAACTTACAGGCAAGTGTAACATGCATACTTGAAAATCACTACTCGCTGCACCTGATGAAGCAGTTGAACAGGAAGACAGTACTGCGGATGACCCTTGCAGTGCGGCTCTCTTCGTGCTGTGATCGCGATAGTGTCAGCCCATCGTCCATGTGCCCCTCATGGTGCATGATTGCCTAAATAAGAAACAAAGTTTCTCCAGGTTCAGCAGATTCAGAAATGTATTAAGATTGCTCAGTAACAGAGGAAGTTGCTTTGCAGTTGATGGGTGATGCATTGATTGGATACATGAGGAATCTTTAGAATATTTATAGGAAATTTGCACAAAAACAGTTGCTATAGTGAAAAAAGTAAAGTCTTTTACAGCATCCAGCAGCTTTTAGAATTAGTGACAGTTCTTTCATTTTCACTAACTATTGCCACAGAGACCCGGACTAATATGTTAAACATATAAATACTTATATGTTGTTATTATGTGTTGTTAATTTTTCAAGGTTTCCCTCTGCGTTGGCTGTCAGTGGAACCATGTCAACAATGTTTCTTGATGGTATGACACAAGAATCAGAATGATTTCTGAAGTGCAGAGGTGTCTACTCTGCACAGATTCAGCCAAATACCACAAAACTGCTTGTACAGCAGAGTAAATGGCTAATGGCCAAACACATACTGCAAAGGCAACCCAAGAAAGAAGAAGACAAAGATAGATATTCTTCATTGGTCAAGTCAGTCACCAAGTCAGCTTCATTTGCAGTTAGTGAAAGACCCACAAATATTTTTATTACAATGGTGTTAATAAATTAAGCCTGAAATTTTCACTTCAATTACATTTGAAATGTTTGATTTAAAATCTAATGTGGTTGTGTACAAAAAGTAAAAACTAATAACATTTAAAAATGGTGTCATTGTCCAAATAATGCAGCAGATTCAAAGTATCTGAGGTAAATCCAACGCTATTGGGTCGATGAAAACACAGCTCATCCCCCTTTTTAATTGAAAAACTTTTCCCCATTCTGACTGTGCAAGAAGTGCATGAATTTTACATTCATCTTAATTTTACGTTAACTCTAGCATAATGAAAGTCCACAACCTCACCATGGACCATATTTACAGACACAAGTATTTATAAAGTTGTAATAGGTGAAGTTATTGTTTGGTGCGGTATGGTACCTTTCTCTGTACTCCACCCATGCGTGCACACTTGGCATCAACAGTCTGGTAAGTGAGCCACAGACAGGTGTCAACATGTTGAATGTAACACACAGAGTCACCATACTTTATGTCAGGAGTCCCCATCCCATCCACGTCCTTCCTCACACCCAGGTCCAGCTTTTCCTGAAGGAGAAACAAAGAGGAAAATTCACTTAGACAAGTGAGCCTATAAAAACACAGAGAATTTCCTTCATTCAAAACACAATGATTTCATAGATTATGGCCTTCACAGACAGCACTGCTACTGATGTCACTAACTCTATACCTTGGAAGACCTGAAGCAGAAGGCTGTAGACTTGACATCAGCTTTCTCTTTGTCCATCAGCAACAGAGACTTGTCTTCTACCATGCTCAGATACTTCCCTGTGGTCACATGTCTCAGTCTAAATGGCTGACCCCAACGGATATGACTTCCACTCCACCTGGACATATTGACAGAAATCCAAAAAAAGTCAAGGAACCTGACTGATTTAATAGTGCATGTTATGAGGAATTAGACATACAGAACATCAATGGTTTCAGTGCCTTTAAACCTGCATTATACAGTATTATTTAGTCATTGAACCATAGATCGAATTACTAAATATAACATATAATGTAAACATTTCTTTTTGTACATACATATACATATGTTGAAATAAATTATTACATTTCCAACATGTCAGTGGTTAAAGTTGCCACTGTGAGTGACAGGTGTCCCCACACACCTGCTTGTCCACCACTGTGGACAGTTTCTTAGCCATCACCAGTTTGTCTGTATCTGGAAGACCCACAGGATCTGGGATGATCCCTTTTTGACCTCTGGACTTCCAGGCCACATTCAGCACAGATGTTCCTGGATACGATGCCAGCCACTTTTATGGCATTATGGCGTTCCATGTATGTCCTGCCTGCTAGCATCTTGCACCCTGCAGTCATGTGTTGGATTGTCTGAGGGGCATCTTTGCATAGCCTGCACATGCGTATCATTTAAGTTCATATGTGTGCAAAGGCAGACCAGTGAATACCTTTGGCAAAGTCTTTCCTGCCATTCTTGAGTTCCTCATACACTACCACAGTTTCTCACTTAGCTCCTTATCATATGCTTTGTCTGGATCCACAAAGAGAAGGTGTAATTCCATCTGACCTTCTCCACACTTCTCTATCTACACTCTCAAAGCTAATATCCCGTCTGTAGTGCTCTTTCTCAGCTTGCAACCATATTGCTGCTCACTGATCATCACCTCTCTTCTTAACCTAGTTTCAACAGCTCTTTCACATGCATTCATCTTATGGCTCACCAGTATATCCTCTCACTCTCCAAAACTGTGTTTAACAGTCTGGTTAAAAAGTTTACTTCCCTCTCTCCTACACGTCTCCATGCTGCCACAGGTATGTCATCTGAATCAACTGCCCTCACTTCCTCCTTTCTAAGCCTCTGCACTTCCTGATTCACTAGCTGTCCTCAATCCATCTCTCTCTCTCTCTTATTTTCTACATTCATCAGTTCCTTAAATACTGTTTTCATCTTCTCAACACAGTCTCTTCACTTGTTAACATGTTTCTATCTAACCTGCTGCACACCCTTTCCAGCTCAATCTCTCCACCTGACGCAACTATCACAACTTTCCTTTGTCTTCCTTTATCGTGTCTTGTGACTGACACTAGTATTACATTGGGTTTTGTATGTGTTTTACATGTGTTTTTATTTTGCATTAACCTGTTTGTAAACGTACGCAGAGCACATGTATGTTGTTTATACTCACACGACTCGCAGTGTCTCCAGCCTCCACAGTGACCTGGCATGACAGGACACGGCTCCGCCTTCATAATGCACTGTCCTGGAGAAACGAATGACAGAATTGCAAATCTGTTTTAACAAATCTCCCAACAGTGCTGTTATATTTGCAAAGAAGATTCATAAGTATTTAACCTGATTATACAGTCTCATAATAAACCCCAGCAGTTAGTCAGATGGGAGCACAGTCACTTTGAGCCTCATTGTTTAACAGCTTGGCAGTCTCCTTTGGGAACTTCTTAAAACTATAATTATTAATAGTCTTATTCATCTCAGTCAAAGCTCTCTGTCAGTAAAGGGACTTGTTACATTCTGTCCCTCCAAGCAGAACCAGACAAACTGAATTATTATATGTGTAATATTATTATATATGGCCCCAACTGGTGGGTAAAGAAAGCTGAAGGTAGGCAGAACAAAAAATGTTGACTGGAGAGGCGTCTTTTGAAATAAGACTTGGAAACTACGTGTGTTCTTTTAGAGCCGTCCAGTGGGATATAGCACAGCATTAGTTCAGCTTACCATCATCCCTATATAATGGCCCAGTCACGCTAGACTACTGGGAGAAAAATAGTGGCTTCCCAGCATCGATTTGGGTTTTTGTTTTTCTGTTTGTTCCAGTCATTCCAACTGCTTGCCCAGAGGTTAAGCATGCAACACCCTCAACCTCTGTGACCACTTTCACTCACAAGGTAGTTGCACTGGTGGATCTGTGGAGCTTGGACTGACTGCAATCACTTCCAGACAGGTTGGTAAAACCTTGAAAATAACTGCTGTCCATTGTATAGACACAGATTACCAACATGATGCAGTCAGTCTGAGTCTCTGCTGATGAGCACAACTCAACAACTATTTCACTATTGGTGAAGGAATTTTTTAATTTCTGCTTCCAAACTAAAGCTTTTGCCTGGACTTTGAATGTACAGTGCTGTCTGCATTTTCTTAGACTTACATGTTTCAAATAATCAAACCGTTTTAATATTAGACAACGATAACTTTATATTGTTTCTCTTGTAAATAAATTCACTTAACTACATATGCTAATGTAATAAATGGAGCCACAGGAGCCTCCGGACTAAGACCACCAGGTACCGGAACAGCTTCTTCCCCACAGCTGTCAGACTCCTGAACTCTGCCTCCTGACATCTGACCCACGTTAACACATGGACTGAACATACACACACCCACAATGGACAACTGTACCCTCAAACACACAATAATAACATGGACTGAACCACCACTCACAACCACTAGCACTTTATATAGCCTCTGTAGGAATTATATCTCACTTATCTTAACTGCACTACTGTATAGCTCTGTGTAAATAATCATTCTGTACATTCGATAATCTTTAATCCTACAACTGTTTACAACTTGCATAGTTCCCATTTCTGTATAGCTGTATATCTCAGATTCTGTAAAGTTATTTATTTCATATTCTGTATAGTTTTTCATATTTATATCCTGTTCATAGCCTGTACATAGCTTGTACTCACTACAGCCTGTACATACTTATAGTTATAGCATATTCACAACATACTTCATACCGTGTACATAATAACATACCATAATAGACCCATTTCTGTAATATACTCACATATCTATATTATTGCTAATATATATTGTAATATATCTATATCACTAAAGCACTTCTGGATGGATGCAAACTGCATTTCGTTGCCCTGTACCTGTGCATGTGCAATGACAATAAAGTTGAATTCTATTCTATTCTATTCTATTCTATTTCTCATTTTTCTCCTCTTGATCCAGCTGTTTCTGAGAAGCTGCACTTTGGGCACCGGTTCAGCTCACTGAGCCAAGCAGGCGACCATACGCCACACGGCTGAGAGTGGGTTCGAATCCACTCTGACTCTCTCTCTCTTGCACAGACAGCATCATAGCATATGTCATCTCAAGGTAACTTATACAGGAAGGTTAAGACTCTGTGTGTGTGTGCGTAAACTGAATTATTTCAGAGCAGTAGCAGTACTAAGCATTGCACCTTACCGCCTTTGCTCGTCTCCTTGCTCCCCAGAAGGAACTGTTAGGCACTCGTCCATGTGACCGTGAAGTAGGCGCAGAACATCTCCTCCAATAAGGAAACCTAAAAGAAAGCAAAGGGTGAGGATTTTTGTTTTTTTATTAAATGAATGGAGATAAAAGGGGCAGATAGGAGGGCAGATCAGAGGGTGAAACTTGATACATAATTCTCCAGAGAAATGACAAAAAAGCAGCAGTACACCTGCTATCTTGTATGCGTTGCTATTTTTGAAACTCATTTGAGTATTCGGATGAACCTGATGTGGGAAGGCAGCAACTGATCTTTATATTTCTGAAACACCCCTGTTCAGATATATAAAGATCAGTAGAAATACTTGTCCAAATGAAAAACAGCTATGTTTCAAACAATGGCACTCAAAACATCAGCGTCGGTGAAAAAGTGAGTCATGAACTATTTCTGGACGTCCCACAAAAATGAGAATTTGGTTACAGATACAAAATTGTGAAAAGCTCCACAGCATTTTGTATAGAGGTGTTATACTGAACAAAGATGACTGACGTTACTACACCCTACTTGGTAAAATCTAGACAGAGAGAATTATTAAGAAAGGTTTTCAGTCTGTTTGTGGATCTACACAGTAATAGATGTAATAGAGGTCAGCAAGCACCTTGTTCCAAAGAACAGGACCACAATAACAGAAAGCACTCTCAGCAGACTGAGATCTGATTCTGGGAACAGTTAAAAGATCTGAACCTGATGACCTGAGAGGTCTGACTGGGCTGTACAGGGAGTGCAGAATTATTAGGCAAGTTGATAATTTTATTATTGAACGACAAACATGTTCTCAATGAACCCAAAAAACTCATTAATATCAAAGCTGAATGTTTTTGGAAGTAGTTTTTAGTTTGTTTTTAGTTTTAGCTATTTTAGGGGGATATCTGTGTGTGCAGGTGACTATTACTGTGCATAATTATTAGGCAACTTAACAAAAAACAAATATATACCCATTTCAATTATTTATTTTTACCAGTGAAACCAATATAACATCTCCACATTCACAAATATACATTTCTGACATTCAAAAACAAAACAAAAACAAATCAGCGACCAATATAGCCACCTTTCTTTTTTTTTTTTTTTTCTTTTTTTTTTTTTTGTGTCCCGTTTGGATCTATAGCCATCAGAATTGTTGTCTTAAGGCCAAGAAAGATGCCAAGCGGATTTATTTTACCAAGTGGATCGTCATGGCCTTGCCATATTGGTCCATTTGATTGACCTTTATTATAATTATGAATTTATTTTATTTTCAGTTGCTACAAACGGGACAGACATGACTGGAGGATAGGACAGGGAGAAAGAATGAAAGAAAGAGAGGGAGAGAAAGAAAACCAAATGGGAGAAGAGACGGTGAGAAGGGGGGGAAGAAAGAAAAAAAAAAAAAAAAGAACAAAACTCCTGGGTCACCTGTATGGAGAAAAAAAACAGAAGAGAAAGCAAACAACAAAGAGCAACATAATAAATTAAAAAAAAATGGCACCATCACAATAAACTAGCTAGCAGTAGATATCAGTAGATACTAAATAATAAACGATATTGTGCAGCACGCAAGATAGACAGCGCACAATGTGCTTTGAGGCAGCAGCCAAGAAAGCTGTAGTCCGCGTCTGTGAATACCCGTGTGTACACCTGTGTGCATACCTGTGTGGATCAGCATGCTTGCATTCCAAAGGTTTCTCCATGTAACGATCTGCTAGGGAGTGTGGGGAGCCACAGCCCCGTCCTCCAGGGCATGAAGCAGGTATGGAGGAGATCAAAACTCCAGACATCCAGAGGCCCCCAGAACACAAGAGACCAAGGAAGACCAACAGAGGGGCAGCCGCGCCACTGTCCCAGTAAGAGCTGAGGAGAGTCCCAGATGAGGGCTCACTCAGCAGCCGCGGAGCAGAAGCCAGGGGGAGTTGCAGTGACGCGCCCGTGAGCTCCGCCGGCAGCCAGCTGTGCCTGAGTGACCGAGCCCTAGGCCGAGAGGCCGGGGGCACCCCACCTCCGAAGTGGCCCGAGCGAGCCCCAGGCTCCAGGCCCCGATAAGCGGCCGCCAAGGAGTGAGCCGGTGTGTACCCGGACGCCCACCCCCAGACACAAAGAACCACCAACGCACCGACACCTGAGGGAGTCCGCCACTGGCAGGGGAAGTGGTGGTGGGTGGAGATAGGCCTCCAAACCTTGGAGGGCCTGAGATGTCCCCAGAGAGGTGGCGCCTGATACCCAACCTGACATATAGACACAGACATACAGGCACACACAGACACAAACATCCATTCCCACCCTCATGCTCTCATATGCACTTACTCCACACTCAACCAACATGGAGACAGACATAAAGAGACGCTGTACACACGGTCACACTCCCCAAGCGTACTCTACGAACCGGGTCTAGGTACCCTTGCCCCTGGAGGGGGGAACTGCACCCAGACCCAGGTGGTGTTACCCTTTTCCCTGCGGTGGGGAGAGGCAGACCGCCCCGACTCCGCAGCAGCAGGGAGGCCCCACACTCCAGACCGCAGTCGGACGGCCAACTCCTCCTCCTAGCCCCCCCGCTCCAGCAGGCCGCAGAGAACGGGGGTGAGAGAAGACTCCAAACCTCCCTCCACCCGCTCATTGTAGTGTTGATGCATGTGTGTTCTAAGGTGCATTTAAAACCCAGGAGGGCATGGAGCTACCTGCCAGAGAGCAGCAGGTAAGCGCATAGTCCCTCCTGCTAGCCCTCAATGTCTACGTGTATTCAAAATTGAGAGGTGGGCAACGACGCCAGGGGTGGGGTGTACACCCTGATGGTAATTTTAGCCACCTTTCTTTGCAAGGACACTCAAAAGCCTGCCATCCATGGATTCTGTCAGTGTTTTGATCTGTTCACCATCAACATTGCGTGCAGCAGCAACCACAGCCTCCCAGACACTGTTCAGAGAGGTGTACTGTTTTCCCTCCTTGTAAATCTCACATTTGATGATGGACCACAGGTTCTCAATGGGGTTCAGATCAGGTGAACAAGGAGGCCATGTCATTAGTTTTTCTTCTTTTATACCCTTTCTTGCCAGCCACGCTGTGGAGTACTTGGACGCTTCTTGCGACCCTGTTGACTATTTTGAATGAAACGCTTGATTGTTCGATGATCACGCTTCAGAAGCTTTGCAATTTTGAGACTGCTGCATCCCTCTGCAAGATATCTCACTATTTTTGACTTTTCTGAGCCTGTCAAGTCCTTCTTTTGACCCATTTTGCCAAAGGAAAGGACGTTGCCTAATAATTATGCACACCTGATATAGGGTGTTGATGTCATTAGACCACACCCCTTCTCATTACAGAGATGCACATCACCTAATATGCTTAATTGGTAGTAGGCTTTCGAGCCTATACAGCTTGGAGTAAGACAGCATGCATGAAGAGGATGATGTGGACAAAATACTCATTTGCCTAATAATTCTGCACTCCCTGTAGACAGTGAGCAAATCAGAGATGTACTGGGGCGGGGGGACTAATAGAACTAATAGAAGAATTTTAAAGGTAATTCTATATTGCCCTGGAGCCAAATGAATAGAACTGAATGAGCTGAAGACGTCCTACTAATGATTTGGGGAGTGCTGCAAACAGAGCATTGTGATAAGCTATTCTAATAATCTCACCAGTAGCTGCCTCGTCCTGAGCCTGGTTCTTCCTGTTAAAAGGGAGTTTTTCATTCAGACTGTCACCAAGTGCTTACTCACAGGGGGTCATCTGCTCGTTGGGGCTTTCTCTGTAATATTGTAAGTTCTTTACCTCAAAATATAAAACTCCTTGAGGCAGCTGGTGTTATGATTTGGTGCTTTATAAATAAAGCTCAATTGAATTGAACTAGAACTAATCTACTCAATATGAACAGGATCCACTTTCTCAGTGTCATTTTGAAGATAACAACCCATGTTCCTCTCTGGAGCATCCATTGGAGTGTGAATGTCAGACAGCATAAAGAAAAAAGTGCTTGTTTTAGGCATGTTGTATAAATAACTATGAGTATGTAAATTAGAAAAGCGTTACAGAAGAACCAGTCCATTTACGATTAAATAAACCAAGGACTGACCCTGGAGAAACTCTGATTGAATTTTCAGTTTTTACCCTTTGATTTTGATGGGAGCCAATCAAGAACCTGACCTGTTAAACCAACAGTGTCACAAAGCCTTTGAATTAGGTTGTCATGGTCAACAGTGTTGAAAGCAGCAGAGACATCAGGAAGAACTGAAACTCTCTGTGAATCACTGTTGATCCTCCTGTTCATCAGTAATAACTGTTTAGTAAGAGCTGTTTCTGTGTTATGATGAGCTCTGAATCATGACTGCTACTTATCATTAAGACTGTGAGTTGAAACGATTTTCCAAATACTTTGCTGAGGAGTAAAAGATTAGACATAGGTCTGTAATTATTAATTACCAATAGATTACAGTACCAATAGATTACAGTACATATAAGTGACACAGGGAACCTGCCAGACTGTAGAGAGCTGTTGATAATATTTACTAAATGGTTTATAAAAAGTGAGATGCAGATCTGAACAGTTTGGTGGGGACGGGGTAAAGTAAAGAAGGTTTGCTGAAGATTTGCCAAATAGAAGGCCACGTTTTAAACTGCAGGGCATGACACGGATCGACAGGGTTTAATGTGAACAACATCACAGGATCTTTGAGGTCTGCTGGCTTCCTGTTGGTGACTGATCCATTGTTATTGCTTTAACATGAGCAGAATAAGTAATATACTGATGTATTAGTAACTGTAGATGTTGAGGAGTTATGTGATCATGAGGTCCCAATATGGGAATTATAGGAATAATGTTTTTATCCTTACTAATTGCACATCCTCTACAGAGGCAGTAACAGTACAGTATGATAAAACGCGCACCTCTATGTTGACCATTTATATTTAATTAGTGTAATATAGAGGGATATTTATAATGAGAGCTATTTGTATCTATTAGAGTCATGTTGTTATCATTTCCAACTTGTAATATATTGTTTTATTTAATTTAGTTAGTTACTGTTCTTACAGTCTTGGAGCAACTGTGACTACATAATTGGACAGCGGTCATCCAGGTAATATCCCGCAGCTATATGGTGGAAATAAAGCATTTTGACTCTTGCTATTGACGTCTGTTTAAGAATGTAAGTAAAAACTTCTTAAGTTGTTGAAAAGATGACAATATTTGTTTTCAGTGCAGCTAAACTTTAATAAACTGTCTTCTACAGAAAAACCTGATAAGTCCAACTATGACAGGCTCGTATATAAGCCGACTGTTACAACACATGAACTGTGCATGGATGGGGTTTATGCTATATACTTGTCCCTTTTTTGAGAATACAGATTATTTAAGGGTCAGATTATTGTTCAATTTATTTTTGGTTGTTGTTATATATATTTTATATTCTTGGTGTTTATTTACTTTATTATTGCCCAGAATAACCACATATATTTGTGAACAAAGGTAAAACTGCAAAAAAGGACGAAAAAAGAAGAGAGAGAGAAAGAGATAAGGATACCTTGTGCTACTTCACTCCCAGAACAGATGGGAGCCACACTCCACAGTGTCTGCTGGAAGGCTGCATCGACATGGAGACTGCCATTACCATAGGACAGGTGCTACAGGAAACAGACGTGAGTCATGTTTGAACTATTTACTGACACACCACACTGAAATATATACAGAAAGTGTTTCCAAATCAGAAACACCAGTTAGACAGTAGGAAAAGCAAATCAGTCCTGATTCATGAGATTATGTGATTATTCAGATACTTTCACAGTACAGGATTAGAGGTACAGTTTTATATTCTATAAAGTAAGTGTTTTAAATATAAAGAGAGGGAAAAGGAAAGCAGAGCCAATGGAGAGCAAGATGCTGCAGAATGATTTCGGGAAATTAGGGCCGAGTCACACAGGCATAGAGACTCTTCAGCTTTCATCTGGCACCCACGGGTCCCAAAGGAAACATTTATTTCCCAACTGTGTTGAGATTTGTGACATGATCACATTATTTGTGCAGATTTCTCAGTTGTCATATCATATTACAATCCAATCCATAACTTTAATAATAAATGCTGAAAATAACAAATACTATACATTTATTAAATAATTATAATATAACTAACCAAGTAGTTTTGTTGCCTAAACCTCAAAAAAGACCCAATAAAATAGTGAATAAAATTGGAAAGTATTTGCAGTCTCTTGTGATTGTATGCCAACGCCACACAACCTTGTACTCTTTATAAAACTAGTGTTATAAACACCAGTTACATCTTTACAATAACTGTGCAGATAACGGTCTGTAAACCAGTTATTAACCAGAGTATAAACACTGTTATCTTATTGTTTTTCTACAGTAAATGTATTTATAAAGGTGCTACTGACATGAAATTATCACCAGATGTTGGCAACAACCCATCCAATACAAAGATGCAAAGAAGATGTCCATGAATCTTCTTTAGATCAATAGAAAGGAAGATGGCGCCTGTGTGTTTGGCATGCTCTCTTCTATTTGTTTTATTTTATTGTTTTTAGTCAATTTTGTGCAACATGTCAGCCCTACATTGTTTTATGATCGCCAGACATTATTGGAAATAGGCTTATCTACCCAAGCTTTAGCTTGGTTTGGAAATGACAACCAAGGCTTTCTGCCTCCTGATTTGGAAGTAACACCACCTCACTGGCGCTCCTTACCACTGCCACTGGATGTGCGGAAGCGACGCAGGAGACGGGGTAACCGTGAAGGTCGCCTTGTCAAACTGAGACTCAGGATCTCTTGTTTTCCTCATGAGCTTCGCTCAATTTGTCGATCCTGCTCGCAACTCTTGGTGCCGTTGCGTGCTTTGGACCCGGTGGACTCCAAAGTCCACCGGGAGAAGGGTTCTGCTAAACCCTCTCCGCTCCGACATCTGCGTTGGCGTGGAGTGGACCGAACAAACCTCCGACCTGTGGATCTGGTTGTTACCGCCTCGGAAGCTCCCGAGCAAATTCCTCTCAGGTTGGGATTAATTAACGCCAGATCGGTGGCAAATAAGACATTCATTTTGAAGGAATTTTTCTCTTCCCATGCGCTGGATTTTCTCTGCTTGACTGAAACTTGGATTCCACCCGGTGAGTTAAGTGTCTTTTCTGAATTACTGCCGGCTGGCTGTGCCTTCTTTAGTGTTCCGAGAGTTTCTGGTCGCGGAGGAGGGCTAGCTGTTGTGTTTAAGGCACATCTTGACTTTAAGCAGCTATCCCCATCGACACTTCACACCAGTTTTGAACTCTGTTTGTGCGAACTGGGCCACTCGTCTTCACTGTTGTGTGCAATTGTTTATCGGCCCCCAAAATATAATAAGGAGTTTTTATCCGAGTTCTCAGAGTTTCTTGCTGACTGTGCATCACGGTATAACCAGATCCTTTTACTTGGTGATTTTAATATACACATCTGCTGCCCGGGGAAGCCCCTGGCTAAGAACTTTCTGGACTTAGTGAACTCTTTTAACTTTGTTCAGTCTGTTAAAGGTGCCACTCAAGAACGTGGTCACACACTGGACTTGGTTTTATCACATGGTTTATCTGTCCATAACGTACTCGTCGGGGATGCGGTGTTCTCTGACCATATGCCTATTTTATGTGATATTGTTCTTTTTAATCCTGTTCTTAAGCGTGCTGTACCTGCTCGATGTTATCGTGCTTTTGGCTCAGATACCGCCGAGCGGTTTTCCATATTGTTTGACCAACTTATTTCTTATCCTCCTGAGTTGTCCACCTCAGATGGATTAGTTTGGACTTGTTTGGATTCTGCTTGTAAATCTGTCCTCGACGCTGTCGCTCCTTTTATATTCAGACAATGCAAGCCAAAGGCTAGTCCTTGGCTAACTGATTTTACCAGAGCCGCTAGAAAAGAATGTAGAAGATGTGAAAGACGGTGGAAAAAAGATAGGCTGTGTGTCTCTATGGAAGCTCTTAAGACTAGCTGGAAAGTCTATCAGGGAGCAGTAAAGGCTGCCAAGCACTCCTATTTTTCTCAACTTATTGCTGCCAGCTCGCATAACCCTCGTGTTCTATATAACACTATAAATTCTGTACTTAATCCGGAAGGCTATATTCTTTTGCACTCTTCTGCGGTTATGTGCAATAAGTTTCTTAATTATTTTGTGGAAAAGGTTGCTAGTTTGAGACCTCCGACTCTACCTATTGCTGACCCAGCCATGCATGGTTCTTGCTCAAGTCTGTTCTCTGCTTTTCTACCAATTGTTTTATCTGACTTAGAGAAACTTGTGTTGAATGCTAAACCGTGTGGCTCTCCAAATGACGTTGTTCCTCCCCGTTTTCTTAAAAAGGTATTTCCTATCATCGGACCACACATTCTGAACGTTATTAATACTAGTCTTTTGTCTGGTCAAGTACCTAGGGAATTTAAGCATGCAGTCATACATCCTTTACTTAAGAAACTGGGCTTAAACAGTTCAGTCATATCAAATTTCAGACCCATCTCTGAGCTTCCCTTTCTTAGTAAGATTCTGGAAAGGATTGTTTATATTCAGTTGATGGACTACTTGAATGACTCTAAATTGTCAGAAATCTTTCAGTCCTGCTTTAAGCCATTCCACAGTACGGAGACCGCACTCGTAAAAGTTATGAATGACATCCTGATAGCGACAGACCGTGGTAAATATGCAGTGCTGGTCTTGTTGGACATGACCGCTGCATTTGACACAGTGGATCACGATTTGCTGATCTCCCGCTTACAGCACTGTGTGGGAATTTCTGGTTCGGCACTTTTGTGGTTAAAGTCCTATCTCTTAAATAGGACCTTTTGTGTTAAGTTGGGGTCGGCTTCATCCTCTGTGGCCCCTCTGCTTTGGGGTGTTCCACAGGGATCTATTCTTGGGCCGTTATTGTTTTCACTGTACCTTTTGCCTCTTGGCGCGATTTTCCGGAAACATAAAGTGCCATTCCATCTATACGCAGATGTCTGCCAGCTCTATTTACCTTTTAGTCATTCTGATAGTCTCCCAACTGGACCTCTGCTTGACTGCCTTACTGATGTCAAAGCATGGATGGCAAAAAACTTTTTAAATTTTAATGATCAGAAGACAGAAGCAATTTTATTTGGCCCAAATCGTTCTTCTCATACTCCGGATGTTGATCTTGCAGCTTTGACTTCCCAACTAAAGAGTTCGATCACAAATCTCGGAGTTAAAATTGATTCTGCACTTCTGTACAATCAGCATTTTATCACCTCAGACGTTTATCAAAGGTTAAGCCCTTTCTTTCCAAGCGTGACTTGGAAAGTGTTATTCATGCCTTTATTACCTCACGTTTAGATTATTGTAATTCTCTTTTAACAGGGGTTGGGCAGGGCACTTTGTCACGCTTGCAATTAGTGCAAAATGCTGCGGCGCGATTTTTAACTGGCAGAAGAAAATTTGATCACATCACTCCGATTTTGGCCTCTTTACACTGGCTTCCAATTGAATTGAATTCAGGATCCGTTTTAAAGTCCTTTTATTGGTTTTTAAATCTCTAAATGGTCTGGCACCTGTTTATTTGTCTGACTTGTTGAAGCCCCACGTCCCCACTCGTTCCCTTCGGTCAGCTGAGCAGTTGCTGCTTTCGGTCCCAAAGTCACGGCTGAAACTTAGAGGAGACCGAGCGTTCTCTGTTGCAGCGCCGATGCTTTGGAATAACCTTCCTCTCCATATTAGACATCAGTGCCAGTTTTTAAGTCTTTATTAAAAACCTATTTTTATTCTCTGGCTTTTAACTCTGTGGGTAACTGATATTTTTTATTTTTTTATTGCTATGTCTGGTTTTATTACTATGTGCATATTAGTATTGTACAGCACTTTGGTCTACCAAGTGTGTTTTTAAAGTGCTATATAAATAAATAAATGATGATGACAGATGATGATGAATTAAATTTTGTGTAATAAGGAGAAATGACATGGGGAAAACGTACTGAACACATGAAGAAAGGGAGGCGCAAAAAGGCATGAAAACTCTGACACCTGCTGAAATCTATCAGTAATTAAACAGCAATCCTGCCACTTGGTGCAAATTAATTTCAGCTGGTTCCAGCTGATGGCCTATAAAGAGACGTCTCATTACCAAGGTGTGATCGTGGCTCAAGAGTTGGCAGTTCATTTTGTAATCCGGAAGGTTGCCGGTTCGAGCCCAGGCTCCGACAGTCTCGGTCGTTGTGTCTTGGGCAAGACACTTCACCCATTGCCTACTGGTGGTGGTCAGAGGGCCCGTGACGCCAGTGTCCGGCAGCCTCGCCTCAGTCAGTGCGCCCCAGGGTGGCTGTGGCTACAACGTAGCTGCCATCACCAGTGTGTGAATGTGTGTGTGAATGGGTGGATGACTGGATGTAGTGTAAAGCGCTTTGGGGTCCATAGGGACAAAGTAAAGTGCTATACAAATACAGGTGTCATACATGAAACATCTCATGATGGGTAAAACCAGTGAGCTCTCTCATGAAGGTACTGGTTACAGAAGAATTTTTAAACTGCTAAAGGTATCATGGTATGGGGCAGTTCTTCATCATATGGCACTAGCATGCCTCATATAACTGAAGGAGACATTCTTGATTAAAAAAAGAAAATCTGCTGCCATCTACCAGGATGATGAACATTAAATAAGGATGTTTCACACAGGACAATGAGACGATGATGCTGCTAGAATCCAATCACCTGACCTGAATCCAGCTGAAAATCTATGGAAAGAACTAAAGACTGTGTCAATTTTTATTATTACGCAAAACTTAATTTATTGACATCTATGGTTTGATTTCTCTTGGCATGTACAGATTGGATGGGATGTGACTGACTTCTGCTGAGAATTTCTGTCAACAGCACTTTTAGAAATATATTTTTTTAGAAATAGGTGACGTCTTCAATATTTATTTTGCCTGCTGTAAATATAATTTGTAAATCCTACTAGTACTAGGACACGTCTTGCCACATGAAGAAAGAAAGCAAGCAACATCAAGATCTGAGTTCGTCTTTGCTGGCATGTTCCCGCACACAGCTGCTACTGACCAGATATCTTTCAGAGGAGACGCTGACCAGGATGAGATCATCTCCCACTCTAACCTTTTCTCCCTCCGAGCGCTGCTTTGATGCTGGATGGATGGTCCACCAGCATGCCTCGCCTACACACACACGCACACACACATCATCATCATCAGTATTACAGGAGATAAAGCAGCGATGTGTCCATGAAAAACAAACTTTTGTCCATTTCCTTGGTGGGTGTGCACCACTTTGGTTCAACCCCGAAACTGTTGTAATTTCCATGACTTTTAAAAAGAGAGATCAACAATAAGGCAGACAGTAGACCTTGGTGTGGTGCATTATGTTTCTCCACAGCAGCTTTCATTTATCAGCAGTCAGACTCTATAATAACACAGAGTTTCATTCCAGTAATGATGTCAAGAAAATAAAAGCAAACAGCAGCATGACACACAAAACAGACGTTTTGCTGAACTTGTTCTCGC
This sequence comes from Simochromis diagramma, assembly GCF_900408965.1. Classification (NCBI taxonomy): domain Eukaryota; kingdom Metazoa; phylum Chordata; class Actinopteri; order Cichliformes; family Cichlidae; genus Simochromis; species Simochromis diagramma. The sequence goes on from NW_024386953.1 coordinate 1,008,887, forward strand.
TAATACAGCTATACAGGAGGGTGTGGGGGGTGTATATGATATATAACATATAACAACTTTATTTTGTTGAAGCTAGTTGATGTTTACACTCTGCGTAACACTCCTTTATCCAAAATTCACAACTGGTGAATTTTTAAAGAAAGTCAACTTTTTGGATTATATGCAATCGTGTGAGCAGTCAAATATTTTCACTTGGGCCAGGCTGGATATTTTACAGTGTTACACAACAAGGACTATCTGAAGTGTTTTTATTTATTATTGCTTTCCATTGTTTTAGCTTTTAAATGAGACACGCTCATTTCGTTTAGCGGTGGTGCAGATATTTGTACAAAACATAAATACCTGTGGTATCCTCCTGCAGCCCCACGTCAAAAGCCAGTTTGTCTGTGGATGAACGCGAGGTGGACAGGCAGCACAGGTACTAAACAGAGAAACACAAATAAATAAAATGATTTTATCAATCAAATTATCAAGAAATGACAGTACGTTCACTGAACCTCTAGAACTGTGCGTGAACATTTAAACATTGCGCCTTAGCAGAGGGATGAATGAAAGGCTTTTCTTTTTCTTATTCCCAACAATGTTACAACATTCATGATAAAAGGATCTTTTTGCACTATGTTTTTGGATGTAGTCTGTGTCACTGACCATTCCACTGTAAGAGTGTCGCAGGAGCACAGCATGTCCATACAGTAGAGTCCTATGACCTCCTCCCTGGGCCATCTGAGAGAATTATTGAAAGACAACAACACAGAACGTTAAACCACACATGTCAATAAACAGGAGAGCTAAGGCTGCCAATACAATAGACACAGGCAGAAATAAAATTTTGGCTTTATATAAAGAAAAACAAGATGTTTCACAGCAGCTTAGAGGTACCCTTTGTAGAAGTGTAATCATTGCTACGTCACGGCCATCTTTCCATCCTTAGCTGATGGCGTAATTACAATATTCTATTGATTTCAAATGAAACAATGACTTGGGCACTGAGCCGATGGACTCACTGCTAACACCTGCTTCACATTCAGAGTGTCTTTTCTGGTCTAACAGTTATATTGCTGCTTAGAATATGACACGTGGGGGGTTTTTCTTGACACTTGAGCAGGCAACCACATCCCACATGTCTGGGCCACAGTGCACAGCTCTGAGTCTGCAACCCTCCACTAGCCAATGAATGCAAAAATTATCAAATTATTTTGAAAAAGAAATTCTTCTTATAACAAAAACGTTTCATTATATTTTGTTCACTGCTATTGTTCTCAATTTCTGTGATTTGTGATAGATATATCAAAAAACTATATGCCTGATATTGTGAAGTCCACAAAAGTAGCTCAGACTACTCAGGGCCTGAGAGCTGTTGGATTTTGACCAGGCACCCTCAGTACAGGAAGGACTGGAGCCGGCTCTCTGTTTAAAAAGTCCAAGTCTTTGACCCTATGAGTATTATCCAGTAGGCAAACAGAGCTTGGATGGAGCCGGGGAGGAGACCTGCCAAGCTGTAACTGCTTCCTGCTGATGTCAATCTTGCTTCATCTGAAAGCGTGCTTGCCAGGATGGGCCTCCGATCAAGCCCTCCCCTCAGCCACACCCATTATCAGCAGCTCACCTCTAAATCTGTGCACTTGGCAACTAACTGGGTATCATTAGTGACGACCATCATTCAAAAGGTAGGCCACTACCCTTTGAATGATGTAATAATAATAATACAGGTTATCATGTACACTTGTATTCCATGTAGATATACTCCAAAAACTTGGAAGATTTAATGCAAGGTGGCAAAAATGACCAGAGAAAAAGACAAAAAAATATAAGATCAATTTGTGGTTCCACAGTGTTCGGGTGGTGGTTGCTCCTCTTGCACTTCTTGCTGTAATTTCTAACAGTGGACTCCAGAGCTGGATCTTCAGACAGTGTTTACGCCTCATCACAAAGACAATTTGCTGCTTCTCTCTCTGTGACGTTTCACACACATGAAAAATCAAAATGTAAAAAATCAAAACCACTCCATCACAATGGTTATGCGTTATTCTTTTCTATATTGTGCTTTAATGTGATCGCACATGAATATTTATTTCAACAAGATTTCTCATTACTTCTTCTCATCTTTCACATATGAATATCATGACTCTTTATCACTATCAATCATAACATATTCACTATAGTAAAAACTTTTTTTACTAAATCATAGATCAGACACTAAATATTTGCTTAGTCATCCTGACCAAGCACTAACCCTCTCTCATCTGGGTGGATTCTTTAATGGCTCAAACAGTCCCAGCACAGAAGTCAAATATACGCACCAAATCACAGTAAAAGGTCAGGATTCAGGTATTCGAACTATTTCATTCTCATTCTCTTTTAACTTAATTGATTACATTTTGATTAGATCTATTTTTGATTATATTCTGATTAAATTTAGGCATAATCAACTATTAGTATTCTATGTATTTTAATTAAAAGGAGATATGTTCATGCGGGACTGAGCTAGTGATTGAAGATACATAACCTAAAATGAATGAAACATGAAGTATAATGATGTATAATGAAGGATACTCATTATGAATGTTTAAATGTGTTGGAATTATTGACGAGTCAAGTTAAAATACAACACAGAAAAGAAGAAATGTTATTAAGTGATTTAAAGGTCAGAGAGAGAGGGGTGTAGCTGAGCATCAGGTGATTAAATGTGACAGGACGTCACAATAGGTGTGAGGCCAGATAGCATCTCTAAAGATGTCATCACTACCTGGTTTTGTATTTTTTATTTTTATTTTTTGCTTCTTCTCTGCTCATTTTTGTTGTGTTAGATTATAATTTATAGAGGATTTGGATTTCCACTGTTTTTCTGCTGGATTATAAATTTGGGAACATTTTGATTTTCACTGTATTCCCGGGGGATTGGATTTCCAAAGGATGCTGCCTTCCTGTTGGACTAATATTATCAACACAGAGCAAAGAGATAAATGCATCTTCAGACTTGGATGTGCCCATTTTCTTCTTAAGCTTTCTGCTCTCAAAGATCAGAACAGAATCAGCATTAGGTTGGAGTCTGTTAATTAGATAAGTATAATTCAAGTGATTTAAATATTGTTTTGTTTTTATTTATATTATTTGAGCCTGCTTTTGCTTTAATCCTGCTAAATTACTTTATTAAAATATCTTAAATGACATTTTTTTATAGTGGACATTCAATTTGTGAAACAGTATAGGTCAAAATCTACATCAGTATAAGCAGCTCTTACAGGTTACTCTGGCCTCTAACAGTAACACACCCCTGGGACCCTGGGAGAGCGTCACTTTAACACTCAGCTCTCTCTTCATCAGGACGGACCGTAGCAACGAGCCAGACACCCCATACTCCCAACGCACCTCCTACGGGAGACCCCTAGGGGCACGGTCAAATGCCTTGTCCATTTCCACAAAACACATGTAGTGGTTGGGCAAACATGCACCCTCCAGTATCCTCAAGAGTAGAGAGCTGGTCCAGTGTTCTGCGACCAGCACGAAAACCACTTTGTTCCTCCTGTAGCCAAGGTTCAACTAACAGACGAAATTTCCTTTCCAGCACGCTGGCATTGACTTTACTGGGGAGGCTGAGGAGTGTGATCCCCTTATAGATGGAGCACACCCCCTGGTCCCCCTTCTGAAAGATGGGAACCACCACCGCCCCTCATCTCCAAAACGCAGAAACAAATTAAATCTGTTTTGTTTTGTTTTTTGAGGAGGCAGACATTGTCTCCAGACTGATGTGATCTAGAATTAAATTTCTATATTGATTCATGCATAAGCTGTTTTTTGACTTCCAGTTCATGAGAAAAGTTTTCTTAGCAATCCATAAGGAACATATGTGATGTGTTTACTTATCTAGTTCACTTTTTCCCCCTAAGATGGACAGCTTGGGTGAGGTTGGGATCCAGCATCTAAACCACGTCGTCACATATCCAGAGCCTTTTGACAGGTGTGCAGGACCATATAGCATGCATATAGTTCTCAGCAGAGTTGTCTTTGCAATGGGCACATTTGTCTGAGTATGTAAGGCCCATTTGGAACAACCTTTGTCCTCTATAGTGTGCTCTGTAGAGAATTTTGTATTGTACAAGTTGTAAGTTGGGCTTTTCTGAAGGTGTTTAAGCGTATCGTGTCCAGAATCTTTTATCTGGATTTATGGAAAGATCTTGCTCCCAATTGATGGTTTGGAGGGATATTGATTCATCAGTTTTAAACAATAGCTTATCATTTTGGGCAATAGGCATTTGAGGGTGCTGATATTTAAAAATTGTGGGACCAAGTAGGTTTTTCTGGATTCAGTTGATTTTTCCTGTATTATGGACTTTAGTTACTTATATTAAAGAAAGGTATTGTTGCTGATTCTATAGTTTGATATGGAACTTTCCTTACTGTTTTTTACCCCTTTCTCATGCCACGATGAAAATTGTAATATTTTCTTTCTCTGACAAATATCTGGAATGTTCCAAATGGGTGCTGGTTTACATGGGATAAGTGAATGCCATGGTCCTCCAGTCCTTCCCAGTCAACCTGCCTTTTCTGCTTTGTTTTGATCCCATTGTTTCCTGGACAGTTTTCCTGCCCTGAAGCCAGCCACACCTGCTGGCAATCATACTCACCTGCTGACGATGATTCTCATCACAGGCACACTATTTCACATAATGGCTGGACTTCAGCCAACACTGGATCATTGCATGACACAGTGCCTGAACAGTCAGTCAGTGCTATGGTGAAAGATCCCTTGTCCTTCGTCGTGGTTAGTCACCCAATTATCGTGTCTTGTTTAGCCAGGACAACAATCGGGAGAGTGTCGAGAGAGCCGTGCACCACTTTGTCATGGTCCGTGGTCCTGTGTCTGTGGAATGCGTGATGCTCGGGTAGCCACACCCCCGGGCTGGGCCATCACCGGCACAGCTGCTCTCCATCACGGTGACTACACGAGGATCTACTTAACCCGGCGCTGACGGATGCTCCACGCCAGTCCGTTAGTCACCCCCACAGTGGTTTCGACTCGGCGTCTGCCACCTGCCTGTCCTCTGGCTCAACTGGATCACTCGCTATCCCCACGGACTTCCTGCTCACGGACTGCCACACTTCCCTCCCGAGCTCCCACGGTCCCGTTCTATCGTAAGCCCCCTACTCTAACTCCGTCCTGATGTGTTTTCCCCGCTTCCCGGCTCCCTAGTAATCATCTCCCCTTTCTATTGCAGCCTCCCACGGTCCCGATCCCGGCTTCCTCGTGTCATTGTTTCCCCGGGTTTTTAGTTACTTGTTTTGCTCCCTAGTTTTCCCGGGTCGCCTTTCGTTATTACAATAAAGTGTCTTTTTCTGTTAGCGCGGAGTCTGCGTCTGGATCCTTTTGTGCACGCGCGCCGCGGCGCATGACACACTTGTAAATATTTCTGAATGGATTTTTGAGCGCCACAGATCGAGAGAGGGATTCACTGCGTGGGAGCTGGGAAATCATCATGGAGGGAACCACGTTTTTTGATACTGCTTCGCACGTCGTTGCTTGTTTCTTCACTGTAAATAAATTCACTGTCGCTTCTCAGGAAGTACTGCATTTGGGTCTTGTTTCTCCTACAAGCTTGACAGTGAAGACTTAATTTTTAAGATTAAGATATGTTAAGACTTTTAAAGCAGTTTTGATGCTTAATATTGGAGTTTACAATTGGCAAATGAGAGATTTTTACTTGTCCATAGAATGCTTATTCTGGGTCCAGCCAAGCCCTGTCTAATATGAGCTTGGTTTAATCCATTTTGAAACATGTAGCAATCTATTGGATAAGAAGTAGTGATAAAAATGTGCTAGAGCTAGACCACCATTGTGCTTTGGGTTTTGTAGAATATTTAGACTTATCTGTGATGGTTTATTTTCCATAAAAATGTACGTTTTGTTGGTGTCATCTGGGGACCACCGCCTCATTAGCACGCCATCCTGCAGGAAAAAACAGGGAAGGGTTGCACTTTCCCCACCAGTGACAGCAGCTGTAAAACAGGAACTCAAAGTAATTTTTCTGTGATTTAAACAAAGTAAGAGAGGGTTTATTAGGGGTCAGTAAAAGCAAGTGCTTTATTTTAAGCGGAATCATTGTTTTAATGGTGGCAACTCATCTGCCCTATTTTCAGACTGTTGCATTTACATAGACAGTGTGCACTAATAAGAAGGCCAGTAAATACCTGCAGAGGGTAAGGGAAGTCCTGAGGAGTCAGCTGAATAGATAGAAGTTCCAGACAATCAACACCTATGTCCTGTACTTGATCACCTATGTCGGTGATCAGGTACCCTGCTGGGGTAATAAGCTGGCCAAAAGAGGAGATAGAAGCCACTGACATCAAGACCAGGAAGCTCCTCGCCATTCTTGGAGGGTTTCACCCCAAATCCAGCACCCTGAGATGGTGCGCTAAGAGAAAGGAAGGAGTCTAAGGACTGGTGAGCAGCAGAACCACTGTCCAGGATGAGCCAACCAACATTCATGAGTACATCAGAAGATGGCCACAACTGACTTTGTGATTAGTGAATACCTCAGGCAGCAGAAACCCGAGAAAAAATAGGAGCAAAGAGAAGAACCATCATCGAAGGACAGGCCCCTGCATGGTATTTACCACCAGCAGATAGAGGAGGTGGCTGACATCCAGTAATCCAGTGGTAATCAGAGCACTTGGTGCAGTGACACTCCCTCCCAGTAGCTCCAGCCAATCCCAGGAACAACATCCGAGAGCTGAGAGTGCAGTCCTAGGAAGAACTTATTTAATGTACAGTAAATGATGCAATGGATATTAATGTGATATCAATATCTACTTTAATCTTTAAAATCTTGATAGTATTGTTAGAATATTAACAGAAGTAAGTTTGTTGCCTCAGGCTGTTTCTAGAAGTCTTCTGAGTTTATTATATGTCTGCTGCTTCAAGAGCAGGAGGATCAACCTATGGTCTTCTTCAAAGTCAGACTTAATTTACACCATTATCCACAACATTGAGACAGTAATGATAAAGACCTAACAGCAAGTGATACTGAGAACTTCAGAGAGGTCACCAGGCACAGGTTCATAGCATAAATGCTAGTATTACGATGAATACATTTTGTTGGCTTCTCTGAGTATTAAAGGAATTATGAAACTATAGTTGCCATGGTAAGTGACACCATGCATTATAAAGCACCTGGACTACTGTTAAATCTCACATGGTGTAATTTGACTGTGCCGCACAAATGCTGCGGCTTGTTCTGTCAGTGCAACCTAACTTGACAGAGTACCTTCATTTTAACCTGATGACAAAGCGCCAATGATGTTACATCTACCGTGTCTAAAATGGGTGACAGTGTAACTATTAGCTGTAATCAAACAGCAGCAAATATAGATTAGTATACTTTACATTGATGCTAGATTGTAATTTTACAGTGTTGTATGCATGATGTGTCAGAAATCAGTTCAGGTTGGTTGCCTTAATGTGTCAGTATATGCCTAGATTTATATTTGTAAGTGCATGCTGTGTACCAAGTTGCCAGTCTACCACAGTTTATCGGACTCAGAGCTAATTACCAAATTTGAATCACCACAAAACTGTTCACATGAATAAAGCAGATATTTAATAAAAGTTTGAGTCATAATTTTCAAGAATTAGTCATGCTAACTACCTTTGTTGTAGACATTTATGTAAAAATAGAGTTGCACAAAAACCATATATCAGGGGAAAAGGCATGCAGGTCTCTTCAGCATTACAGTACAAGTTTTACATCTGCAAATGTATTATAAGTCTGGCTGAAAGGGAACCCAGAAATTAGCTATCTGAAGTGTCACTTTGCTGAAGCCGTTTGGAATCATTATTTAGCAAAGCTCCACTGCTTAACCAATCATCCTGTATAAGTTTTTTTTTTGTGTGTGTAAAGCTTCTGATAGCTTTGGTGTTTAAAATAAATGTACCTGTATAAACATGTACCTATTTGTAGTCTCAAACTTTTTCTGCAATTGTTCTTATTAGAAGCTAAAAAAAAACATTATGCACTCTGTTTCACAATTTTATGGACATTTTATAACAACATCTTGTCACTCATCATCCAGGTGACTTCATCAGTCTCAGCTGACTGCAGGTTTCCCCAACATTATAAACATTACATTTGCATAATGACTGAAACTCGCACCACGGAAGGAACAATGAGCTGGGAGGTCAGTTCCTTCATTATTAATATTCAAATTGTTGTGACAATTGACCAACAACCACTGATCAGTTGATCACTGATCAATGACCATTGATCAATGGCCATGAGTACCATTCACAGGGAGGTGGTGATCAGTGATCACCCTTAGTGATCCCTTGTGTGTGTCAGGAGTATTGGAACAGTTGAAACACATTTTCTATAAACACAGTGTCCCTTTGACTTTTAAACCCCCAAAGATTGGTCCCCCGACACAAACAGAGTAACATAGTGTTCGCTGTTAAGTGCCAGAAGCATTGCCAGGATTTATACATCGGGGGAAACCAAAGAACCTCTGGCAAAGCAGATGGCACAACACAGACGAGCCACCTCATCAGGCCAAGACTCTGCAGTCATAACGACTATTGGCCATTGATCAATGGTCATGGCAATTTACAGATTAATGTTCAAGGAACTGACCTCACATTCCATTGTGCACTCAGTGGCGCTAGTTTCACTCATTATGCAAATGTACTGTTTGGCTGAGGAAACCTGCTTAGACAGAAGAATTCACGTAAATGAGTGAAGTGATGTTTCTACCACTAAAAACGCCACATCCACATGAACAGCATCAAGTTTTTGGGATTTCCTTACCTGGATGATTGCGCATGCATCAAGACATTTTATAACAACAATGAAATAAAGCACAATGGGACAGCATTAGTGAACTATAACTCATTTGTACTGCATTTTTCTCTGGTTCTCCTGTCTTCACTGGAAGCCATATCTCCAGTTTAATAGCCACTGCCATATGGGGAACTGAATATTCAATCTGGCTAATCTTGCACTTTGGTTCTTGTTGATTCTGGGAAAGTCAATCACAATTTTCACAGATGCAAAGTTCAAAACCACAGACTGATTTTCTGTAGTTCAATAGCTGGAATTCATATCATACATGGACACATAAATAGTTTTCAAGTTTGGCAATAAAAGGTTCTACTCATTGCAGCAGATAAGTGCAAGCAGGGACACCAGTCGTTTCTCAAAGTGCTCTGTCTTAAAAAATGTCCCTGTTATGTCTCTTCGTCTGCCTCAATCTCCTGAATTTTGTCCTATACACCACACAGGCTGTTTACTCCAGAGATCAGCTGATCACCCTGATGCTGGTTGACAGACCCACAGATGTACCAAATGAAATCTGGAGGAAAACACAGCGAGGATGCAGACGTGGAGGACAGAAGAGGAGAAGGAAGGAGACAGTGAGACAGCAGAGGCTCGAACAGAGAAGGAGGTACAAACCATGTCTGCTGTCTATTATAATGGGGAACGTTCGGTCGCTAGTAAACAAGATGGACGCGCTAACAGCGCTAGCACGGAGTCAGAGGGAATACCGGGAGTGTAGCTTGATGCGTTTCACTGAATCACAGATGCGCCAGGATGTTCCCGACGACAACGCATTCGCGGAAGTCTTCCAAAGTGTTTGGGGCTGCTGGGACGGCGCTGTGAGCAGTAAGTAGAGGAAGAAGGAGCGGGGCTTGCCATTCTTGTTAACAACCGCTGGTGTAACCCTGCCCGCATAACAATCTAAGAACTGGTTTGTTGCCCGGACTTGAACTGTGCGCTGTTAGACTCAGGCCATATTATTTGCCCATTACTCATGTAATCTTGGTGGCTGTTTACGTTCCTCCCTCTGCCGACCTTACTGTGAGAACATCAATGGGCTCACTGAGTGTATCACTGACCACATAAACTTCTGCACAGGCTTCATTGTCCCAGCTAATTGTTACCCAAATAACAAGCTGTGGATGACTAAGGACATCAATGACAAAAAGAGGGCTTTCAGAGGGGGCAAAAAGAGAAGGTGAGAAGGGTCCAGGTGTTACTGAAGAACAAGATCAGAGAGGCTAAGGACAATTACAGGAGAAAGCTGGAGTGGAAACTATCACTTTCATTCACCACCAGGTTCAGAGGCAAATGAGGAGGCTCCACTCAGGTAGGTCTGCGGGACCAGATGGAGTGAGTCCGCGTGTCCTCAAGGCCTGTGCTCCCCAGCTTTGTGGAGTCTTTCATAAACTGTTCTGGTTGAGTCTGAGTCTGCAGAGAGTCCCAGTGCTGTGGAAGACATCATGCCTCGTCCCTGTATCAAAGACGCCACATCCCAGTGGCCCCCAGGATTACAGGCCTGTGGCACTGACCTCCCACATCATGAAGACCCTGGAAAGACTCATCCTGGAGTAGCTCCGACCCATAGTAAGACCACATCTGGATCCCCTTCAGTTTGCTTACCGCCCCGACCTCGGAGCTGAGGACACCATCATCTACCTGCTCAAGTGTGTCTACGCCCATCTCGTCCAGTTGGTGAGATGTGAACTTGTGAGGTTCATGTTTTTTTTTACTTTTCCAGCGCATTCAGCACCATCAGGCTGACCCTCCTGGGTGATAAGCTAACAGCGATGCAGGTGGATGCTTCTCTGGTGTCCTGGATTGTTGATTATCTGACAGGACGACCAATATATGTGTGTCTTCCCAAATGTGTGTCTGACAAGGTGATCAGCAACACAAGGGACTGTCCTCTCCCCCTTCCTCTTCACCCTCTACACCACCGACTTCAGCCACAGCACAGAGACCTCCATCTTCAGAAGTTTTCTGATGACTCTGCGGTGGTTGGATGCATCATCAGGGGTAATGAGTCAGGCTGTGGTTGACTCCTTTGACATGTGGTGTGAGCAGAATCATTTGCAGCTCAACGTGGCAAAGACCAAGGAAGACCAGGAAACTCTTGACCCTTGTTTAAATCCAAGGAGTCAACGTGGACATTGTGAAGGGCTATAAATACCTTGGAGTATGCATAGACAATAAACTGGACTGGACGTTCAGCGAGAGACTGAGATTACCAAAAAGCACCACTGAACGACACAGGAAGTCATTCCTGCCTGTGGCCATCTCCCTGTACAACTCCTCCATCTAACACACTGTAAACACTGCAATAGTTACACCCTTTTGCACATGCTCTGCAGTAAAATAGCATATGACAAAGTTCACAGGTTAGAGTCAAATGTCAATCATATATATTCTGCCTCTGTAATATTCTTGTTAATATTCTTGATATTTATCTATAATTGAGTGATTTGTATATATTAGTGCTATTTCCTAAATTTGTAAAATCTGTAACGTTTTGTATTGTTTAAATAGTTTAGTCTGCTACTGTTACTGTCCTGGAGCAACTGTAACCCACATAATTTCCATAGGGATTAATAAAGTATTCTGACTCTGATTCTGATTTATCAGTACATATCCATATTTTTATATCTAAGTGTAAAGACAAAGCTGACACTTGTGAGACAGCGATGTGAGCATCACAGCAGATGCCTTTGTGTCAAAGTAACTGAGAATAAAACACAGAAAAACATCAAGTAGATTTTCCTAGCCTGGCTTTTTATAGCACCTAGCCGCTTTAAAATATTCTGCAGTAGTTAAAAAACTGAAAACTGAAGAAGACCATGAATCAATATATGAACATTGCCTGATGCTACTGAAGTGAAGCAGAGCAAAGTAACAGAGGTTTATTAGAGACACGGCTAAGTGTTTTGCAGTTTTGCATCATCCGTAAAACTTTAAATTTCTTGAACAGGTATTGAACAGCAGAAATGAGGCTTTCTTGTCAGAGGTTATCTTTGAAAAAAAAAAGAGCAGCAGCCAACAGCACTGCACACAACAGATAGACTGGTGCGTAATAAGCACCAAAGCATACTAAGCAAGCGAATAATGCAGAAAATACACTGGGAGAGAGTTCTGCAGGAAGTAAAAGCAAAGGTAAGAGAGAATGCATGACAGTGCTTATCAAATTTGAAGCGTAGCGTTGATCTTCTTTTGCTGCTGGTTTAGTCAATTTTGGTCGGAGAGTGAAGAAACCTGCAGCTTCAGAATCTGTGAGATGTCAGCTTTCACCATCCAGAATGTCCGTGTACGTGCCGTCGGGTGAACAGGGAGCTCCACGCTTTAATTTTACATCTTTTTGCAGAACTGTTTACCTCATTTCCTGTTTTAACTCTTTGGTGGTTGTTGAAATAGTTTCGTGAGATTTAACCTGAGATCCTGGCATTTCTGGCAAAATACATTTATTAGTTCTGTCAGCGTTAATCTCGTTAAAATGATGTTAATGCCATAACTGCATTAACGTGGCAAATCTCCGTTAGAGAGTTAGCGCGGATCACCCCGTGCATGGGGCTGCACGGTACTAATGTATAACTAGTTAACCATGCTAATGCGTTGACGCCGTGCAGCCCCTTGGACAGGGCGATCCGTGCTAACTCGCTAACAGAGATTTGCCGCGTTAATGCAGTTATGGCGTTAACGTCATTTTAATGAGATTAACACTGACAGCACTAACATTTATATTTAAAAATCGATTCGAAATTGAATGAATCGACATCGCATTATTCAAACTACATTTTTTAAACCCACACCTATCTTATAGAACTTGAAATGTGTTCATGTTTAGTGATGGACAGCGAAGAAGGATCCAAATGTGGACTAAGGAAGGCAGGCGAAAGTTAGCAAAAGGCGAGGTGACGCAAAAATTGTGCACAGGCAAAAAACAAATCCAGGAAATACAGATACAGCCACTTAAAACAGCTGCCTTATACCTGACAGGGCCATGCAACCACGAGTAGTAACGCCCCTATGCGGCATTTAGGAAAACCGTTGGTAATGTCTTGTGTATCCATCAGAGAGCGAGGAGCTGTGTAGTGGCGCATTCATTTACAAGCTTGCTAAACAATATATTTATACCTTGTAAATTTGTTAAGCTAGTCTATAATTATGAGAGAAACATAACGTTGAACCTTTCTATAAAATACTGATATAGGTAAATGCTTGCAGCAAATAAAATACAAGTTGTGCACACTGAGCAAGCCAGACAAAGGGTAATAATTCTATGATTATTGCTGACCTGCGTTTGTGAACATGAAAGCATAAAACAAATATTTCATTGCACTGCTAATGTTCTTATATAAAATGCAAAATGTGCTCCGAATGCACAACAATATATATGTGTGTGAGTATTTCTTATGTGCTGCTTTGTTCTAAATATTTTGGGTGATTAACAAGGTCAGGAAAACGCTACAACAACCACGAAACTCTGGCACCGTGCTTAAAACTGGCAATTCCTGCCATGTATGCTTTCCAAATAAACGTAAAAGCAGAAAGTCCTGCTTGCTGTTTGCCATTAATCTTAGTATATCACCTTTGCGACTGATTGTAGTGCTCTGGTTCAAAAATTTTGCGCTGTGAAAGGAACACTCCAAATCCAACAACTGGTACATGTCCCACAAATAAGTGTCCAACCTGCAGTATTTATTTATTTAGATATAGGCGCAAAAACTCCACGTGCTACAGGTAGGAGAGAATTAACTGTTATTAGTCTTTAACCTGGGCGTAATGAGCGACTAACAAAGCGCGCTCCCAGCCCCCACAGAATACAAGTTTTTTCAACTAGGCAATCAGCAGATTATTATCAACTGATATATATTTTATTAATTTTCTACATCGTTTCTTGGGATTGTGGAATCAAAGCTTCATCATCATCATATGACTCCTCAACCTGAATGCAGGGAACAAGCCAAGCAAAATTTATGGGAAACTGCGGGAACAGGCATGACAATAAATAAATAAACACTTTAGACGCTTTAACACAATTTGTTAAATATATTACGTAGATGTCTTCACAGTAGTTTAACTAAAAATGTACAGATTTCATAATTTTTCAAATGTTACAAAGCCACAAACTACTATAATAATAACTCAAACAGAAGTCTGTACAAGTAACAGCCCAGCAAACAATAGGCTAAATGAACAAAACAAACCCACAATAACAAACAAAAGCTTGGGTCAAAAACCCTTATAACCTGACAAAGTGTGTGAATTAAGCCAATATTTTCTGTCAAATCTTATCAGCAGCTTCATTTTCACCACTTTGAACAACCCCCATTAAAAAGAGTGGAATAAGCAGACTCTCTTTCTCGTGTGTGTGTCATGTTCTTCTTTGTGTTTTATCAGACATGGATGGAATGAACATTTACATAATTTACATAATGCTTTTCTGGTCTTTCTTACCATGTAAAGCTAGACAGGTCACATTTAAACATACATTAATTCAGTGCTTTAGATCAGCGGTCCCAAACCTTTTTTACAGACCAGATTAATGTCAGACAATATTTTCACAGAGCGGCCTTTAAGGTGTCGCTTATAAATACAACAAAATAAAATGATACCACCGAGACAAAAACTGTGGTATTTTGTAAATATAATAATAAACACAAATTCACTGTGTAATTGTGTTACTTTATTAGCAGTGTCCTTCTGAAATGCGCCAACTACATTGAGAGTAACATCCTCCTCTCTGCCCCTTAATGCTCTCTGGTCACTACACTAACGCGTAAATATTTCTTTCAAAATAAGACACACAACTACAACACGATACCAAACGACTCACGGACTGGTGGTTGGGGACGGCTGCTTTAGTCTATACAATTTAAACACTTTGTCCTCCTTACATCCATGAGCAAATTTGAAATCACCAACAAACCTAACATGAATGTCTTTGAACTATGATAGGAAACTCCCTAATATTGTGTAGTCCACCCCTGTGTCTGCCTACACAGCTTAGGGAGTACTTGGAGAGGACCCACCCAGACACATGGAAAACCTGAAAACTCCACACAGAAAGGACCCAGCTGGGGTTCAAACCAGGAACCTTCTTGCTGGGAGATGACCTTACCCTAGGTCTGCCCTAGAAGATCTCACCCTAATGTGAACAACACCTACAGTACATTTATTAATACTCTCTTCTCTGATGTGTGTATGCATGCCCACACTCACCCCATCCGCCTTCTCTTGGGTGTTGGCCAGCATCTCCTGCAGGGCTCGTACAGACAGCGACTGCTCCAGCACAAAAGTGCAGATTGACAGATCTGGAGGTACATTCTGAAACAACAAGAAAACAGCTATAAATTTACATCTAAATTAAAACCTCCTGTCCACTGTTGTGTAGGCCACCTTTATACCACCAAAAGAGCCACGGTTTATCCTGTGTGGCACAGGAGACTTTATTAAATCTATGATGAGTACAGCTCTGACTTTGTGCACACACAATTCTTAGTAAACACGTGAATTCTATAAAATATAGCATGAATGGAGCTATGAAAGCTATGAGGTATAGAGTAGTTTTCAAACTGTAATGCTATTGTGGAAGCTGTGACACTCATTTAATTAATTAGGCAACTTCTCCAAAAGCATT
This sequence comes from Simochromis diagramma, assembly GCF_900408965.1. Lineage (NCBI taxonomy): Eukaryota > Metazoa > Chordata > Actinopteri > Cichliformes > Cichlidae > Simochromis > Simochromis diagramma. The sequence goes on from NW_024386953.1 coordinate 1,024,325, forward strand.
TTGGTTTGTGATCTGATGATCAGGGTTTGATGAACATGACACATAATTACATGCTACAGCCAACACATTCTGGATTTTTTTCTTCAGTGAAATCATTTTTCCCCACTCATTTGATGGTGATCTGGCTATTCTTGTGAAATAAAGGATTATTACTTATGTCAATACTGTACCTTGGAGTTTGAAATGGACTCGAGGAAGCAGAGTCTGTTCCCAAAGCCTTCAGCAGCAAGACAAAGTTTTTGTTGCTCCTTGTGGATTGTAGCTGAGCATTGTAAGACCACTTCATCATCCTAAACATAGAAAGAAAAACAGTGGGTCAAGACAGAGAGCTTAAAACAAAGGCAGCAGGGAGCAGGGCTGTGCTGTGCATCGTTGGGGTCATTAATCAAAAAAAGTAAAACACATTATTCATTACCTTTCTTAAAAGTAATGTAGTATGCTACTTTATTACTTGCCAGAGAAATTTATTTGTTACACTAAACGATAAAATGACCTGAAACGCACTGCCACATAGTTACATTTAACAATATAAACTATAGGCTACAGTTTCCCACACACCAACAGAAAATCCCTGTCCTAATAAGGGCAAACATATGATCTTTCTTTTAGTGTTTACCTATTAACACAAAGCAACAACAATAAGCAAATATGGAAACCAGCCCAAAGAGAATTTAAAGCAACTGCCACAGTGATTTTACTGTAGAAACATGTACAGTAGAAATGGAGACAACCCTCCAACCCTGACTGCTCATCAGCTTATCTACTGAAGTTCAGGGTCTGGTCTGTCTGTTTAAGCATGCTGTCTGTGTAGGTGTTTGTTCAACCAAAATTGCATTCCCAGTATAATTTCTGTTCTGGATGCAATTTGCACCAATCCACCATTTTTCTTCTCTAACACGCTAAAATCACTGATTTAATGGAGCTGTAGAGGTCAGGCACAGCGTGTTTTAGGCGGCGGCCAAGGGTGGAGACTCTGGCAGACCAATCCCAATCCCTGGCCACCAAGGCTGATGACTGGGACATGGAATGTCCCCTTGCTGATGGGGAACCTGAGCTAGAGTGTGAAGTTGAGAGGTACCGGCTAGATAAAATCGGGTTAAGCTAAATGCACAGCTTGGGCTCTGGAAGCAGTCTCCTCGAGAGGGGCTGGACTCTGTCCCAGTCAGGAGTTGCCCTTGATGAGAGGCGGCAGGCTGGAGTGGGTATCTTGGTATCCCCTCGGCCTGCTGCCTGTACGTTGGCATTTTCCCAGTGGGCTAGAGTCCACTGGAGTCCCTGAGCAGGGGATTCAAGGGTGCTTCACCTGGAGACTCTGTTGTCCTACTGGGAGACTTCAATGCTCTGTGGGACAGTGAGACCTAGAGGTCAATGTTGTAACCAAATGGTGGACACTGGAGGTGAAGGGAGTCATCAGGCTGAAGAAGGAGTCATATCTGCTTCGGTCTACCCAAATTGCTATTATAAGTACATCTCTGCAAAACATTGTATCCTTATTAACATTAAAGAAAACTAAAAAGAAATATAGATCGACTTAAAACAAAGAATAATTTTATTAACATTGTTTTTTAGTGGAGTCAGATGTCATGTCAATGAACTGGTCCTCCTCTGCATAGCTGAAACCAGTTGGAGCTTGTGCATTGAAAGGATCTTTCACCCAGTCATACTGGGAACTGTTTTCAGGGAAGTATGCGATCAGTTTTGAAATGTGCTGCTTAATACATGGAATCACTGAGGTGGCATCATAGTGTCAACAAATTAAAGCAGATAATCGAATAAATCAGTATTTCCTTCATCAAGATTGCTGTCCCACATTGCAAGCTTTCGGGTGAAAGAGCTGATCTTGCCTGTGACCTGAGGGAGGTGTTTATCTTTCCCTTGAAGCCGTAGATTTAGTTCGTTTAGCTTTCCAAATATGCCACTCAGGTAGCCCAGTTTCACCAGAAAGTTCTCATCATTAAATTTTTCGGCCACTTCAGACTTGTGCTCCTGCTCCAAAAATATTCTCATCTGCTCTCTGAGCTCAAAAACTCGGGACAAGACTTTTCCTCATGACGGCCACCTCGCTTCACTGTAAAACAGCACAGCTTGATGTTCAGCTCCCATCTCGTCACATATAGTCAACAACAGGACACAGTCAACAACCTGTGTCTGAATGTGGACAAAACAAAAGAGATGACTGTTAACTTCAGGAGAGCACAGAGAGATCACTGTCCATTTCACACCAATGGAGCCTCTGTGAAGGTCGTCAAGAGCACCAAATTCCTTGGTGTTCACCTGGCAGAGAACCTCTCCTGGTCCCTCAACACCAGCTCCATAACTAAGAAAGCCTAACGGCGTCTCTATTTCCTGTGGAAGCTGAGGAAAGCCCATCTTCCGTCATTCATTCTCACCATCTTCTATGGAAGGACTATCGAGAGCATCCTGAGCAGCTGCATCACTGTCTGGTATGGCAACTGCACCATATCAGATTGCAATACTCTGCAACTTATAATGAGAACAGCTGAGGAGATCATTGGAGCCTCTCTTCCCTCCATCACAGACACTTATCACACCTTAATGGAGGACCCCACACACCCCTCACACACACTCTTCACCCTGCTGCCTTCTGGCAAGAGGTACCGGTGTATTCAGGCCCTCACTACCAGACTGTGAAACAGATTCTTCCCCCAAGCTGTCAGACTCCTGAACACTGACACACACACAAATACCTTCATACCAAGCACTTATCTGCACAATCACATACACACACACGCACACCTTCATACACCAAGTTACTTTTTGCACAACGCTCAGTCTTTTGCACAGTTATTTTGCACGGTTGTGTCTTTATTGTTCTTGTGTCTTTTTTTGTTTTTTTTGCACATTGCACTTTGTGTAGTCCTGTGTTGATTGTCTGTTACATGTCATAGGTAGCACCATGGTCTCGTTTTACTGTGTACTGTACCATTGCACATGGTTGGAATGACAATAAAGGCACTTGATTTGACTTGACTTGACTTGAGACAGCAGAGAAGACTCTTGTTTTTAGTGGTCTGGTCTTTATAAAATTGACTACACCTACAATATCAGTCATAACCTTACTTAGAAAAAACAGGAAAGGCGCCTTGATGCCAGTGCTTCTCTGTGTATAACACAGTGTGTCCATTCAGCATTAGGCGAAACCTTCTTGATGAGCGCCCGAAGCCCTTTTCTCATCCCTGCCATGGTCTGTGCACCATCACTACAAATACCAATGCAGTTCTCCCACTTTAGCCCGTTCTCAGTCAGGAAGCAGGCCAGCATTTTGAATAGCTTTGCAGATGTGTCTCTGTCTCTGACATGTTTACAAAAAAGTAGATCCTCACACAGGAACTTTGTCATGTCACAACGTACATAAGCAATAAACAAACAGTCTTTGTTGCTTCATCAAATTGTAAGGCAAAATGTTTGTCTTTGAGTTTATCTACCAGCTGTTTTTTAAGGTCGTTACCAATGTCATTTATACGTCTGGTGACAGTGTCACTGGACAGAGAGATAGTTTTATTTTTGCAGCACTCGTGTCATCCAGCATGCCAGAAACCACGTCTAATGCTGCAGGCAGGCTCCTCTGCTATGGTGTGAGGGTTTTTGCACTGAGCGATTTGGTATGCCACCTTGTTTGATGCTAACCTTGCTCGCTGGTTTACTGAAGGAGCTTTCACAAAGATGATTGTCGGCAATATTCAGAACATTTTTGCTGAAAAAACTCAAGTGGTTTATCAGTGTGACTGGGATGTAATGTCTGTAAGTAGCACCTTAATTTATTTGGCTTCAGTTAAACAACTCCTTGGTAGCAGGGCCTCTGTGGTGGATGAGGTTCCTAAAAGCTTTGGGTGTTGTAGGGTTGTCCTGGTTGACACACCTCTACAATGGTTCATAGAGATCACCAGCAGTACATCGGGATTGGCAAACCAGGGTGGTGGTTCCCATCTTTAAGAAGGGGGACTGGAGAGTGTGCTCTAACTATAGGGGGCTCACACCTCTCAGCTTCCCTGGGAAAGTCTATGCCAGGGTGCTGGGGGTAAAAAAAAAGAGTCCATCTGTTAGTTGAACCTCAGATGCAGGAGGAACAATGCAGGTTTTGTCCCAGTCGCAGAACACTGGACCAGCTCTAAACCCTCGTGAGAATATTTCAGGAATCATTGGGAGTTTGCCCAAGCAGTCTAGATGTTTTGTGGACTTGGAGCAGGTATCAGACACTGTCCCTCTGAGTATTTTGTCAGTAGTGCTTCAAGTGTATGGGGTGTCTGAACCATTGCTACAGAAGTCATTCCCAGTGGGTATTGGACATTAGGGCTGCCCTCAGTCACAGATTCTGTTCATTATTTTTATGGACAGAATTTCTAGGTGTGATCAAGTGGCGGAGAGCTTAAATGTTGGTGGTCTCAGAATCTCATCTCCACTTTTCGCAGATGATGTGGTTCCGTTGGCTTCGTCAGGTGGTGGTCTCCAGCTAACACTGGAATGGTTCGCAGCCAAGTGTGAAGCGGAGTCATGGTCCTCAACTGGAAAATTGTGGGCAGGTGCATGGGGGCTGAGCCCTGGTGCGGGGGACCTCTGGTGCATCGGCCCAACTGGAGGGCTCTCTAACTGGTGGGGAGGCTGTTACATCTTTGCAGGAGGTCTCCTCTCTACAGGAGCTCACTCTGCAGGTGGGGGAGAGATATAGGAGAGGTGGAGAATGAACTCAACCTGGGTGTCTATTGTCTTGTGTAGTCTGGAAGATGAGTGGATGATGGGGTGGGTGCAGTTTTCTCTGCGGTGGGGTCAGGTGGGCTGCCCCGGACTCTGTGGGGCTGGGTGGTGCTGCTGTGGGCCCCGGTCCGGATGGGCCTGGGCCCCCTTGTCCTGGTGGGTTCCAGAGTGTGGGGGTGCCTACTGGGGTCAGCGGGGGAGCTTGCCCCTCCCTTTCTTCCCTCCCCATCCTCAGCTGCCTCCCTCTTCCCGCTCCACCACACCCACCCACACACACAGGGCTTGGGGTGCAGGTGTGTCACCAGGGTGCAGGGGAGGCACTCCCCCTCTGTCCCCTTCTGGCCGCCTGTGCCTCAATTTTAGGCCTAGACATCCACATTACTCACACTCTCAAAACACATACATATAGGGCCTTGGGGGTGGGCTGTGTATTCAAACCCACCTCTGGCGCTGGTGCCCTACCCTCAATCTTAAATGCATATAGACACTGAGGGTTTTCGGGAGGAGCCGTGCTGCTCTGTGGCAGGAAGCACCATGCCCTCCTGTGTTTTAAATGCACTTTAGAACAGCACATAGCAACACTACATATGAGCGGGCAGAGGGAGGTTTGGGGTCTTCACTCACCCCCGTTCTATTAACCATTGGGGTCTGGGATGCGGGGCCTCCCTGCTACTGCAGATAAGGAGGCGGTCTGCTTGCCTCCACCCCAGAGAGAAGGGTTACATCTCCTGGGTCTAGGTACGGTTTGCCCCTCTGGGGGCGGGGGTACCTGGACCTGGGATATAGAGTATGTTTGGGGAGTGTGAATGTGTGTACAGTGTCTCTACGTCGGGTGAGTGCCGAGTATTTGTTTGTGTATATGGGGGTGGGAATGCATGTTTGTGTCTGCGTGTGCCTGTTCGTCTGTGTCTGTATGTTAGGTTGGGTCTTAGACTCCACCTCTCTGGGAACATCTCAGGCTCTCCGAGGTATGGAGGCCTATCTCCCCTCACAACACTCCTGCCGGTGGCTGATGCCCTCAGACGTTGGTGTGTTGGTGGTTCTTGGTGTCTGGGGCTGGGCGCTCATGTATGTACCGACTAACTCCTGGTGGCCAATTGGCGGGGGGGGGGCTTGGTCCTCTCTGGCACAGCTGGCTGCGGCAGAGCCCGCAGGCACGTCACTGCAACCCCCTCTGGCCTCTGCTCCGTGGCTGCTGAGTGACCTCTCGTTTGGGGCTCTCCTCAGCTCTTCCCAGGAGGGTGGCACGGTTGCCCCTTTGGTGGTCCTTCTTGGGTCCACGTACTCTGGATGACTGGGCCTGGATCTCCTCCATACCTGCTTCATGCCCTGGGGGACGGGGCTATGGGTCCCCACACTCCTTTGCAGATCGTTACATGGAGAAACCTTTTGAATGCAAGCATGCTGATCCACACAGGTGTGCACACAGGTGTTCACAGACACAAACTACACCTTTCTTGGCTGCTACCTCAAAGTACATTGTGCGCTGTCGATCTTGCGTGCTGCACAATAACATTTAATATTTAGTATCTACTAGGGCTGCCAGGATTAGTCGACTAGTCACGATTACGTCGACTATCAAAATCGTCGACAACTGATTTAATAGTCGACACATTGTTTGAAGCTTTGCAAGATCCCAAAAGACACAGGAATAAGTAGTAGGATTTAAGAGCGTAATAACGGACTGGAACAGAAGATGGCAGCACTGCATCTACAAGGATGCCAGCTGCCGTTAAACCCCGAAGAAGAAGAAGAAGAAGAAGAAGTTGTGTCCGGTATCGTAGCTGTATCCAAATTCAGGAACCGCATCCTCCTGTGCCCACATTTGTAGGCCAATTACGTTACAGCGACACGACAAAAACTGTACAAATTCAAAGACTCCGACAAATGCGCCCTTCATTTCCCCAGATTTGAAGGATGGGTCAGGTGTATACTTCGTGGCCCAACCTATCCAAGAATTCATAGCGCGGTCCTGCTCAGTTTCCAACAATGGCGGCAGCTAGTTAGTTTTAATATTACTCTTATTATTCTTTCTGGGTCACAAAATAAACGTTTAACATATTTTCAGGCGGGAATGTAACTGTGTAAACCTCAAATATCTGCTCAGTTTATCAAGACACCACATATTTTCAAAAGCGCTCCGACGTTTTTGGAGACGTCTGTTACCCACTAGCTCGATAGCTAGCCGGGGTTACAGGCCCACTAGAGCCGTGAGAACACCGGACTCCCGGCAAATCGTTTTCAAACCCATCGCCGTCTTTCACTACTCAGGTTAAACATGATATATAAGTCACTTAGATAACTTAAAAATGTTATTGTTTGGCTTTTTTCAATGTTTGATTTGTTCCTGAGTAAATCGGTTTGGCTGAGATTAAAGTTATAGTTTTTACGCAGCTGAATAAACGTCAAGCAGACAGCTGATTATCAGAAGTGTGAGATGCTCGAGAATTTACTCCGGTGTCCTGTTATATTTTAGATAGCAAGGAGTTTATTAAACTTCACCGAAACAATCTGCAAACTTCATTAAAATTTAATAAACTATCATCTTGTCTTTATTTTTAGTTAGCACAAACCTGAAACACTTAAAGCTGTAAGCTAATGATAGTGATCATTATGATAGTAGAGCAGATGCTGCTGGTGCAATAAGCTGTACGTTTTACGTCCAATGGATGATGATCTGATTAATCGACTAATCGCAAAAATAATCGGTGACTAGTCGACTATCAGAATAATCGTTTGTGGCAGCCCTAGTATCTACTGTTATCTAGTGTTAGCTAGTTTATTGTGATGGTGTTATATTTATTCTGTTGCTCTTTTTTGTTTGTTTTCTCTTCTGTTTTTTATCTCCATAAGGTGATCCAGGTGTTTTGTTTGTTTTTCTTTTTTTTCTTCCCCCCTTTCTCACCATCTCTTCTCCCCTTGCTTGTCTCACATTGTTTTTAAGCTGATGCCTGGTTGTTTTGAACATTCCAGACTTTGGCTGACAAGGTAAGTCTCGAATGCTTATCTGAGTACCTTTTACTGCTTTTTGGTTTTAACGACACTGATGGCAAAGTTCTAAGGAAATTCAATTTTTCAGCTTTCTTTATGCAGCGCCAAATCACAACTACAGTCACCTCAAGACCTCAGCCTTCTCGTATGTTGTAATTTTAACCCAAGTCATCAGGTAGCTTCCAACTCCGTGTGTACAGAAGACACATTAAACAGTCTAAATTTTGCCACATACAGCACTTGAGCACCTGTCCACGCACTAACACGTATCATGTAAAAACTTATATGATCATTGTCTTCCTTGCTTCCACTTATTGCAAGAACACAAAAACACACTGCGAATACACATATATCAGCTTAAAGCTCGTTTTGACATGAAATCCTTTTCTAGATCTGAGTCAGCCCTCTTCTTCCCCTGCTCTCTCTGACTCCCACACACTCACTCTTCTCTCCTTCTCTCACCAGAGGACAGCCTAGTTCGCCCACTCACTGCGGTGCTCCCATGCCATGCAAAAATGAACAGTGTGTGTTTGTGTGTGTGTTTGTGTGTTCGTGTGTCTGTGTGTTTGTGTGTGTTTGAGGTTTTTGTGTATCTTTGTCCAAATGAGATATAATCGAGATCAGTGATATCAACTTTAGCTTCCTTTTATTTAAATCAGTAAAGATGATGTCAGTAATCACTTGCTGCAGTAGGTGTCATTATATCAGGACAGATCTTTTCACACTCTGCTGTGTGTTATTCTGATTTTTATTACATTTGTTATTGACCTTTAATCTGCATTCAGGGTTAGGGATCTAATTAAAAACTATAAATTGAGTGAATGTAAAACGATATCTCCATTAGGGACAGAAACTGATGAGAATTTAGAGATTCCAATTCCATCATTGATATCACTTGTCGATTTGCTTCCTTATCCATTCTCTTACTGATTCTCGTTGGCTACCGTTTGAGAGTCACCACCATTGCTAAGCAGCACCTTGAATCACCTTGTTGTTGAATTGTGCTATATAAATAAACTTGTCTTGCCTTGCAATGGAGGACATTACATTTGTGCAAACTAACTGCATGCTGTATGGTCAAATGTTTGTGCATGTCGGAGGTATTTCCCCTCTTTGTTTAGATGGACCGGTTCTTATATAGCGCTTTTCTACCCTATCTGAGCGTTCAAAGTGTGTCAGGGTCATTCAGTAATTATTACACATATTACACAGAACACTGTTCTTAAAAGTAATGCAGTACTTTACTTAATTACTATTCGTTACATTACTTTCATGTCACTGAGTAAAATGACCTGAAAAACGCTTTGTCTCATAATTACCGTTTAACAATATAAAGCTATACAGTCCTACATGCCAACACAAATCCCTGTGCTAATGAGGACACACATATGATCTTTCTCTTGTATTACACAAAGCTTCTCTTAGTAGAACATAAGGATGAGGCAAAAAGTAATGATGGTTCCACAATGGTTCTACTTTAGAAACACAAACAAGGAGAAACGGGGTTGCAGCCGGACTGCTCATCAGTTTGTTACCTGTTGAAGTTCTGGGACTGGCTGCTGGGCTGGAGTTAGCATTCACTCAGTGTTTAGCACCATAATGCAGTTATTTCTGTCCTGGACTCCGTCTGCACTTAACCATTGTGCTCTTAATATATAAAATAAAAGTAATGTCCATACCCACACTGTAGACTACACCACTGTTTTCCTCCTCTGACACACGAACTGAAATCAGCTTATTGTAAAAAACGAATAAGCAGCATCTGTCACGGCTGGGGCAGCAGTCGTGTGGTGTGGTGAGAAAAAGGATCCAAAGTGCAGGTACTGGCTGGGGTGCGAGTGAGCTTTATTTACACGAGTGACAAAGTGGCAGAAACAGGAAGAGCAGAGCAGGGAGTTAACAAAACCTAAACTGGAGAAAACTAAAGAACTAACCTGAAATCATGCACACAAGGGATGAGGAGCAAAAATGCACAGCAAATGTTGGGCAGAGAGACGCAGAATTTACACCGGGTTACACAGACGACGCGACGAGGAACACAGGCAGACACACACTATAAATACACACAAGGTAATGAGGGAGTGACACACCAGAGGGGAGCACAGCTGAACCTAATTAGATACAAACCTTCAAAGTAAAACAGGAAACTCACAGACTGTTTTACAAGACAAAGCTTGGGGACACAAACAGAGCACAGGAGGAAGACGGGTAGGGAAAATAAAACACGAGAACCAAACCCAAAGAACAAATCCAAAATCAGAATAAACTAGAAAATAACAACAATAGACTCAAAACGCTGGGCCACCGACGGGGTCATCGTGACAGGATCAATGGGCAGGCACACTAACAATCCCACGAAACTATATACCTAAATGGCGCCGGTGAGGTCGGCTGCCGTGCTGGATGCTCTGCCCTAACTTCTCCACTTTTTGCAGTTTTTCGTCACTTTTTGCTATATCTGCGATAATCCTGCATGGGCATCATGCAAAACACACAAATCCGCTACAGTAGAGACACTTTGGTTTCTATTGGTCTGCAATACACGAACATTTCACCATGTTTAACTCCGGACCCAACCTGGCCAAAGGAGATCCTGAGAGAGAACAAAGGACGCGACCCTAAGCGACGGCCTCGAGGTAAAAGAGCCGGCATCAGGAACAGGCTACGGGCTCGCGCACACCGCGCACCCTATGCCCAGTATCCTGCTAGCCAATGTTCAATCCATCGAGAACAAGCTTGATGACCTCAGAGCCAGAATCAAGTTCCAGAGAGACATTCGGGACTGCAACCTCCTCTGCTTCACCGAGACTTGGCTGAACCCAGCGATACCAGACCACGACGTGCAGCCGACGGGGTTCTTTTCGGTTTACCGCATGGACAGGACAATGGAGTCAGGGAAGAAAAGAGGTGGTGGAGTATGTTTGATGGTGAACAACAGATGGTGCGACAGCACAAACATCTCCCCACTCACACGCTCTTGCTCGCCCAATCTGGAGCTTTTGATCGTTAAGTGTCGCCCTTTCTATCTCCCTCGGGAATTCACTGCGGTCATTGCCTGCACTGTTTACATTCCGCCTCACGCGGACTCGGACACTGCCTTATGTGAGCTACATGAGGCTCTCACACATAAACAAACACTTCACCAAGATGCCGCACTCATTGTTATGGGAGATTTTAACAGAGGGAATCTCAAACGGACATTTCACAACCTTCACCAGCACATCAACTGCCCCACCCGGGGCACGAGGACATTAGACCACTGCTACACCCCGTTCAAGAACTGTTACAAGGCTCAGCCCCTGCCGGCATTTGGAAAATCGGACCATTCCGCCATCTTCCTCATACCTGCTTACAAACAAAGGCTAAAGCAGCAACCACCAATCAGGAGGGAGGTCGCTCGCTGGACGGACCAATCGGTGGCCGCGCTGCAGGACGCACTGGATGACGCAGATTGGGACATGTTTCGGCGCAGCTCTGATGACATCAACATGTTTACGGAAGCGGTTGTGGGATTTATCGGGAAACTAGCGGACGACACAGCAGAAAGAACTATCATCCGAACGTTTCCCAACCAGAAGCCGTGGGTGGATAAAAACATCCGCGACGCTCTGAGATCACGCACCGCTGCCTACAATGAAGGGCTTGTCTCCGGTAATATGGACCTATACAAGGCTGCGTCCTACAACGTGCGCAGCGCGGTCCGAAAGGCAAAGCGGAGCTACGGGGAAAAACTAGAGTCACAGCTACGACAGTGCGACTCTAGGAGCCTGTGGAAAGGACTGCGGACTATAACGGACTATAAACGACCAGCTTCTTCAATGATGAATGCAGATGCTTCACTGGCTGATGAGCTGAACACGTTTTATGCTCGCTTCGACGCCGCAGCAATTAAAACAACAAACGGCTGCGTGCGCTCGGAGTGCACCAGTGAAGAAAATGCATTCGTCATCACAGAGCATGCCGTGAGGAACACCTTCAGGAGGGTGAACACCAGGAAGGCAGCAGGACCAGATGCAATCCCTGGCCGGGTCCTTAGAGCCTGCGCTGATCAACTAGCACCGGTGTTCACGGAGATCTTCAACCTCTCCCTGGCCCAAGCTGTGGTTCCCACGTGCTTCAAACAGGTCCATTATTGTCCCTGTTCCAAAGAAACAACAGCCCGCTTGCCACAATGACTACCGTCCAGTAGCACTGACTTCAATTGTGATGAAGTGTTTTGAAAGACTGATGAGAGATCACATCACTTCTTCACTTCCTCCCACCATCGACTCACTTCAGTTTGCTTACCGGACTAATCGTTCCACAGACGATGCCATATCTCACCTGCTCCACACATCCCTGAGTCACCTGGACACTGGCAGAGGGAATTATGTTAGGATGCTGTTCGTGGACTACAGTTCAGCATTCAACACAATAATTCCCTCTAAGCTTTTCACCAAGTTGACGGATCTAGGACTCAGCTCATCACTGTGTCAGTGGATCCTCAACTTCCTCACAGACAGACCCCAATCAGTGAGGGTGGGAAAACAAGTCTCCCCCTCCATCTCACTCAGCACTGGAGTGCCTCAGGGCTGTGTTTAAGCCCCTGCTGTACTCACTGTACACTTATGACTGTGTAGCCACATCCGACACCACCTCCATTGTCAAGTTTGCTGACGACACTGCTGTTGTGGGCCTGATCTCCGACAACATCGAGACGGCCTACCTGGAGGAGATTAGGAACCTGGAGACCTGGTGCCAGGAGAATAACCTCCTCCTAAACATCAGCAAGACTAAGGAGCTGCTCGTGGACTTCACTACAAAGCAGGCGAGGAATTACAAACCCCTCATCATCAGTGGCACGCCAGTGGAGAGAGTGGACAGTTTCCGATACCTGGGTGTCCACATCACTCAGGACCTGTCATGGTCCTGTCACATCAACACCCTGGTTAAGAAAGCCCGTCAGCGTCTCTTCTTCCTCAGAAGACTTAGAGACTTCCATCTGCCACTGAAGGTGCTCAAGAACTTCTACTCCTGCACCATCAAGAGCGTCCTGACGGCAAACATCTGCACCTGGTTTGGGAACAGCACCAAGCAGGACAGACGAGATCTGCAAAGGGTGGTGCACTCGGCAGAACGCATCATTCAATCAGAGCTCCCTGACCTGCTGTCCATCTACACCAAGCGGTGCAAGTCCAAAGCTAGGAAGATTATGATGGACCTCTCCCATCCCAACAATGGACTCTTCTCACTGTTGAGGTCTGGGAAGCGCTTCCGCTCCCTTAAGGCCAAAACAGAGAGAATGAAGAGGAGCTTCTTCCCCCAGGCTATTCGGGGCCTGAACCAGGTGTAGGACTGGACTCTCCCAAACACGTCACTATAAGACTGGACTCTCACACACGTCACCACACGCACCACCACACATTTCCTATAATCCTATAATTCCTATAATTTATAATCCTTATCTTTATAATCTCTTCTGCTATTTGCACATTCTTTACTGTAAATTCCTAAGTTAATTTGTAAATTTTTGTAGTAAACTGTAAATATTGTAAAACTTTTCTTCTGTCATTTAATGGTCGGGCATTGTACAGCTGCAAGCATTTCACCCCCATGTCATACTGTGTATGGTTGTGTGTGTGTGACAAATAAAATTTGAATTTGAATTTGAATTTGAAACTGGACTACTGGGATTTCCATCCCTAATCTGAATATTCTCAAGAGAACAAGCAAAGTTTTATTGTTATTTTGTGACACTGTAATTGTATTTATCTACCAGTACAAAACCATTGATGTCATTATTTGGGTCTTTGATCAGTGTTTTGAGTTTTTGTTGGGGACTCATGATTTATTCCTTTTAAGTTAAGACGTGATTTGTCTTCAAGTTCTGTTTTCCCTTTAGTTATATTGTTTCCTAGTGCCTCAGAGTTTTGATGTCTATATGTTTTATATATACTCTGTGTTTTTTCCTCTGTGTCTCCTTTGGGAAGTCAGGCTTGCCTCCATGTTTGTTTATCTTTCTGTCTCTCCATTTGTGTCCCATGTCTGCTTCTGTGGTTGCTATTTAGTTCTGTCAAGTTCCTCCCTAAATACCCAGTGTGTGTATATATTGTCTGAGTCTCACTGTTCTTTTTCATGTAACAAGATGTATTAAAAGTTTTGCTTTTAGTCCAGTGTGTCTTACATGTCTGGCATTAGGGTCCTCTTTCTGTCTGCCACACAACAGTTATATGACAGAAGGATGGGACCAAACATGTACTCCGCTGACTCATGTTTTCTTGAGGAACTTGAGGAGCTCATTGCTTAGCTGACTGAGCGGGTAATAAATGCGTAGATCAGTACAGAAAACAATTACTTTCTGAAGGACTGTGTTTTTTCCAAGGCCCAGTTCCTGACATTTCCTGCTTTTTCTGTTTGACATAGGCAGCCAATGTTCTGAGGAAGGCCAGTGTGCCATGGTTAATAGTGTTTGTTGCTGACATGCTCCTCCCAGAGGCTGTTAATGTTTCCCTGCTTGCTTTTCCAAATTGGTTTATTTAAAGACTAATAACTGAAAAACCATGAGGGCTTTTAAGCCTGTCCTGTTAAAAACTGTGCAAACATGATGTGTTTGATCCCTTGAGATTCTTGTTTCACCCTTCGCTGTTCCCAGGGTGGGGGTGGCCAGGACCCAGCCTGTCCCTACACTTATCCCTGTTTTCTGGGTGAGGGCCGTCAGGACTCTGCACCAATCTCTGTTTCCAGAGTGAGGACAGCTAGCACCGAGCCTGTCCCTGCACCCATTCCTGTTCCAAGGGTGATGGGCCGGCTGGTCTACCTGCACAGCCCTGGTCGCCTGAGGAGACAGCTGAATGTCTTGTGCAACTTGGGTTGTTTGAGGAGACAGGCGAGGAGTACGAGGTAGCTTAAGTGTGTCCTGCACAGTCATGGAAGGAGACAGCTGAGCACCCAGCTAATGTCCCAACAATGCAGAGGGTCCCTGCACAGAGTTGCTGCAACATCTCTCTGAGGGTATTGTATGCTCCACTGGAAAGGCTCATCTTTAGTGTCCCAAGTGTCCTGAGAGGGTGCTGCCTGAGGCCCAGTTTTCAGACATTTTCTTGCAGCCTGAGTTTCCTGAGTGTCACTCAGGCCACATGAGCCAGTAGTTCTTTAGCTGACACTCCTGCACTGCCTGTACCAGAGCCCATGAGTCCTGAGACAATGAGTCCTGAGCCAGTAAGCCCCACTCCACCAGATTCTGAGCATCCTAAGCCTTTGGTCTGTGCACCTTCCACTTCTCTGGGGCCCTAGAATCCAGAGCCAAACATTTCACATGTACAAACCCAATATCTGATATATCTGATTTAAAAACACGAGGACTTCGATGCAAGCTATACATTTCAAGTTGATCAAATACCACTGAGCATCATACCCTTTAAATCTAAGCTCTCTTCTTCCTCTCCTGTCCTTCTTTCTTATCTTTCTCCATCTCTGAGTGAAGTTAGCTCTCTTTCTTTACTCTCCCTGTCAGTTACAGCAGCTGGACCTTTAGCTGCAACACACTGTGAGGCTAACTGCACAAGCAGACTGTGTGTTTGTTGAGCTGATAGAAACGCTGCATTTGAAATTACCTGCCAAGTGGCGGCACTTGTGGGTAGTTGATTTAAAGGTTCTTTTATAAATCAACAAAGATAACATGGACCAAAGGGTTCTTCTGTTGTTTCATTATTTACAAGGTCTTTCTAGCACTAGGAGCACAGAAAAGCTCCGTGTGGCTGTAAAAGGGAATGCCTCCCTCAGGGGAGGTTTCTGATGAACTGCTTGCTGCAGTGTTTTTCTCTGGCTGCAGCTTACCGATGCTGCTGAGGGCAGTGTTGAGGGCTACTCCCTGGCTACTATTCCACATATGCAAAATATATTTTTATAGGTGAAACTGAAATAAGCACATGGGAGCTCTGAATCTAACATGCACTCAGAATGAAGAAGACTGTAGTTTACAAATGCTGGCTCTGGAATTCATCAGTCACTCTGAATCTTGTTTCTGCTTCATTTGATATGTGAGCTGACTGAAAACCAAATCATACTACATCACACTCTCTCTCACACACAAGCCATATAAGGTTCATAGGAAACCGCCTAATGACACTTCTAGCTAATGTCTGACACATACAATCCCTCCTGCCCACACACGTGCACACAGAAGAAACTAGCAGATAACTTAGACATGTTCTATGGCTATCATTAACTTGAATCATGCCTTAGTGACATTATAATAGCTGAGACACACAAAGTGTTCCCCACATGAAAAGATCTGGTATCTGTCAGCTGCAGTTTGCATTCCAGCCTTTTATGGAGTGAGAGAGAAAGAGAGACCTGCAGAATCAATGGACAAGGCACAAACACTGAGGGACTGAGTTGCAAGCAACATCTGTGCCTTTATGATATTTCAAGAAGAATGTAGAATTGCCTTAAGCTGTGCTTTTCTATTGGCCACTTGTGAAAACATAAGAAAAAAAGGTTTCCACAGCCCTTAAATCCAAAAGTGAGTGACTTGAACAGCCTAACTAATCACGCTTGGTTGCACTTCTTTCACTGCTGCATTTTGAATTCATATTAAGTAACTGGACAGCACAGCGATGGAGTGGTTAGTGCTGCCCCCCTAACAAACACAACTCAGAGTTTGATCCTACCAGTCACTGAAGTCTCTGTAATCGGATTTTAATATCAAATGAACTCTGTAGTTGTCTCTCTGTCTGTGGTAGCCCTGTGACAGAGGTGCACCCTCTAAAAAGGGATTTAAACAACTATTTTACACAGTTTTACTACTAATTCAGCAAGGTTTTTTTTGGGGGGGGGGGGCAAAATAAGTTGCTGGCAGCATTGAGTGTCATCCAGCAGAACACGCAATTCAACTGCTCAAGTGATGTGACCGGAGTGTTGCTCATTCAAAGTGTCATCAGTTTGTGGAGATAATCTATCTTTTGAAAATATTAAAGGCATCATAAATGTATATTTATGATCTCTCTTTGCAAAAAATGTCATTAAACATTTCCACCATTTCATTTATTACAGACAGGCTGTACAGAAAGCACGTTGCCTCCATTCCTTTTCACCTTGTACGTACACCTCTGACTTTCAGTACAACTCTGAATCATGCTGCTAAAATATTCTGACAACTCCACAATGGTTGGATATATTAGTGATGGGCAGAAGGAGTCGAGCTCAGCACTGCTTCTAAACGCGAATACAGCCGGAGACACGGTGACATCAGGAGGTCAGGTGCTGTGCTTTTTACAGATGAGTGCAGGTTTGTGATAGATGTGAAAGGGTCCGGAGAAGCCGTGGAGAACATTGTTTGTCCAATACTTACAATCCCCACGTGGCAAGAGTGTGCAGGCAGTTCCTGAAGAATGAAGGAAATGATACCACTGACTGGCCCCACTCTTGCACTTACACTGACCAAAATCCAATAGAACACCTTTATGACATCAGGTTTCATTTCCACCCAATGGCATCACATTGCACCTGTCTAGGAGCTTAGTGATTCCCTGGTCCAAACCTGGGAGGCGATCCCCCAGGACCAAATCAGTCATATTATTGCATGCCCTGATGTTGTCAAGCATGTACACAAGCACATGGGGGCCATGAAAACTACTGAGTATTATTCTGAGCTACTGCAATGACATTTTAGCAAAATGGACTAGCCTGCTGCATCATTTTTCACATTACCCACTTTAGATATCCAGTTTGATTTTGTTCCCATTTTTAAAGTCTCCCTTTAAATTTTTTGTGTGCGAATGAGAGAGAAGCAAGTGGAAAAGTGAAGGAATAGACAGAGAGGGTGGCACTGATAAAAAGACAGGAGGCTGGGATAAAGGAGCTTATCACAGGGACAGTTCAGTTTGAGAGGTGTGGAGATAGATAGACAAGGCTGAGGTGGTTTGGTCATGTGCAGAAGGAAAGGTGGATATAATAGGCAAAGGATATTGAATATGAAGCTGCCAGAGAGAAGGAAAAAAGAGGCCGCAGAGAAGATTCATGGGCGTAGTGAAGGAGGACATGGAGAAGCCTCGTGTGACAGAGGAACACTTTGACATAGATTAAGTGCTTGTATGCCTGTGTGAGTGAATGGGTGAATGAGGTGTGTTATATAAAGCACTCTGAGTAGAAAAGTGCTCTACAATAAGCAGTTTATTTCTATTCACACTCTTGTGAACACATCAGGAGCAACTCTGGGTTCAGTATCTTGTACAAGGATATTTTTGCATGCAGACGGGAGCAGCCAGGAATCAAAACACCAACCTTCCAGTCAGTTCCCTGCTCTATCTCCTGAGCCACAGCCAGCCCTGAAACTCTATTCAGTATGCACACTGAATAGAGTTTCAGGGGTGGCTGATTATTTCAGAAATGTGCACACACACAAACACACATCAGGGCTTGGTTAGTAAATATCACACAGCCTCTCAAAAGCTGAACTGCTACGCTGCCTGACACAAGAGCTTATTTAGCATAAACAGAAAAGCTAAATTTCACTGGAATAGAGAGAGAGATGTTTTTAGTCCAAAGGTACACAAAGCTTGGTGAGAAAAAGACTGTAATCCCTCTATGACATAAGACAGAGAATCTGAGAGAAGTATAGATATGGAATGAAGGAACAAAACCCTGGGAACATCCATAAGAACAGCCATTGACTTCACCATTCATCCATCCACTCTGCTTATTCAGTTCCCAGGGGGAGCTCGGGCTTAGCCCAGCTTCCATAGGGTGAGAGGCAGACCACACCCTGGACAGATCGCCAGTCTGTCGCAGGGCAAAGTTCATAGATCATTTTTAATTCAAAAGTTTCTATAATCAGCATATATGTCACATACATCCCAGCTGAAAAGGAATAATAATAATAATAATAATAATGCAATAAAAGATTTAGTGGAAAGGAGTTAATGAGATAACAAATGTCAGATAATGGATATGGATAGGTTGTCATCACAATGCTTGAAAAAGACTCCATGAAACTTGGATGTGGAAAAGAACCTTGTGTAGGTATGTGTTAGACTGAATATGTGAGCAGTCTGTTGGTCTGTCATTCATTTCTAATGTAAAATATGGGCCACAGAAAGGCTGAGACGATTTTCATTCAGGGGCACCATTTTTTCCCTTTAAATTACTTTAAAAAAATGTTAGCATTGTTCTTTGCTTATATAATATTCACCATTTTGAAAAAAACATTTTGCCTGTTTTTATTTTGAAGATCTATTTTGTTGATACTGCCTACCTCATGTCACAGAGCAGCATGTGTATGGTTGCATTCTTTAGCCAAGATTCAACCTGCTTCTTCATTTACTGAAGAACTGTGTCTGCATATATCTGTCATCAACACTCACAATGAAAATCAGACTGAATAATCCCAGCAGTGCCTGATACACAAGTGTCACAACAGCCTTCTGAGGATAAGTACTGTATATATATATTGTTGCAGGGTGTATATGTGTGTGTGTGTGTTTTGTGTGTGTGCAGTTGTGTAGTCCATACATCCAGTTTTAATATCAGTTATTTAAAAGAAAGACACACGCACTGATAGTGGGAAGGTCAGCGGAGGAGGGTTTAAAAGCTTGGCACAGAGGAAGACAGCGAGTGTGGAGGAGGGGAAAGCATTAATGATGATGTAATAGGAGAAAAGCAAGAGGGAAGAGAAAATAGAGTGAAACACTTCACTCTCCAAGCAGATAGTGCCTAGAATAAATGAAATGATCATTCTTATCTTTTACATATTGATTCTATTAATTCTTTGAGTGACTAATTTGGTTGCACTAGTTGTAAATTGATATTTTTATGGAATATAAGATATCACTGTCACAAACAAAAGCAATGCATACAAGAATGCAGGATATATTATTCCAGATTCGGTGAGACACAGAGTTATTGTGTGTCTTCAACCACTGCAGAGGCTATGGACACCAGAGGTGGGAGGTAACGAAATACTAAATCTCCGTTCCTGTACTTAAGTAGAATTTTCAGGTATCTGTACTTTGAGTATTTATTTTTCTGACAGCTTTTTAGTTTTACTTCATACATTTTTAACAATTATTTGCACTTTCTGCTCCTTACATTTTCAAAAACGACTCGTTGCTTTAAGTTCAATTATATAAATCATGTATAGCGTTTATACTCAGGAGTTAAAGTGGGCAAGAAGAAGTGCAGGTGTCCGTTAGGTGTCTCTAGCTAGCCCCACACAAGACAAGGAAGCATGATGGGATTGAAGTTTTTAAGTGGTAGGTAATTTCAAAATCAATAATTCTATCAGCTCAGAGAAACATCAGCAAACACACAAACTGTCTGTGTGCAGTTTGTTGCTATCTAAAGGTCCAGCTGCTCTAGCGAAAGAGCAGTGTGTGCGCTAACTTCACCCAAACATGGACAAAGATGTAGAAAGTCAGACAGGACAGGAAAGGAAGAAGAGAGGTTAGTATTAAAGGTAAGGTAAAGCTTACACGTAATGTTATCATTTAAACCACATAATAGATTTGCATATGATGTGTTTTAATAGATTATGTATTTTCTTGTTGTGAAACGTCCTACAAAAAAACTAAGCTACACTAACTTTGTGTTATTCAAATATTGCATGAAAATACTGGTAGTTTTGTCCAGGATAAACATTATAATGAATTCCCAGTAGAGCACTGTGTTGGACTGGTGCATGAGGTGAGTTAGGTTACACCAAGTGTAGCAGAGATGAATTTGCTGTCACTGAATTCCAGCTTTATACCAACTGTATACTGACTTGTATAACAACAGTATTAACAGTGTAGTGTCCTGTAGGGGATAGTACATCAGCCAACATAGCTTGTCAAACTGTGTACCACTTGTTGAATTCAGTTGTGTGAATCTACAAAGAGAAGCAGGTCAGCTGATCACATCATGTACACTAAGAAAACCTACTGGAGCTCACATTAGAAATTATTACGAGTTGTGATTCTTTTCCCTATGCTGATCCACTACACAGACCTCAGGGTTCCCCACCTGCTAAATCCCACTTTAACCCTTGATTGATGCTGATGTTCACTAGCCAAGCTGCAATGAAAATGCCCTTTCTGAGGCTAAAGCTGAGGATGTGCTGGGAATGCCTTGCCAAGGCCCAGGCCCGCGTGATTTTCAACTCTTCGGCAGAGCTTTGACAGCATTCCGGGGAAGACTGGGGACACTGAGTCTGAAGGTATCTCCATTGCTAAAGTTGCTGCACTGAGCAACAGCCCCAAGGTGGTTGGTGCCTGTCATGGTGGTAACCCTGAACCAAATCTTTCGTACTGCTGAGAAAAGATTCTGGCAGACGGTGAAGCGACTCAGGAGGGGAAAGCAGTGTAGAGCATGCACTGTGTATATAGATGGTAGCTCTTACTATGGCCATGCCAGGTCTACTAAAACTGAAAAGTTGACTGCAATTAAGCATTTGCAATAACTGACACTGTCTTTTGCGTGACTGTGGAGGAATTCTGGCCACTCTTCCTTGCAAAACTGTTTTAATTCAGCCACATTAAAGGGTTTCACGGTGAACGGCCTGTTTAAGGTCATACCAAAACATCTCAATTGAATTTTAGTCCAAACTTTGACTAACACACTGCAAAACCTTGATTATTATTGTTTGTTTCTTTTGTTTTTTGAGCCATTCATAGATGGAATTTCTAGTGTGTTTCAAATTATTGTCCAGCTGTACTGAGATTCAGGTAATGAAGTGATGGATTGACATACTCCTTCGTGATTTTCTGGTAGAGAGCAGAATTCATGATTCCATCAATTAAGGCAAGTAATCCAAGTCCTGAAGCAGCAAAGCAGCCGCAGACCATAACACTGACACGTAGGGATGAGAAGTGGCAAGAATGTAGCGATTCCAATTCCATCGATCAATATCACTAATAGATTTGATTCCTTATCAATTCTCTTATTAATTCTCACTGGGTTTGCACTGGCTCCACTTTTAGAGTCAACACCATTTCTAAGCAGCATATCAAAGAGATTATATCCGTGCAAATTAATTGCATGCTGTGTGGTCAAATGTGCCTTTTAGATGTATTTCCCTACTTTGTTGTTATCCGTGTTGGGATCATTTGCTCAAAAAAAGTAAGGTATTAAACATATTACACAGAACACTTTTCTTAAAAATAATGCAGTACGTTACTTAATTACTCCCAGGAGAAAGTATTTCATTGTACTTCTCCTTTTCCTTTTTCTTTCCTGCCTTGTTCCCCAGTTGCATTTATTCAGTTTTGTGACACTAAAACACATATTGAAGCATTTTGCTGAATATAAAACCTTTACTGTCATTTAAAAATCTGCATCTTTGATGACAGGTAGCAGTAACTGAGAATTAAATGTAGATGTGTAGCCTGCTCAGATTGATGAAAGGTTACACAATTGTACCTTTAAACAAGATGTGAAATCACCATAGAGCAGCTTAAATGGATCAGTGGTAGTCTGGTGGCTGCTTTAATTGTTTTTGATATATCGCAAGTGAATACAGCATTAGAAGTCACTGGATTTCCTACCGACGCAACACTGCTGCATGCTGTGACAGCATCTCATCCTGCTGGCCCCAGCATGACCACATTAATTCACAACTGCCAGCAGGATTTGTAGGGTTTTGACTTTAACCATGCAACCACTGCCAACATTTCACTGACAGCACTAATACACCAAGAAAACATACAGCCACAGGAGTAGCCAGTGATTCTTGGCATCATCCCAAATACCTCTGTAATTACAACAGTGCAGCACTGCTGCCGCACATCAAACTGGAGTACAAGTAGAAGAATGACACAGAAGAGAGTACAAAGAAACAGAGATGCAGGCAGGAAAAAGTAAGAGACACAGATGAAACAGTGTACATGTGGGGGGGTTAAAGTTTTCCTAAAAATGTTTAAATACAAAAATAAAACCTGGGTCTTGATTATTCAATAAGGCTGCCAAGCCACCACCTTCTATCATTTCCTGTCATCCCTTTGCTGTAAAAGTATAGAAAAGCTTCTAAGACAATCAGAGGCACTGTTTGTTTATTTTTTTTCCCTCATGTTCTGTACATTTTTTTTGTGATGCAGCAATTAGGTCTACTGTGTTCTCACTCCCATATATGGGACATTTCACATAAAGTTTGACTTTACAAAGTTTTCTGGTGACTTTGAGAGGCTGCAGCCAGCCTCTGGGACCAAAGCAAATACAGCACTGCAGAAGCAACCTGTAAGTGTGTCTTGGCTCGATTCCATAGGTAGGGCTCCTAGAAATAAACTGCCCACACCTCCAGCCATCCATCCTTAGCACACATCAGCCATGATGTATGAGACACTGCAGAGAGTCTTTGCATGCTCTACACTCACACACATGCACACACACACACACACACACACTTCCATTCTCACCTGCTCAGCTCACAGTATGTAGGTTGCTGCAACAACCAGGGTCAGAGCGCAGATATAAGAAAAAGTTTATCCTACTTTCACCTGTTTCAATAAGCAGGACAAACTCAGACTCCAGAACAAAAGCTACCATTACAGTGGTTTGCAAAAGTATTCGGCCCCCTTGAACTTTTCCACATTTTGTCACATTACAGCCACAAACATGAATCAATTTTAGAGGAATTCCATGTGAAAGACCAACACAAAGTGGTGTACACGTGAGAAGTGGAACGAAAATCAAACATGATTCCAAACATTTTTTACAAATGAATAACTGCAAAGTGGGGGGTGCGTAATTATTCAGCCCCCTTTGGTCTGAGTGCAGTCAGTTGCCCATAGACATTGCCTGATGAGTGCTAATGACTAAACAGAGTGCACCTGTGTGTAATGTCAGTACAAATACAGCTGCTCTGTGACGGCCTCAGAGGTTGTCTAAGAGAATATTGGGAGCAACAACACCATGAAGTCCAAAGAACACAGCAGACAGGTCAGGGATAAATACAGGGCCAAATACTTTTGCAAGCCACTCTAAATCTGGCTTACATTAGTCCTGGTGTTTTAGCGAGGTACGTGATTTTATTCAATTTACTGAGCATACTTTACTGGTAGGTGCTTTGTTAAACTGAATATTTAACAAACAGTAATTACAAGAACTAAATGTGTTGCACCTTTTTAATATGTATGCCAATTGCTTATTTTTGTTTACTTATTGTTTTTAGCAATCGATATCTCAAGTGGGATCCCTGGTATTGCGTTTATCTCCCGTTGCATGGGTCTTAAGTAATGCAGGATGAAGGATTTGGGATATGAAACATACACCGACCAGCAGTCAGTCAAACCGATCTGAGATCAGTTAAGATGTGTGGATTTGTGGAAACAAAGCTAGTATTAACAAGTAAATGAGCACTGAGTCAACACCAGAGGTGTGGACTCGAGTCACATGACTTGGACTCGAGCCCCCCCCCCCCAAACAGATATTGGTTTGTTGCTTCAAGGCAACACTGTGTGACAAGGGTAGTAAAATGCCAAGTTACATTACATTAACTTACATTCATTTCCTGGAGACTTATCCTGACTCTACCCATCACAAGTCCCTGCCTGAACCTTACCCTAATCCTGACTCAAGCCTTCACCCTAAAATTGAATGATTCACCTTGCAATTTGTCCCCATAAAGTAGGCGAGACCTCACAATGTGAGTGTGTAAACAAATTTGTGTCCCCACAACAATAAGTAATACACGACACCCCCCCCCCCCCACACACACACACACACACATACACGCACACAGCAAAATTGGTATGGCCCACACAATGTGCTTACACATGGCCCACATACCGCAAAGAATGACGGCCCTTTGGTGGCCCAGACCTGGTTTGCCAGAGGTGGCCCACACATGGCCCAGCACAAGTTTCAGACACACCAGTTGCAGACACACTGGTGGTCCTATGCTGGCCCATGTGTGGCTTACCTCTGGCAAACCTGATCTGGGCCATCAAAGGACCGTCATTCATTGCAGTATGTGGGCCATCTGTAGGTGGTGTGCGGCCACGGGCCAGTTGCAGACACACTGCTGGCCCTGAAAAGTTTCAGCTCTGGCCCCAGATGTCAGCCTAATGTGTACCTTAATCAAGCCATGTAATAACAACATGTGCCAGAACATGCAAAACAGTGCAAAAGTAACATGACAAACCTCTGTTCAGACAGTGAATGGACTGATTTTTTATTTAGTGCTTTTCTACTCTCCCAGATTACTCAAAGTGCTCTATACAACATGCCACATTCACCGCTTAACTGAGTGCTTCCTAACTACATTCATACACATTCACACTCTTGACATGCAGACTGGAGGAGCCAGGGATCGAACCACTAACCTTCCGATCAGTTTGTAACCTGCTCTACCACCTGAGATGTGGCATGCCATCGCATAAACAGTGGCGTCATTGCCAGACCTGGCACACATCCGGTTGACATACACTCTGCCAAAACACCAGTCAGTCAGAAGTGCCATCTTGATACCAGATTTTGACCTGTTTTCTGTAGGCCTGGGCCACATAAACCAAGCCACAATCAAGCCAGATATGGCATGCCATCACATAGACAGTGCCATCTATGCCAGGCCTGGCCCATATCTGGATGACATACATCTTATCATGCCAGAAGTCGGCCAGCAGTGCCGGCTTGATACCAGATCCTGGCCAGACCTGCTTGCTATGTGGGCACTAACACACACACACAGGCACAGTTACTTTACCAACTGACCCCTGAGCTCCTAAGTGTCCCTCAAACCTCATTCAGGGATCCACTCCTCTACTTCACTATCACTCCCTGAAAGCTCACTGTCCTCACTTTCTGAGGACAGAAAGTGCACATTCCCTTGGTTTCCTTCCATAAAAGGTATTTACATCCATGTCCTGTAATTATGAGCAGATTGTAAAGTAGAAAACATTGACTATGATCATATAAATGCACACAAACACATCTCTACACACATATGCAAATGCATTATATTGCCTGAAAAAAATTGGGCTAACTGCGCAGTGTTGCCTTGAGGCAACGAATGAAAATTAACAGTTTTACTGTATAAATAAATTTAAAAATGTAGAACAAACAATCAAATATGCTTCTTAACATATTCATGCACATTTATTTCACTATAAACATGTAAAATAGTGATCTTTATCTTGCCTCCTAATGGAGATGTCTCTCATGCAGTGCAGCTTGCAAAAAGGGGTCCCCCCCCCCCCAAATGAAAGTCACACCACCTTCAACTCATCATTTTATTGGAAAGTGATGTGTCTGGTAGCATTATTTGAAAAAAAAAAAGAGAGGTTTTTTTTTTTGAAGGGCCAGTGTAAGGCAGGAAAATGTGGTTTGTTGGCTCAGGGCAACGCTATGCTGTAGAGGGTTAAAAAGAAATCTTTATCTGTAACTGGGAACAGTTGTGGTTGCTCAGGTAATGTTTCCATTGCAATCTCTTACATTAGCTGGAAGAAATAAGCTAACCGAAGCAGTGAGCCTGAAACCTACAGTAAAATCTTAGCACAGGATACTGAAGATCACTTGAAGTAGCTTTGAGCCTGTATACCTCTAGCTTAATATGTACCCAAAATGAGGCAATAACGGCAGGTAAGAATGGCAATAATAATAAAAAAATATGTGCAGCCTACCTGAAGCAACAGCATAGTATGCATATGCATAGTAACTGTGTATAAGTGCTTATTCGACTGCCCAAACAGTAAATAAGCACAGATGCATTTCTGGATCAGTCTCTTACTTCTGTCAGTGCTGACAGAAGACTTTATTTAGGTAAGTATAACTGGTAATACACTAGGATAGTTGTTCCTTACAATTAATAGTTAAATGGTAATTATTACTTAAGTATAAGTATGCATGTATTTCTTGTGAGTACTTTAGCTCCCTTGTAGCATTATAGCAGTAAGTAAAGCTGAAGATGAAATAAAATAACACCCTTGTTTTTGTAATTATTGGATTTTAATGATCTGTTCTTCATATTTTCAAAAATGGTTTGCAAACCCACAATATTTGCCATGCAGATTTAGCAGCTGCAGTTTTATTTCCTTGCTTTTCTTGTAAAAGAGGATGAACAGTCCAGCATGATCAGGTCAGATACAGTGAAGTGTTGTGCAAACTTTCACTATGTTGTACAATATTGGTACGTCCTGATGCAGTTTTCCTTAGCATAATAGAATCTTTTTAATTTACAAAAAGTCAGAGTGGCTGTGGCTTACGAAGTAAAGCATGTTGTCTACCAACTGGGTTAGGTTGAGGTTAGTGGTTTGATCTCTGGCAGACTCCATTCTGAATGCCAAAGAATCCTTAGGCAAGATAAGTTGTTTGTGGTGCTTTCATTGGAAATAATGTGCGTGAATGGGTGAATGAGGCTTGGATGACTGAAGTCCTTTGAGTGCTAAAGCAGAGTAGAAAAGCAACACATAAGAACAAGTTAATTTTGCCATCTTGTGTTCATTTGTAACTGCCAAGACAATATGTATAATATCAAACTGTCCTATAGTGCTGGAGCTGTCACACTCACGTCTTTGATAAGAAATAGTAATTTTAGACAAAGTTAACCTCAGTCAATACAAAATGCACGTTTGAAATGATGATTTCATCCAGCCCTACCTGTAATAAGTAATTATCCCCCTTATTAAATCATGACTTCACTGTGATTAACCACACTGTTCTGGAAAGCAATTCTAGCCACTCCCAGGTCCTAGTACTGCCTAACCGGGCGAATCAAGAAATCACTTAAAACCTGTCTGTGGAAGAGTTACTTTATTACTTGAAAGAACATCAGGGCCCTTCACATTCAGCTCTTTGAGGACAGCTATAGCAGATTTTTCTTTTTTTACATCTTCAGTTTGATAATACATTTCATGCAAACAAATCCTTTATACTCAGGCATCATACTTAACTCTGAACATTCAAAAATTTTATTCCTACAAAATGCAAAGAAATGAGGGATAAAGGGCAACAAAAAAGAAAGGAAAGACAGAAGTTTGGTAGAAAGAAATTAAATATGTTATTAATACAAGTCACACCGGTTTAATATGCTCAGGGAGCACGAAGTATGAAGTTACATTTCTGGCTTCTAAAAATCCCCAAAACTGTGTCCCATCAGTGCAGTTCAGTATTCAACATCCTTTGTCAACATGGTAGAGAAGTTTTTGGGTTTTTTAGTTTGTAGAAATTCTTTATTAGTCCATTGTTAAAGAAGCTTAGTCAGATTTGAGAAGCTATTCTTAGATTATTATAAAAATCAATCATGAAGAGAAATATTAATTTCTTATAATGTATTATAGTGTATAATATAACTTTCTTTTAATAATGAAAACACTGCGATGACTAAAGAAGTGCAGAGATTTTTTGCTTTATCAGTGGTAAACAATTCAAGCACATGGCAATCCTAAAAACAACATGCACTAAAAATAAAAGTCACTCCAAATGTCCAAATCAAGACATTCTTTGATTGTGATTGTGGGAATGTCATCTCACACATGCAAGTTTGAATGTAAACAGATTTTAATTGAGCCTTCATAGGCAGAGAATATTTTGAGCGTGGCTGCCAGAAGGCACCTCAGCCTTCAAGAGTGACCAGTTTAACCAGGCGGCTGCAGGTGGGCAGCTCGGGGTACGGATGTTTAAGGAGGGGGAGATGAAGCTAAACCTGTTGAAAATATGTGGAACAGATTATTAAAGATTAAGCCAATAATTACAAAAACAAGGACAATTATTTACTATATGATTAGTTATACGAAAGCAAATACATGTTCCTGTCACCACTGACAGAGGTAAGAGACTCTTCCAGACATGCATCCTTTACTGGCAAATAAGACGAGGAGGAGCCGGAGGCATTTATAATCAGTTACTCTACCTATTCACATTTCTTAAATCCTTTATGTGCACACAAATCTCCACACAGATCAAAATACATTTGCAGGTTGAAAAACAAACACCTTAGTCGCAAAGCTTTCCCTCCTGTGTACTGTACTTTCATCTCCCTTTACGCTTTACCTCCTCAGCTCCTCTCCTATCTGTCACTTCTGTTTTCTCATCAGCTCTGCATTACAACATTCTGCTATAATCTTTCAGATTACATAAGAGCACTGCAGTGAGAAGCTGCAAGGAAGGGAGAAATGCAGAAAAGTGAGGGGTGCTGTGCAATATTGCTTTCTATCTCGTACACTTCTATTTTTATTTACTTTCACTGCTATACAAACCTGATGCTCTCTGTTACTGTCCACACTGTGAGGAGGGTGATACAAAGTTCAAAGTTTATTCAACTGTAAATAACATATAAATAAAATAGTCTAATTTGAACCTCCTTCATTCTGCTCCACGGTGCAGAGAGGCTCCAAAATATTCAGTGCCTTTATGGAGCTGTTGCTGAATATCAGTTAGTTACTTATCCACTTCCTAAGAAAAAGCATCCTGCTTATATCACCACATGTGTTAATATGGAAATAATAAAAATGTCCATAACACATGTCCAGATTTTGACCACTTGAGTACAAGAGAAACAAGCTGTGAACTGATATGATCTGTGGGTTTTGTTGAGGTTTCAAAAGTTTTATCATTATTATTTTTTCAGTTTTTTAGTTTGCTTTTCACTTTAACTTTAGAGCTTTTAAGGATTCTCAGTAATGTTGTTTTAGACGTTTTTAGAGAGTTTGGGAAATTTGGGGGGAATTTTATTATATTTGATTCTTTAAAGCTTAATTGATTGTAGGCTTCCTGTATCTTAATAAGTCTTCATCCTTGGGGGAAAAAAAGTTAAAAAAGTAGTATTGTTAGGTCTTTACCTTATAATATAAAGTGCCTTGGGATAACTGTGTCGTGATTTGGTACTATATGAATAAAACAGGATTCAACTGAACTTAATTTGTTAGATGTTGTTTCTTGTGTCTTGTCTCTCTTCCTGTCATTTACCTTGATTGTGTTTAGTATATTTAATTTTTCTTTACTTAAATGTATGTATGCTGTATGCATTTTGTTCATTCCTAAGTTGTGAGTGTACACCAGCCAAATTACTGTCTTTAGTTATTAACATTTGAAATGATGAAGGCACTTGAAAATGGTAAATGGCCTGTATTTGTATAGCGCTTTACTAGTCCCTAAGGACCCCAAAGCACTTTACACAACCAGTCATCCACCGATTCACACACACATTCACACACTGGTGATGGCAGCTACATTGTAGCCACAGCCACCCTGGGGCGCACTGACAGAGGCGAGGCTGCCGGACACTGGCACCACCGGGCCCTCTGACCACCACCAGTAGGCAACGGGTGGTGGTCTGTTAATGTTGGGTGAAATCTGTTAATGTTGGGTAGATGGAAGTAGGCAGAACGGGTGAGATTACTGATGTGAATTAAAGTCTGATAGCAGCAGAAGCACCAAATCCAACCTTCTGAAGGCGAACCATTTCTCACTCACCATCAATAACTCCACAGTTTTCCCTTCTCCTCGGGTTAAGAGCCTTGGTGTCATCTTAGACAGTTCACTTTCCTATAAATCTCACATCAGTAATCTCACCCGTTCTGCCTACTTCCATCTACCCAACATTAACAGATTTCACCCAACATTAACAGACCACCACCCGTTGCCTACTGGTGGTGGTCAGAGGGCCCGGTGGCGCCAGTGTCCGGCAGCCTCGCCTCTGTCAGTGCGCCCCAGGGTGGCTGTGGCTACAATGTAGCTTGTCATCACCAGTGTGTGAATGTGTGTGTGAATGGGTGGATGACTGGATGTAGTGTAAAGTGCTTTGGGGTCCTTAGGGACTAGTAAAGCGCTATATAAATACAGGCCATTTACCATAACAGATTGCTTCCTTCTCTTTCCACCCAGTCTACGTCCATTCTTGTCCACAGTCTTGTTACCTCCCGGATTGACTACTGCAACTCTCACTTGCATGGTCTTCCCCAAAAATCCCTCCATAAGTTTCAACTGGTTCAGAACTCTGCTGCTTGCATTATCACCAGAACCCCTCCTACCAGCACATCACCCCTGTTCTTCAGGAACTTCACTGGCTCCCTGTGAAATTCCGGATAATATTCAAACTCCTTCTGCTCACATTCAAGGCCATTCATAACCTCGCTCCTCCTTACCTTTCGGACCTGTTAAGCACTACCTGTTCTGCCCGTTCACTTTGATCTTCTTCTTCTATCCAGTTTGCTGTGCCTTCCTTCCGCCTCACCACCATGGGAAGCAGAGCTTTCAGCTGCTCTGCTCCCAGGCTGTGGAGCTCTCTGCCCCCAGAAATAAGAAACATTGGTTCTCCCCCAGTTTAAATCCCAAATCAAAACCCATCTGTTCAAATCTGCATATTCACTGTGAATCCACTGTTTTATCTGTTTTATTTATTTTATCTTGTGCTTTTGTTTTATTGTTCTTATTTTGTCATTGTTCTATTATGTGTTTTAACCTAATTTAAGTCCTTGGGTGACTTGAAAGGCACTCATAAATAAAATTTATTATCATTATTATTATTATTATTATTATAATTATTATAGAAGGAATGACTTCCTGTAACGCTCCCTCAGACAGCCAGGCTGAAGGAACCTGTTGCTGAAACTGCTCTTCAGATTGTCCAGTGTGTTATGGAGGGTGGGAGTCACTGTCCATGATTACCAGCAGTCAGCAGTCTGTCACTGATCACCTCCTCCAGGGTGGAGAGCTTCACGCCAACAACAGACTCGACCTTCCTGATGAGTTTGTTCAGTCTGTGTCCTTTGCTTTGATGCCTGCACCCCAGCACGCCACAGCAAAGATGATGGTGCTCTCAACAACAGACTGATGGAACATATATATGCAGCCTGCTGCATACATTTAAGAATCTGAGCCTTCGTAGAGAGTAAAGCCAGCTCAGACCCTTTTCGTAGGCAGCGTCCATGTTGGCACACCACTCCAGCTTGTGATCCAGTTGAACTCCCAAAACTTATCGGATGTGACTATTTCGACATCTGTCCCACCAATGCAGAAAGGAGAGGGTCGGGGTCATTCAGCTGCAGGTGATTCACCTCACACCACCTCTCGAAGTGATCCATCAGTCCTTTATATGCCTCTTCCCTTCGTATCTCCACACTTCCAATAATGGCCGTGTCATCAGAGAATTTCTGGGGAAACAAGCTTCTGTGATGTACTTGAAGTCAGCCGTACAGATGGTGAAGAGGAAAGGGGACAGCACATTTCCCTGGGGTGCTCCTATGTTACTGTTCAGACTGTCTGACACACAGCTCTGCATTCTCACAAACTGTGGTCTGCCTGTCAGGTAGTCGCTGATCCACTGGACCAGCAGAGCCTCTACCTGCATGTTCTCCAACTTCTCCCTCAGCAGCTTTTGCTGGATAGAGTTAAAGGTGCTAGAGAAGTCGAAGAACGGAGGTGAGAGGTTAGTGCTACAGGCCTGTAGTCACTTGGTGCCTCTGGATGATTCTAATTAGGCACTGGAACCAAGCAAGATGTTTTCCATAGCACTGGGACTCTCCCGAGGTGCAGGATCAGATTGTATGGTTGATGGAGTACTCCACACAGCTGGCTAGCACAAGCTTTCAGCACTCTGGGACTGATGCCGTCGGCTGATTTCCCCCTGCACGAGCCTCTCCAGCCCTCATCTCACCTGAGTGGGTGTGATATGCAGGTTGGTCTGGCTGATGGGGGGGTGAGATGGCCTCTGGGGCTGTAATGCTTTGCCACCAGGGGGATGCTGGTAATGGGCTTGGCTGGTGGGGTGTGGAGGTGGAGGTGTCACAGGAGCTTAGATCAGTGAGGCGGCTGCAGGTGGGCAGCTCGGGGTACTGATGTTTAAGGAGGGGGAGATGAAGCTAAACCTGCTGAAAACTTGGTTTAACTCGTTAGCCCTCTGCACATCCCCCTCAGTTTCATCACCACCTTTCTTCTGGAAGCCAGTGATAACGCTCAACCCTCAAAAAGGCCCTTTTCTTTTCATTGAGAAGGGCCTTGAAGTTGCTTGTAACCCAAGGTTTGTTATTTGGGGAGCAGCACACCTCTTTGATGGGGATAGAGTTGTCACTGCAGAACTTTATATACTCTGATACGCAGTCTGTTAAACCATCAATGTCACTGCCATGTGGTTCATACAGGACATTTCAGTCGGTGGCTTCCGAAGTGTCTCCATGGCTCACTGAGACCACCTCTTCACAGTTTTTACAGTCACTGACGTCCGCTGAACCACTGGCCTATATGCTGCTATGAGCAGTACAAGGTTGTGATCTGACCTGTCCAGTGGAGGGAGGGCAGTGGAGGTGTAGGCATCTCTGACAGTAGTAAAAAAATAGGTCCAGTGTTCTATTGTCTCTTGTGGTGCATTTTACAAACTGGTGAAAAGTGGGAAGTGTGGAGGAGAGAGATACCTGTTAAAGTCACCTGTGATGAAGATGAAGGCACCCGTTTTATTTGGAGATGTGCGGTCACCGAGCTGATGATGTCACAAGCTACATCGGCCTTGCGGGAACGGGGGATGTAGACAGTGATGGCGATGACACTGGTAAACTGTCGGCGGTGTCTGTGTCCTTTCAAACCGTGAAGAAGCAAGGGATTGAAATATTAGAATCCAGTATCTGATCATTCAGCCACATTTCAGTGAAGCACATTATACTGGACTCTCTGAACTTTCTCTGGGTCCGGGTGAGCGCTTAATGACTTCCGGCACACCGGATTTAAACCTCTTCCTCTTCAACATCTGTTTAATCCCTGCTCGACACCCCCAAGGTCTCCTTCTCAGTTTTTTGGGTATTGTAGGCTTTCCAGCGAAAGAGATAATAGGTGTTCTCAGAGCAAGGAGCTAATCACGTGTGTAAACAGAAGAAGCCATGCTTTAGCTGTAATCCATAAAGAGCATTCCGATGTAGCTTTGCCGCTGCTCCAGGTGGCTCAGCACAGAGTGGAGAGCTACAGTGATGGTGTCTTCTTTACATCTGTTCACACGATATGCAAACTAAACTAGTAGGTGTCGAGATCTGGGGATAGATCATTAATCTTCTGAAGGACTAGTCTCTCAAAGCATTTCATGATTACTGGAGTGAGGGCCACAGGACAATAATCAATAATCATTCAGGCTAGTGATGGGAGATGTCTTTGGCACTGGGGTGATTGTGGCTGATTTTAGACAGGATGGGAGGACTGCCTGATCTTGGAAGAGGTTAAGGGAGAGGTTACAAGCCCCACGTCAGAGTTAAGGATGCCATCATCTGCCTGCTCAATTGTGTTCTTGCCCATCTGGACCAGCCAGGAAGCACTGTGAGGGTCATGTTTTTTTTTACTTTTCAAGTGTATTCAGTACCATCAGGCTAACCCTACTGGGTGATAAGCTGACAGTAATGAAGGTGGATACCTTTCTCATGTCCTGAATTCTCCACAATATGTGTGTCTTCAACGCTGTGTCTGACAAGGTGATCAGCCACACCCTGGCACCACAAGGGACCGTCCTCTCCTCTTTCCCATTTGCTCTATAAACCACAGACTTCAGCTACTGCACAGACACCTGCATCTTCAGAAGTTTTCTGATTGCTCTGCAGTGGTTGGATGCATCAGTGATGGTGATGAGATGAAGTAGTGGGCTGTGGTGCACTCCTCTGTCATGTGGCACAAGCAGAATCATCTGCAGCTCAATGTGACAAAGACAAGAAAAGAGGTGGCTGAGATTTTCTGAATCATCTGCCAGACAATGCTTACTATTTTTTATGAGTCTGTTGCATGCTGGGGCAGCAGGTTAAGGTACGCAGATGCCAGTAGATTCAATAAACTGATTAGCCAGGCCAGTAACATTGTGAGGGTGAAGCTGGACTCTCCAAGGGTGGTTGTCAGAGAGTCGGATGCTATCCGAGATAAGGACAATCATTAAAGAGAATCGCATTGTTATGGGGAAACCTACAAACCCTGAGTGGACCCGGAGGGGGCACTCCACCCTTTTCTAGCTGAGGACCTCTGAGACCTCTGATTTGGAGGTGATGATTCTCATTGCCACCGCTTCACACTCTGCTCCAAGCCGTTCCAGTGTGAGCTGGAGGCCGTCACCTGATGAAGCTAACAGAACCACATCATCTGCAAAAAGCACAGATGAGATTCTCTGGAAGTGGAAGCCTTCTGCCACTTGGCTACGCCTAGAAATTCTGTTCATAATTTTTATGAACAGAATCGTTGACAAAGGACAGTCCTGGTGGAGTCCATCACCCACTGGAAACAAGTTGACTAATTGCTGGCTATGCAGAGCAAACTTTTGCAACGGTTGCATAAGGATTGAATGGCCTGTAGCAATCTGCCAGAAACCCTTACTCCCGAAGCAACTTCCCGAAGGACACTCCAAAGGACACAGTTGAATGCCTTCTCCAAGTCCACAAAATACATGTAGACCTTGCGGCCACAGCTCAGTGCAGCAGGATCAGCAATGGAAGTGCTCCATTGATCCATTTGAACTCAATGTCCCCAGTCTCCCTCGGAATGCTGTCGAAGCTCTGCTGGAGGCACGAGTTGAAGATCTCATGGACCCGGGCCTCTGTCAGGCGTTCCCAGCACACCCTCACTATACGTTTAGGTGCAGATGATCTGTCCAGCATCCTCCCCTGCCACCTGATCCAACTTGCCACCAGGTAGTGTTCAGCTGACAGCTCAGCCCCTCTTCACCCAAGTGTCCAGAACATATGGCCAGATGATACAATTACAAAATTGATCATCGACTTGCGGCCAAGAGTGTCCTAGTGCCACAAGCACTTATGATAGTACAGGAGAACTTCTACTCTGCATATCATCAAAATCTGACAGTTTTGCTGGCTGTCAGGTATTTAGTAGTGCTGTCAGCATTAATCTCGTTACGCGAGCCGCGTTAACTCGCTAATGGAGATTTGCAGCGTTAATGCGGTTATGGCGTTAACGTCATTTTAGAGAGATTAACGCTGATAGTATTTAGTAATTCACAGAAGCAGCAACTGATTTATGGTAAATGCACTTAAGAAATGACAAAATGCATAGCATTGCATAGCATAAACTTTATTGAATCAAACATTCCTTTTATGCAAACTGCATAATTATTGCATACCACATACAATAAATCGTTGTAAAACAATACATCTGTCTGGTTAGTTTTTTAGTTCATTTTTTGGCATTTAAATTAGTTTAGATTGATTTTGAAATATGTAATTTTTCTTGTATTATTTTATTTATTTTTAATATTACTGGACCTTGTTTACTAACTTAAGCATGGAAACATTCTTAGTGTGCACAGAAAAATTAGTTTGTACATAAAATCACTTTCAGATTCACGATAGATGCACACAGGCCAATTCTTATTACACATCCAATCTTCAGTCTCTCAGTTCTGTGTGTAAAGAAACAAGTTCAAGTTGAAGTTAAGGGAGCACTGACAATATTGTAAGAGAGAAGCAGAAAGTTGGACAGAGTCTGAAAGTAAAATCGGGTACAAAGAAGTAAGCCAGAAAGGTGCTGCTTTCTTTTGAACAGTGTCCTTGCTGGCATCAATACCTAGACCTAGCTAGCTTGCCATCGCCAGTGTGTGAATGTGTGTGTGAATGGGTGAATGACTGAATGTAGTGTGAAGCGCTTTGGGGTCCTTAGGGACTAGAAAAGCGCTATACAAATGCAGGCCATTTACCATTTACCATTTAGATCCTATACTGGTTGCACAGGATCCAGGATCCCACATGAATATGTGCCATTACTTGAAGGTTTGCAAAGTCTCAGGAGCCTGGAGATTCCAGGAGACAGGCAGTTACTCAAGAAGACATGGACAGGGACATGGAAGGTCCTTAACCCATCAAGAGAAGTGGTACAATATCAGGGTGTTTACCCTGAGCAAGAGTCTGCCTACAGGGATGAAGTAGCGAGGCTGACAGCGTGGTACAACCTGCTCCTGAACACATTTAAGAACAAGGAGATTGTTGTGGATTTCAGAAAACTGACATTAAAACCACTTTACATCAATAGGGATGGCGTGGAGATGGTGTCAGACTTCCGCTTCCTGGGAGTTCATGTCACGGAGGACCTGTCCTGGGGTGTGAACACAGCAGAGCTGGCAAAGAAGGCTCAGCAAAGATTTTATTTCCTGAGAATCCTCAGGAAAAATCATATCCTTCAAAAGCTGCTGGTGTCTTTCTATCGATGTTCTATCAAGAGCATCCTGTGCTACTGTCTTTTTTCCAGCTGCACATCATCACAGAGTGAAACACTTCAAGGGACTGTAAAGATTGCCCATGAGATCATCGGTTGTTCTTTACCCTGCCTGGATGAACTGCACAGCTCTCTATGCCTCAGGAAAGCAAGAAATATCATAAAACACTCCTCACACCCTAGCTCATAATCTGTTCCAACTGCTGCCATCAGGCAAAAGATACCAGCGCATCAAAACAAAGACAAACAGTCTGAATAGCCATTTCCACCCTGTAGCTGTTGAACTGAATGACATGTACGTAATCACCTCTAATTCAGCCTGACAAGTAAAGTGCAATGGATGCCATGTGTAATATTGTTTATGTGCAATAAGGTTTTATATGAGCAATAAGGTTTTATTTATTATACTGAATGACTGTGTTCTAACTAATTTTTTATATTATTCTTTTGTAATTATATCGAAACTTTTCTTTCTAGACACCACAAGGACTGCACTTAATTTTGTTGTACTTATTACAATTAGGGGTGGGCAGTATAAAGTAGAATAAAGTGGGCAGTATGCGGTAGAAATTATATGAAATGATGTGAATTTGACCAATGGTAGAGATTTTGACTATACCGCTCTACCGCAGTAGCGCATGTTGATGGCGTCATCAAGCTATGCTTGTTTTGGTCAAAAGCATCGCAGCGCCTGCAAGCAATATCATCTACAAATTATGCCAGCGACAGTAATAGCGAAGAGACGAAGCACGTTTTGGAATATGAGGAAAGCCAAAAACGGTGCTTCCTCCACTTCCGTAACGTTGATTCATTAATGCTGAATTCTCTGGCAGCTGCTCTATTCCCATGTTGTTGCAGTACATTAATGACTAACCCCGTATTGTGGATGGATTATCTCAGTTGTTCTCCTGACTGAAGCTTAGTCCGTTTACAGCATCCTGCCATGCGATTGCATTTGTCCCTAACCATCGGGAACCCTCACGTTAACTTTTATCGAGTGGAAAAAAGTTAGCATTCATCCTCCAGCTTCACAGTTTATGTTATGCTAACATAGCTGTGTCGCTAGCACATCACGTAGCACATGCTACATGCATGAATTTTGTCAGAAATCTCTCAGTCAGAACATGCTATATCATGTTTAGGTGGAAACTAGCGAGCTAACTTCCTGCTAACTGCTAACTGTTAAATTTAATAAATTCTGTTTTCATGGATGCCTGGATGTTAAACTTCATTGTTACACCTGATAAAGCAGCAATGCTGATTATTTTATTAAAGATAAAATAATTTAGACAGTTTTTAACTCTCAGTGATGTCGCAGTGTTCGTTTGACTCTAGGACCTGAAGTGGACGGAGTTTTGGACCCAGATTACTCTGCGAGGCTCCTGACTACGGTAGCCGTAATGCTCCGACAATCCAACAAGCGGTGCGGCTTCATAGCTTACCAAAGTTGACTAAAACATTTTTTGACAGATTTTTGTGCACCATGTACCACATAAAATCGGTTTAAGGTCAGTAAGCACAACCAGAATTCATTATAAGGTGCACCGTTGATTTTTGAGAAAATTTAATTATTTTAAGAGCGCCTTATAGTGCAGAAAAAACATTATACAGAAGAAAAGAATATATCGCAATATATATCGTTACCGCACATGCTTCAAATTATACCATGATATGGATTTTAGGCCATATCGCCCAGCCCTAGTTACAATGACAATAAAGATATCTTTCATTCTGAGGTTCCAGATCTGAAAGGGTCTGGATAAGCTGTAGAGAACATTATGCTGTTTATAGCATCATTCAATAGGGTGGCTGTAGCTCAGGAGGTAGAGCAGGTCATCTACTGATCAGAAGGTTGGTGGTTTGATCCGTGGCTCCTCCAGTCTGCATGCCAAGTATCCTTGGGCAAGATACTAACCCCAAATTGCTCTCCGATGCGTTCATTGGAAGGTGAATGTGTATGAATGATAGTTAGGAAGCACTAAGAAACTTAGAAGACAGTGCTGGTGTGAATGTGTGTGATTGGGTGAATGTGGCATGTTGTATACAGCGCTTTGAGTACTCCGGGAGAGTAGAAAAGCGCTAAATAAGAATCAGTCCATTTACCAATACGACCAGTGTCAGTGATGGTCTGGGGAGGCATATCCATGGAAGGACATCCAGACCTCCACAGACTGGGCAACAGCACCCTGACTGCCACTAATCACAATGAAATCCTTGGACTCACTATCACACCCTGCAGTGGGCCCTGCACAATGGCCAGCTTTTTATGCTGTCAGTTCCTGGAGGATGAAGGGATTGATACCATTAAGTGGCCTCACATTCCCCTGACCTAAATCCAATAAAACACCTCTGGCCATGCCAATTATGTTTTGGCCCATCTAGTACCAGCAATTTGAACCTCAGACTGTCCAGAAGATCAGTTACACATTAAACACCATACAGTGTTCCTATGCTAGAAATGTGTCTAGTGGAGCTGAGATAGGAGCTGATGCACCATCGACAGAACAGTTGTCCCTGGAGAAAGAGGTCTTCGTCTTTTTTGCTTAAAAATAACACCAAAAAAAAACAAAAACAGACAGATCTCCGTTCAGGGTGAGGATATTTCAATCTGTCCCTTACTCCCATGGAGAAAGCAGCATTCATCATCCGACTGATTTACTGAAACAGGCAAGAGAAACAACTTAAGGAAACATATTATTTCAATAGAATACCAGACAAAAAAGGACACTAATATTGCCCAACATGTCTGATACCTCAAAAAGCAGCAGAAAGTACAAGCTACCTTGGATGGATAAAGTTAAATGGAATACCTGAAGAGGTCAAAGTGATTTGTATTGAAGAAATAAGAGAGGAGAATCCAAATAAGGACAGCATTATTCTGGAATATCATGCTGATCTCCACTGTGTGTTTCCTTTTCTTTGCTTTGCTTGTTTTCCTGTGACTGTTACAAAGACAATCAACATAAAAAAAAGATTGACAAATAATTGGAGTGCAACATTTTATGAGGATTGCTAAAATGGATGGAGTAACTTAAATAACAACAGTAGAACAAAAAAATAAGTATTTAGGACTGTTTGAATTGTTGTCTATGAAACATGATTAATTAATCCATTAAAAACAAAAACTCCGGTTCAGATGAGTCATTATGATTTTTACTGACCAGAAATAGTGAGTGGAGGAGGGCTTGCATTATATATAAATTAATTGCAGCAAAGTTTTTAATATTTAATGTAAATAATTTCATAGAATGCCTCACATTTAGGGCTGCCACGATTAGTCGACGACAAATTTAATAGTCGACACGTCGTTTGAAGCTTTGTAAGATACTGAAAGACGCAGGAATAAGTAGTAGGATTTAAGAGTGTAATAACGGACTGAAACAGAAGATGGCAGCACTGCATCTACAAGGATGCCAGCTGCCGTTAAACAAGAAGAAGCAGTGTCTCGTAGCTATGTCCAAATTCAGGGGCCGTTTACATTACATTACAGCAACGCGACACAGGCTGTGCAAATTCGAAGACTTCTCCAAATACGGCCGACAAGTATGTCCTCCTTTTCCCCAGATTTGAAGGATGGGTCGGGTGGCCCAACCTATCCCAGAATTCATAGCGCGGGCCAGCCAATTCCAGTTTCCAACAATGGCGGCAGCTACTTAGTTTTAATATTACTCTTATTATTCTTTCTGGGTCACAAAATAAACTTTTAACATATTTTCAGTCGAGAATGTAGCTGTGTAAACTTCAAATATCTGCTCAGTTTATCAAGACACCACATATTTTCAAAAGCTCCGACGTCTTCGGAGACGTCTGTTATCCACCAGCTCGATAGCTCGGGGGCAAGGCTCACTAGAACCAGCAAGAACAGCGAACTCCCGGCACATAATTTTCAAACCCACCTTTCGCTACTCAGGTTAAACATGATATAGGAGTCACTTAGATAACTTAAAAATGTTATTGTTTGGCTTTTTTCAGTGTTTTATTTGTTGCTCAGTAAATCGGTTTGGCTGAGATTAAAGTTATAGTTTTTACACAGCTGAATAAACGTCAAACAGAAAACTGATTAAACAGATTAAACAGGTGAGATGGTCGAGAATATACTCCAGTGTCCTGTTAAATTTTAGGGAGCAAGGAGCAGACGGCTGAGCATTAAAATTTTAATAAACTATCATCTTGACTTTATTTTTAGTTAGCACATACCTTAAACACTTCAAGCTGTAAGCTAACGATAGTTATTATAAGACGCATGCTGATGCAATAACCTGTACGTTTTACGTCCAATGGATGCATGATCTGACTAGTCGACTAATTGCAAAAATAATCGGTGACTAGTCGACTATCAAAATAATCTTTTGTGCAGCCCTACTCACATTATGTACTAAATACACCCTCCCAGTTTAGCACTCGAGCTGAAAAATTTCCCATCTCTTCTGACATGGTAGTGTTGGTGCTGCCCTGCATCAGTGTTTGTGGCTTCATGTCAGTGCATTTCAATTTCTGGTCAGATTGTTAGTGCTTCTGGATTTATATACACTTTTGATGGGCTACATACCACAGGCATTCAAGCTCGCAGTAATTAAACCATTAGCCATCACTTGACCCAGTTGTCTTAGCCAATTATCTGCCATGTATCTCCATCTTCCTTGATGCTGTTGACCACAATATCTCACAATAGAAATTAGAGCATGTCATAGGATTTAAAGATACAGCACTTCAGCTCTTTGAATTGCATCTGTCTAACAGAGTCCAGTTTCTTCATGTAAATGGGGAGTCTCATCACACACTAAAGTTAATAAGTTCCACAGTGTTCTGTGGTAGAACCCATTCTATTTACATTACACACGCTTCCCTCAGGCAGTGTCAGTAGCCCTTTTTCCAACAGTACCTCTACTCAGATTGACTCGCCATGATTCGCCACAGTTTTCAGGCTTTCCCATTAGGTCATAGTAGCTGGTACCAGGTCCTTAAATAGTACCTGCTCGGCCGGGGTTCAAAGCAATCTGAACAGGTACTAAAAATGTGATGTCGTCAGACTGCATGCCACCGATTGGCTGGTCAGTGGGGTCACTAGATGAGTCACGAGAGTGCTTGATTGTAATAGAAAACCAGTCGATCTGAGTCAAGTCATGGCAAGCCGTGGCAAGTCGAGCCGAGTAGGTACTAATGGAAAAGAGGCTAATGAGAGAAATTTAAGTTCATAACATGAATGTAGTCGTCGCATTGAAATGTAATTATTATGTGATTGCAATGTTCAAAATTTGGTGTTTAATCTGGATTCATGTTGTGTTGTCGCCACCTACTGGTGGACCTGAGTGTGGCGCTTTGTGGTGCACATGCTTTGGGGTGATGCTCAATTAAGCGCACATGTCACCATAGACTGAAGGCTCGAGCCAGAAAGAGAATGCTGGCTTGTGTAAAAGGTGGAAATATAGAAGATATGGACTACAATTGCTCACGAATGTTCAGTAGAAAGGCGCACACGGTATGTTGGTGCATTTACTTTGTGTGTATGTTTTATTTGAGTTGTAATTTTTGTTCTGCTGATG
Source organism: Simochromis diagramma (assembly GCF_900408965.1). Classification (NCBI taxonomy): domain Eukaryota; kingdom Metazoa; phylum Chordata; class Actinopteri; order Cichliformes; family Cichlidae; genus Simochromis; species Simochromis diagramma. The sequence continues at coordinate 1,066,636 of NW_024386953.1, forward strand.
TAATATCCGTGTTTTTCATTGATCATTTCATCATAGTTTTTCACGGTGTTTGCTGGTGAAAAGAAGATTAAAATACTGGCTGAACATCAGTTGGAGCATGGCCCTTTATTCTACTTCGAACATGAAAAACCTTCAGGAGCAGTTACAATGAACATAAATTTTAGTTCATAGTAATTGCTTCAGTTCATTTACAAGAAAAGGAAATTAAGAAATTGAATCTGGGTTTTCATTAGTTTATTCATTTAACAACCTTCTAAAACAACCTCATAATTTAAAGGCCTTATTCCAGGTCATTCCAAATTCTAGCCACACTATTTATATCATTATGTTATCAACAATCCCGCAAACTATACTGGATGAGATCTGAAGGCCTAGGACAGTTTGTGTACTTATCAGTGTTTTGTGTCAAGATGAGTAACAAATCTCAGTCAGTGGACTGAAACTGCAGTCACTTGAAGAAGTGGAAAAGGGTCAATGGTCACTACTGAGGTATTTACCTGATTTTTATTACATTTTGATATTGTCACGTCTCTGCATATTATCACTTACATTGTCAACGACTTATACTGTTAGTTTATAACGGTATCCCACATAGCAGACAGGTCTGGCCCAGATCTGGTGTCAAGCCTGCACTGCTGGCTGACTTCTGGCATGATAAGACGTATGTCATTCAGATATGGGCCAGGCCTGATGGCACTGTTTATGTGATGGCATGCCACATCTGGCTCGATTGTGGTTTGGTTTATGTGACCCAGGCTCATAGCAAACAGGTCTGGCCTGGATCCGGCATCAAGCTGGTACTTCTGACTGACTGGTGTCATGGCAGAGTGTATGTCAACCAGATGTGGGCCAGGTCTGGCAATGATGGCACTATTTATGTTCCTATTTTGCTATTTTAGTTAGAAGACCCAAATGCCATTTGCAGTACTATACTGCTATGGTAGCCAACGTTTCAAATGCAGGTTTAACAGGTTTGTGAGTGTACACTTTATCCAAAACCTAGTGATGGTTTACTCATCGTTGCCAGTGGGTGGCTGTAGCTCAGGCAGTAGAGCAGGTCATCTACTGATCGGAAGGTTAGTGGTTTGATCCCTGGCTCCTCCAGTCTGCATGTCAGGAATGTGAATGTGTCTGAATGTAGTTAGCAGAAGGTGTGTGATTGGGTGAATGTGGCATGTTGTATAGAGCACTTTGAGTAATCTGGGAGAGTAGAAAAGCGCTATATAAGAATCAGTCCATTCACTGAACAGAGTTTCGTCATGCTACTTTTGCACTATTATGTTCTGGCACATGTTGTTATTACATGGCTTGATTAAGGTACGCATTAGGCTGACATCTGGGGCCAGAGCTGAAACTGTTCTGGGCCAGCACAGGACCACCAGTGTGTCTGCAACTGGCCTTGTTATGGCCCATGTGTGGGCCACTCTGGCAAACCAGATCTGGGCCATCATTCGTTGCGGTGTGTGGGCCATGTGTAAGCACATTGTGTGGGCCTGATCTGGGCCATACCAATTTTGCTATGTGGGATGTTGTTGTTTGTCGGCTCTTGTCAGCTGTCTGGAGACAGGAGGATTGCAGACAAACCTCCTGTCAGTAACTAATTGTGATAATATCAAGAATGAATAAACATGTCCTTGTAAGAGTTCTTATGTTAGAGCCTAAACTTCAGTTCAGGAGTAAGGCTTCAGTTGAGGAGGAAGAGGATGAAAGGCAGTTGCAGAGAGTAGTGGTGGAGGAGGCAGCTTAAAAAAGCTGAGAACAAAAATAAATAGAAAAATGTTAAATGGTTAAATATTGTTCGACTGTAACTGTTATTACTATTTATCTGATTCCACTGTATCACATAAATACTTTTTGCTTGTCTTCTTCTATCCAAATCAGCAGAAAGTGATTAACAAAGATTCTCTTTCTGTCGATGGTGATTGCTGCTCCCAACAGTGCAGCAGAATTGGCAGGCATCATCATGTCCACTATAGCAGAAACCTCACGTCACATGCAAAGTCTCAATACACTGATGCCAGTGACGTGGGATTGGGCGCAGTTATGGCTCAACAGACTGAACTTTGCCAGCTGCAGCTTGAACCAAACAGAAATAAATGACTTCACCACAGAGCAGGAGCATCTCGCTGTTGTGTTGCTGTCGCTGCTGTGGAAAAACGGTGGCATTACCTGAAGGAAGGCATTTCACTTCCCTTGTACCAAATCTTAGAAATATGGTATTTAACCACATCCTTCTTCTGGATGGCTTTAGCTTGGCCTCAAGTATCAATGTGAGGAATCTTGATTAGATTCTTGACCAGGATATATGCTTCAGTGGTGGGGTTTCCTAGATATGCTAATCAAATGTAAAATTTGAACTATTACAAATAATGAAGAAAGAAGTCTGGGATCACATGAAGAGATAAAAGTCACTGAGACAGTTTGTAGCCAGAGACTTTTACAGTGCTAAACCAAGCCTTATATGCCATATAGTATGAAAGAATGCAAATGCAGGCCACCATATGTCAGAGTGATACATTTGATGCTAGCTTAATTAGATTCATGTCCCTTTCACATAAGCACTGAGAGACTCTGGAGATCAAACCCAGTGTGACTGAAAACTATTCTGACAGTCTAAGCTATTCTGCAGGGATTCACCTTCAGCTTTATCAAACTGAATTTATTGACTCTGAATATATTTTTTAAAAGCCCAGTTTACTGAAACAAGCCAAGCTCAAAAAATTAAACAAGCACATCTGTTCTATTAGGACTATTTAATATTACAATTGCTAAGAAAAGAACATTCCCAATTAAGATTCTGACTCATGCCTCGCCCTGTTCATCCTCCTTTGAACCTGTTAAAGGTCACCTTCAAAGCATGTTCACAAGCCCCGGTGTACGCACAGTCCTGTAGACCGCTGGTAGCACTCCCACTGCTTACCTTTTGACCCACTAGGCATCCATTATTCTGTCTTTAAATGTAAACAGTTGACATCAACTGTAATAATAGATTTCTATGAATATCGCGTATATCGTAGTCCTGTTTACATAATCAAAATCCTGTGAAACAGTTCCACCTTTACAGGTATCCAAATGAGAGTCACTGATACCCTCTACAATAACCTGAGGAGGCGTGGCATGCAGAGACATTCACAGACAGGCAAGCAGAGACAACCCCGTTCTGAGAAAACCACAAATCGATTAAAAAAAATGCTGTTTATGAGCTCACAAACAGACAAAGAACTATCTTCAAATACATGAATAATAAAGAATCAGCTGAATTAAAAGGCTTGAGTGACATGGTTAACTGTGCATATCTACAGAGGACTAAAGGCTGTTTAAACATCTTACATTCAGAGATTCTCACAGATGCTAATCTAAAGTGCTGAGTGAGCCTGCACATGCTCAACTTGTAAGAACCACCGTTCCCTCTCCATCATCATTACAGCTTCCCCTGCTAAAGTTCAAAAGGAGTTATTAACAACTTTTTATCACTCATTCTTCTCTAGATCACATACTCTGACCAAGAGGAAACTCATCTGTCAAGATGCTAAATCACTGAAGCTCGTGTATCTGTTAATGCTAATTATGTTTCCATAAAAAGAGCTGATTGAAACTGATGTCTGAACAGTGAAAGCAGACCAGCTGGTCTCTCAGCTTGCCCAGCTCCAGTCAGTGTCAGTGTCCAATGAGAACGAAATAATCGCAACTTTCAGCAGCAATAACCAACAGGTCAGGAGTTTTATGACAGCGGTGCTGGAGATGAAAGGAGAGAGATCGCTATACTTTGAAATACAAAACAACATTAAAAAAGCTGAGAACAAAAATAAATAGAAAAATGTTAAATGGTTAAATATTGTTCGACTGTAACTGTTATTACTATTTATCTGATTCCAAAAAATCAGATGAATATCAGCCTGGGCCAATGACAACGGGAGGAAACCAATATGTGAAAGAAATGAACAACAGTGTACTGATTTTCAGTTACTTACACCTTCTTTAATACGTAGTATGACCTCTACAGCTGAGACTAATGAGTGTTTTTTGTAATTGCTGTGTTTTCCCCCATGTTAGCACATCTGTATCATGAGGAATCTGCTGTATTCAAACAGTGAAGTGTGAAATAATCCTCATTTCAACACAAATTCAGACTCGGCTCAAACTCACAGATGGCTGTCAGCTCGATGTTAAGAGGCTGCTGTACACCTGCGGTTAATAATACAAATAACATGAGTACTGTAATGTGGTAATTGTTTTTCATTCTCATTTGACAAAGAAGGAAAAACAAAAACTCAAAAATGCACTGAGGCCTCAAAATGCAGAATCTCAATCCAATGGCTGAGCTTGCCATGTCCATACTGTATATACAGGCTACTGCCTGATACGAGTGAGGACGTTTGCATTCTTGACTGCTCTGACATTACTGTCAACTTTTTAAAAAAAATATTTTGAATTGTCTGAAATTCAGTCACAATAAAAAACTGTTTTTACTTCCAAAGTGTCAGCGCTAACACCGTCTCACCAGTCACCCAAATTTTCATGGTTTCCAGACAATATTTGTATCTAGAAATCCAATTAGCCTCTGGGCCCAGAAATGATGCAGAGACATTTTGATGCGACCTGAAAATGTTTAATCTCGGGTGAAAAATGTTAGGGCACTAATGGCTGGCCAGCATACAGCTGGTTTGTTCGTTCTTGGTTTCAGCAGGTCAAATTCATGCAAATGATTCTGACCAAATGCACATTAACATGTTAAAGCTAAACTCTGTTGAACACTTCACAGGAGTTCACAGCAAGTTGCATAAATGTGCTGTCGCATCTAAATAAAGGTGTATTACACAAACACACAAACACACGCGGGGGCGGTTTTTGATTGATAGCGAGAGAACTGTGCAGCTTTGATGGAGAGGTAACATTTATGAAACTAGGAGGGAAGTCGTTAAACTTTCATACTGAGAAACTGCATGAAAGTAAGTAAGCCTCCAGCTCATTCTGCTGCAGATTTGCTGTTGTGCATGGGATTGTTGTCCTGGAGTATGACCCAGTTTCAACCAAGCTTTAGCTGTCAGACAGATGGCCTCACATTTGACTCTAGAATACTTTGGCAAACAGAGAGTTCACAGTCGACTCTATGACTGCAAGGTGCCCAGGGTCCTGTCCTACGAAAGAGTTCAACATACCCAGGGTATCTTTCCATTAAATGGATTCACTTACCCAAACACTGCCAATCAAGTTAAGCGACCACATGAAGCTGACTGTCAATTCACTGAAGCTTTCTTCCACGTGCTCACATGAAAGGGTGGCAGTGGTAGCATTTGACTAATCACAAATATGGCAGCAAAACAGCTTTTAAATAGAGTATTTAAAAGCAGAATGGGAGGCAGAGCCTTCAGCTGTGAAACTAGCCCCCAGTTTGGATTCAGGAGACAGCCACCCTTTACTTTTAAGATTAGACTTCAAACTTTTCCTCCCTTAGTTATGCTGCAGTAGGTCTAGGTTGCTCGGGGATTCCCATGATGCTCCAAGTGTTTCTTCTTCACTCACCGTTTATTTCCCCACTCACTGTGTTTATGCAACACTCTACATTTAATGATTAATGGCTCTGGTTCTCATCCACAGCATGTCTTTGTCCTGTCTTCCTTCTCTCACCCCAAATGGTCGCAGCAGATGGCCCCTCCCCTCCCTGAGCCTGGTTCTGCTGGAGGTTTCTTCCTGTTAAAAGGGAGTTTTTCCTTCCCACTGTCGCCAAAGTGCTTGCTCATAGGGGGTCATATGATTGTTGGGTTGCCTTTAAGCAACTGTTATAATTTTTGGCACAATGTAAAAAAACCTGAATTGAGTTCAATTGAAGTATGAGGGGTTTGTGCTGATATGCATCATGATGCACATCATGATCAAAGAGCTCCTCTTTAGTATCTCGTTTGGCCAAAAGACACAGTTTCAGAAGTATTGTGGTTTGCTAACACCTTTGCAAACCTGAGCCGTGCTGTCGTGTATTTTTTCAGAGAGGCTTTCTGCTGTCCACGTTCCATAAAAGCCATATTTGCTCAGTCTTTTTCTAATTGTACTGTCATAAACTTTTAACCTTGTACAATGCTAACTCAGGCCTGTAGACTCTGACATTTGGAGTGAATTTCCTGTGGTGTCCACTCCTAGGACAGTACACACTGAGAGTAGATTGATAGACTTTAAAAAGGATTTATAACCCAGACTGATTGGAAGGGTCATAAAGCCCATCAACAATTGCTGATGTCTTGTCTTTGCTTTCACCTCTGCTGTTATAGAGATGGTCACAAATGGTGATGATCAATTAATCAATTGCATTTGATTGTCAATACCTGGATGCTTCTCTTAATTTTTAATTCTGATGGAAGCAGTAGGGGTGTACTTAATGTTTCACACACTGTGTCAACATTTTGGCCTAATTTTTGTTAAATAAATGATAACAGGGTCTCATCGTGAGTTTAATTTTAAGACCTGCTGAGGACAGGTTTATTTGAGCTCTTGTTACATAAAACCTACACTTGAAGAAGGTTGCTTTTTAATATGACATTACTTTTGTTTGTCTGTGCAAGGAGAACAATTTCAGTAACAAACAAAAATGCATCAACTTTGTTTGTTTTGTTTGTTTTCAAACAAGGATTAGTTTATTTCACTAAATAGAACAAATCTGATCCTGCTACCAATGACCACATTACTAGCATTGTGACATGCTTATTTAACACAGCGTGTTTAGTTGGGAATTTTATGTGCATGCTCCTTGAAGTGACAGCAATTGGAAAATTAAAAGAAAGTTTCAAGATTAAGGAGAAAAAGGAAAAAAACCCATACACTGATAGGGTGATGCACTGATTTGACACTGTACCTGTCATAGATAGTCACGGATCTGCACTCTTCTTCTTGCGTCATACTACTTGTTTTAGAAGCTGTGTTCTTAACTTCCATCTGTGTTATAAAGTGTATAGTGGGTCAGCAGCGTGTGTTTAAAAACTGTTTTGCTCCACAGGGCGGTCAGCATGTCCTTACATGGGGAACTAAGCTCCCTTGATGAATTTAGGATGGTGCTTAGATGGCATAATGGGTACATTGAGTTTTATGCTAACACAAATAAGCTCAGCATCACTGCTCCTAAAAACAGTCTACACTCTTTGTGCCATTCCTTACTCTCAAATCCTCTTACAGTAGGCTACACCTCTTTCTGCTAATTTCACCCCCACTGTGGTTACAGGTACTTGTGAAATGATATTATTCACTTTCAGCAGTAACCTGAGTCCATGAAAGCAAACAGCTGAAGATGAGAAAGTGCTATGACAAACATGTTGTTTCCTCTCACAGGGAACTCTAGTCACCATGTCACCATGTCTGTTAGTGAGCAAAACAAGAAGCAATGATGCTGTTATACAACCAGAAAGGAAATGTTAAATGTATTTCATCCTAACATATTTCCTATTGTTGCATGTGTGATGCTAGCATTATACTCTGGACATCCGTTGTAGCCATCAGCCACCTAGAACTGACATTTTGTTAACTTTGTTAGAGATTACCATTTGTGACATCTGCCACCTGACCTCATCACTGTGTACATTCATCCACAGAACTGCACAGAGGTTTGAACAATAGATTCATTCACTTCATTCCTTTGTGAGTAACACTGACACTGCTCGTCAGGTCAGAAAATGTTCTTTTAAATACAAGCGCGTCCATGCTCACAGGTGTACACACGGGTGCTCACACACACAAACTACACCCTTTTTGGCTCCTACCTCAAAGCACACTGTGCGCTGTCGATCTTACGTGCTGCACAATTTTCTTCTGCTGCTTTTTTCTCTTTTTTCTTTCTCAACAGGTGATCCAGGTGATTGATAGATGTATTTTTGTCTGCTTATTTCGTTGGTTTTTGCCCTTTATCCCCGTCCCTCTTCCCCACTGTTTTTCTTTCCCTCTTTCTTTTCCCCAATCAAGTCTGTCCCATATTTAGCAAGTGAAAATAAAATAAAATAAAATAAACAATAAAAGGTAAAAAAATAAATAAATACATAAATAAATGTTCTTGTGTGGCATCGATTACAAATAACATATGTGTTACTTAAAATGGCAGGTTATTTGTATCAAACTGATTCAAAAGTCCCTTCTGTGAATTTCTACTTTAACATGGTGCAGGGATATGTTATTTGGGGGGGGTTGCTTTGCAATGTGGTAGGATCCCCCAAGGAAAAAGGTGTATTACACACACACATGGCTCTTTGTCTGGTCCTGGGTGAGGGACCAGACAAAGAGCAATTCAAAGGACCCCTATAACTGTCAAAAGAGCAAGGGACCTGTGTACCCTGCACAAGACTGCGTTACCACGGCCCGATCCACAAAGAGCGACTGGTGCCCAGGCGCAGTCCGAAAAACCTGCCCTGGCAGACTGATTTCCGACTATCGAGGGTGGCTTTTGGGACATGGAATATCACCTCTCTGAAAGGGAAAGAACCTGAACTAGCTTGGGCTCGGGAACCAGTCTCCTGGAGAGGGGATCGACGTTGTTCCAATCTGGAATTGCCTTCAGTGAGAGGCAGTGAGCAGGGTGGGCAATCCTTTATCTGCTCAGTACACTGGAGTTTCTGCCAGTGAGTGAGGGGGGTGTTTCCCTGCGCCTTCAGCTTGGGGAACAGGTCCTGACTGTTATCTGCGATTATTTGCCAAGTGACAGGTCAGAATACCCAACCTTCTTGGAGTCAGTGGTGGAGGGTGCTCAAGGGTGCTACATGTAGCGAATCCATTTTCCTACTGGGTGACTTTAATGCTCATGTAGGCAATGACAGCAAGACCTGGAGAGGCGTGATTGGGAGGAACAATCTGAAATTAAGGTGTGTTCTGTTATTGGACTTCGTCCATAGTGAACACAGTCCATCAGGGCTGCCCTCTGTCACAGATTCTGGACATAGGCATAGCCAGATGGTGGGAGGCTTTTGCTTTGGTGACCTCAGAATCTCATCCCTCCTTTTTGCAGGTCATGTGGTTCTGCTGGCTTCATGAGGTAGTGATCTGCAACTCGCGTTGGAGCGGCTGAATGTGAAGCAGTGGGAAAGAGGATCTGCACTTCCAGGTCTGAGTCCATGGTCCTCAGTCGGAAAAGGGTGGGGAAAAACTAAACAAACAAAAAACACACTTAGAGTTGAATTTTGCTAATTTTGACCTAAAGCAGGAACATAATGGTTACTTGCCATTTGCATCTTTCATGCAGTTTTTATAAACTCTTTAAAGTGAGAAAATGTAATGGGACAGTGAATTCATCCTTAAGAAGCTGATTTACTTTTCCAGTGTCGCTCCTTAATCCCAGTTAAGTGGAACCAGCTAGTCCCAAACAGGTGTCGTCGTTGTCTCAACTGCAACAAGATAAGCCATCTTCACCTTCTCCTCATTAAAATGCAAGTAGCTGGTTTCCACTCGTTCATCAGTTCCAGTATTAACTGTTCCACTTTTACTTTCTCCCTCTAATGCTGCTTCAACCCTCAGACTTTCATGCTCCAACTTAATCTTCTCAGTTTTTGCTTCCCCATCTCTAATTTCATGTGCTGATCAACAAACAGTTCTGACCTGATATCACTGGACTGCCTCCAGAGGTTTACTTAAAATTGTGAGTCCTTCAACAACACTCCTCAATTAATTCCTTTTTTCCCAGCCCCTACAAATTAACTGTCAACTAGAAGTTCATTTTAAAAATTCAAGAAAAAAACAAACAGACAAAGTGAGAAACACAATCACAGAGAAACTGGTTACACTGTCTCCTCTTGGTTACACTTTCTCCTCTTGGTTACACTGTCTCCTCTTGGTAACACTGTCTCCTCTTGGTTACACTGTCTCCTCTTGGTTACACTGTCTCCTCTTGGTAACACTGTCTCCTCTTGGTAACACTGTCTCCTCTTGGTAACACTGTCTCCTCTTGGTTACACTTTCTCCTCTTGGTTACACTGTCTCCTCTTGGTAACACTGTCTCCTCTTGGTTACACTGTCTCCTCTTGGTTACACTTTCTCCTCTTGGTTACACTGTCTCCTCTTGGTTACACTTTCTCCTCTTGGTTACACTGTCTCCTCTTGGTAACACTGTCTCCTCTTGGTTACACTTTCTCCTCTTGGTTACACTGTCTCCTCTTGGTTACACTGTCTCCTCCTGGTTACACTGTCTCCTCTTGGTAACACTGTCTCCTCTTGGTTACACTGTCTCCTCTTGGTAACACTGTCTCCTCCTGGTTACACTGTCTCCTCTTGGTTAGACTGTCTCCTCTTGGTTACACTGTCTCCTCTTGGTAACACTGTCTCCTCTTGGTTACACTGTCTCCTCTTGGTCTTGAACCAGGGATCTTTTAGGTGTTAACCATTACACTGGAGTAGAGAGCAACCTAAAATACTAGCTTTTACCTACTGCTGCTTCTTTTTACATCAACACAGTGGATATCTTTATTTAAATTGACCTGTACCAGATCTCCTTTGGAATTTTGTGCTCTGGCTTCATTTACTCTCTGCAAACAAACATTTCCCTGTAACAGGGATTAAATGAACACAAACACATAGCTGCTGCCATGCTGTTTGGTTTGTGCTGACACATCATCAGTCACCAGAAACCATGTATTGATCTGCATATAAAGTGCACTTAGCAGGAGTGCTGCAGGATTAGAGGGAGGGATGCAGAGGAACATGAAAGGTAGGAATGGAGCAGGAGGAAGAAGATGAGACGTAGGGGCAGAGGGAAACAAAAGGCCTGCATGTAAATTTACAAGCCGTTATTAAGTCATGCGTACCTGAAAGAAAGCTGCTTTGCTGTTTTGAGTGTCCTAGTCACAGGAAACAGTAAAGGCGTAGAGGCAGTAGGATGAAACATTATCAAGAGGAGCAAACAGTAATTTTTCAGCAAATCCAGGGGTGATGTAGAAATAAGGCTAGGCTAATGCTTTAAAATAAGTAAATACAAAACGCTGTCTTTGTGCAAGCATTGTACAGCAAACATGTCAAAATCCTTAAATAAGCATCAAAGCAGCCAAGATGAGAGTCAGGACATCCAGTCATAAAGTCTGAGCTAAAAAAGAATGCAGGCGTGTGCTGTGCCTTTGAGCCGAAGTGCAAAGTTTATAGAAGCAATCATATGATAACATGAGTCCTGCTAAAACTACTAAACAATGTACATTTAATTCTACACCACAACAGCAGCCACATTTGACATCATTTATCTAAGAGCTACAAATAAACAAACAAATAAATAAATCTAACCACAGGACTATTTTTTACATGTTATTACTGATAATAATATTTAATTATCCCATAAACCTCCTCAGGCACTCTAATATAAGCCTGACACTGCACACTTTGTAAGAGTACTACTTCAAACATAAATAAAAACATAAAAGTACACATAAAACAAATTAACTCATTATAACAAAGCTCACATTATGGACTCATGAATTTCTCTTCAGTCAGTATGTTCAGGAATTACATTAAATGACGAGCTTTGGCATGAAAGCAGTGCCTCCTGCTGCAGCCATGGCTCACAGGCTACCACATGCTGAGATGGCGACTGGTGGAAGCTTGTCTGTGTAGTGACCAGGAGTCTCCACCTCCAACTCTGCTTTTGCTTTTAATTTCCTGCTACGTCTCTGGGTGCTGAAAGCAGCATTCTGAGGAAAATGCCCACAGGACATTATAACAGATCACCTTCACCTTAGTGGTTGAAACACAAGCACCCACTCCAATCATGATGATAATAAACTTGAAGTAAAATGTGCAACTTTCCCTACAATTTCCACAGAACCTGCTAAGATATAAGCTTTCTTAAAATTAGAACCACTGGCAGTGCAATTTAGACTTGACTAAACAGACGGTCGAATAAAACACCCAGTCTGGATACGTCTAAACAAGAAATTTGGTATTTTTATTATAAACATGTTATATTTGTGTAGGAATCATTTTCAAATCTAATATTCAAATCTTATATCAGATGGATGTGGCAGAAAACACTGCCCTCGCATGTGAGCTACAACATATGATACTCTTCAATATTATTATTTAATAGTAACACTGGTATTATATAATGTTTAACATTATATTTTAATGATAATAATAACAAAAATGTAAAATATTACAGAGTGGTTCGTGACCAGATGTGACATGTTGAAATGTTTCCGTTTGAATGCTGAAGTGTGAAGACCGTATGCCAGTTTAGTACAGCTGACAGCTGTAATTGTCAATATAAATGCAAAGACTTGTCTTCATTTATTTTTAATCTAATCCTGTTGATTTTGAAGGAATTAAATTAGGAATAAAACTGATAGTTTTCAAGTAAAAATACATGAAAACCAAAGATCGTTTGACTTGTCATGTGACTCTGCTGCTGCCATCTTGCTGACTGACTATCAGATTCTATAAAAACACTTGTGTTGGTTTTTGAAAGAAAAACAATAATAAAAATAACAATCAGACATAATATTTCACTGTTGAGAAGATTTTCTACAATATTTTACCATTATGAGTTTGATATATCACAATGAGTAGTACTTAGTACTTATTTTAGTGCAATGTGATGCTGAGTGACTGTTAAACACTGGCTCTGATAAAGAAAAAAATATGAACAAGTGTCTATCACAAGCCTCCCCCAGCAGCCTCCTACTAGATGCACGTATGGTAGAAATGTAAAAATCTGTGATTTAGAGAAAAGTTGACCTCGGTGACCTGACGGGTTTGACATTTGAACTTGTCTGAGCCTTTTAGCAGATGCACCTATGGCATGAATTTCATAATCCTGCAAGTTATTCACAAACTGTCCATGTCGCCCAGCAGGGTGACAACAATATCCCATCGGCCTTTTACGGCGGAGGAGTGAAATGATATTCCAGTCAGCTATGTTAATGCATGTGTTATTACTTTCTGAGTTTTAATGGCACAAATGTGACATCCAGTAATAGCTCATCAAAATACCCTAAATGAGCTTCAAAAACTGTCATGGAAGAAGAGACTAAAAGGGCTAAACTACTGAAGTAATCCTGTAACAGTCTGCCGTTTGCAGCTCATTCTAAAACACGGTGAACCTCTGATTCCTTAATATTCAGTCTTTTGACCATCACACTGTCACCCGTGAGCAGCAGCCAACATTTATGTTTTGTGTGCCACCTCGTCTATGGCGCTTTTCTGGGATTCTGTTACATCTGACTGATGAAATAAAGAACAACAAAAGTCCCCCGCCCCAAGCAGAGGCTTGGTCTTTTTATAAACTTGGTCTTAAAAATGCTGTATTGGTTGGAGGCGTTTTTCAATGGCTCTAGAGTTAATCTAACATGTTGTCTTTTGATTGTCAGAATATCCGGAGGAAACGCACACACTGCACTTAAAAGCTTTTGGCTTTGAACCTTGGGTCTGACTCTATTCATATAATACACATTAATCTGACTGACAGAGCATATGAACATTTTTAGCCTAGAAAATTAAGCTCCACTGGATACAGGACAGACAGCGACTGCCCATCTATTCACATTTTCCTACCAAAAACTTCAACCTGTTCCAAGGGTTTTCCAGTATCAGCTCATTGCATCTTAGTACTACTGCAGTCATCAGCAATATGATGGCAACATGTCAGCAACAATTCCCAAAACAAGCAAAACAGATCTGCCAACGCTGGAATAATCTCAGTCCAGGCCAGAAATGCTGCACGCAGACTAAAACTGCACATTAACACGAATGCATATTAATTAAGATGTTGTGTGCAGGTATATCAGACCATCTGTTCCCTTCATCAAGAAAGAAAATACTCTGAGCTCACGCGATCATTCACGTGCAACTTTTTGTAAAGCAACACCTCCTCTCACGTAGACCTCCGGATGACTGACTGATTTCACCGCATGAGCCTTCCAAAGAGGGACGTCCAGTCCTGCTGGAATGAAGTGCAGCAGATGTTGCAGGCTTCATGCTGCCAGTCTGCACCGCACTGCGCCCCGCATCCACCCAATACACAACACCAGCGCCGCCGCGCAGACTGCAAGCTGCTCAGCTCCTTTTTATGAACAACGACAGCAGCACCACACACCGTTCTCCACCTCTCATCTGCTTGTCCTGTCTTTCTGTTAGTGCGTTTTCACGCCTCCTCCACCCCCTGATCTCCTGTCAGCATGATGCGGACTCCCTGACCAGTGACTTCAATGTGGAGGAGCTGTCATCCCTTAATGCGGTAAACTCCCAGCCCACATCACAACACGCACGCACGCACACTCACAGAGCCGAGCAGAAAGACGCAGTGAACTCTCACTGCAGCGCCGGTATTTTGCTCCAGAAGCAGCAGAGAGACACTTACAGTACGCAAGAACTGGATTTCATCCTCGCCTTCTCCTCCTTCAGCCATGGTTAGTGTTCACACGGTGAGGCTCGTACAGCGTCTGTGTGCCGAGGCTGGCTGTGCTTGTGTGCGAGTGTGTGTGTTGTGTGAGCAGAGAAAGGCAACGCATAGATGAACTCCTCTTTCATTGGATGGCTCACGCTCGTCGGGGGCGGAGCTGCACAGGAGCGTGTATGTGTGTAGTGTGCGCGTGCTCGAACGCTACGTTGGTCGGGTTACTCCCTCTGCTGGCCACTGTGGTCCCTGCCAGCAGAGAGCATTTCCACTAAACCAGGGGTGAGGAACTCCAGGCCTCAAGGGCCTGCAGGTTTTGGATCACACCCTGGGTCAGCAGACCTGAATCAAATGATTCGTTCAGTTCCCGGCCTCTGGAGAACTTCAAGACATGTTGAGGACATAATTTAGCCATTTCAATCAGTTATGCTGGATCAAGGACTAAAACCTGTAGGACACCGGCCCTTGAGCCCTGGAGTTCCTCCACCTGTGGACTAAACAAAGTCACAGTCATCAGTCTGGGTTGTGTTCGGGTATCTGACAAGGATGCCTCCTGGGCGCCTCCTGGGTGAGGTGTTCCGGGCATGCCCCACAAATTGTGTATGTTGATGACATGTATATTTCAGTTTATCTCATAGTGACAGTAAATGATGATGCTTCAGTCAAAACTGTTATATAATAAGAAAAACTTGAAAATTTCAGCGAGCTATGTTCCTACCATCACCTATAGTCACGAGCTGTGGGTAGTGACCAAAAGAACGAGATAGCGGATAAAAACGACAGAAATGAGCTTCCTCTCCCTTCGAGATAGGGCAGGGACGCCGGAGATCCGGGGTAGAGCCGCTGCTCCTCCACATCGAAAGGAGCCAGCTGAGGTGGTTCGGGTATCTGACAAGGATGCCTCCTGGGCGCCTCCTGGGTGAGGTGTTCCGGGCATGTCCCACTGGGAGGAGGCCCCGGGACAGACCCAGGACACGCTGGAGAGATTATATCTCTCGGCTGGCCTGGGAACGCCTTGGTGCTCCTACGAACAACCTGGAGGATGTGGCTGGGGAGAGGGAGGTCTGGGCTTCTCTGCTTAGGCTGCTGCCCCCGCGACCCGGCCCCGGATAAACAGAAGATGATGGATGCATGTTTAAACAGCCTGGCTATATCAATGACTATTTAGTGTCAACTTCTTAACCATCTTTTAAAGTCAAATATGACAAATACAAATTTTGTAAATAAAAATAATTTGACCTGTATTTCTGCATCATTTAAGTTGACTATAGAATCGAGTAGCCCCTGTTTTCACAAAGAAACTTGGTGGTTTTGTCTTTCCTTCTGGAGGTATGTGGCTGTGGCTTACCTTCCTGCATCTTCATGGTGTTCCTGTTGTCCTCTGGGATACCCAGGTACTTGTAGCTGTCCTGTATGTCTGCAATTCTGCGTCCTTCAGTCCAGATCACCTTCCCTCTTGTTGCAGCCATTTGGCCACACTTCTCCTGTCAATTACATCCTGAGGTCATTGCTGCAGATGAGTCGATGTTTCGCTCACCCTTAACATACAACCTGACGTCATCCACCATGGCTCAGGATCACTCCACTCGTGAACCACTTTCAGTGATGTGTCAGCTTAGGGGATTGAGGTGTATGCAGAACAGCAGTGGGAACAGCCCATCACCCTTATATATTCCACACTTCCAGGGTCTGACTGAGTTATTAATGAAGGTAATTAATGTGCCATAAGTCTTGAATTGTACCAAGCAGTTCAGTTCACCAAAAAGTTCAGTTGGTCTTCAGTTAGACAAGCGTGTTCAGGTGTGCTCCAAATGATTGTTACTGGGCGAAAATATTTGCTTTACAGTGAAATTAGTGTTTAAAGTGAAGCTTAGCTTTCTTTGTACGGTTTAAGCTCTAAAAACACTGGAGCCCACATCATCTATGGAGTTGCCTCAGCAGATGATCTGCTTCCATCTTACACTGTCCACATTTTAAATGAAATTATTATTATTGTGCCACATGCATCACTCTGCATGCTGTGTGGACCTGTGAAAGTAGAAGGAACAAGGTGTTGAGGACTCAGTGAGGAGCCACAGAAGAGACCCTGTCTCTGTTAACTGTACTGTCAAGAAACGTCCGAGGCTGCAGCTTGGGAACAACAATTCTACTCTGGAATCATGGGAGGCATTTGATCTCATTCAGTTCAGTACAATTCAAATCAGTTGTATGTAAACGGGGACAGTTCACCACACTGTCATCTTGAGGGTGATATAGGGGGAAACTGTACAGGAAAGACACTATAAAAAGAAGGAACCCTATAAAATCAGATTAAAACAATGGGAAGAGTGGGGAGGAAGAACTACCATTTAATGGGAAGAGACCCGTAGCAGAGCAGAGAACAGAGGAAAAGAAACCACAAACAGGACCAAACGAAAGAGTCTGAATAGAAATATTAGCTTTTCCTTCTTTCCTGACCGTCTTTGTCACTGAAAATTTTAGCATCTTCAATTCTGCCACTTCCAGGTCCACCGTTTCCAAACCACCAATCACAGCAGGTCTCAGTATCATCTTGTAAACCTTCCATTTCATGCCTGACACTCATCTCCACCCACTTCAACCTACCTGCCCTTTCTTCTTCACTTCTCTTGGTTTGGATGCTTAAGCCCAGGTACATAAAACTGATCTACGTTCACTGCCTCAACTCTGCATTTCTATCAGAATCAGAATCAGATCAGAATCAAAATCAGAAAGGGTTTTATTGCCAAATGTTGAGCGGGTTTACAACATTAGGAAATTGCTGCGGTGCTTCAGTGCAAACATACTGTTATAAATTAAGCTTAAATAGACATGAAAATAAAAATGAGAATAAGAATTAAAAGTGCTAAGTAGATAGATATATACATGATATATACATGAGTGCAGGTGGTGATCAGTGCCAAACATGGAATGATGCAGTGAACACAGCGTAGGGTCATGTGTTAGTGGTGGGAACAGTCATACGGTTATTGTTCATGTGTCCGACAGCAGAGGGGAAGAAACTGTTCTTATGGCGAGAGGTTCTGGTGCGAATGGACCGGAGCCTCCTGCCTGAGGGGAGCAGGTCAAACAGGCTGTGTCCAGGGTGACCTGGACCTACCCCCCCCCCACACACACACACACACACCGTGTTGGTTCCACTAACTTTCATTCCTTTCCCTCCAGGCTCTTGGACACTGCTGCCTAAGCTCATCTGTCATCACTATTGCAACCAGAAAGAAGCTCAGAGCTGATCCCTGATGTATTCTTCACTTCTCACTGTCCTTGTACATCCCCTGTATCATCCTCAAATACTTCTCTACACCTCCCGACTTTCTCAGTTCCCCTCTTGGCAGCCTATCATATGCCTTCTCTAGACAAAGACACAGTGTAACTCCTTTTGTTCTTCTCTGCATTTCCTCTCTCAACACCCTCAAAGAGAATACTGCATCTGTAGTATTCCTACAGCCCCTGACAAGGACCAGCTAAAGATGCCATCTGTAGTAGTCCTTGGCATGAAGTCATTCTGGTTCCGACCAATCATCTCACCTCTCTTCTTATCCCAACTTTCAGGTTTGTGTTATGGGCATCGTCCATGTCAAAGACAGCTTCTGTTTTCACAGATGGACTTTTTGCTTCTACAAAAAGATGAATCTGAAAGTTAAACTCAGAAAAAAGACAGAGCCAACTTTAAGCTTAAGACTGGTTTATTTTTAATTATCAGAAATCCACAGTCTTCTATGTAAAAATAAAGGGGACTGAGAAGGTATCAAAGTTCCATAAAACGTTGAACAGACACTGCAGCATTAAGATTTGTAAAGAGCACTTAACCAGCAAATCTTTCAACTGTCGAATCTCCTGATTTGACATCTGAACATGACTGCACCCCGAGCGGTTTAAGATCAACACTGGCTGCCATCATAATGACACTGAAAAAATATCCAGAAACCTTTTTTCATGGTTTATGTCAGAAAATGTTCTTAACAACAATGCTGTCACATTTCTCCTTTAGTCTGCAAAGTATCTATAACTGATCCATAAACTACATTTACTTTGATAAAATGTTTAGAAAACAAACTACACAGAAATCACAATGTAAACAGTAGTGATCACCAACCCTTGTGCTGAAATATTACAACAGTCTGACTAAAGCAACTAGCACCAAAATTATTTGACAGAAACAGCATTATAACCTGACATAATCCGTCTTCTTTCCCTAAATGTGCAGACGAAGAACAGTTGTGGACACACGAGTTTGAAATGTTTTATGTATATGTTGTTTTTAAACTTGAACAACATGCTGTCATCACTAGTGTGTTATCTATTATACCAGCACATTTCAGTTTCCATATAAGATGCTGCTAAAGTTTTAGAAATAAAATGACCAACGTGAAATTAAAACTTGACATGAACACATTCTGTGTTTGTCTACAAATCTTCTCTTTACAAATAAAAAGCTAAAGTAAAATCAGTTGGTATTAACGAGCCCTCGTGATTATCATTGGTTTGATTCGATCTCTTCTGTGCTTCACTTCTTCTAAGTGATCTTTGTTTGAGGGCATGTGTAAATGGTCTTCTCCAACAAGTATTAACCTTTAATTGCACATTTGGAAATCGGCCATTGAATGTGCAGCAAGAGCAGCAACAGTAGTTTTAATTAAGCACTTTGCTTTTTAAATTTTTTTTTAAAGAAAATACCACTATGTGCATCTGTCCAGTACCCGACAGACGGATGAACTGTCAACAACTGGCATGAAATGTTTTCCTGTAGTGTTTATCGTAATAGAAAAGTCTGAGGCCCTGTCTTTGTACAGGGATGTCAGTGAGAGGGAGTGACAGCAGTTACAGCAACAACTCATGGGAGCCAAAGTGGAATGGTTGGACTGTAAACTGGATCCTCTGTTGCAGCTTACACTTCATTGTCATAACCCAGGATGGGAGCGAGCCATCTCTCCACCTCCTCCACATTCATCTCTTTCCTGCTGGCATAGTCCTCCACCTACAGATGAGATGTGCACAGAGGCCACAAGTTTAGCTCTTGTTTGGGAAGAGACCCGCAGCATATCAACTAAGTTTGGCCGGTGTATGAGCAGAAAGATTCAGGCAGAAATGGAGCGCATAGAGAGACCAGGACATGGACAAAACAGAAAGCAGCACAGGAACTGGACATCTCTCTTTTTCAGGTTTAAGACCTTAAGAAATCATGACCTGCAGATATTAGATTAAAAACAGTCTGTTAAATGAAACTATAGTTGACACATTCTTGTAGTAAACATGTTCAACACTGATGTACAGTGAGGCACATTATCAATGGATACCTGCTCCTTGGTGATCTTTCCAACAGCAAAGTATGAAGCCTGAGGGTTGGAGAAGTAAAGTCCCGACACAGAGGCGGCAGGTGTCATGGCCAGGGACTCTGTCAGACCAATGCCTACAATCACACACAAATGCACAAGTAAACACAAAAAGAAAACAAACACCCACACAACCCTACGCACACATGGAAAAAATATAGTAAATAAAATGTCCATGAGACAGACAGCAGATCAGTGTGTTGCATAAAAAACTACACCTGGCGGTGTTTCGTTAATAGCGTGGTTAGCCTCTCAACTGACATTTACGGGGTGGTTTTTAAGCCGTTGCGTGCACTACATCTGAGGAGATCATTACCTGCTCAGCCTACCCGTGCTCTGTTCTGTTTGGCACCCTGTGCAGATGCAACACCCGATCTCAAGCACACAGGTATATAAAAGCACTCTCACCTGTATGCTTTTTGCATGAGTGTGACTTTTCCTCTAAAAGGTGATTTGAAGCACATGAATGCACAATGTCAACATACTGTCATCGTGATAAATAGGTGTAGAGAGTCACCTGAATCCATGTCCTGGTTTAGTTATAAAAACTGCAGCTGGAGTTTGGAGGCTGTGAAACTAAACCCCTGATTGTGGATTATATGCAGTAATGTGATTTGATCAAATGTTCATGATACAAATGTGAATACAGAAAGATATTTATGCATATCTGATTATTTTCATAGGCTATGAACATTTGCACACAGGCAGAAAACTGGAAGATTTCATTTGAAATTTGTACTGAATAAAATGAATATCTGAGGTTCATCCAGACTGTTCCACACTCCTCAAAGGTTCCGGTTCATGCTGACATCACAGCATCACGCAGCTGCTGCAGAATTTCACTTGACCTTCACAAACCAGTAATTCCGATTATTTACTGCAATACTTTGTCTTCAAAAATACTTATGGAAGTTAAAGACGTCTGTCTAAGCTAATCCAACCCACTCATCTGTTCAGCATAACGTTTGTACTTAAGCAACAATGGATCCGTTTCAGGGAGTCAGATATGATGTGGTTTTGGTGTTCTCACCAGTCTTCTCCTGGATATTAGCCAGGCTCCACATCATAGTCTTCTCTGTGTGGTCGGGCTGGCTGGGGTAGCCAGCTGCCGGTCTGATTCCTTTGTACCGAACTCTGTGGAGATCCAAGGTATGCAGAGCCTCATCTGTGCTGTAGCCCCACAGCTCCTTACGCACACGAGCATGGAGCTCTTCAGCAAATGCCTTCATGGTGGACAGATGGACAAAGAAGAAACGAGTGAATGGAAACAATGCCTCTAAATGGGTGTTTATAACCTGGACACACTGTTCCCATATTGTATCCAGCTGCCTCTGGATACTGGAGACATCAAAGGACTATATGCCCGCAAGCACAGATTAAAAAGTAGGGTGTCAGCTTGAAAAACATATACAGAAGTTCCCTTCCCTAAACGAAACTGTAGACTCTCATACTCCATTGTTCATCAGACTTTAACAATCCCAGCTGAGATCAGAGCAGTATAATGTAGATGAGCGCTAGTAGTCAGTGCAATGGCTGAGAGCTGAAACCAAGCACCTCTAACATGAAACGCCTGCACCCCATGCAGCTAATGGCTATGACTTAAAATTGCAAGCCATGAATTTGAAACAAAAAGAAGAAAGGATTTTTAAATGGTAACCAGCTGTTACTTGCAAGTAACCCTAGAGTTACCATGCCAACATTGGCGCTTGTACTGCGGTATAATTACCAAGGAGGAAGGAAGTTTTTAATGTTTTACAGGAAACAGTACCTCAGCTAGTCGATCGGCCAGAGCTTTGACCATGATGCTATTATAGTCGTCTCCCTGAGCTTGAAACTGCTGACTCAGTTCTTCAGCTCCAAACACACCCACAGCAAACAATCCAATGTAGTCTGCCACACCGCTGTCTACAGGGGCCACAAAGTCAGACACACACAGGTACGGCTCGGAGGAGGAGCCATCCTTCTCCACCTGCAGCACAAACACACAACACTGTTGAAAGAACGCTGACAGAAAGGAGACGGTTATGTGTTTAAAAATGAACATATTACAATACTTAGGATTATGAAGGACAAGATGTTAAAGGTGTCTGTCGCAGCAGGATAAATCACAATCCCTCACCTGCTGCCGTAAGCCGTGGAACGTGGCGATGGGTTCTGTGTCCCCGTCCACTGCAACGTCATCTTTGTACACCCTGATGTCGTCGCCGTTACTCTGGGCGCGCCAGAATCCCACCAGGCCCCGCCCCTTCAGTCTGCAGTCATCAATCATCTGGTGGATCAGCTGCTGGGCATCATCAAAGAGTTTGCGAGCTTCTGAACCTGCAGTACCCAAAGATCACGAGTTCAGTGGCTTTCCCTGAATTCTTCCTTTAAGACTTGCAGTTCATCCACTGTTTGCTCTTCTTGAAGCTTCATACTTTTATTCTAGTTTTCAAGACATGAGACCGTTTGTGATGAGGCTTCTGTGACAGGTTTTTACTGGATTTCTCAAGGACATCATTTTCTGATACTGGTCATTTGCTGTCGATGTTTTTCTTTCCACTTGTCCAGTTTCCTTACATTTTTGAGGAAGCGCCGCACGCGCCCAGACATCCCAAGTTTTTAGTTAATAGCTCTTTGGAAATGGCCCTGTTGCTGTAAGAACACTATTTCCTGCCTGTCAAGCTGTGTTATCTTTGCCATGTGTTTTTACAAGAGGCTGCTGGTAGCACAGCGGCCAAGTTACAAATCAGGTACAAGAACTGGGCCCAAAACGAGTGGAAAGGGGCAGCCGCTGTACGAAGAAAACCCCTGAAAGACCTTCAGAAAGCCTTAAGAACAGTGGGAAGCAAAATGTAATCAAATAACAGGGCGGTTCAAGACTTATTTATGGCTTAGTTTGTATGGTCTGATTCATTAATCAGTAAAATTTGACTTTTTTCCTCTCCTGTACTCCACTTGTATCCATTTATAATTGAATTTTAACCATTTCCTACAGTACAGGTGCAGTATATATTTATATATTTCTAAATAACCCTGACTGAGCTTGTACCAACGGTCTTGTCATTGAAGATCTTCGGGTATCCCCTGTTGGGGTATTTTCCTCTCAGCTGCCACACATCAAAGAACGGCTTCCAGTCGATGAAGTCCAGCAGGCTGTTCAGATCGTACAAGTCAAACACACGAGTGCCCAGGAACTGAGGACAAACTGAAACACAGAGAAGTCTGCTCACAGTTCTGTATGTGCTTGTTTCAGCACCTGAAACCAAGGACAACGAGGGCTGCAACCATTCATAGAGTAATTCAAATAATTAGATCATTTAAAAACAATTCTCAACACAAAGTCTTTGCTTCGAGGCTCTGCAGTGCGCAGAAGTTTTAAACAGTGTAAATGTGACCGTTTCACCCACATCTGCTACTAAAAACAATCTGCAATACAAACGTATTTAGGAGCAGTGCATGAATAAAAGGTCAGAGTCTGTTCACACGCCACGAAGAGCAAAGAGGCGGAGCCGTTACCGAGGTGTCCTAAACAGCAGCGCTGTTCCTGTGATTATCATTAAAGACTAGCAGGCGTCCTTCATCGAAGCACCTGATCAACGAACTCTGTAGCTGCTCCATCCACTGCTCTTTATTTTACACAATCTGCAGTAACCTGCAGTGCAGTCCAGAAGAAACTCTGAAACACCCGCATTTTTCCCTTTTGTACATTTATTATTGCTCACTAATAAGACAAAAGTATTTCTCAACGATTACTCGATTAATCGATGGAATTATTTAGATTTTTCGACAGCTGCAGCCCTAAATGCAACATTTCAAACTTCATCAAATGCAAACATTTTAGCACCTTATTAAAATCTGACACATTAATAATAATTGTTGTTGTTGTTGCACCTAATTAAAATGACACATTAGGTAACAACTACTACTGGTCATTGCTTGACTTGCCTGGCTGGGGCAGCGAGTGCCAGTCTATCTTTAATGCCTTCTCTCTCGCCTGGGACAGAGACAGGTAACAGCGATCCTGAACACACAGGGAGACAGTTGATTATGTCACAAGTATAACTCAGTGTCATCTACATATTTATTCACATGTGCCACGAACAGTCAAGTATGTGATTTCATTAACAGCAGCTCTGCTGTACAATGGTAAAGAGTGGAGAAACCACCGTTTGGTCACAGGAAATGTTCCATGTTTGGTTTCTTTTTCTCTACTGGCTGCTTTTACCTTCAGGGAATCATAGTGCTCTTGTCTGATCTCCTCATACTCCTCTTTCAGCTCCTCGAAGTACTCTTCCTTTGCTGTTTCATCCAGCAGCTGTGAACACTGAGACAGCCCGGGGAAAACGTGAAGTCAACACCACATTTTGTACTCCTTAAACAATGTGTAACCACACAAAGCCTGTGTGCTGGAAAAACAGATTTACATCCTGTACGGTTTAAAACTGAACCACACAGGGTTTTTAAACAATTTGGAAGATTTTGCTTGATTGGTGCAAAAAGTTGAACTTCTCCCCTCAAAGCAGTATTAGCTATAACATGGACCATTTGAGGCTAGTACTGTCATTTCAAGTCAAATGTGTATAGAAATGTTCACAATTTTAATGTTGTTTTTTTGCCATCCATCGTTCTTGATCATGGAAAAGTTGGAGTCAAGGCAGGCAGATGTTCTTACCACCACCACACTCCTGGAAGCATCCAGAACATGGATAACAGGGCAGCTGTAGCGAGGGGCAATCTTCACTGCTGTGTGTACCCTACCCAACACAAAGTACAGGTTATTATTCGACTGCTGCACTTCTGCTTACAGAAGGATTGTCTATACAAACATTTATGGTGACCCTGATGCTCTTATAGCCACTCGAGGCTGCCTCACTTTTGGAGTCAGCCTCGAGTGGGTAGAAGATGAACTGCATCAGTGAGTCGATCCCAGTGGATACAACAAAAAAAGCTGTTTTCTGTCTGGATCGAAAAACAAAAGAAAAAAACTGTTTCGGCCTCTGTGGACAGTTTCCAATGTTGTGACAACTCTGAAGTTACATTTGAACTAAATTATCTATATACTTGAGAATGGAGCTGGGCTACTTTAGGAAATTATAGTATATTACTCACTGCAAAGCCTACAGTGATTCTGTGCAACGTGCTTCACGTGTTCCACTTTGTCATTTCTTCCAAAGTAGATTCATTTTTTACGTCCCCTTGGCTGAGTGTGAGGGTCATTGTCCTGTTGGAGCCTTCACCCCAGTCCCAGGTCCAGAGCTCTCTGGAGCAGGTTATCATGAAGGATATCTTCCTCTTGACCCTGACTAGTTCCTGCTGCCAAAAAACATCCCCACAGCATAATGCTACCACCACCATGCTTCGCTGTAGGGATGCTACTGGCCAGGTGAAGAGCAGTGCCTGGTTTCCTCCAGACACGAAGCCAAAGAGCTCAACCGTTCTTTCATCAGTTCAGAGAACTTTCTCATGGTTTCTTTGATGTGCTGTACCTTTAACTTCTCCACAAAGTAATGCTGGATTTTTCCAGAGTGACCCCGATTGCTCAGATTGGTCAGGTCAGCTCTAAGAAGAGCCCCGATGGCTCCAAACGTCTCCCATTTACAGATGACGGCGTCCACTGAGCTCACTGAACTCTTCAATGCTGCAGAAATGCTTCTGTATCTTGATCCAACTCTGTCTTGGAGGTCTATAGACAATTCCTTACAATTCCTTGGACTTCATGGCTTGGTTTGTGGGCATACGCTGGCAACTATAATTCTCATTATGGGATATTGTCCACAGAATTGTTAAAAATTAATTTAATCAAATTTTCTTTCTTTTTTCCCCCTAAATGAAAGTCTGTATATTGTTCACATGATCAAAATAAATTGAACACAAACGTAAAAAAAAATCAGGCTGTAACAGGACAAAGTGTGGAACAACTGAAGCCCGGTGAATACTTTCTGTCAGGCCTGCAAGGCTTTTGCAAATTCTTCCTTCCGTTTTCATTGGGGACTCTAAATTCGCCCCGAGATAAAATATGTGGGCGACTGTTAGTGCATCTCCTACACGTAACCTTTGACTTGAACTTTTCTACCAGATTTGGTTTAAATTTGGTAGAAAAGTTCATTGTATCTAGTTCAGAATTGGAGCTTTGTGATTGTAGGTATGCAATACTTTGATGTGGTGGCTCCTCCAATCAGCAGTGGTGTGGTCATTCCCAGTCTCTCCATCTCTTTGGCCACATAGATCATCTCATCCAGAGAAGGGGTGATAAGACCAGACAGACCAATGACATCTGAGGTACCAAAGCAAGTACACAAATGCTGTTACAAACTAATAAGTCTTAATCCTGCAACAATACTTTGAGCTTTTGCTTAAAAGGGTCTTATTGAAAAATGCAGGCTAAAATGACAACACACACAAGTGTTCAGCTTTAGGATGCAATCAACTCAGGAAATTCTTTAAATGTATATATTATTTTCTTCATCTATGCATAGAAAGAAAATGAAAACCTGTGAAAACCATGTAAACTGAACCAGCTGCTAGAGAGAAAAGTCTAAATAACAACAAAAGACTCCATGCACAGCTGTGCTCACACACTAATGATTAACAGGATCAACCAGTTATTTTCTAACCTTTCACTACCCAAGGCTGCTATTGTTTACAGTCATATCATGATTAGAAGTTGTCCTGCTTTTTAATAAGTTAGTACACAAAAGCAACAAAATATCCCATCATCATGCAAGATTACAGACTCGTCACTGCTCTATCATTAGGACAATAATCTGACAGGAGCATTATATATTAATGCTTATAGAACAATTAAATTGCTTCGGGACTCTCAGACTCTGTATTTCTTACTGATACTTACCATGGAAACACTCAACTGGCTTCCAAATTTAGGGAACAACAGTTATATATTAGAGCGCTTCACTCTCGCTCTGCAGGCCTACTTGTTGTTCCTAGAGTATTTAAAAGTAGAATGGGAGGCAGAGCCTTCAGTTTTCAGGCCCCTCTTCTGTGGAACCAGCTTCCAGTTTGGATTTGGGAGACAGACACTATCTCTACTTTTAAGATTAGGCTTAAAACTTTCCTTTTTGCTAAAGCATATAGTTAGGGCTGGACCAGGTGACCCTGAATCCTCCCTTAGTTATGCTGCAAAGACGTAGGCTGCCGGGGGATTCCCATGATGCATTGAGTTTTTCCTTTCCAGTCACCTTTCTCACTCACTAGTGTTACAGACCTCTGCATTGAATCATCTGTTATTAACCTCTGTCTCTCTTCCACAGCATGTCTTTATCCTGTCTTCCTTCTCTCACCCAACCGGTCGCAGCAGATGGCCCCGCCCCTCCCTGAGCCTGGTTCTGCCGGAGGTTTTCCTGTTAAACGGGAGTTTTTCCTTCCCACTGTCGCCAAAGTGCTTGCTCATAGGGGGTCATATGATTGTTGGGTTCTCTGTATCTATGAAGCGCCTTGAGGCGACTTTTGTTGTGATTTGGCGCTATATAAATAAAATTGAATTGAATTGAATATATCACACAAGTCAGAATAAATCCTGTAAACTTCCCCTTGACACATCATGGTATACCCACGAGCAGCTCCACCACACAGGCTGAGTAACTTTCATTCTGCCTAAAAGGCAAAAACTAGGCTAAAGATATCCAGCTACTGCTTAAATGCCAGCAACGTCCAGTAACGAATGAAGGCCGCTTGGATGAACATTTTAACATTATTAAATAAACCTCTGTGAAATGAAACTTTCCATAACGTTTCTGTCAGTCTGATCTTTACAGTTACCTGCTTTCTGTGTAACGGCCTCTCTGAGGATCTGATCACATGGAACCATTACACCCAGGTCGATCACTCTGCACGAGAACAGCAGAAGCAGCAGGAGAATCAGTTTGGTCTGTTTCAGCTGCATACAGGAAGCATGTGAATATAATGCATATGCATTGTTGTTCCTAGAGTATTTAAAAGTAGAATGGGAGGCAGAGCCTTCAGTTTTCAGGCCCCTCTTCTGTGGAACCAGCTTCCAGTTTGGATTCAGGAGACAGACACTATCTCTACTTTCAAGATTAGGCTTCAAACTTTCCTTTTTGCTAAAGCATATAGTTAGGGCTGGACCAGGTGACCCTGAATCCTCCCTTAGTTATGCTGCAATAGACGTAGGCTGCCGGAGGATTCCCATGATGCATTGGGTTTTTCCTTTCCAGTCACCTTTCTCACTCACTATGTATTAACAGACCTCTCTGCATTGAATCATATCTGTTATTAACCTCTGTCTCTCTTCCACAGCATGTCTTTATCCTGTCTTCCTTCTCTCACCCCAACCAATCACAGCAGATGGCCCCGCCCCTCCCTGAGCCTGGTTCTGCTGGAGGTTTCTTCCTGTTAAAAGGGAGTTTTTCCTTCCCACTGTCGCCAAAGTGCTTGCTCATAGGGGGTCATATGATTGTTGGGTTTTTCTCTGTACCTGTGAAGCGCCTTGAGGCGACTTTTGTTGTGATTTGGCGCTATATAAATAAAATTGAATTGAATTGAATTGTATTGAATGCAGTACTGACGATGGATGAAGGATAAGAAACTATGAAAGAACCCAGGACAGCTTAGTGGAGATGTTTATCGTGATGTCTGTAGTTATGGATTAACCAGTTGGTCCGGGCTAGCAGTCATCAATTAGAATTTAAGACAAAGATGGTCATTAGTACCAGTGGAAACCCACCACCACCTTTACATGGTACTCCAGCATACACAGTCCATGTCTTATTTTGTCTTTATGGGAACTATTTTATTTTCCTAATATTCTCTGAGAATGTAAAAATTATTACACAACTGCAGAAATTCTTATTTAAGAGTGCAAAAATAAATGAAATGAAAATAAATATTCAGTTGTTCAGTTAGCGATTCACAGTGAAGGATTGTTCATGTCGCTCAGCATGTAAGTGCAGCAGCACACACGCACTGAACTACAGCTGTTAAAGAGCAGTGAAATTTGGATGCTTTCTACTTCTCTCCCACAATGCAACACTAGTCCCTGTGGAGGATCAAAAGGCAATGTGAGGTGAGTTAAATCACTTGACCTATTGAGTGCACTGCTGACAGTACCACTGAGCTTAACATGTAGCCTCAGAGGACTGCAGTCTGTAAACAGAGGGATCACCCAGTTAGTGGAATATTAATGTTAATCCCCTCAAGGCTGAAAAATGACACTTTATTATAGTCTTGATGCATAATTTCAAATCCAATCGACTGGTTAAAGCAAGTACAAGTTCAGTCAGCTGCAGCCACTTAAGTGCTGCAAGTACACAGATTACAATGTAAATGTGTTTAGTGGGAAAGGCAAGACGCTCAGCAGCAAACTACTGTTACCTGAAGTTGTTGCAACCCAGCACTACGCCTACAATGTTTTTGCCAATATCGTGGACATCCCCCTTCACTGTAGCCAGAACTATGGTGCCTTGGTAGGGATCCTGCAGACAAAGAGAAAACAATGAGGGGAGGCCCACGGCAAACCTGACCACTCTGAGTGACATGGCTTATTCCCTCCAGCTTTTGAAAACATTTGTAGAAACATTACATTTTGAGGAGTTATTATCATTTATCAGTTATTCCAGTATTTGCTTGCTTTATCTTATTATTGTGGAACTCATATTCATGTAAGCTGTGAAAGTGCTGTACAGATTCTGCACACACAAAGCTTTTGGAAAAGAAAACAGTCAAAAATAAGAAGTGCTCTGAAGTCTCCTCTAAATGCACTGACCGTCTCATCACAGGATCCAGATGCAGCCATGATCTCCTGCCTCTCCTTCTCCATGAAAGGAATCAAATAACTAACCGCCTTTTTCATAACACGAGCCGACTTGATGACCTGCAGACACATGACTGCTGACTCAGACATCTTTGCACATATAGGAAGAAACAGTCAAACGATTAATGTGTTTTGGTGAAGGATAAAAACCTCCTGCGGAAAGGTTCATACAAAGGTTCACTGAGATAAACTGAAGTCTTTCGAAGACACAAGTAAACTGCATTTACTACAACGAAGTTCCCAATCCTGTTAAGTGTGGAAGCCACACACAAGGTCAATAGAATCAGTGTAAAAAGCCCAAAAGGTTTGGATAACGACACTTTTCTTAAACTGCTTATGTAATAATTATTTAATAATAACTATTTGATTGAAATGAAGACCTTCTGGTTTCATTTTTAGTTTAAATTTTAATCTCTGGTTTAATAAGTTACTGCAACTGTCTGGGAGTGCGTCGTCTACGGAGTGTAACTGAATCCTGTCTCCATCCACAAATCCCCAGTGCCTCAGTGCAGCTGGCCCCTACAACACCAACAGCACAACAAAAACTCCAGTAAAGGAAGTGGGCTCTGTGCTTATGTACTCCAGGACTGCTGCTGTAACAGGAGGATTATCGACTCACCGGAGTTAGAGGCGATGGCCCTTCAGTGCAGGCCCTTTCATTGCAGCCATCGTTACCACTGCTTACATCTCCCACGATGCTAACAGGACACTGGACCATGCACAATAATATCAAGCAGGCCTACTAAGCAAAATGACTGTACTCTAATCCACCCACCCAACGTTATTGTCAAATATGCCGATGACACCACTGTGGGTGGGCTAATCTCTGATGGAGATGAGAGTGTACAGGACAGAGGCAGTGAATTTGTCCCGCCGATGCTCAGAAAGCAACCTGAAACTGAGCGTCCTTCAAATAAACGAACTCGTCATGGACTTCAGGAGACACAGACAGCTCCACTGCCGTCTCATCATAAATGGAGAACGGGTGGAATCTGTCTCCACCTTCAGGTTTCTGGGCACCTACATCTCCGTCGACCTCACCTAGACCCACAACACCACTGCTGCATTTCCTCCGTGTCCTGAGGAAGAATAACTTGGATCAGAAGTTCTTGCAGCCCTCAGTGGAGAGCGTGCTCTCCTACTGCCCAGCTGTCTGGTAAGCAAGGGCCACAACTGGGAACAGGAAGTAACACCGTCCAAAAAAATCATTGGCTGCCCTCTGCAGTCCTTGTAAGGCATCCCCGGATCCTTCTGTCTGAGGAAAACCAGGGTCATTACAGGTGACCCCTAGAAGCCCACCCACCCGCTGCCCTCTGGATGGCACCTCAGGTCAGTCAGGACTCACAAACAGCTTCTTCCTCTGGGACATTTGGACTGTTAACAAACACTAAAAGAAAATATTCATATTTCATCCCTGCACAGTTCGTGTGGAGCACCCACAATTTCACTGTACATGCACAATGACAATAAAGGCCTATTCTATTCTATTTTATTCTATTCTATTCTCATTCAAAGGAAAAGGGGATTTGGTGATGAACTGAGTTTCTTTATTAGCCATAATTACTTCTTTAGACAGTTTTATCGGATTTACTGAAATAAATTTGGGGATCTGTCAGGATATTTGACTAAAACTAAAACTGGTCATTTTATTTGAGACAAAGCAAAGCTAAAGTTGTTCCCACACTGTGCCACAGAAACAGTGTTCACCATGAAATTTGACCATAATCAGCTGCCAGACCACATGCACTCAAAGTCATCATCGTACCTGTGGCAGGAACATCTTTCCAGCTCCAAACAAGTCTCCCACCGCCTTCATGCCGTTCATCAGGGGTCCCTCAATGATACGAAGGGGTCGAGTGTAGCGGTGAACCTGAGCCCGACACTCTTCAACATCCTCCACCACATACTTCTCTATTCCCTAACAGCATCAATACAAGACGGACCATTAATAACATCTGGTGTTAGGAACATTTTCAAAACAAAATCAATATATATAAATTTCATATGTGGAATTTGAGGCAATGTTTGAACATGAATACTTCCCAAACTATTAAAGATAAAATCCAGACATTTTCACTCTCCCTCCTTAGAGCAAAATAAATTAGAATGTGATCATTAGAACAGATACGTCTAAAACTATCTGCCACGGCCTTTCAAGTTCCAAAACAAAAAATACTCCAAAAAAAGGGCGGGGGCGGCAAAGGGTGGTTTGTTTCAGAACGCACTTCCGACTTGATTCTTTGAAAAATAAATGGTGTTTACTTCATGGCAAAATAAAACCCAAAAATCAACCCAATCATTTCTTACAACTTAGATGTAAATGAAACTTAACCCAACTCCACAAGTTCATAAAGTGTCAAAAAAATGTAAAGCCTCGCGTCGTCCCACCCGACCACCAAAACCCCCCCAAAACATTTCCACCACACCCCACAGCGTGCCCTTAATCTCTAAATTAATGGGAGGTTCCAAAAGTTACCAAACATATCACGACGTCTTCAGTCTCAGCCGACTGCTGCTTTCTCCAACCCCAAGGGTACATTTGGATAATGACTGAAACCAGCACTACTGGTGAACAAATGGGTGTGAGGTCAGTTCTTTGGGTCATAATTATGCAACTTGTCACGACTATTGAAAAACAATTAACCATTCACCTCACGAGGATCCGACAGAGACTGACAATGCTTCTACATACTCTTCACAAGGTGTTTGAATTAGGGCTGGGTATCGCCACGGATTTCTACAATCGATTCGACTTGAATCAGGGAAATTTTGCCTCAGACAGTCAGAAAAATTATACATCTCATCATTTAACAGTACATATCCATATTTTTCTATCTATAAAAAGAAAGCTGACACTGTGAGACGTCATCAGAGGTGTGAGCGTCACAGCAGAGGCCTTTGTGTCAAAGTGACTGAGGATAAAACAGAAAAACATGAAGCAGATTTTCCTGGCCTGGTTTTTTATAACTGCTTTAAAATATTCTGCAGTAGCTAAAAAAAACCATGAATCAGCATATGAACATAACCTGATGCTGCTGAAGAGAAGCAGAGCAAAGTTACAGAGGTTTGATTAGAGACACAGCTGAGAGTCTCTGGCATCATTTTAAAGTTTACATTTCTTCAGTATTGAACAGCAGAAATGAGGCTTTCTTGGTCTTTTTCAGGGATGACAACAGTTGTTCTGGAGCAGAGGAGGTTGATCAAGCCTTGAAAGCCGCTGCTACTAATTCCAGGGCTAACAACAGGTCCCACAACTCAAGCACTTTGTTTTCCAATCTGTGACTTTTTGTATACAATGTTTTCTATACATTTCTCCTGTTTGTTATTTATTACTATTTATATTTTATTCCTGCACAGCTGGTGTGGAGCTCTATAATTTTGTTGTACATGTACAATTACAATAAAAGGGCTGTTCTCTTTCATCCTAGGCACACAGCTCTACCTACTGGACCGCTCTGACAATTCTCTCACAACTAAAACCGTATTTTATTGTATAACAGAAACATCCGATTACCTTACCTTTATCAGAGCGTACTCCAGCCGCTCCTCTACACTTCCTTCCCTCCACTCGTCTGTCCGAATGATCTGCTTCCCTCCTTTGGTGTTGTTCTGTTAACAAACATCTGTCAAGCAAAGCAACAACAGCTTGGTGCTGCGTGACGTGCGTGTGTGTACCTGTGCATAGGCCAGCAGTTTCTCCGTAGCATCGCCATCTCTGTTCCAGATGAGGTTCTCACACAGTGTCAGCAGTTCCTTGTCGATGTCGTCATAAACGGGCAGGTTCCCTGCATTCACTATTCCCATATCCATACCATTCTGTCGCGGCACAGCGGATAGCAACATAAAGCTAACGCAGACAAACTTCTTATTTCTAATAAGAAATGTGTAGCTCGTTACATTTGGAGGCAAATTTCATTGAACTAAAGATCATTTGTTGTTACAGAGTTCCAACAAGTACACTGCAAGTCTTTGTGAGAGCGTTCTGAATCTTCACATGCAGTTTCACTCTTTTTCTTTCTTTAAATGTTTACGCTCACTACATCTAATAATAACAAAACACAAAAATGAAGGCCCGCACTACAACCGCTCATCTTCATGTTTACCTTGATAGCACGGTACAGAAACACCCCGTGCATAGCTTCTCTGATCACCTCCATTCCTCGGAAAGAGAAGGACAGGTTGGACAGACCTCCGCTCACCCTGGCTCTTGGCAATGTTTCCTAAACATCAACGCCGATGCAAAAACACATCACGGTTACACCAACCAGAATCAAAGGTTTGTGTTGTGATTAATGTGGATCTACAGAACTGATGGACTATTGAATAAAACTTCAAACAGCTGATTAGACTAGTTTAAGCACAGTTTCGAGCCTGTACAGTAAATATCACTTAATGAGAATTAATGCTGTTGTCCTTATACTTGAATGACCTTAAGGCATTTTTTAGCCCTGAAATCTACTAGTTATATGATGCACCCTAGGTTAGTTAGAAACACCAAACTACAGGAAGATAAAGGATGAGGTTTGTAAGTAATGTGGCTGCTAAAGCACAGATGGAAACTTTGAGGGATGAGATGAAGTTGTGTTGAGTCTCTACCTTAATAAGTTTAGTGGCCGCGATGAAGCTGATTGCATACTCGTTGTGTTCCTCCATGCCTGTACCAATGGTCAGGATGTTGGGGTCAAAGATGATGTTGTTTGGGTCGAATCCCACTTTGTTGACCAACAGCTTGTAGGCACGAGTGCAAATCTCCACTTTGCGCTCCGTATCTGTGGCCTGCAGAGGACAGCACGCTTATCAGCAAGTTCATGTGTGTCTGTCTGTGTGTCCACATGAGCGAAGGCATGTGCAAACCTGCCCCTCCTCATCAAAAGCCATGACCACCACAGCAGCTCCGTAACGCTTCACAGTGGCAGCTCGGAGCAGAAACTCCTGTTCGCCCTCCTTCAGACTGATGCTGTTCACGATGCACTTCCCCTGGCAGCATTTCAGCCCAGCCTCAATCACTGAGAAGTTAGAGGAGTCGATACAGAGAGGAACCTGAGGAAGGGAAGAAGAGCTGAAGGGAAACAAAAACAGCCTGCAGTGTGTACATCATCATGTCCACTGATGCACTGATCAGGTATCGCTGACAACAGACAATCACGTCTTTACTACACTATTCAGTAGCAGCTTTGCTGCTCGCTGCCTCCATGCTCTGCTGCTAACAGCAAAGTGTCAGCGATACAGTCAACAGTATTTCATATCTGCACTACAGAACAGCTTTACTCTTATGTTTGGAAACTGCTGAACACAAAGATATCTCATTATCTCTCAGCTTATCTCACAGATTAGGGAAAGCATGAAGTGTAATACAGGACTGAAGCATATTGTTGTTTCAGCTAACAGAAAGACACTGACTGAAAGCAGCTTGGTGAAAACCTTGAGCTCATTCGTCAATGAGCGAAAGCTGAAGCTTGCTGATATTTAACAGGTAACAGTTTCACCATCTATGCAGGGGCAGGGGAGTGTTCGATAACCTCATCACACTCTGGGGCTCTGCTTACACTACGCCGGTCAGACTGTACTTCTATTTCTGTAATATATGCTGTACTCATATGAATGTTTTGTCTTTGAATGTCCTACCCGAGCAATATCTGGCTCAGAAGCAATGAAGCTACAGAATCGAGCCATGGCTTTTGGTCCGTCTAGCATCCCTTCATCCATGTTTATATCCAGGACCTGAGCTCCCATCTCCACCTGGGCCTTAGCGATGCTCAGAGCCTCCTTCACATTACACAGAAAAGCCAGTTGAGAATTAAAAACCTAACAATCACAATCCTAATCAAACTTCTGAAAGTGAACAGCATTAATGTTAAAAACAACACGAATAAATTCAGGTAATATTATTAAATTAAACTACCTCATAGTTTCCAGCCATGATCAGCTTAGCAAATTTGCGTGACCCAGCCACATTGCATCGCTCACCGATGTTTACAAAGTTGGTGTGTGGGCCAACGGTGAACGGTTCTAAACCTGCAAACAAAAGAATATGTTGTGTCCTGCATGAAGTTAAATCAACAAGCAGCCCTTTAGCACAGCAAGCTTACAACAACTGCTTCTGTTCTGTCAAAGGTTCGGCATGTTCATACTCAATGTTAGGATTTCTTTTAAAGTTTGAAACTTTGTCTCCTGCTAAAGAAACCCGGAGATGGAAATGAAAGCAGAACAGCTTTGATCAAAACTCCTGAATTTATAAACCGACTGACAATCTCAGTTTGGAATTTTAACTCCCAGAGTGCAACGAGTTTCAAAGTCTGACGTGCAAACACCGTTTCTACCCTGTGTGTGTCGTTCTGCAGCTTTACACATGGTAACGAGAGGTTTTACTACCAGAGAGCAGCAAGTAGTCTTGATAAATATCAGCAGCAGGAACTCTCGGCACACAGTGTCTGACTGCTTCAGCTATGGCTCTGTATGGGAGGAGGGAAACAGAAAACTGGGGTGTTATATTTGAGGCAGACGTTTTATTATGAAAATGTTATACTGACCTTATGTGTGATGGAGTAGTTCCACAACAGCCTCCCACAATATTCACAAGTCCATCCATGGCAAACTCCTGCAGACAGGACACAGTCTTATGACTGATTTATGCTTCAGCAGGAAACTTACGTCTTAACCGGAAACCCATTTTAACCCAACACATTAACCTTCATTCATTCGTAGATCGCTGCGCTGACCCAATGTGTAGTTACAGGTTATGTGGAAGGTTACAGCACAGGGTTAAAACGGGTGTCTGGGTGTTACGGCTGTGGCCATAAGAACACTGTGTGGGCTGTTTTGTTCTGTGTCTCTTTACTGTGCTTAAGACTCTTTGCAGGTCCCTCCCCTAATAAAGAGTAGTGAGCAGCTGATTGGACCGTGGAACACGTGACCACGTTCAAAAAGCCGCTCTGACAGCTCCCGCCAGAGAGAGAGAGAGAGTGGAGCGAGCAGCTTGACAGCCGACGCGGTCCTGACCCTGGTTTCCAGCCTACACTTTTGCTGTGTGTTTGTGTGAGCGTGCTCAGTGAGAGCCGCTCCTGGTGCATTAACTTAGTGCTTAGGCGCCCTTAGGCTGAAGCGGAAGGGGTGAGCCGCCTTTTCCTTTGGAACAGTTTTCTCCTGTTTGCCGGGTTAGGCAGCGAGGGTTAGTATTGTCATTTGTTTGTTCTGTTTCGTTCTTAGGGTTTAGCTAGTTTTCTGGTGGGACTTAGTTGGTTTGGTTTATTATTTTGGCCTGGGTTCACCCTGGAGCTGTGCTTCATTACCTTCAAT
The DNA here is from genome assembly GCF_900408965.1 of Simochromis diagramma. Classification (NCBI taxonomy): domain Eukaryota; kingdom Metazoa; phylum Chordata; class Actinopteri; order Cichliformes; family Cichlidae; genus Simochromis; species Simochromis diagramma. The sequence goes on from NW_024386953.1 coordinate 1,103,384, forward strand.
AAAATCACCTCCTTTTACTCACAACTGGTTTTGGATGTTTGGCTTGGGAACCAGGGCGGGGATTTGTCTCTCTCTCCTCTACACGCCTAGGCTAGGGGCGTAACACTGGTTACGACAGATTTTCCACAGAAGTCCAAACAAAGTCAGCACAACTCCTCAGCAACCCCAGACGGGTTTTTGTCTTTTAATACTGTTTTCAGTCACACTGGACGGCAGCTGGCAGGCCTCCAGCTTAAGCTGACAGTAGCACCTGCATGGAAGCTGAGAAATGTAGTGCTGTCAATGAGGCCAGCTACAGGTGATCAACCTGGGATATCAGGATATCAGATTCAGGAGGAAATCAGGAGTTTCTCTTGTGAGAGTGTCCTAGGTTGACGTAGGGAACGTTAACCAAGCATCTTTTTCCCATGGTGGGAGAAGTCAGAGCTCCAAGAGGAAACCAGTGCGAGCACAGACAGATGATATTTAACAAACTCCACACAGACGGACCCCATCTGGGTTGGACCTCGGGACCCTCCAGCTCTGCGTCATCATTCTGCTCAGACGGTGTAAAGCTAATTGCTCTGACTCAGTCTAAGGGGACAAGTGGACCCTTCACTGCAGGGTCTAGGTTTTCTGTCCCTTCCTGTACTGCTTTACACCTAAATGTCACTCAGGAAAAAACAAACAAAAAAAATCTTAATCAAACCTTTAAATTGGAGGCTGTTACTTGTGGAGTTTCATCGTACCCTCCAAATGTGTTGGGAAGGCCTAACAGAGAAAGATAACATGTAGATATGATGACATCACATCTTCCTGGAGGCTCTGAAAGATGTTGCAACAGGAACTGCCTGGACTACATACACGATGAACCTGCTATACAAAGCTGTGGTGTGTCATCAGAATCATCATGGCTTCAGCATGTGTGGTTTGTGTGTCCTCTGCTGTTTACACAGAGTGTCTTACCTGCATTGGGATAACAGATAATGAAAGCTGTGGTGCTTTTTCCTATGGCCTCAATGAATGGTCTCATCTCTTTTGCCCCCAAAGCACAGTTCAGACCAACACTGCACAAAGAAAGGAGGAAGGGTCTTACTGGGAAGCCATTTGTATCACATCACTGGTTTGTTCTACATTTAGAAGAGCAGCTGTTTGGTTTGATGTACAGTAACTCACCAGAGCGGATCAGCATGCGATACGCTCACTACAAAGGCTTCTCCGGTCTGACCAGACAGAGTCCGTCCACTGCGGTCCACAATGGTCCCTGAGATCTGTATGAGCGCGGTAAGACGGCAACGACAGCGTTTTAATAGCAACTTATTAAGGCTGAACTGATTTCTTTAGAATCACTTTCAATATTTTTCAGCCAGTTCTAAAAACATCTTTGTTAAGCTTTAAATTAAAGGATTTTACAAACATACAAAACAGAGAAAGTTCTTTATGCTGCATTTATTAGGTCTTGTTATAATCCTTCTTATATTTAAGTGTTTAAGAAAAGTTGTGGGACTATCAGCCTTTCTTTTGACACATGTGCAGTAAATGCTGCCTGTGGTGACACGTGGGCAGGTGCTGGAAAGGTTAAAGTCTGTCAGCAAACAGGATGAAGTGTCCTACGATCTCCCGGCTGCACTGACACACAGTGTACCAACCACCACGGACACCAGCAGATCACATGACACCCCAAATCATCAGCCTGTGGAAACGTCACACCGGGGACATTGTAGGACATAATAACGATACTTTTTGGTTAAATGTGTCTACAGTGTATTAAACTTTGGCTTATTTTTAAATAACTGATGCAAAACACCGGACTTCCTCAGTATTCTTATTTAGAAGACGCACCATTAATTAGTAGTGAACTGCAATACATTTAGAGAAACACTCATTTTTAGGAAACTATGAGCAAAGTTTCTAGGATGTGAGACTGAAACTAGAATACTCTGAAAATGAAGCCTTATGATGTGTGTTTGTCCACTCCTCGATCCATTCTAAGTGAGGTAAACAGTGTTTAAAAGTCGTGCAGCGTGGAGAAGAATAAAGAACCAGACTTACAAAGACTGGCTTTCGTTCGTAGCTCTTTTCAAATAACAGGTCGATCGCAAACAAGGCAGCCTGCAGATACAATGATCAAGTAGAAAGAGTGTAAAAAAGACTTGCATACAGTTCAAAAGTGCACTCTACTGGTGGAATAAGTTGAAATTCTAGTACTAGTACTTCATCTGTAATGAAGTATTCATCAGTGGGTTACTCAGTGTTAATCCTTTAACCTTAACATTATCACTATGTAAACAGGATGAGGGGTACCTTTGCATTGGCAGTGTCAAAGATGGTTTCCACTAGAAGGATGTCCACTCCCCCGTCTAATAACCCTCGTACCTGCTCTGAATAGGCTTCTACTAGCTCGTCGAACGCTGCAGAAAACACACACACTTTATTCATTGCAGTTACATACTGTATGGTGCTTATTTGCACAATGACATCATTCAATCTGAGTGTACAGCCCAGAGTTACTTCACAAATCACACATATAATGAAGCATAAAACACCGGTGCTGGAATTCCTTACATTCCTCTTCGCGATCCTGCTAATATGTCTGTGATCATTAATTGTAATGTAATCCAAGAGTCACAATATTATGCAAATAGTTGCAACATTAACTGCAGTTCATCAGCCAATCACGCATCTCTTCACACATGCAGCGACAAAACATCTCACTTATCTACCGTTTACATCGACAGTGTTTAAAAGCTAAAGCAGAACGCTGGCTGAATAACCAGTGAGCAGTCTTACTGATGTTCCTGAAATCTGGTCTCTCCACACATGGTGAAACAGACAAGGTCTTATTGGTGGGACCCACTGCCCCAGCCACGTAGCGTTTATCACCTGATAACAAACACAAAGGTGCTGATGAACTCTCTGACACTGCAGCATTGCACAAACACTGGTGACAGTAATGTGTGGCTGTACTGCTGACCGCATTGTTTAGCGACGTCGTCCGCTGCCCTCCTCGCCAGCTGTGCTGATGCTTTGTTGAGACGATAAGCCTACACAACACACACAGGTTTACACCTTAGAGCAAACCGTCATTACTTATTACTGAAATGATTATGTCTCATGTTTCAGTGGAAAAGGTCAGTGTAGTAATATACTTAAAATTAATTAAAATGTCTTTGTTACAGCACATACAATTGAGCTGAACAGTAAATAGATCAATATAATAAAAAAAATACTGAAGACAAATATTTTACTGAGGTGAAACCTGACATTCACAAAAACGACTCCCTTCCAAAAAAGGATAAATGACTCATAAATTCTAACATGGTTCCATGCAAGCCAAGCTGTGGTCAAGTAGGGACATCATACCATGTGTTCAAGTCCGTAGTCTGCCTGGGCGATGGACGTGCTGCTGAAAGTGTTGGTCTCTATGATATCAGCACCAGCCAGCAGGTACTCCTTTAAGCAGCCAAGATGAGGAGAGCAAAGTTTGCACATAAATACAATTACACACCTGCACAGTGCAGGCGAAGTGCAAAGATTCCCATTTGACTGGATTAACCAACCTTGTGTATTTTGTAAATGATGTCCGGCTGTGTGATGCTGAGAATGTCATTGTTGCCTTTCAGCGGCAGTGTATGTGTTTTGAACTCCTCCCCCCTGAAATCTTCTTCTTCAAGCTTTTGCTGTTGGATCATAGTTCCCATTCCACCATCCAAGACCATGATCCTTTGCTGCAGCACTGCTCTCAGCTCTGACTCGAGTGGGCAGCTGCATCCTGAGCAGAAAGTGGGATGCAGTTATAGAATGACAAACTACATATTATACATAACAGGAGAAAGAAAGAGAAAAAAGTGATCCTGCAGGTGATAAATGTGAGACGGGTGGATTTTTATTCAGCATAACTTAAATATTCTTTGGATATTTTTGGGGTTTTTATGCAGTACCACTACATGGTATATATACACAAAGTGTACTTTTTTATTTAAAGACTGGGTGACAGATTAGGGTGGGGTCTGGGGCTTCTGTGCTTTATTTCCAGCTGTCTGATGATTTTGTTTTACATCAGTTTGTGATTGAAACGCTTTTCTTTGTATAAAATAAAAAGGAAAAAAGAAAAACAGGCACGAGGCATTCTGCAATTATTCAGGACTTTTCCCCTTTAATGTAAACACGCACTGACATGATTTGCATTTGGTTTTATACATAATAAAGTACATTATGGGGACATGTGAGCCACGTGATTCACATCTGATTGTACAGCAGCAGAAGTACACGCTCTACCGCACACATGTGTGATACGAATGGAAACGAATACTTGCTGAACACGTGTTTCCCTGTACAGTAGCTGCAGCACCAAGTTTAGCAAACAGATACCTGTTACCGCGGCCAACACTCCGCATATTTACCCGCTTCTGAGGAGAACGGCTGAAAGACGTTAGTGGGAGCCATGTTGTAAACAGCCTCACAGTCCGTCTGAGGAACACAATGATCTTTTTCGAACTTATCCAGTCGACTCGCTCCTGTTTTATCGAAGCTTCTTCGGTGATTCGAGGGTCGCCGCAGCACTTCCGGTCTCTTTATTTCAAAATAAAGGTTTCAAAAGGGAAAAGTAGCGTTTGGACACTGCTCAGAGCCAAGAGTTACACAACTTTCCCTGTTACAATGTTCTAGGCTGACTCATTCCACGGACAGATATGAGATCAGTCCACCCTATCTGGCGACTTGCCCACCCAATAAAAACTAATGCAACATGAAACTGACTTTTGTTCAGCCAATGCAAAAAGCAGCAGTAACCCCGTCTACTTCTTATTGGGTGCGCCGCCCACAGCCCGCCTCGAACTCCCGGGCTGCAAAATACAAAGTGTTCAAAGGAAGAAATAGGCATAGTTAGGTGAAACACGGCCACGCGTGTCGGCACAATGAACGGGTCTCGGGGCTCTAGCCCCGCCCACTATTACTACTGACGTGGCTCACAGCAGGGGTCTCGAACTCCTCCTCGAGGGCCGGTGTCCTGAAACTTTCCACCTGACCCTGTTGCATCACACCTGAATACAGTTAGTATGTCATTAGCAAGACTCTAGAACTTGACTGCATGCTGAGGTTGCGCTTCAGCCATTTGATTCATGTTACAGCAGCTCATGAGTGAATGAACATGGTGCAATAAAAGTACTATTAGAAGTACAGCGATCGAGAGTTGGCAGTTCATCTTGTAATCGGAAGTTTGCCGAGCCGGTTCGAGCCCCGGCTCCGACAGTCTCGGTCGTTGTGTCCTTGGGCAAGACATTTCACCCGTTACCTGGTGGTGGTCAGAGGGCCCAGTGGCGCCAGTGTCCGGCAGCCTCGCCTCTGTCAGTGCGCCCCAGGGTGGCTGTGGCTACAATGTAGCTGCCATCATGTGTGTGTGAATGGGTGGATGACTGGATGTAGTGTTGAATGGGTGGATGAGTGGATGTAGTGTAAAGTGCTTTGGGGTCCATAGGGACTAAGTAAAAGCGCTATACAAATACAGGCCATTTTACATTTTTCAAAACACTTACATTTACTTAATTTTACTTGAGTAGGTAGGGTTAGGGGTTGCCACGTCAGCATGCAGTCAAGTTCTATACTCTTGCTAATGACTTACTAATTGTATTCAGGTGTGTTGCAACAGGCTCACATGGAAAAGTTTCAGGCCCTCGACGACTGGAGTTTGAGAATTCTGAGTTACACTAATTCATAGAATTTGTTAATGAGTGACTGAGGAGCACTCTGATATACTTTTAGTGCACCTAAATAAAATGTCTCCCCTATTTATCTCCTGCTGGCCCCTGCAATCTAAGACAGATAGTCTTTACACTTTTACAGACGTGTACATTTCTCACAGAGTGCTACAGGTGTCTGCTTGCATGCACAGCGTGTGTGAGTGAGAGCGCATTTTTTCTTTGTGAACTTTGTGTCCAGTTCATATGGTCTCCTGCTGGCCCCGTTGCTATATTCATGTATGTTTAACTGTGAACTCAGAGCTAGGTCACAGTTCTGCAGCTTGTCAAACAACATCCTCTACAGTAAAGTATATATTTGTGAATAAGTGCAGATTATATGTTTCAGTTGTTTTGGTACAGGTGTGTCTCTGGAGTGTTCGCATGTTTAATGGATCATTGCTTCTGTGTCTTGGTCAGAAAAGTTTTTATTCTGTTAAATCATAAAAGATAGATGGATGGATATTACTGTCACTTACAGTGTTAGTCTCGCCTAAGTAACCTACATATTACTTAGAACTGCAAAGACTGGATAATTCAGAGAAATTGCGAGTTTAGACCCTGTTGGGGGTGCTAAAGCCCCCCTAAATTTAATCACGGCAGCCTTAAAAGTAACTATAGTAATAGTACCAATGATATTGTATTTTAGTGTTTAGTGACTGTGAAATGATCAGGACCCACACAGCATTCAATTATTGGTTCCAGCACTTAGTATTCAACCGGGAAGCCAGCTTTTCCAGCTCCTTCCCAACTCCAAGCACTAAAAGGTGGGAAAGCGTTCATTAGTTGCAATCCCTCTCACCTGTCCCTTCCGACCTCCTGGCTCCGCCCCGTGAGCTGACCGTACTACCGCTTTACTGCAGCAGAGCCAGAGACCACACCCCTGTCACAGTGAGACAGGAGAGGATGAAAACTGTCCAGTGTTGTTGATGATCATTTGAAAATGTCAACCCCCAAAGTAACTCAGCTGAACAGAGGTTTGAGTTGTAGCTTCAGGTGGACATGACTATTTTAGGCACATCCTTAATTACAAAAGATTTATATTGAACTTGAACATTCCCAAAATCTGAACATGGCAAAATTAATCCTCAATTTTATCTGGAGAAAACACACAAATGTTGCATTAAGAAAAATGTTTCAATGAATAAGGCTAATAAAGGCAGAGCCCCTGTCTTAGATTTTTAAACTTTTCAAAAATTAAATATATTCCAGGTATTCTTTAAACAATGTGATTGTGTTTGGAATGCTGAACTTCTGAATCTCTTTAACTCCGTAGGATTCCATTTTTTAAGATGCAACTTCAGTATGTCTAAAATGTTTCCTTTTACAAACTGATGTTATTGTGTACAAAAACAAGCCAAATGAACAGGATGTTTGAGTTAGAAATTAAAACTGCTGTCATTTTAAACCAAGTTTGCTTTGTTGACAAAAATGCCACTTTTTTAGACAACTGTTTTTGGGGACCTGTGTGTGTGTGTGTGTGTGTGTGTGCGTGAAAATGTGCTTTTGTAACAACAGAGGGCAGTGAGGATGGGGGGAGTTGGAGGCTGCATGCCCTGCTGGAAGGCTTTAATTCGTTTCTGTTGTTCTTGTTAAATCAGAAAAAAGAAAATCAGGATCAAATTCAGACTTGCACACGCTCCACCTCAGCGTGACAGGAGCGAGCATCCCAGAGAAGTCTTCACACATCAGCCGGTGGGGGTAAAATGACACTCTCTCTGACTTTGACATTGTGGACCATCATATTCTGCTAGATAGGCTGAGACACGGGGTGGGTATATCAGGGTCTGCTTGGGAATTGTTCGAATCTTATTCGCGTGAACGATCCTTTTCTGTGGCTACCTCTAAGTACAGTACTCTTCTACTTTTCTTGCCTATGGTGTGCCACAAGGTTCAGGTTTGGGGCCTTTATTGTTTTTGTTGTATTTACTCCCAGTTAGATATCTCCTTTAAGCCCTAAGATGTTTCCATAATTAGAGATTTTGCATAGGTGCACAGATTCCATTACAGGTTGGATGGCTGATAATTTTCTTCAGCTAAATGAGGAGAAGACTGAAGTCCTTGTTTGTGCTTAGGGCTGCTGGATTATGGCAAAAATGATAATCATGATTATTTTCACTGACACTGAGATCTCGATTATTTGACGATATTTATTTAACAATAACAATTTGTTGAATAATGACTTTAAAGATTGTCATAAAATAATATAAAATAGTGTGCAAATACTGATAACAGTGCAAATGTTTGCAATATAAAAAATAAATGAAAAATGTAAACATCTATGTTTAGTGAACTTTGCAGTGTTGCTCTGTGGTGCAGCTACGACACCGGGCTAATAATCGGCTCAGTCATTTTTAATGATCGTTGAAAGCCCACATCGTAATCGTGATTAAAATTCAATTAATTGAGCAGCCCTATTTGTGCTACTAAAAGATTTGTGCCTATGGTAAACTTGGGTCCACTTGTTACATTTGCCAAACCTTCTATCAGGAACCTTAGTGTTACCATTGACTCAGCTCTGACTTTGGACGCTCATGTTAAATCTCTGGTCCGCTCCTGTTTTTATCACTTGAGAAACATTGCTAAGCTGAGTCCCATTGTATCGCGCTCAGAATTGGAAATTCATTGATGCATTTGTTTCATCTCGTCTGGATTTTTGTCATTCTTTGTTTACTTGTTTGTGTAAAGCCTCTTTGGAGCATCTGCAAGTTGTTCAGAACGCTGCAGCAAAGCTTCTGACCAAGTCCTCCAAGTCCTCCCATGTCACACCCCTGCTGATCCACTTTAAGATTATGATTTTGACATTCAGGGCTCTGCATGGACAAGCACCAACATATATCAGTGAACTTTTACATCCAGACATTCCCAGCAGGTCCCTGAGGTCATGTGATCAGTGTTGCCAACTTAGCGACTTTGTCGCTATATTTAGCGAGTTTTCAGACCCCTTAGCGACTTTTTTTCTAAAGAAAGTCGCTAAAAAAAGACGTGAGAGCGCGTATCGCTTTTACTTTCAACAAGCAGCGGGTGCTGTAACGCAGTCAGTTCTTCTTTTACTCTTTTACTCTTATGCTGTTTTGTGGATCACAAGGTTTAAAACTACTTATAAACACACACTCAAAGTAACTCCCCCAGAATGCCTACTTTGAGTCACTTTTGCTGGTCCAAGCCCGGGTAAAGGAGCAGGGTTGGAATTGTGACATTAAAAAAACAATAACTGCAAAAATAAATTTAATTCGTAGTTCTAAATAAACTCTAAATGCATTTAGGACGTTTTTTACTCACTTTATGTCTCTTCCACGATGTTATTTCTCTCTCCAACAACATAGGTTACAATTAGATTAGCATGACCAATTATGCAAATTAGGCGATGACGTCATTTAGCGACTTCTAGCGACTTTTAGGACAGCCAATAGCGATTTTCCTTACTGAGGAGTTGGCAACACTGCATGTGATCAGGGCTTGTTGTCCAGCACACCAGGCTGAAAGCCAAAGGCGACAGAGCGTTTGTAACTGTGGCCCCCAGACTGTGGAAGTCTCTCCCTTTGAGCCTGAGATCTGTGGACTCAGTGGTCACTTTTAAAAAACAGCTAAAAACTCATCTTTTTAAACTTGCTTTTGGTAGATTTTTATTTTTATGTTTTAGCTTCTATGAAGCACTTTGTGATTTTTATCTTGAAAGTTGCTGTATAAGTAAAATTTTACTTTTACTTTACTTGCTTTACTCACGGTGCGGTCCCCGAGCTGGGACTTCTTCCCGATCCACCAATAAAGCAATTTAAAATAGAGGAGACTCTACCCTTTACCAATGAGAAAAAACACTGATCAATGAAGCCGTTTCAGAGAGGCTCTCGCTTTGACCAATCAGAGTGAAGGAGGCCTGGTTTAGTGTAAAGGTGTGTAAGTTCTCTAAAACTGCTTCTGTGAACACTTTTCTAAGTATATTATGCTTTAAAAATATATGTAGAATATATATTCAAATATGCCTTGGAAGATTTTCATTAAGCATTTCTGAGTATGTTATAATGTTTTTCTTACACCCTGTGTAATAATTCATAGAAACTTTGTTCGTTTTGTGTGTAATCATTAATCTTTGATAAATAAAATATTTAATCTTGTATTTGTGTACTTTGTGATTATTGAATAAAAGATTAGTCACACATTGCACTGATTAACAGAGGTGGCTGTAAGAAATGTTCGATGGAAAAAGGAAACAAAGTGTTGCGCTGCTAAACTTTGAGCTTGTAAGTTACCAACGTTTAAATCAGGGCTCTCAATCTCCAGTCCTCGAGGGCCGGTGTCCGCAAACTTTTCCATGTGTCCCTGTTGCAACACACCTGAATACAATTAGTAGGTCATTAGCAAGAGTCTAGAACTTGACTGCATGCTGAGGTGGACCGGAGTTTGAGAGCTCTGGTATAGACACAGACTTTGTTGATCCCACACTGGGGAAATTCTCATGTTACAGCAGCACTTCAATCAGAGATATATTAGAAAAATAAAGATAAATAAACAGCGCACAAATTTAAAATGAGCAAAAGCCTATACAATGGTAACTACTACTGATCTACAAAGGTTGTTATATACAGCAAATACACAGAGAGAATTTTAGCCTATCAGTATAAAGCTGACTGGAGTTCCTGGTCAGTTCATGCAATAAATATAAATGAAATTCCTTCCCTTTGATTCCCAAAGTATGACTCAATAACAGAGACTCTAAAACCAGAACAGAAGGATCCAGTTGGAAGATCAAAGATTAAGGATTGTGTTTTTATAGTTCGTAGTAAACCATCCCCTCGTCATGTGTGTACCTTAGAGGTTGAATTATACATTAGCTGTACTTCCAAAAACATTTATAACTGAGATGCCAGCTGTTAGCAGAACTCTGATGCTCACCAGGAGCACGTATCCCCACTTTCAAAACCTTAAGGTGTCAAATCCACGAGCCCTACGTGGGGCCAGAAGTGCAAGTCCCCCTTTACTGACACACTGTAAATAAGTTTAATGCTCAACAACACAGCTAACAGCCTCATGCACTCCAAGATTTTTGAGGTTTAGGCCACAATAATAATAATTTCCACTTCTGGATAAAGATCGCTCTGTCTTCATGCTTCATAAGAAATTAAGTGTGTCACGTCTTTAGTTGTTATTTATTAATGGCAACACAATCATGCACACCATGTGCTCTGTGACATCTCAAGAGTTTGTGCACCACGTTGTTTTTTCTTTGTTTTAATTGGTTAATAATTTTAAGCTCAACCTCCCAGGTTGTTATGAATGGGCCATGTTTTCCTAAATGTTGTGATTCACAAGTGAACGATGTGGAACATACTTCAGACATGACTTATTTAAACAGTTGAAAAAGACACTACTTCATACGGGTCAAATATTTTAAGAATGTTTCTCAGTGTAAAATTGTAAAGAATCTTTGGACAGGATACACAGCTCCCTGCTGCCTCTCCTGCACTGTTAGATGGATGTAAATACAAACACATTTCCTCTTGCAAATTATAAACAAGCCAAATGTTCCTTCAAAAGTAGCACAAATAGAAAATAAAAAAAAAACGACTCAACAATGATGAGTAGAGCTAGACTGATAATCAAGCAGACAATTTACATTTTTGTGCCTCTACAAATTAAGAAATTTATGATTAATGACTCAAGAAGACGAAACACATGTGCGCCCAAAGTCTTTAAACATCCACTTAGTCTGTAACGATAGTGTGGCACTATGGAGCGTTGGTTTTTACTCAACTTCAACATTTCAAATGTAAATTCAGCTGTGAGCTTTTATTTATTTCACTGTAACAACCCCAGAAAAAGACATTTGTTTAAGATATTGTTCTTGTATAATTTCTGAAGTAATGCACATCTGATCTACCAAACTTTGAAGAGAAGCAATAAGGAAAACAAAGAGCTTATTGTTGAAATTATCCTTTGTTAAGTTACTGTGTGTCCTACAGAGAGAATGACTGAGTGCTCCACCAGGAGCTGCAGTTTTTGTTATTATCTTTGTTTTATGATCTACCCTGTACATTTGGCTTTTCAATGAGTACAGTAGAAAAATACAATTTTAATTTAAGCAAAGATCAGTTCGAGTCTGCAGGGATGGGATAAGGTCCTCGTGGCTCTAAACAGTCAGTCATCTTGTGGCGTCCCCTTTAGACTCGACCTCTGCTTCTTCTGATCCTTCTGGCCCATGATGCGGTACAGTTTTTTTCGTGCGTCTTTCATTCTCTTCATCTTGGCTTCTTCGTCTTTCTCCTTTTGCTGGAGGAACTCTTTATGTTTGGCATGATGTGCTCTCTGGGCCATCTTCTTCTTGTAGTGATGCACCATGCTCAGAGCTCGTAGCAGCTCCGCCACCTACCACAACACGAAAAGTCAAAGCAAAGATCAGTTAGCACAGGGTCATCCTGAACAAACTGGGTGTTGTGCTGCATAGTTTCTGTCAATAATTGCAACGCTGTCAGATCAGTGATTAATCTGGCACCACAGCTCTCTCTGGTTTGGCAGCTTCATGTTCTCAGTATATATGAAAACCTGGACATTCAGCTAGGCTCTGTTTCCTCTCCACCTACACTAAGACTATCACTTACTGTGTTGGGACCACAAATTCTTAACGAGCTGCAGCACTCATACCGTAAAGTCAGGTTTTGCTCACCTTCCTCTCATGGGGCTCGCGTATCACACTGGCTCTCTTGAGGTCTCTGGGCACCTTTCCTTTGGGTTGCAGTAGTTTGGGTTTGCTTTTAAAGGGGAGGGCCTTCTGCAGCTCCTTGGGGATGTGGAGTGGGTTGAAGTGCCTTGGGGCTCGGGTTATTGGCTAGAAGGTAAAGGAATGTATTTCAGGGTATCGGTTAGTGAAGGTGTACAATGACAAGTGAGGGTACACACAAAGACAGAAGAGATGATGACAATGACAAACACTACACAGCCAGGATTTGGTACTGGTTCACGCATCACCGAACAGTTAAAGAGCAAAGGTTTGCATACTACAGATTCCTCTACAGTTCATATATATTTCTGGAGAACAAGTGCCACGTTTACCTTTTCTGTGATGCAAAACAATTCAACAACAAACTGATCTGATCACAAATGTTGTGCTCTCTTCATTCAAAGGACAGTTTGAGCTTTTTACATCTTATTGCAGTTCTATTAGTTTGATTTCATATTCAAAGGCACATTGGCACACTGAAATAGCACCTCCAAGTCTGAGGCCACGGTCCTCAGGTGGAAAAGAGTGGAACGACACTTTCAACATTGATGCTTTGTTTGTTTTTTGTACTATTATCAGTTAAATAAAGCCTCTAAATGCTTCCCTCTTCATTTAAACGTGATACGGTGATCCCAACACTTCCTGGGAAACAGGGTTGCAGTTTCAGTGTTTCAGGGAGCAGATCTCTGTTTCTATCTGTTCTTCACTTGTGCACTTTAGAGTGGTCATCAGGCTGAGTCTACCTTGTACAGCGAGTCAATGCTGGGCTTGTTACGGACTCCCAGGTCATGTTTGAGCTGCCCCACGGTCCTCATGCCCGACCAGCTGTCCTTCTGGCCAACAGGCAGCAGCAGTGAGGTGACAGGGTTGTAAAGCTGAGGAATACTGACTGGATACCAGGAGCGCAGGAACACAATATCTGCAGAACAAACACCGACACTAAGACACGGAGTGGTAGACACACATCACTGAAACATAAGTTAATTAATCATTTGGATTTGATCAATTTACGAGATTATAATCTGCATTATTTTTATTTCCTAGGAACTGGGAACAACACTTTGTCCTTCCTATAGGAGGGTTTAACTGGTTTAAAGCCTTAATACAATGTAAGATCTGCAGCGACACATAGTATTTATAAACTAACAGTAAAGTCAGCAAAAACAGTCACCACTCATAAGCAGGCGGTCCTCAAACGTGGCTCTGAAAGCTCCCGGAGGAGTCGACAGCGCCTTCTTTATCTGACCTCTGACCCCCGACACCGTTCGTATAGAAGCACCTTCAAATTTAGCCACCTCCAGCACCGTGTTAAACATGCCCTGTGGAGAGAGGGAGCAAACCATCAGCATTACACAATCACCTTCATCTCCTGCCTTTTAAACGAACAGCACAAACATGAACATGCTTCCTCCTACAGCTACACAAGGAGTAAACAGTGACGAGCGTCTTCCACTCACTGCTCGGAAAAGTATGACTTTGCTTATCGACTCTTTGGTGACCCAGTAAATGATGTTTCTCTAAGTGTTTTTAGTTAATTATTACACAAGTCTATTTACATGCTGACATAAAGTGAGCTTCAGATGTAGCGTACCTTGATGAAGCAGGTGTTTTGGAAGATCTTATAAGGGTAACCAATTAGTTTGAGCTTCTTCACAATAGTGACTGATTTATCCAGGTCCAGGACGACTCCTGTGGCTGCAATGCGGAAATTAGCCTTCACAGAAACACAAAACAGGACTTTTAATGTAAATTACTCTCATTGAATCTCAAAGAATTACATGACCAGACTTGATGCCACCTTACAAAAGTACACTAACAAGCCTCTGTCTCCAGGTAAACACTCACTTTAACTCCTGATACTGACTGAACAGCCAGAAAGCCGGTGCCCTGTGGAGTGATGGGACCTGCAGAGAAACAAAGGGAGACAGAATAAAGGTTAGAATTTATTTCATCAATGTAAACATCGCAGAGACGTAAACTTTGACACGCACTGAGACGCACCTGTGTACACAGAGCTATACTGCAACAGACTTAAATACTAAACGTTCAGTGTAAGCTACCACAGGGAGGTGGGCAGCTGCAATGACATGTAAAAGTCATAAACCCACATTTTATTCTCAACATATCACATGTTCAACCTGAGAAAATGAACCACTTGAAGACAAATATCAGGCCATGATTAGCACTGTAGAGACGAGGAAAACATGTTTTCTTTCTTTATTGTGATTAAAATGAGCAAATCTCTGGATTTAGTTTGAATTTAAACTGTACGCAGCATCCAAACATTTTTGGAACTGGTGTTAGGTATGTGCTTCCACTTCCTGAAGTCTTACTCTCATTAGAAGCCTGAATAAACGTATCGTGTGAAGCCATTCAAAGTGTAGTTTAGACATGCAGAGTGAAATCTGCGTGTAAACCGCAGTCATGCTCTGAATGCAGCTCACCCCAGATTGAGGCTCCACAGTGCATGTGTTGCGGTGTGTATTTAAGCAGGCGGTGGCGTCCATTGTGATCCTCAATATGATAGAGAGGGATGGTCTGGAAGCGGCGCCAACCCAAGGACAGGATCAGGGGGTCCCGTGTCTTCAGGATCCGCTCATACCAGCGGTGCTTCTTCAGGCGCATCTGACATACACAGAGTACAACATCTTATTTAACCATTATATCTTAATAAGGGTATTTACAGATGTGGGAAGTAACAAAGTACAAATACTTCATTAGTGCACTTAAGTAGAACTTTCAGGTATCTGTACTTCAGTATGTTTTTACTCCCTACGTTTTTATTTTACAGCAGAACTTTTGTTCTCTTCTTTGTTGTTCCTCTTATTTGATCAGAGGTCTCTTCCCTTTGCACAGATTGCTGGCTGGAAAGGACGGGAACATTTCTTTTTGTTTTCTTCTTAGGGTCTGCTTTGTTTACATGTTTTCAGGTGTTTTGTGCTCTAATAAAAAGCAAAAGAAAACATTTTAAGATGTATACAATTTATGGATTCATATACAGATATTTTTAAGAATACCGTAATTGTCAGGCTATAAGCCGCTACTTTTTGCACCAGCTTTGAACCCTGCGGCTTTTAGTCAGGTGCGGCTTCTATGGATTGTCCATGATTTTTGTCATATCGTAAGACGATTTGTTTTGTTTGTTCCGCTGTTGTACGGCACTACGTTGCCTGGCGGAAGGGCATGTGATCAGACACACAGTATCGGGGTTCAAGAGTGGTATGTTGGTCACATGTCCATCCGCCAGGCAACATAGTGCCGTACAAGTAGCGCGAAAAACAAACTTAAAGTAGCTACGCGTTCAGCGGGAGGTGTGGATCACGAGCGGCGATAAACTTGCGAAAAGCAAGTTATGCTCAACTCCACCAGTGGAATCTGACAGCGTGGAAAAGTGTGAAAACATCCATGATCACCAACGGATTTCAAAGGGCTGGACTGCTGCATGATGGAGAGGAGGACACCGCCACGGCCCTTCTGAGGGTGTTCGACTCTGACTCTGACAACGAGGATTTGTTTGGTTTTGAAAGTGACAACGAAGGAGAGAAGCTGAGAGTGGATGACGAAGCCATCCTGAGCCTGTTCGTTTCCGACACTGGAGAAGAGGACTTTGGTGGTTTTAGTGCGCAGGAAGATGGTGGTGAATGACTGACTTTTCTTCTTGTTAAAGCCGTGTCACTGCACCTGAGCCTAAAAGGTAGTCCGGATCTATTTTTCTGGTGTGCTGTAGGTTATTGTTATGTACTACATTTGTTACTCATTTATGAAGCACAGCACATGTTTTGTACTTGTAATTACCGGTACTTGTACATATACCCTAAAAAGTTATGCAAATATGTACCCGTAACTTGTTTTTCAAAATATTAATAAAAGGGGTGTGTCTCCAAACAGCCGTCTCTTTCCTGACAATTCCCTCTGTGCATATTCTCTTACATATGATAAGTCAACATTGAAACACCTGCGGCTTTTGGTCAGGTGCGGCTAATGTATGTACAAAACAGGATTTTCCCCTGATTTTAGCTTGTGCGGCTCATATATTTAGGTGCGCTTTGTAGTCCGGGAAATACGGTAATCATTCTATTCTTATTTCATTAAGAACCTTTGAAAAGTGCAAATGTAGCACATACCTGCAGGTATCCTACATTGCCTTCACTGGTTCCCAGGCCTCCGATGATGACGGGGTAATGTGGGTCAAAGTTCGTTACAAACTCACAGGGTAAGGAGGAAATTTCTAATCGGACGTACATTCCTGGCCGGAAGCCTTCATACTGCACTCTCGACTCATCGTCCATGTCTTCAAACTCAGCTCTGTTCAGCTGAACAAACAGTGGAAGAATATGAGACATAAACAGACAGAGTCTTAAATGTGAACGTCAGACTGATGGACAGTCTACCTCCGCCTGCTTCTGCATCTCCTCCTTCAGATCGTCGAAGTACGTGGCGTCACCATCGTCGTACTCCGTATCGAAGCGCTCCTTCAGTCTGCGTTTCTTTTCAAGGCGCTTGTTCTTCTGCACCTCCTCATCATCCATCTTCACCTGTTGGTCTTCATCGTCAGTTTCATCTTCATCACTTTCACTTTTCTAATGGTAAAAAAAAAAAAAAAGTGTGCGTGACAAATAACCTTTGTTACATTTTTGGGATGGGTTTGTAGATATGTGCCTCCCCCCGGCCGTACTCAGTAATGCTGGGCAGACACTCTGCGATTTTTGGCTCATTTTGAGCCGATTTTTCAGCCGTGCGACCGCTTTGGTGATCGGTCTGAGTTTGGCCTTCATCGTGTGTCGTGCATCGTGTAGTATACGTGGGGTAACGAGGAGCGATTAACACCTCACGACCAGCTCCCGATCATCAATCGCTTGGTCATGAGGCTGTCGCCGCTCACGCTGCGCACGCACAAACACATAAATGTCGGTGAAAAAGACGGCGCAGCACGGCGGTGCAGCGTGTGATCTGGACACAAGCGACGGAGGTACAACTTGTAGAACTTTGGAAAGCTCATCCGAGCCTTTTCGATGTGGCCTCACAGAATTAGCACGACCACAACAACCGTGAAAATAGTTGGATTTACATTGCTGCTCAATCACAGCTGCCTGATCATGTTTTTATTAGCAATTTAGCAAAGTTGATGGTGGTGGTGTGTCTGTGTGAGTGAAAGACAGAGAGCGAGCGTCAGATTTTCTGTTATAACCTTCATGTTACGGAGGCTCAGTGTGAGCACTCAGGTCGATCAGAGGTGTATAGTGTGACCCTGCATCCTGACCTACAAACTTCTAACCCCTGCGAGCCAATCGTGCAGTTTGAGCAGAAGCTGAATAACGCGACTGAAAGAAATCGCAGTGTCTGCCCAGATTAAGCAACTGTTGCTGATTACTTTTCATTCCCATCCACCACATTGATACCACGCTGTATTCTGAGTCACGTACCTCGGCCTGATCCTGCTCCCCAGTCATGCCTTTGTGAACTTTTCCCGTTTCCAAATCTTCAAAGTCACCGTAGAGCTCCTCTACATATAAGAGAACAGAGTACTTATGATGCATGGTGACAAATCTACTGTTAGCTGAAAGTCTTTGTAATCAGTCACTGTCACATTACTACTGCACATAACTGAACTCAGGTGTTTTCGACCAGCTCTTAATACAGCGAACAAAACGCTCCCTGAACTCTTACCGTCTTCTTTGAGCAGCGTTGCAGCATCCTGGCCTTCCTCCCATTGACCCGTCACAAAACAATCCCTGATTGAGTTCAACATCTGAAAAAGAAAACAGACCGACTTATTCTAATATTCTTGACAACATCAGCTGCTCTTGAGTCGGAGTTCTGTTGGAAAATACCGGACCTCTTCTAATTCCCAATTGTGGGAAATGTCGGGGTTGAAATGGGAGCAGTCTAAAGCGTCGGCCTGAACTTTTTTGCTTTTCTGCGGGCGATTAACTCGAAACAGTCCGCCAAGCTCCTCCTCCTCCTCAGAATCTTCCGCCTCCACCACTGCAAAACAAGGATCAGCAGCGCTTGTCAAGATCACATCCTCGCGTATGTGATGTAAACATATCGCTGAGTAGTTATGGAGGACTGATGACCTACTGTCAATATTACCATGCTTCACAGGGCCAATGGCAACAGTAACTAATTCTGTATTCAGGGAACTGAATACAGTGTTGGCATTAATGATAAATGATTAGAAATTAATTTTCATGAAAAATAATTTAATCCTGATGTATCCAGTGAAGTGTGAGTTTGTGTATGACAGGTATAAAACAAACAAACATTATTGGTTATTATTGGTTATTGATGAAACAAACAGGATACCTGAACCATAAACCAGCTTCCTCAGGTTGGGGGCAGCTTCCTGATGCCGCAGAAATGCTGCTGATGCTTTCTGCTGCAGGCCCTCCTTCCACTTGAACGTCCCTACAGACAGATCACAACCAGGAAGGACAACAGTTTGTTTTTTAGCATAAAATTGAACATAAACTAAATGTAAATAAATCTGAATGAGTCGTGTGGTACTTACCCTGCTCCTCTTCTTCATCACTGTCATCGGCACCAATCTCCTCTTCCATCGACTCATCGTCTTCATCTCCATCCTCCTCATCATCACTGTCTTCCTCTGACTCTTTAGAACAGTGCCCAGAGTCTCCGGCTCTCTCGGCCTCGCCTTCTCCTTCGCTGTCCGCCTCGCCCCTCTCCAGCTCGTCCTCGCTGTCTGCAAACGCTGGTGCCTCTGCGATCACCTCCTCCTCTCCTTTCATCTCCTCCAGCTTCCGTTTCTTTACCAGGGGAGTGCTGCCTTTGGTGGCTTTTTCAGATTTATCTCTCACCTCTTTGAGAAATGTGGACAAATCATCTTCCTCTTCCTGGTTCTCCTGGTCACTGCCATCATCATCCTCATCACTGCTGGACCCACTAACGTCATCCTCCTCCTCCTCCAACCCAGTGAAGACCACCTTCCTCCTCTGTGTTTGTGTGTGTGCATCCCAGACATGTATCTCTCGAAGTCCCTCCTGCACTCTAACACAAACAGGACAAATATCTGTTACACAATCTTTTTCAAACAATCAATCGCCTGTTACTTTGTGCGCCTCAGCAGACGTGTGTGTCTGTGTTGTACCTGTATGGTTTATGAACATGGCTTGTTAGCCAGCTAGCTGATAGCTCCGGCTCACACTGCATCACGTCTGACTCCAAAGAAACGTTTTGAGCCAGCAGAACACGCAGTCATAAAACCAAAGGCTAACATTATGGTGGCTTCGTCGAGCTTTTACTACTGCTGTGGCTGCAACCACACTTACAGCTGTCATGGAGAACTTTGTGATGTCTTACCCACTCTGCTCGCTGATGTCTGTGGGGTCCAGGCCAGCAGAGCCACTGAAGAGCGAGACCTTACTGGCAGCCATCTTGGCGTCTAGAGTGACATGTGTTTCTATGAGGGACTGGACCAGCTCTGTGGTAGGCCGCACTTCCTCCTGCAACAGGGTTCGAAGCATTACTTCAACCCTTGAATCCTGGGCCAACATTTTACAAATGCACTTCACACCGTTTAGATGCAAGCTACACACTGCCATCTCGGGAATACCTGCAGCTGTTTGACGTGGTTGGCTGGGAGGTCGATGTAAACGGCATCTTTGTCATACACGACCCCTCCGACCCCGGCCATGGGTGCGTAGAGCAGACGCTCCTTCTCATTCAAGGCCCTCTTCTTCTGAGTACCAGGCAGCGGACACGGGTCTGGCAGGAAGTTGACGTCTGACATCTGAAAGTCTCCTACACCTACAGACGGGACAACACACAGCACATCACTCCAGTGTTTTCATGACTTTGTTTCATACTGTCAGTCTGCTGCAAAGCGCTCCGTCTGTGTACCTGGTATATGGACCTGGCCTTTGTTTTTCAAATGTGTCCCTCTGAGGTAGCCATACAAGGACACAGTCCGATCACACTTGGGGTCTGTTCTGAGCCTCTCGGGATCGGTCAAGTCCTCAATACTGAGGAGAGTAAGACAAGAGCAAAGACTGAGTTCACAAAACCCCAAACAGTCGCTTAAAGAAACATCTCTTTAAACATGTAAACACACTAAATGTGATCATCTTTGATAAACCAACACGGTAACCTTCTTAATAACCTTCTGAACCATGACACACTCGCTTTGAACGGCCTGTTTTCAAAGCTGTGAGGGTCTTTGGGGGGGTTAGGGTTAGGTCTGTGTGTATTGCTGAGCCTTGGCTCCTGTAGGTCATGGTCAAGGAGGTTTGGGTTGGCTGCCTGGGGCTTGTGCCGGGGTGGCCGGCCTGTGGCGGCGTCAGCTGCCTGTTGTCTCTGGTTCTCGTAGGCTAAGGTTGGGCGATATGTAGAAATTTTCCAACCAACAAATGTCAGTTCAATAAATGACGATGGGCGACATATTCGTGCAGGCGTAGACGTTTTGATGGGCAGAGCACCGTAATCATGCACGGACTGATTTGTGCGTTTAGAACTTATATGTCTGTGAAGGTTCTCAGTCATCCAGGTCATCGTAGTCAAAGGAGCTTGCAAAGAAAAGCGTCTGGACTTCTTTAAGTTGCTTGAAGACGTTTCACCTCTCATCCGAGAAGCTTCTTCAGTTCTAAGGTCAAATGGTGGAGAGTCCCAGATTTAAACCCTGTGGGAGTAACCCCCCACAGAGGGACAAAAGGACCCCCTGATGATCCTCTAATCGCCTGAGCCAAGGTGTGAAACTGGGTGTGGGTCCCAATCAGCCAGAGTTTCGGGTGAGCTCACAAGCTCATTTCCAAAATGTGAACATTGGCATCCTCAAAAGAGTGAACTTTGACCTTTAGATGCAGATGTACTGCTGAGTCTTGTCCTGTGGAGGTGGCTCTCTCTCTCACACACACACACACACACACACACACACACACACACACACACACACACACACACACACACACACACACACACACACACACACACACACACACACACACACACACACACCTCTTTCTCCATTCCTTTTGTTTTTCCTTACAGGTGCAGCAGTGTGTGATACATTGTGCATTTCCTACTACACCCCCCCTCCTGCCTGT
This sequence comes from Simochromis diagramma, assembly GCF_900408965.1. Taxonomy (NCBI): domain Eukaryota; kingdom Metazoa; phylum Chordata; class Actinopteri; order Cichliformes; family Cichlidae; genus Simochromis; species Simochromis diagramma. The sequence goes on from NW_024386953.1 coordinate 1,124,872, forward strand.
CAGCTTAGACATAGTCATACTTTACTATATTACATATAATTTAACACCTGAAACAACCCTGATAAAAAATATTCAATAAACAGAAGAAGCACATGAACAAAAGGAGCCCACAGAGCACGTCAGGGAAAAGCAAACTGTGGTTAGCAGCATTCAGATCATCACTCTGACTGCACGGCTGACCAGACCGGATTAAAAAACACTGGTCCAACAAAAAGCTACATGTTGAGCAGCTGGTATATCATCGCCTCAACGCCATCCTTCGTTGTGTTTGTTTGTTTCGTGTCGCATACAAATGCCACCATGACACTCTTTGCTGCTTTGTTGTAACAGTACCACACACATTAGGTGGCGCTTGACTGGTGGACTACAGGCATTGGTTAATCCGGTGACGATTAGCATACAAACTGTTCTACCACAGCTGCCTGGTGCACAGGGCCAGGTTTGGACTACAAGCTCAACTGTCTGCCTGAGAGGATGCTCAGTGACTGATTTACTTCTTGTGAGGGAGCAGGAAGCCCCACTGACCGGGCTCTGCGTGCACCTTTTTAAATGCAAACTGCATCTCAGTGCTCTCTGAGCCATTTCAGCACGCCGTATGAGTCGACACCTTCTAGTCTGTTACTTGGTCAAAGGAGGCTCACAGCTAAGCGTGTCCCTCTGTGGGAGTCATCCCTGGTATTAGAGGCAGTTTCTCAGCCACCATTTGAATTCTAAGATGAAGATGATGCTGTTGCTTGCTCTTGCATCAGTGAAACACTGTCCTCCTACATTAACAGTCAGTATTTCAGATTAGCTTATGTGGCAAACTGGGAGTGTGCGTATCTGTAGAGCAAAACACTGAGAAACCTTTACTCTTGTAAACACTGTTCTCTGATAATATGTGGAAGGTGTCTCACCAGATCACCTCTGCAGAAAGCTTGTCGTTAACGTTAGACTGAATGATTCTTCAGCACCTTGTAAATGAAAATGTACGGCTCCATCTTAATGCAATCATGTGTATTTACCAAGTTTGAGTTACTGGTACAAACACGACTTTAGGCTGAGCATTAAGGAAGCTACAGACAACTGAACAGTCGTTAGCACTCACCGGTCAGCCAGGATGTAGGGATGGGATGTCTGCCACACCAGAGGACGAAACTTCATGACGGAGATGAAGCGGCCGAGGTTCTTCACCTCCTGGTTCTGATACTCACCATACACCATGCCAGACAGATAAAACAGTTTGGCCCCCTGGTGGTTGAGGCACAACAGGTCACAATGTTGTCACAGACATACAAGGTTTTACATCAATGTGCAACTTTTTCCTGGAGTACAGACGTGGGTTTACCTGGTACACCTCAGTCCAGAAGCGATGTTTGAGGTTTTTCTTTGTCTTTCTCAGAGTCTTGTTGTTCTTGAATGCATCCAGATGAGTCAGCACGCCCATGATACGAGGGAAACCATGTACTTGACAGATATTGAGAAACTCAAACGTCTCCATCTCAAAGCCAAAGCTGGCATCAATCAGCATCAAAACCTGGAGACAAAAGGAAGCAAAGCATTTCTATCGTTTTATTCATTTTACAACTTCCAGTCAGAAGTCACGAATGTCCTGCTCATTTTGGGCTTTTAATAACTTCTTTGAACTGTTATTTTATAAACTGGGTGTGCAAGTTTATGTTGGATTGTCTCCAACACACAAAGGGTTGCATGGACCTGGCTTTTAACCAGAGCCCACAAATCCTCCTTAGGGTAGCAGCTGGAGCTTTGAGGGGGCAGAAGCATTAGCATGCTTCCCATTTCAAAACCAGTTTTGATGCGCGTCTAGTTTTTGATTTGCTGTGAAGTTAAAGAATCGGGACGTCGTTTGCCTTCATTATTCCATCCACTTGGTGCAATAGCACTGATAGCTGTATATGAGCCCGTGTAGATCAGAAACAATCTAAAATGAAACGTATGCTGTATTATTATTCCAGTTATTTCCACAGCCCGGAAAAAGAACAGTTCAAAGAAATATTTAAAAGCCCAGAATGACCACAACATTAACGAGTATCTGTAAACGTGTGACCACAGCTGTAGCTCAGCACTCTCCTTACCATCTATGTCAGCACTGCTAACACGAGGACATCTCACATCGCAGCACCTTTATCTGTTTTAGATTTAAGCTGTTTATTGAATCATATTTAGAATTTCATTTATTGAGCTCTTCATTTTGCAGAGGTTACCTTTTGTTCAGTGATATTGTAGTTATTTATTGAGCTACATGGTTTTTCATATTAGTCACTATTGAAACTAACACTGGATTCATTGGAAACACTATCTTTGGTGTGCAGATTGGAGCATCACAGGAGCGAAACACCAGCTTTCTGATTAATAAATGAGCTGATCGACCTCTTCAGCCACGGCCGACCCCCCATTTGTTGGCGAGTTATGACATTCATGTTTTTCTCACCCAATAAAGGCAGATTTAACGTATCAGTTTACTCTTTTGAAACACTTACCAGGTCAGCCACCTTTGCAAGGTCGATCATTGAGTTTATGTCATTGTTACACTCCATGAAAGTCAGCCGACGCTTCTTGCCTGGAGCAGCATAAAATAACCAATTAACATAAACGCACACATACAAATAAATAAAGTAACATTATGGACGCATACAAAAAGATTTGTTACTGTGTATTTAAATGTTTTTGTGGCTGCGTATTTATTGTTTCACCAAGGCCAAAACCTCTTTTAAGGCCCTTTGCTGAAGTTTTAATGAAGGTTGTGCTAAAGCCGTGATTACACTTTCTATGGATGCAGTGGTGCACAGCACACCATCACTGGACTCTAGCAGTGGAGGTGTGTTCAGTACTTGTCTGACTGTGTTGTGTCAGGTGTGAAGTTTGTGTTTCAGGAGTTGGGCACTCACCAGAAACGATAGTTACAGGTCCACATATGTCTGTGAGCTTCTGCCGGGTGAAGTTTTTGATCAGGCAGCGGATCAGGGTGCTTTTCCCGACCTTAGGGGGGCCAACAACGACAATCACAATTGGAGGCGGTTCCAGGGGAGTCCGGTCTACAACAGGCACGTGGTGTTTTTTGGTTTTTATGTCCTGGGCCCTTTTTGAGGAACAAACAAAAATAAACACCAACACAGTCTGAAGACATGAACTTGACTCATCTTATTATGTAATGCACAACACGGACCTGTGGAAGGTTTTGGCCATGCGGACCGCAGATTGAACTGCAAATGCTTTGGGGTTGCGTTTGCGTTCATCCTCCTCTGTTGAGCCATTTTGTTTCTTTAGCTTCTTCTTCTCTGCCTTTGGGCCACTGTGCTTCTGCTGATGCTGCTTCTGCTTCTTAACTTTCCCATCCATCCTGTCTACTACACACACTGTTCACATGCAGTTTGACTGGAATCTGTGGACAGAGAACAGGTATGGACAGGCGTCATCAACTTGACGAAAAAAAGAATTAATATGAAAATTGGCAACATTTTGATTTGATTTTTCAGTTATATGACATGTATGTACAACTCTTTTGCTTTTTCGTGATACTTAGGACAGTTATGACACGGCATAAGACAATACAAGGAATCTATGATATATTAGTTGACCCTTTGTTTTTATTCGAGCATTCAAAATGATCACATCTTAGGATTTTTTCCCCCACATAACTAAACCTTTCAGCCAAATTTCGTGGAGTCAAAACACTTGATATTCATCACCTTCATTATGCATCATGTATTAACTTTTACAGGAAATATTTGTTTCTGGGATGAATTTTAGTGGATTGCAGGTATAAAGTGAAATAACATTCAAATAAACATGTATGTTTACCTCTACTGAACCACAGAACTTCAGTCAACTGAATTAAATTTCACCTCTTGTCATTATTTACACTTTTTACTTAAGTATATTTTCACAAATAAACAGACTTAATACACACAGGAGTAGTTGACCGTACTCCAAGTATCAAAACACACACACACACACACACACACACACACACACACACACACACACACACACACACACACACACTCCCAGTCACCTAGAGCTGGCTTCCTCAGCTCTTCATCTTCCTCCACAGTTCCTCTCAGAAGCAAACACTTTCTCTAGATACACAAAGGCATTCATAAATCCTCGTGCTGTTTTAAAATCCATGTTGGGAAAACGCGAGAGGACACTAATACACATTTTGGCTCTAATATTAACAACACCAGAAGGACCCAGTTTGTCTAAGATATGGAAAATGTCCCCTCAAAAAGCGACACTACAAAGACAACCCCTGCCTCCATCCAGTGGGATACTTCTTTGAGAAAACCGATATTGACTCAGGTACTTTACAGGCCGACAGGTTCGCTCTGTGAGCGGAATTTGCCTTTGTTGAAAACATCTGTCTGTCAGCCTGGAGGACCAAACACTGCGGCCGGCGTCTCTACTAAACCTGCGTGTTTATATGAAATGTGCGGGAGAAATACAAAGCACTACTACCTTAAATTAAACCAGTTGTAACCCACTCCACGTTAACACCCGCTTCTCTTCGTTTTCACGTGTGAACTGTGACCTCCGGCCCGGAAGTATATGAAAGAGTCACGTTCTAGCCAAACGGGTGCAAACAAAAACAGACGGGAAAGGTTCCGCACGGTGAGCGGGTACAAGTCTCCGTACATTGGCGCCTCCTGCTGGCGGTTCTCTCCGTACTAAGTATACTGATGGAGATTTAAAGCCAAAATTATTTTGGTAATTTTGGCGTAATATCAGGAGGAAGAGGTGAGCTCCTCCAGGACACGAGCAGCTCTGCAGTGAGTACCACCTCTGGGGTTTATATTTAGCCAAGTTTAGCAACTGTCTTCGTCACGACTGGAATGTGTTCATTAACATAACTTCAATATAATTACACTAACACAAGTAAATTCCAAATTACTAATTAATTCACATCCCATTTAACAGTTTTAATGCCGCAGTCATGTCAACAGTCACGTCAGCCTGCATCAACACAACATTTAGAACATTTGGGCTTAACTGGGGCCACGTTAGACAATTACAGGTCAGTTAAGACACTGGCAAATGGTGTAGTCATAAGCCAAGTGGAGTTTGTGCTGGATGTGGTCCAAATGTCATAACATACCTTATATTTGGCCTGAATTAGCACAGGTAAGAATATTTTCATCTATTACCTGATAAGGCGACACATCTGTAACTATCTTCTGTCTCTGACAAGGACGTTATTTTACCAGATATCCTCACACGCTTGAGTCATGATAAAATAATTATACATGAAATTAGCAAATTCAGTCGATGACTGATTGGAAACGCACCTCCCTGTCTATATAAGGACCCGTACAGAAATAATTTTGCAGCACTCAAGGTCCCAGTGCACACAGTGATCTCCATTATCCATGAATGGAAGAAGTTTGAAAGCACCACGGCTCTTAGAGCTGGCCTTAGTAAGGGAGATGAACAGGTACCTGATGGATAGTCCAACAGAACTCCAGCATTGCTCTGTGGAGAAAGGAGAACCCTCCAGATGGACAACCATTTCTGCAGCACTCCACCAATCAGACCTGCATAGTAGAGTGGAGGGAGAGAAGCCACTACCCAGTAAAAGGGACATGATAGCTCCCCTCTCAGACCACAAGATACAACATTTTCTGAACTTAACAGAATCTGAACCTTTTTTTTGGCAGCAGGCACTGGGAGATCAGTCAGGGTCAAGGAAAAGATGAATGGAGCGATGTACAGAGATGTCCTCGATGATGGTCAATGGACTGATTCTTATATAGCGCTTTTCTACTCTCCTGGAGCACATGCTTTTGCAATGCTTTCTAACTAACATTCATACACATTCATACTCTGATGGATGTAATGGAGAGCAGATGACCTGCTCTACCTCCTGAGCTACAGCCACCTACTCCAAAGTGTTCTGGATCTCAGAAAGGGTCGAAGGTTAGTCTTCCAACATGACAATGACCCTAAGCACACGGCCAGGTTAACAAAGGAATGGGTTCCGGTCGATGTTGTGAATGTCCTCGAGTGCCCTGGTCGGACCCCAGAGTTGAACCCAAATGAACATGTGAAAACAGCTGTGTACCAACACTCCTCATCCAACCTGATGAAGCTTGACAGGTTCTGCAGCGAGGAATGGGAAAAATCAGATTCCGACTTAAAAAGACTTAGCATATAACGTTTTTGTTTTTTATGTTTACTATGTTTGCAAGAATTTCAAGCAAATGTTTTTCACTTTGTCATTATGGGATGCTGTGTGTAGAGTATTGAGGGAACACAAATTTAATCCATTGTGGATCAAATTATCAATGACCTAACCCCCCTAACTGCATGTCTTTGGACTGTGGGTGGATGCTGGAGTACCAGGAGGCAACTGTGCTAACCACTGTTCCACCCATATGTATTATAAGTACTCCTTAAAAGATAAAGGATAATGATGGGAGGAAAACACATGTTAAATAAGCAAAAAACATCAATACAAAAACACCAGTAGGAAGATGCAATAAGTCAAAATACTCTTTATTTTTCTCAGATTTTGAAATAAGATGCAGGTGATCAGGGGGCAAATATAGAAGGGAAGTAACTGGTCAAAAAAAGAGAGGGACATGAGAAGCCTTTGCTCTATGTAAGATCAGGAGGTAAAGAGGATCCTAGGATCATGAAAATGTGCTCGAACTAACTGCACAGTCAAAAATTCTGCTATTTAACTATTTGTTCTTTGTTCTTATAGTTTCTTTCTAAATGTTACTCATCATATTTTATACAATTAATCAATACTAGAGTTTCTTTCTTCTGCACCAGCAGCACTCACAGCAGCTGCCAGGTAAACTTAGTGTTGTATTGTTGAACAACTAGTGTGCTTAAAAAATAGTACACTGTTCCAAAAATAGTAATGTCAAAGTATCTTACTGTATATTTTACAGTTTTGTACTGTCTTTCTAGAATATCAATAATATATATATATATATATATATATATATATATATATATATATACATATATAATATAATAAAACACAATTTACTTGTTTTGTAAATATATTTTTTGTGCATATTTAGATTGCAAAAATACATTCAGAGATGTATCATAATTTCACAAATATTTGTCTGTTATGTGAGAGAATGATCTGTTAAATTCAAATGTAAAACTATGGAAAAATATATAAAATGATCGAAAATTAATGAGAATAATCAATAATTAAAGGAGTATTTGAATTATAATTGTGCTGAAAATTTCATGTCATCTAGGTCTGATTCAATAATTCAGAGGTAACAAGTGAAAATATAATTAATAGGAATAAAAACTAAAAAAACATATAAAACATTTCACGGCCACGCTGTGCTAATTATATATTTTAAAAAATAAATGTAGAGGTAGGAATTGGCCTCTGCACCTGGGGTGAGGGTGTGGCCATGAAAACAATGTGACATGCCATTGGATGTTGGGACACATAATAACATGACACTAAGCATCGGCCAATGAATGTGAACTAACAACCACAAGGTCGCGGGTATGGCAGCACTGTAGGAAAACATGCTAATATAAAAGTATTTTGCTGCATTTCACAGTTTTGTTCTGTTCTTCTAGAACATCATTAAAGTTACGTAAATAGGCTGATTTCACATTTTGAATGTAAATTAACGTTAAATCACTGTAATGTAATAAAACATAATTGTCATGATTATTAACTGTATCTGTCTGTACATATGCATATTTAGATTGTTAAAATACATTCACAAATGTATCATGATTTCACAAATATCTGTCCATTATTTGAAAGATTGAACTGTTGAATTCAAATGTAATGCTATGGAAAAGTATATAACATGATCCCTATAAGCTTGTGTTACATCACATAAGTATTATTATCATTGTTATTTAGGGCGATCGTGGCTCAAGAGTTGGCAGTTTGCCTTGTGATCAGAAGGTTGCTGGTTCGACCCCCGGCTCGGACGCTCTCGGTATTGTGTCCGTGGTCAAGACTCTTCACCTACTGGTGATGGCCAGAGGGGCCGATGGTGCGATATGGCAGCCTCGCCTCTGTCAGTCTGTCCCAGGGCATGCAATCAATTATTACTTAAACCAACTGTTAACTGTATATTTCTGTACATTTACGCATTATGATTCATATTGCCACATTCATTGACCTTGTTTATAGGTAATTTCATTGTTTGATCACGTTAAAATGTTCCTAATTTGATGTCTAAACGCACTTGGAAAAGGCAGAATACCATGTAAAATTAGCTCAACAAACTCTACTTTCATTACTGGAAATAACCGTATTTTCATGAGGAAGTTATTTTCTGTTATTTTACGGTAGTATTTTGGCGCCCCAGCTGCCAGAATATTACCGTTTTTTTAAGATGTTTTTTTTAACAGTGTAACGTTTGTGTTACACACATTAATAGGACAGAATTTTCTGTTACCTGAGCAGTAGCAAAGATCTCACACTTGATGGTGCCAACAGACAGATTATTTTCCAAAGCAGTATGGCACACTGTGACTACAACAATCAGAGAGGGCTGAAATATTGCCAGCCTAATAGACAAGACACAGGAACAAATAAAACTGTTGTACTAGTGAAGTAGGTACAGGAAGCTGCCGTTTTTCTAGTGTTCAATGAGGCTGACCTGAATCCAGTCCTTTAATGTCAAATCTTACTGTTACAAGCACTCGTCATCATCAGGATTATTATCATTAGCAACATGATGTGAAGAGTCCAATAAACCCGGAGCGGCCTTTGAACTTCCTCTCTTTACCATCAAGTGCTTGTTGTCATTTGGATGATCCATTTTCACCTTGATCCTAATTTAGCAGCATCAAAATGATTTCATCTGGCATGTAACCCTCAACCTAACCTGACACAATGATGTGGATATGGCCTGGAGCGGTCCACCATAGATGCATCACGAGCATTTCTTATAGTTGTATTTTTTTAATCACAATTTGAAATTTTCTGTCTTTTAATATTAGTGACGCAATCAGCTCAGTTATTGTAAAATAAATAAATAAATAAAGTGGCACGACACTATCTATAGCCTGAAAGGTCCATAAGTATTTGAACAATGGCACAAGTTTTGTTATTTTACCTCTGAACACCAGCATAATGCTTTTTAAATAAAAAATGTAGTTGAAGTGCTGACTTCAGCTTTATTTCAAGGGGGTTTAAAAATATTGTAATATGAATTAGAGCCATTTTCATAAATAGTCCTCAGTTTTTAGGAGCTCAAAAATAGTTGGACAAACAAATAATTTAAATCTAAGAATTATTATAATACTTGGATTAAAATCCTTTGCAGTAAGTGACCATCTGAAATGGAGTTGACTAAATTCAGTATTTTCTACTTTAAGGTGCTCTGCTAGGCCTTCCAGGCTTCAGGTTTACCTTCAGTAACTGAAATGTTTTTGGTGCCAGGCAACCAAAACCTAATAATCAAACATGACCACAGCTGGACTGGGACAAAAAATGGGCCCTGACATTTTTGCTCCAGGTGGCCACCATGACTGTTAAAACAAAACAAAAAAACCCAAGAAAAAAAAAAATCAAAAGTTGTAGAACACCCCAATTTTTCCATTTTTTTTAAAATTGAAAATGCTGCAGTTTAATGTGTGTCACTTGTAGGTTGTTTTGCTTTCATTCTTCTGTCCAGTTCATCCCAAACCAGCTCGGTGGGGTTTAAGTCTGGAGACTGTGCTCAACACTCCATGTTTTCAAGCTTGTTCTTGTTCTTTTTTCCTGAGGAAGTTCTGGCATAAGTTTTGGATCATTATCTTGCAGTAGGATGAACCCCTGACCAATACAGGTGCATACCAGAGGGCACTGCATGGTGCTGCAGAAAGCTGTGCTAGCTGTTTTGGTTCAGGGTGCCTATGAGGGAAAAATGTCTTCAAAATGGGCTTTGACCCAAACATTTTACACACAAACAAAAACAAACACCAATAAGCACTGAGAAGAAAAAACCCCATAACTAAACCTAAAACACCCCGTTTCTGATGAGCACTTGGCTGGTCCTGCTGAGCAGGCATTGTGTTTTCAAAGTCCTCAGCCCTTGGTCACGCCTTTTGATTCACTGATCCACACCACCAGGATCTACAGCAGGGGTGTCGAACTCCAGGCCTCGAGGGCCGGTGTCCTGCACGTTTTAGATAACACCCTGGGTGAACACACCTGAATCAAATGATTAGTTCATTACCAGGTTTCTGGAGAACTTAAAGACATGTTGAGGAGGTAATTTAGCCATTTAAATCCCCTGCGTTGGATCAAGGACACATATAAAACCTGCAGGACAGCGGCCCTCGAGGCCTGGAGTTTGACACCTGTGATCTACAGCAAAGGTATCAGAATGTCGTTTGGACTGGAGTGGTGTAGCCAGATGGTAACGAAGAGAGGGAAGGTAGTCAGAACTGATGGGATCAAACTACCAGACGGCAACATCGCAGACATCGAGGACAGCTACAAGTACCTGGGAATCCCACGGGCAAATGGGAACCACAAAGACTTTATGGACATATATGGTTTGATTTGTATGGTTTTGTGGATTGGATGGGTTGTTGTGAACATCTGGTGAGAAATATATTTACTTGACCTGCCTGTTTAGTACTTATTTTACCCGCTTACACTTGATTAACCATTTGAAAAGTCAAGATGTTGGCCATTTTTTAAGATGTCCACCAAAACAACATAAAAGAGCACGTATTCTCATAGCACCTAACTGTAGAATATATACGCAGATTAATTATATTATTTTGAAAATAATATTCAGTGAGCTTTATTATGTGTAGACATTTGCTTTTTAACCGATCAACAGATTGTTGCAAGAAACAAAAACATTTCATTAATAGAACGGCATGAAACAAAATGGAGGAAATGCACCAGTGGAAGCAAGTCAGTGTTCACTGCAAATTACAAGTGCAGCTGCACAGTGCAGTGCAAGCAAGTCAATGTCAATAGCATTCTGCCCTGCACTCATGGTTGCATCCACACTGGCATGCAGCTATGGGTGATAGGACATGCTGAAACAAAGGCACCAGCTCTACCAGCTCATACACTCCATGCACTACAGGAGGTGTATAAACAGGTAACCACATGCAACAAACAAGAAGTACTCTGAGAGTGCAAACCTTTACCAAGGCAACTCACTCTCGGGGCAGTAATTACTGTACAGGGAATAGTATTGTATTTTGTATATATTCATTTTCTTTTCTTTGTTCTCTTTAAACATATTTTAACAAGTTTATATTGCAGTAAAAGACACATTTTGGGGTCAACTTGAAAGAAAAGCAGGTGTGAAATTTAAAAACTGAGATTAGAGGTTTTGATATGCATGATATAATGTGATATTTACATTCCCCATATAGCCGTATCTTTTTGAGCACTATTAAGGATAAGACATTTTATGAAAATATAGCCCTAGTCACATTGTCCCCTTATCCCCTGTCCCAGGGTCAAGTTCACATGTCTTAGTCCAAGTCTGTTTGTGTGTTAGTGTTACTTCCTGTTTTGTTTGATAGTCTCCTTCCTAGTGTGAGTGATGTTCAGGTTTGGGGTTCCTGTGTCGTTAGTTATGCTTTTGTTCAGCTGTGTTCCCATGTGTTTCCACTCCAGTAATCACTCTCCTGTTTGATGTGATGTTCTCGTTCATTGTGGGTGTTGTGTTTGTCTGTTGCTTAGCTTAGCATGTTGTTGTCAGTTTGTAGTTATTTGCCTATTCTTCCATGCTCAAGTGTAGTTTTGCTTTTGTTTTTCATCAGCAATAAACGTGTGATTTTCAGTTTGATCTCTGTTTGCTGAGTCCTGCATTACAGATCCACTCCCTGCCTGCCAGCACCTCATGACAGTAGGAGTGGACAGCGAGGTCAAGTAAACAAAGTTTTATCAGAACTCATTTAAAACTTTGAGCTATCGTGTTTACATACAGCATGGCACGCTCACAAACGCTACCAAAAACAGAACCTCCTTTGCGGGGGTGACTATAACTACTAACATAATAATGTGATGAAAGTACAAAATAAATCACTTGTAGGTTATCGTGAATAGCAACAATTATATATCAGTATGCTTCATAACATACAAATTAACACCAAGATGATGAAAATATGTAAATGACATTCCAATTAAATAAAAAAACTAATTTTTCATGGTTTATAACGGCTGCTATTTTGAAAAATGGCAACATTTTCATGTGGCTAATCATGCAAAATTAATAAGTATACAAACGTCCACAATTGTGCCAAATTTGGTGCTCGTATCACCGGTTACACTATTCTGGTGTAAGTCTGACATTATCTGGTCCACTATTGAAGTTAGGGCTGGGTATCGTCACTGATTTCTAGAATCGATTTGATTCCGATTCACAAGGTCCCGATTCGATTCAATTCGATTCGATTGGAATCGGGGAAATTTTGCCTCAGACAGTCAGAAATATTATAATTCAGATCATGCATCAGTACATTTCCATATTTTTATATCTATAAAAAGAAAGCTGACACTTGTGAGACTTTATCAAAGGTGTGAGCATCACAGCAGAGGCCTTTGTGTCAAAGTAACTGAGGATAAAACACAGAAAAGCATGAAGGAGATTTTCCTGGCCTGGGATTTTATAAAAATATTCTGCAGTAGATCAAAAACAAAAGGAAACCATTAATCAACATATGAACATTACCTGATGTTGCTGAAGTGAAGCAGAGCAAAGTTACAGCAGTTTTATTACAGACACAGCTGAGCGTTTTGCAATTTTGTATAATTTTAAAAAGTTTAAATTTGTTCAGTATTAAAGAGCAGAAATGAGGTTTTCTTTTCGGAAGTAAGTAAAAGGAAAAAAAACAGCGGCCAACAGCGCTGTAAACAACTTGTGCAATAAGCAAGCGAATAATGCAGAAAACAGATGTTTAGACGGGAAACTGTTCTTGAAGTACAGAGAGAGAGAGAGAGCTCTACATGAAGTGTGATTTTTATCGTGGTGGAAGCAAAACAGAAAAAGTCAGAGTGAAGTCATGACGATGTTTTTGTGAAGCGTAGTTTGCTGCTTCTTTTGCTGCTGGTTCAGTCAATATTGTTTGGAGAGAGATAAAACCTGCAGCTTCAGAATCAGCGCAAAAAGGGCGTGAACACTATGGCATTGCATATTATGATTATAATGATTTTTAGTAGTAGTCGTAGCATCTTAGAATAAGACCTACTCATGATGCAAATAATACATACATTGAGCATACATGGACACAAAGTGTAATATTTGACAAACATAATCCCATAAAATACAGTTTTTAAATTATTATACCTGTTATTAATCTCTGTCTCTCTTCCACAGCATGTCTTTATCCTGTCTTCCTTCTCTCTCCCCAGCAGCAGATGGCCCCGCCCCTCCCTGAGCCTGGTTCTGCTGGAGGTTTCTTCCTGTTAAAAGGGAGTTTTTCCTTCCCACTGTCACCAAAGTGCTTGCTCATAGGGGGTCATATGACTGTTGGGTTTTTCTCTGTATGTATTATTGTAGGGTCTACCTTACAATCCGGTTGTTAAGTGATGACGTGACGAATCCTACTTCCGGGCCTAAAGTAGTCTGCGTTTAATATGGCTTTTGTGTTGTTAACATGTTTAATGTTTTGTATTTTCTTCTATTTGATCTCAAAAAGCTCCTAAAACAGTCAGTGATCACTGTTGACCTCCCTCGGCTTTTATTACCGCTAATCATTTATTTAAGATCAGTTTTTAAAACCTTAGGATGTAACTACAGCCCAGCCCATGCAGCAGTATATGAATGACTAACCTCGTATTGTGGATGGATTATCTCAGTTGTTCTCCTGGCTGAAGTTTGGTCCTTTTACAGCATCCTGCCATGCGATTACATTTGTTCCTGACCACCAAGAACACTCACGTTAACTTTAATTGAGTGGAAAAAAAGTTAGCTTGTTTATATTATGCTAACATAGCTGTGTCGCTAGCGATCACGTAGCACATCATTATATACCAGCTAGCCAAACTTCAGTAACCCTACAAACGTCACTGCTGTTTAGTTTTCTGTCTTCATTTATGCTGGAAGTGATAGCAGAGCTGTACGTTTTCATTTGTTTCCAAAACCCCGCAGTCAGGACATGCTATATTGTATTTAGATAGAAGCTAGCGAGCTAACTTCCTGCTAACTTCTAACTCCGTTAAATGTCATAAATTCCGTTTTCATGGATGCCTGGATGTTAAACTCAATTGTTACACCTGGTAGAGCAGAACGCTGATCATTTTATTAAAGATGAAAGACTTTAGACCAGTGGTTCTTAACCTGGGTTCGATCGAACCCTAGGGGTTCGGTGAGTCGATCTCAGGGGTTCGGCAGAGCCTCCGCCGTGACATGCACGGCTCATTTTGTGCACCAGTAAAAAACATATCTATGTCTTGAATTTGAAAAACATATTTTATTTTTCACTAAAGAGGGGTTCAGTGACTGCGCATATGAAACTGGTGGGGTTCGGTACCTCCAACAAGGTTAAGAACCACTGCTTTAGACAGTTTTTCAACTCTCAGTAATGCCATAGTGATCGTTTGATATATGGACCTGCAGCGGAGTTTAGACCCAGACACGGCTAGTGACGTCAGACTTCCACACAGACGGATTCCACACTGGATTTTTTTGTCTGTCTTTGATCATATTTTTTTTATTGCCCTGTACAGTCTCTTATATCCTGTTTTTTATTTTATATTATTTACTTTGGTGTTTGCTCCATCTACCTGTCACTTTGCTGCTGGAACACATGATTTCCCAATGAGGGATATTCTATTCTATTCTATTCTATTCTATTCTATTCTATTTCATATTTGAGATATAATGTTCCCATATAAAACTTGTAATCAGATCAGACTTTGTAATGACAGCATTACTGACTAAATCACTGCATTTCTTTTTAAAAATGTATTGTTAATAATACAGAAAATTATTATCCACAGAATATTTTTCTTTGTATTTATGCCTGCAGTGTACTCTTCCCCATGGTCTTTAGAATTTTCAAAAATGTTAAACAGAATTCAAACAGAGAAGAGGAAATGACTAAGAACAAACAAACAAAACTCTGTTTCAGAGACTTTGCTTTAGTCTAGACTTCCTGAAACTGATATTTTAGGTGAGCTACGATTTAACATGCACTAGGTGCCTTTCTCTGATTTGTCACATGACACTTTCCCAGAAGAAGACAAAGACTTTTAAATGGATGAGAATTTCAGGTGAACTTTGTTGTCTGCGATGTATCAGAAGATGCAGTCCAAATGAAGTGATGAACAGATGGGCTCTGAAACTCTTCATATAAACCGTTCCTCTGCCTATGATCCATCAGCTGTTTTACAGCTGCTCTTTTAAGGAGCTAAACTAATCATATTAAAGACTGAAGTGTTAATTAGTCTGCTCAAAGACTCAACTTTGAGCAGTGTTGTCAGAGTGGGACCTGTTAGCCAGAAGTTAAAACTGAAAGATCAATCAGAGACAGGAAGTCTAAATAGATTAGTTGTATTAAAGGTAGCTGTATATAATGGTATGTCTATGGGATGGTTATGAATAAGTTTTTCACTAATGGTTAACATTTTATTTCTGAAGAAATTCATTAAATGAATAATAGTTAAAGGTTAAAAGAATGTCCGGCTCGACAGAGCTCTGGATCTTTGTCAGCCTGGTTACAGTGCTGAGAATAAGGCCAGCTCCTCCTGTATAACACTGAATAATGCTTATTCCAATGAACTTCAGTGACCGACACGACTTCTAAGCATCTATCTGTGTATATCTTCAACTTAAAAGAAACCTGAACATGACTATTTGATGACTGACATCACTTCTTACATCTTTCCCCATAAGTCAGAGCGGTTCCCACAAAGTGACTCCAAACAAACAGTTTTGTCTTCAGAGCGTTAGGACATGAGCAATGCACACACACAAACACACACACACTAATAAAGTGAACTGATGAATGGGTCTACTTTCAGTAAGGTGGCGTTTGTAGTGGAATGATCCGTCATTTAGTAGAGATGGCCTGATGTTATAAGAGACTGAGAGAAAACAGAGAAGAGACGGATGACGAGGTGAATGAGACCATAACAGATCCATAGCCAATATTTCCACATCACTGGCTGTTGCTGTTTTGAACAATAAACACACACACATGCAACAGTCTGCGTGGGTGAGCCACGTTACAAAACAAGCTGTTGCACCAATTGAACTGGTCAGAGACGTTCCCTTTCTCAAAGGCAACTAAGCCATACTTCGTCACATCAATACCTTACGAAATTTTGATTTAAATGTCAATATTTAGATAAGAATAACATTAGGATCCAGGGAATTCAAGGTCAGTTGTGCCTTTGTGTAAATGCACATTGTTTGAAAGGACTAACACAATATGGGTTAGGAGGCAGGTACACCCACGAGGCTGTTGGTGGGACACTGGTGCAGCGGTGCTGCCTGAGCAAGAAGTTTTTGATTGGCTGATTCTTCTTGTGTGGTGTTTGCATGTTCCTCCTGTGCCTGTGTGGGTCCTCTTCAGGCGTAAACACAGCTGAACGATGGGGTGGCTGTAGCTCAGGCGGTAGAGCACAAGGTGATCGGAAGGTTGGTGGTTCAATTCCTGGCTTCCCCCAGACTGCATGCCAAACATCCTTGGGCAAGATACTAACCCCAGATTGCTCTCCGATGCATCCATCGAAGTGAAAATGTTAGTTAGAAAGCACTAAGAAAACGTGCTTGTGCACAAGTTGTGTAAAGCGCTTTAAGTGCTCAGAAGAGTAGAAAAGAGCTATATAAGAACCAGTCCATTTAGCTGAACCAAAGCATAACTAGAATAAGACTTTTTATGAACCACTCAGCCTTTCTGTAGTGTCACCTTTGGGACCGCTGCTAATTGTCTCAACCTCGCTTTTATTGAGGGGCAATTATGACACACCAGTCATTGTTTGCAACATCACCTTTTTCTGTGCTCGACCACATATTTGACAAATTCACACACGTCGTGGATCTTACAATACCAGACTATTTTTAGCAGCATGACTTGTAAATACTTGACTTGCACACATAGATCCACATACACACAAACAGGAGAGTAAGAACTTGCAATCATCTTTGACCTATGAGTTGGCTTTGATCAGTCAGTCTCACTTCCTTGTTTTGGATGTGTGGATTCCCCTCATGACACACCACTGCTTCTGCTTATGGCAATAACAAATCATGAGATATCAATCACTCCATTTATGGCCAAAATACTTAATGTTCAGCAGCCCCCGTGACATAAAGCTAAGATTTGTCCTTTGTAATCATCACAAATCAGGTAATGCTGGCAATGCTGACAATGTGGTGCAGGAATTTGCTCTTTGCCCAGTTCAACAATGTGCAATAGTGACTGATTGTACATATTAAAAGCAGATGCAACTGATAAATGTTGATTGGTTGACAAGTGGGCTGGAAGGGAGCAGGGAGCCATAGGGGAGTTCACAGGAAACGGGAGAACTGCGAAAAAATTTCAAAAAATAAAAAATGAAACCACAGACAGTCGCTGCAGTGGACTCGTCATTGTTTTTAACACGGCTGTACTTCAGCTCTTTGTATGCTATAACTTTGCTCTTCTCCACAGCTGGCTCACGGGCCAACAACAACATGAGCAACAGTGGCCCATAGACCGGTTATAGCACATATACAGAGCTCACTGCAGGCAGACCGACGGGCCCTGGAGCAGAGCAGACAGCAAACACTTGCTCTGTTCGACCTTAAGTTCTGTTTTAAAGCTGAAGGCTGACAAGATCAGTTTTATTGCTTAAATGACACATTTTGACCTGTGGTTTTCATCACGGTTAACACCGCTGAGTACAGAGTATTTAGATAATAACGAAATTAGATATCCTTTATTTGGATCTCTCAGCATGAGATCCAAAAAGATGTCAGTGAAAGGCTAAAAAACTAAATAAACCTATGAGAGAAATATCAGAAACTTTAGGAGTCTAAATAAACTATCATGTACATTCAGGCCTGGAAGAACGCAGGGGACAACCAAAATGGTGCCAGGGTCTATCCGTCCTCCTAGACTTCTGCCCTGGGTTTGTTTGTTTCTGTCTGTCTCATCTCTCTGTGTTTGTTTGTGTGCTTCTGTGTTCATGGGTGGAACTCATCGCTGGTCCCTGCCCTTGACTGAGCACACCTGCTCTGCGTGAAGCCACCATCAGGATCAATCTTTGCTGGGCTGTTAAACTGAAACGCTTAGTTTAAACCCTCACTCCAGCTACTCTGTGTGCTTTTGCGCTGCCTCTGCTGTTGTGGATTCTGACCCTCTGCCTTCCATGTGCACAGGTTCCTAGAAAGTGGTGAGCCCAACCCTGAGTTCATGTTTGGACCACCATTGCCGCTGTCACATTTGTGGTTGTTGTAAATTATTTAATGACTGTAAATAAATGTACTGAACTGATCTTCCGAGTCTGCGCTCGAGTCCACCCGTCCATTAGCCTTGACAAATCTTTCTTTGGTTAAGAATGACCCTTTCAAAACATCCATATAAATCGAGAACAAAGCGCACTCTCAGATAGGTAGGCATATCATTGTCCTAGTCTACAATCAAGCAATGCCTCCATGTATGTAAATACAGAGGATTTACAATGAAGTGGAGAAGGAAATCACATGTTGGAGGCAATGTGTATGTAATGGGCATGTTGCCTGTGGAACCCAGTCTCAAGTGTAATACTGATGGAAGCAGCAGGATGCACGATGCAAGAGAAACATTTATGTGTCCCACACGTGGGGAATTTTTTGGTCGTGGCAGAAAGTACAAGAGCAGTAAAAAATTCAGAGAACAAAGAGAAAAACAACAGAACAGAATAAGATAAACAGAATAACAAATTTAGATACAAAATAGAAACAATACTATATGCAATAGAATAAGTACTATACAAATAGAATAAAATACTTTGTTATGTAGGGAAAATTGCACATCAAGGAGACAGGGTGAGAGTTACAACTGTGTATGGGATGTGTGTGTGTGTGTGTGTGTGTGTGTGTGTGTGTGTGTGTGTGTGTGTGTGTGTGTGTGTGTGTGTGTCTGCGTGTGTGTGGTCCTCTGCAGAGACCATGTTGCAGGATGAATTCTGAGGTGTATTCAGTAGTATAGTCTACTCAGATTTAGCCAAATTATTCAGAAATCACTGGACAGCACTTCACTGTGAAGATGTCTAATCACACAAAGCATACCACAGTGTATCTCATCATGTTAAAGCCTTATTCCAAAAGGGACTAAAATTGCGTCCCACCTTAAAATTCTGCACACAATACCTTATAATGACAAAGTGAAAAAAGTTTGTTTGAAAGTCTTCCAAATTTTGTTAAAAATGAAAAAAAAAAAAAAGAATCATATGACATATAGATAAGTATTCAACAAAAGCAAGTATTTTTTAGTATAATGCCACAAGCATTATACTCAACTGTTATTTTGGGACAGTTTCTCCCATTCCTCTTTGCCGTCTCCATCAGGTTGAATGAGGATAAGAGAGCGCAGGCCTTTTCAGATCTGTCCAGAGATGCTTAGTTGGGTTCAAGTCTGGGCTCTGGCTGGTCCACTCAGGAAGAATCACAGAATGGTCCTGAAACCACTCCTTTGTTATCTTGGCTGTGTGCTTAGGGTCATTGTTCTGCTGGAAGATGAGCTTTCACCCCAGTCTGAGGTCCAAAGTCCTCTGGAGCAGGGAGGATATTTCTGTATCTTGCTGCATTCATCTTTCCCATGACCCTAACTAGTCTCCGAGTTCCAAACTGAGTCTCCGAGCTGCCAAAAGAAATACCCTCAGTATGATGCTGGCACCATTATGCTTCACTGTAGAGATGTTATTGGCCAGGTGATAAGCAGCACCTGGTCTCCTCCAGATATGATGCTTGGCATTCAGACCAAAGAATTCATCAGACCAGAGAATTTGTTTCTCTAAGGCATCTGAGAATCCTTTAGATGTCTTTTGGCAAACTCCAGGCAGGCTGTCATGCGCCTTTTACTGAGGAGTGGCCTTCATCTGGCCAATGTACCATATAGGCCTGACTGATGGAGTGCTGCAGAAACAGTTTTCCTTCAGGAAGGTTCTCCTCTCTCCACAGAGCAATGCTGTAGCTTTGTCAGACCATCATGTTCTCGGTCATCTCCTTGACTACTCTCCTGTGGCCGCCTACAGACAATCCTTGTCATTCCAAACTTTTCCCATTTGATGGAGGCCACTGTGCTTATTGGGACATTCAGTGCTGCACAAATGTTTCTGTTCCCTTCCCCCGGACTGTGCCATGCTACGATGATGTCTCAGAGGTGTTCAGACAATTTCTTAAACTTCATGGCTTTGTTTGTGATGTGACATGTCTTCTATGGAGCCTGTGTATGTGTCTTTCCAAATCACTGCGAATGAACAGACTTTACCACTGGTTGACTCCAATCAAGTTGGCATGTACAAATCAACCCAAGATTGTTTATGGTGTGATTAGGCCAGGGTGAGGCAACTCGATGCCTCAAGTGCCCATGTCCTGCATGTTTTAGATGTGTCTTTAATTTAACACAGCTTATTTAAATGGCTAAATTACCTCCCCAACATGTCTTGAAGTTCTCCAGAGGCCTGGAAATAAACGAATCATTTGATTCGGATGTGTTGACACAGGGTGAGATCTAAAACCTGCAGGACACCGGCCCTCGAGGCCTGGAGTTGCCTACTTCTGGATTAGGCTATTCATTTCTGACTTTACCGATTATTTATGCTAAGCTATGCTAACAATGTCTAGACTTTTATTTTATAGATACTGGTTATATTTCAGGAGCAGCACAGCCAGTGGTTAGTGATCTTGCATATATAGCTAGAAGGTCCTGAATCCACTGCTTTTCTGTATAGAGTTTGAATGCTCTCCCCATATCTGCATGGGTTATCTCCGGGTACTCCGGCTTCCTCCCACAGTCCAAAGAAACAGTCCAAAAACATGCAGTTAGTGATTTTAGGTTAACTTCTGACTTTAAATTGATCGTAGGTGTGATCATGGATGGTTGTATCTGTGTTGGCCCTGTAATAAACGGTCAGCCTGTCTAGGGTTTTAGACCTAGACAGACGTAGATAGGTCTCTCACCTGATGGCAGCTGGGATAGGCCCCACCCCTTCCACCCCACAACCTTCAATTGGACAAGTGAAAGAAAAAGGATGCTTACTTTCATTATCATTCTCAGGTTTATTAGTGATGAGATCACAGTCTCTGTTAGTAGGAAGCGGAGCTGTCTTGGCCTGATTTTTAAAAACAGAACAAAATACAACATTTCTCAAATGTCTTCCAGTTGTAACCTTTTCTTTTCTGTTCTTAATTATTTATCTAATTGTCAGGTTCTAAAGATTAAACTACCATTGACATAGCCTCTAAATCCTGTCTGCCACTGTAGCTGGCCCTCTATGTATAGATTCATGCTTTAATGACACTATTATTGTGGTCAGAGGAAATGATTCATCACAAACGTGTCTGTGTGTGTGTGTGTGTGTGTGTGTGTGTGTGTGTGTGTGTGTGTGTGTGTGTGTGTGTGTGTGTGTGTGTGTGTGTGTGTGTTTATACTGGATGCGTACAGATCATGACTCAGGCAGGAAATTATTTTTATGATCTTTTAGAGATGGAGGCTCAATTATTGAATGGATAATACAATATAATATGTGAATAATGTCCCCACTACACCACTACACAAAGACACGCACACAGAGCACGAGAGCCTGGCAAAGAAGAGCATCCAAACAACCTCTTGAACAAACATACTGTGCTTTCTCTCCCTGCCACTCCACCTGTATCAGTCCTGTTCCTTGTTTTTCTTCTCATATTCTTTGGTCTTTTCATCATCCATGCATCACTCTATTTTCTTCTACTTCGTCATTCCTCTAAAACTTGATCATTATTATAATTTAGCCAGGGGTTTTTTTTGGTCTTGTTCAACATAGAAGTTTTCACCATCACATCAAACTTGCAGTTTTTCCTACAAACTACAAACTGAATGTTACTGCTTTATTTTTATCCAGTTCAATTGATCAGACGTGAAATGCACGCACAGAACAATAGGAGGAAGCAAGGGGATGTAATACACACTCAAAAATGACAATTTTACAGTGTAACAACCAACATTCTGATGATTTTAGCTCCATTAAGCTAAACGATGTTGGGTGACTAGGAACAAAGGTGGTGTGATGTTTTTATATTATATTTGAGTGACTTTGACTTTGATATCTGAACTGAAAGGCAGATGTAGTTACTCATTTGTTGCTGACTGCAGTTTGGCTGCTACCATGTTGGATTTTTTGAGACATATTTGAAAGAGAGATTGAAGTGCTAAAATATTAGTTGAGGATTGCAAATTTGATTAGCAAGCTGCACTTGGAAACTGCACTTAGCACTTAGTGCTAGGCTACTAAAATACTAGAACTTTATTTTTAAAAAAAAGCAGAAGAACTAATTTCCTGGATTGTCCACATTGTCAGATAATAACATTTGAAATTCTCCAAAAAGTTTTAGGGCCCTATTGAACAATGTGGAAGATTCTGACCTTGCTTCAGCGAGGTGGGTTTCCTGGGGAAAGAGGGGGCAGGAAGGCTAAGTGTAGGCTGCAGAGATCCATGTGGTGGTGAGAAGAAGAAAGAAAACAGCTTGAGTTCTTACCAGAGTGCAGGTAAGTTGATTTGTGAGCCAGCAATTCCAAACGGGCCTCTCAGATGAGCCGCTATGAAGAGCATGTGGGAAAAGGGAGGGATCAAATGAAACTTTGAAAGGATTACAAACTGAAGGAGCTGAAGAATCACCACATCAATGGAAACGGTCTGGCACCATGTGTCTTTGTTATACTTGCCTTCAGGTGAAGACCTGAGTCAAGAACAAGAAACTCAAACAAAAAACCAAAACGCGGTTCTGTCGAATCACAACACCTTAACAAATCCTCACATATTTTAGGACATGCTAATGGTAAATGGACTGATTCTTATATAGCGCTTTTCTACTCTCCCGGAGTACTCAAAGCGCTCTATACAACTCGCCACATTCACCCAGCCAAGCACTACCTCTATACTGAGTGCTTTCTAACTACACTCACACACATTCATGCATCGGATGGATGAATCGGAGAGCAACTTGGGGTTAGTATCTTGCCCAAGGATACTTGGCATGCAGACTGGAGGAGCCTGGGATCGAACCTCCAACCTTTCGATCAGTAGGTGACCTGCTCTACCTCCTGAGCTACAGCCAGGAGGTAGAGCTGTTAGGTTTTAATGCTGCCTGTCTGATTCCTGCGCATTATTAGTTTCTGTAGAAGTTGATTACACTGATGAAAAATGTGAGGGGAAGGGTTGTGCTTGAATTTGTTAAGATTTACTAGTTTTGGCCGTCCGACTGGGGTCTGGAGTGT
The DNA here is from genome assembly GCF_900408965.1 of Simochromis diagramma. Taxonomy (NCBI): domain Eukaryota; kingdom Metazoa; phylum Chordata; class Actinopteri; order Cichliformes; family Cichlidae; genus Simochromis; species Simochromis diagramma. The sequence goes on from NW_024386953.1 coordinate 1,148,224, forward strand.
GGGGCCTCCCTGCTGCTGCGGAGTCGGGGCTGTCTGCTTCTCCCCACCGCAGAGAAAAGGGTAACACTACCTGGGTCTGGGTGCAGTTCCCCCCTCCAGGGGCAAGGGTACCTAGACCCGGTTCGTAGAGTACGCTTGGGGAGTGTGATCGTGTGTACAGCGTCTCTCTATGTCTGTCTCCACGTTGGTTGAGTGTGGAGTAAGTGCATATGAGAGCATGAGGGTGGGAATGGATGTTTGTGTCTGTGTGTGCCTGTATTTCTGTGTCTATATGTCAGGTTGGGTATCAGACGCCACCTCTCTGGGGACATCTCAGGCCCTCCAAGGTTTGGAGGTCTATCTCCCCCCACCACCACTTCCCCTGCCAGTGGCAGACGCCCTGAGACATCGGTGCGTTGGTGGTTCTTGGTGTCCGGGGATGGGCGTCCGGGTACCCACCGGCTCACTCCTTGGTGGCTGCTTATCGGGGCCTGGAGCCTGGGGCTCGCTCGGGCCACTTCGGGGGTGGGGTGCCCCCGGCCTCTCGGCCTGGGGCTCGGTCACTCAGGCACAGCTGGCTGCCGGCGGAGCTCACGGGCGCGTCACTGCAACTCCCCCTGGCTTCTGCTCCGTGGCTGCTGAGTGAGCCCTCATCTGGGACTCTCCTCAGCTCTTTCTGGGACAGTGGCGCGGCTGCCCCTCTGTTGGTCTTCCTTGGTCTCTTGTGTTCTGGGGGCCTCTAGATGTCTGGAGTCTTGATCTCCTCCATACCTGCTTCATGCCCTGGAGGACGGGGCTGTGGCCCCCCCACACCCTCTAGCAGATCATTACATGAAGGAACCTTTTAAAAACAAGCGCGTCCATGCTCACAGGTGTACACACGGGTGATCACACACAAACTACACCCTTTTTGGCTCCTACCTCAAAGCACACTGTGCGCTGTCGATCTTACGTGCTGCACAATAATGTTTAATATTTAGTATTTACTGTCATATTCCCATAGATCATCGTGATGTTGTTTATTCAATTGCTGTCGTTTTCTTCTGCTTGTTTTCTTTTTTCATTCTCAACAGGTGAAATTAAAAAAGTATCTACTGTTATCTATTGTTAGCTAGTTAATTGCGATGGTGTTGTTTTTATTATGTTGCTCTTTGTTGTTTGTTTTCTCTTCTGGTTTTTTATCTCCATACAGGTGATCCAGGTGTTTTGTTTGTTTTTCTTTTTTTCTTCCCCCCTTTTTCACCATCTCTTCTCCCCTCTATTTTTCTTTCTTTCATTCTTTCTCCCTGTCCTTTCCCCCAGTCATGTCTGTCCCATCTTTAAAAAACGAAAATAAAATAAATACATAATTATAATAAAGGTCAATCAAATGGACCAATATGGCAAGGCCATGATGATCCACTTGGCATCTTTCTTTGCCTTCAGACAACAAATCTGATGGCTAAAGATCCAAATGGAACAGGCAAAAGAAAAAAAAAGGTTTACTAGTTTAAAGTTAGATAGTTAACACTTGCTGACTACGAGATGATTTGAGGAGCATGTCATATTTTGTTTCTTGAAGATATTTGGCCGTAGATGGTATTAATTGAAAAGTTACGAAGCGCTATTACAGTTCCATCTGCATGAGTCACCAATGGCTGAACTAAAATTCCTGGCATTCCATCCAATATTTGTAGTGACATTTTATCCAAACAACAATCAGCTAACATATATTTGTTACTCGTTTTTTGCTATTACTATCCAGTGCAATCCTGCTTTGCTGTAGTTTGATACCAGAAATCAAATGACCCTGGCTTGCAGAAATTGTGAATGTGCCAAGGAGATTTTTGCAAACTCAGTCATCTCAGGAATGTTCAACAGGAACTAGAGGACCAGGGATCCCCTCACCTCTCCTCTACTGGTATCCAGCCCACAAAGACCTGTGCAGGTCTTCATCCCCTGATATGCCATCCATCCATCCACTTGTCAGGCTGTGGCAGACCCAGCATCACCAACATACGCGAGCTGCTGTCAGGTTGACTCTTTTCTTACGACAGTCCCTGTCAAAGTGTCCAAGGGCCCCATTGTGCCCTGGAGTGCAGCACCAGCTCAATCTTAGTAGTAGACAAAGTGAAGAGCACTGGAGCCATCCCATCAGTCTCCATTATGAGACAGAGTTAGTGCTCTGCTGTCATATTGCTGTGGTACTCCAAGGGAGATGCTGTCTCATACATCATCAGGGAACAAAGGGCCTGGTTGGGGGTGGGGGTGGAGGAGGTGGGGCCTTCCTGTTCCTGAGACACTCTTACTCTCTCCTTTTAGAGCTCCACAAACATCTGGGGGAAGTTTCACATTGAGCTCAATCCAGACTAAACCTGCATTTTCTGAAAATAAAGCTTCACATTGTGTTTCAGCGTGGCTGGTTCAAACACTGATAATAATGACAATAATGAAGTATTTCAATCAGGATTTGGATGTGTGTGGCAGCAGTTTGATGTACTTAGCATCAGGTAAATCTTCACGAGCTGTCATATGCAGAATTAATGAAAGGCTGTACAAAATACACTGTAAGGTTTAATTCAATCCAGTTATATTTACATAGCACTAATCTCCACAAATCAAGGTTTCGAGTTGATGGTTGCTGTGATTTGGCGCCATGAATTCAAATCAGTGTTTTCTCTGATTTCTCTGATTTTTTCCTCATTATTATCCAACCAGTTTCCATTTTCTGCAGCAATTCAGAGGTTTGGGCAGTATTTGCAGTTTTGTCTGTATTTAAACAGGAAAAGACGGAGGTAGAGGGTGTGTCTGTGAGAGTGAAGCCTCTGGCATCTGACAAACACAACGTTAGCATAGCAAAAGGCAGCCCTGCTGTCACTACATTATCTGCAGTGAGCCATCCCCCACACAGTCAGAAGTAATGACAAGTCATGATCAGACCAACTTAGACTCTATTTGAATAAACATTGCGCTCTAATTTGTTTAAGGGCCACAGGGATATACTACAAATGAAGTTGAACGCAGCCAGGCTTTTGTTGTCTTAGCTGGCTCGACAAAGCCAGATAACAGATATGATGATGATGGTTATCAACTTCTCAATTTAAATGGAATTTTTTCTTCTAGGCTTGGTGTGCCCTCATGTAAAAAAAGGCATTTTGTGGGTTTTCCACAAAAATGATCAATCAGGGATTTAGTCAGGCAAGGATTTAAAAAGGTGATTAAAATCTATGAAGAATATATAAATATAACAGTAAATACAATTCAGTACCGTCGGAATGAAGACAAGAAATTAGCCCTGCCAGAAATAACTCATTTGGTGATTTCACAACCAAGTTGTGTGTTCAGGGGAAGTTACCACGGGTAAAAACAGAGCTTTTCGTTCTATAGAAAACTGACTTTAATCTTGACACAGCTTAATTACAAATCACAAATTATCCTAGTTTCCAAATGAGATTGTACGTCCTGATGGGACACTCAGAGTTCAGGAGCAGCCTTTCCTCTCTGTAAAGGAGAAAATCAGCTTCACCTACACACGAGTTTATGTGTAATGGTTACAGATAGGTTAACCATGTATATCCTGTGCATCCTGGTCCCTGGCTTCTCTGTTTATAGTCAAACGTAATTTATGGACCTGCAAATGTGTCACTTTGCATACAGGTTTCCATTCGGACAATGAGCAGAGAGTTGTTTTCCCCCATCGCAAACATGCTCCCATGCAGTCCTAAGTTACTGGATGTGGATGACCAGTGGAATGGTCATGACGGTGGAATGCACGACTCGCACGTTCCAACAGCATCGCAAGCAAGAGTGGCCCAAAAACTGCTTGTACTACATCCTTTGTACACTGCCTTTGACACTATCTGGAGACAGGTGTCTCCCCCTGCTTGAGCACAAAACAAGCATTACCCTTCATGTCTTGTATTATCTGTCTTTGGTTACTTCCTGTTTTACCTTGTAGGTTAGTTTCCTTCTATCCGTCCTGCCATTTCCTTCCTCTGTGACTGTTCCTCCCTTGCTGTTTCCTGCTGTGTTCAGTCCTCACCTGTCTTCTCTGTACAGTCATATGAAAAACAGAGTTTTCACAGGACTCTATGCAGACCTGTGAAAAACGATGATTCAGTAGCTTCAGTAGAACAACCTTTAACAGCAATAACTTTGCATAACTGTTTTTTGTATGACTTTATTAATTAAGAAATTTTGGCCCACTCTTCTTTATAGTATTGCTTCAGTTTGTTGAAGATTTCATGCAACATTTATACACATCTCTCTTAAGGGGCTTCCACAACATTTTAATCTGGCTGAAGTCTGGACTGGGTCATTGTAACACTTTGACTCTTTTCTTTTTCAGCTGTTCTGTTGTGGAATTATTGTCTTGACACAATTTTGGATTTAGCTGTTGGACAGATGACCTCATATTTGACTCGTTGCCTTCAGGTGATGGTTGACTCACTGACTCAGGTCCTGTGGCTTCAAGATAAGAAGCCACAGGACCGAGATGAGATCCGAGATGTTGTTCTTGGGTTTTGTGCACTTTTCTCAGCATTTCGCTGTCTGATCTTGGAGTAAATTAGCTAGGAAAGTTGTGACACTGTGTTTATGCACACCTTAACGCTCCAGGCCAACAAACTGCTGAAAGCCCCACTAAAACCAAATTTTATAAAGGTGGTTATCCTCGCAAATGATCATTTAATTTAGTGCATTTCATTAGCAACACCTGTCTGCTACTTACCCTCTTAATCCCCATGCAAGCAGTAAGGAAATAATGACATAAAGCAGGAAGGTGTACTGTTTTTTGAGGAATACACACCATCACATACAAATACCACACATTACAGAGGAAGCCACTCGAGTATACACAAAGGTAATAGTTTCTATCAAAGCAGCAATGGCAGTGATAAATGGGCTGGTTCCACCCCATTGTTTTACACTTTATTGGTGGTTCTGAATGCTGACTGATAGAGATGCAGTAGATTATAGCTTGACCTTCAGTTTTCCCCTCAGAAGAGACAAAAACCAAAAAGTATTCAAAATTATTACACAAGTCAGAGAAGTTAACATCAAATGAAGAGTAATCCAGTGCTCCAAAAACAACTGGATTCTCATTTCAATGTGAAAGCTGAAATAAGTGAAGTACCACTGTATCACTGACTTTCTTATCCACTGTGAGCCAGCACAGCTTTGTTTCCCGGCACGTTATTTATAATAAGGAAACACCATACAGGACAGGATGAACTCATAGAACCTGTTTTATTGTCAGAAATCTCAGCGTGAGAGAGGGAACTCAGTCAAACCTGAGGAAAACCTGAATAAAATGATTCTCAATCAAATCTTTATTTTGACATATAAGTAAAAAATGTTGAGCATGAAATTGCAAATGAACATGAAATCAAAGAAAACGACCACATTCACATGAATATATCCTATGTAGAGTAGGAGGAGACAAATGCTTGTTAATTCCTACACCTATATAACTTATAATACATATGTTTTGATTATAATATACATATATGGTAACTTACACTCCATTGTTGCATTTAAATATGCATCGTTATTCACTGATCTGTAATTATTTAACTATACCACATGAAATACAAGTACAGCAGGTTAAATAAGTATCAAATCCATCACCAATTTTTAAGTAAATATGTTTCTAACAGTGCTCCTGACCACCCTACCAATCCTGCCACTTAATGCTAATTAATATCAGCTGGTTCACTCCAAAGTGATGGATCACACAAAATATCTCATGATGGGTAAAGCCAATGAGCTCTTGCAAGACTTTCACAGCCGTATTGCTCCAGAACATACTGATGACATTGGTTACAGAAGAATTTCTGACGGTTCCAGTGAGCGCTCTTGGTGCTATTACCCAGAATTGGAAAGAACATCATTTCACCTTAAACCAGCCACAGCTTCCCACAAGATTTCAGATAAGGAGTGAGAAGAACTGTCAGAAGAGTTGTCCAAGACCCGAGGACCACTCATGGAGAGCTACAGGAAAACCTGGAATCAGCAGGTACAATAGATTCAAAGGAAACAATAAGTAATGCACTCAGCCACCATGACCTGGGTGCACACTCACCATGCAAGACTCCAGGGCATCAAAGTTTGCTGAGCAACATTAAAACAAGTCTGTGTAATACTGGGAGAATGTAGTTTGGTCAGATGAGATCAAAACTGAACACACTATGTTTAGATGTCAAAAGGCCTTACCAACACAACATAACACTGAAGTCTGGAGGTGGGAGCATCCTGGTGGGGGGCTGTTTATTCAGCGTACAGCACTGAGACATTAAGTATAACTCCAGGAAGGATGAATGGAGACATTGTTGATTAAAATCTGCTGCCATCTACCAGGATGATGAAGATGAAACAAGGATGGATGTTTCAGCAAGACCATGATCACAAACACAGCCAATGGAAACGGTTGGTTTCAGAGAAATCAAGTAAAGCTGCGGGAACGGCCCAGCCAATCACCTGAGCTGAATCTGTGGGAAGGATCCACGGAGCATTCGGGATTTATAGACTGTTTGTGTGGTGAGTGGGTCAAAGTCATGAGCAATGATGGGACTGGTTTCTCCATACAGACGCTGTCATGAACTGCCATCACCAACATTTGTATAAAGTAATAAAGGTCGGTGTGTTTAATGTCCCTGTGTCATTTCTCATTCTTGCGCAACTTAATTTATGGACATCTGTGGTTTGATTTCTGTGCATGTGTGGATTACAAGGGTTGATCCAGGTATTGGTAAAATGTTAGTCAGTATGCTTCAGTCCTGCTAGGCTCTGCTTAGTGTGGGCAGCCCACACTATGAGCTCCTGCCAGTGTGACTGCCTGACTCCCCTCTGCCCTCTACCTAATGTTGAACTAATAATTGCTAAATAATTTACAGCAGATACAGAAGCATTTAACCTGCTTGTGTGTTTTGTGTATGTCTCTCTCAGCGAGTACCTTTTCATGTCATTATTCATGGAAAGGTACATCTCAGCTGTTTGGTCGAGGTCTACAGCCGAAGAATCAGAGACATAAAGAGATTATCAAACCTGTCATGTTAAAAATACAACAACAACCATTCTAACAATTTTTTTTTTAATTTCAAACGTAGTGACATAAATGCACACAGGTAACAAAGCAAGCGAAAGGTTCTGAGCCACTCGTGCACCCATAGCTCGTCCTCCACTATCCACGGCTTCTCCAGGTCTCTGGAGCAATGAAACACAAACATAAACAAAGAATATTCCATCATTTGCTGTTTTGATGATGACGCTTAGAGCACTATCTAACACACTGGCCTAAAAATCTCCCACAGGTGTTGAAACGTGGTGACTTTAAAGGCCACAGCCATGATTTCCATCATTTGATCCTCATTAGACGGTTCAATGAGCCCTCTTGTCCTCTTGTCCTATGGATAGAAATGTTTCATCAAAGGATCATTTGCACAGACTCTTTCAACTAAGTGGCCCTAAATCCAGCGAGTCAAGACTGTATGATTTTCTTGGAGTGCACCACACGGTGGAATATCCTGCATACCGTCTCAGCCCTGCTTATAGTTAGCACAGGACCAGTAAAGTATAGTAGTGGTAAGTATTACCCTGTATTGCACTGTTAGAGCCCTTTTTCTGATTTCCGGAGAGAAATCCTGTTGAATTTCCTTCCCCTGTCTTTAAACACTTGGGATTTCGGTCAATGTACCAATTTACAGTTGTATCCGAGTCCATTTTTAGGCTTGTGTTTCACCATACGGTCAATATGCAATCACAGCGAATGTTTAGGTTGAGTATTTATTTCTAACAGGACCTTTTCAAACTTCTTACCAACACGTCAGCAGAAATTGTTAACCGCTTTATAAAACCAAAAATGTTTGATTTGCTTGTTTTCATTTGTTTGCTCATGGCGCATGCATCTATTTTTACCTAAAGAAATGAACAGGTTGGAAGCATTTTATTGACTGATTGGTGCACATGATTCAACAAGTATGTGTCCCTTTAGATGACTGTTTTAAACGTCAGGAACTGTGCTTGCTGTAGTAATTGTATTTGTAATTTCTGCTCTCAGTTTGAAATTGTGAGTATTAGCTGCAGATTTTTTAAAGGGGTAAAAACAATAACCACTCTATATCATGTCTATAACTGACAGTGTGTATTTTGCTGCTCTCCAAAGAGTATGAGGGAACACCTTTAGGCTTAAGGTGAAAAGATTTGAGCCCAAATAAAACCCAAATTCAAAAGCCTCGAATAATACAATTGTGCATCGTTTGGTATATATAAACATGTTCATCTCTTGCTTCTCACAGTTTGCTGATGGATGAACAAAATCCCCAGAAAATCTTGGTCTAAAGAGACGTCTTTTTGCTGGAAAGAACAAACATTAGCATTGCATTGTCTTTTTCTGTAAGATATGCAGACATTTTTTCCAGCAAGCTAATGAATTTTCATGTTTGGCCCAAGTTGTTAGCATTTTATTATGAACAACAGAGTTCACTTCTTTCTCAATGATGGCCTGATTCACTGAGGCCACAGGGGCCAACAAATGAAAGACTCCTCATATGCTTCACAGTGGAACACATCGCAAAATAATGACAACTCTGATGACAGAGAACAGGCTGTGTATTGACTGAATACAAAGGCCACTAAGTGATCCATAAGCAGCTGTTATCATTGTCTCATTGTCCCAATATGCTGATTCCAGAGGACAGAGGAATGTGTGTGTGTGTGTGTGTGCGCTGTTTTCAAAACCTTATTCAGTGTATTTAGCATACTGTTGATTTTCACCCTTACATATGTCAGCGTCCACATATAAACATTATATATGCATCCTCAAACATGCATTTTTTGCGATGCAAAAAGCAGATAGCGAGAGAATCACTTGCTTCATTCAGGTCCTTGGCTGCGACTCTGGCAACGGCATGATGAAGCTTACTTGACTTCTCTGCAATGTCAGTCATGCACATTTTAAACAGCCAGGGAATAATGTTGGCTTTATGTGTGCGTACCAGCACCAAATGCAAATAAGATCTCAAACAAACACGGGTCTTTGCTGCTTTGTCCTCGGTGAACACATAACTCAATATTGTTTTATGCAACTTATATTCTGGACGGTAAAATGAGTACTAGCTGCAATATTTGTTCATTTCTTAAAAGTATCAATAATAAGTTTGTCAAAGGATTAAAGAAAAATACTAGTTCATTTGAACCTGTGCTATTGCATTAATCTTTCTATTGTGATTCCAAGTCAGACACGAAGTTGCTAATTAGTGTATCATCTCCTGTAACGTTAGAGGTTTTATAACATTTTGATATTCCTATAGTAGCAAATATTCATCCATCCAAGAAGAGATGCCCTGAATTCCTTTCTGGAAGAATTCCAGCTCTGCTGGCTCGTTCTGAAGCAGAGCAGCAGCAGATCTGCTCTGAGCTCCTCACCTTATCCCAAAGGGTAAACCCAGACACTCTTTAAAGGAAGCCCATTTTCTGATCCCTACTCACAGCTTGGTGAGGGTAGCAGTGTAGATAACACTACATCAGCAGCCTTGCCTTGTGATTTAGCTCCCTCTCTCAACAGTCCTATACAGCGTCCACATTACTGGAAATACTGCACCAATCTCTCCGCCAACCTCCGGTTTTATTCTTTTCTCATTTCTGAACAAGAGACTGAAGGTCTCCGACTTCAAGCACCAATCTCCATAATCCAGTGAAGAATCTATGCTTTTCTATCTGAAATCCATTAATTTGAAAATTCACATTCACATCCCAGCCACTTCATACTCAGCAGCAAATCTCCCAGTGCAAACTGGAGGTCACAGGACCACATCACCTACAAGGAACAGACACAACCCACATATCAAGCAGGTCTGGCCCAGATCTGGTATCAAGCCGGCACTGCTGGCTGACTTCTGGCATGACAAGACGTATGTCAACCAGATGTGGGCCAGGTCTGGCAATGATGGCACTATTTATGTTCCTATTTTCCCATTTTAGTTAGAAGACCCAAATGCCATGTTGCAATACTATACTGCTATGATAGCCAACATTTCAAATGCAGGTTTGACAGGTTTGTGAGTGTACACTTTATCCAAAACCTAGTGAGGGTTTACTCAATGTTGCCAGTGGGTGACTGTAGCTCAGCAGGTAGAGCAGGTCACCTACTGATTGGAAGGTTAGTGGTTCGGTCCCTGACTCCTCCAGTTTGCATGTCGAGAGTGAATGTATATGAATGTAGTTAGGAAGCACTCAGTTTAGAGGAAGTGGTTGTGGGATTTATCGGGAAACTAGCGGACGACACAGCAGAAAGAACTATCATCCGAACGTTTCCCAACCAGAAGCCGTGGGTGGATAAAAACATCAGCGACGCTCTGAGATCACGCACCGCTGCCTACAATGAAGGGCTCGTCTCCGGTAATATGGACCTATACAAGGCTGCGTCCTACAACGTGCGCAGCGTGGTCAGAAAGGCAAAGCGGAGCTACGGGAAAAACTAGAGTCACAGCTATGACAGTGCGACTCTAGGAGCCTGTGGAAAGGACTGCGGACTATAACGGACTATAAACGACCAGCTTCTTCAATGATGAATGCCGACACTTCACTGGCTGATGAGCTGAACACGTTTTATGCTCGCTTCGACGCCGCAGCAATTAAAACAACAAATGGTTGCGCGCGCTCGGAGTGCACCAGTGAAGAAAATGCATTCGTCATCACAGAGCATGCCGTGAGGAACACCTTCAGGAGGGTGAACACCAGGAAGGCAGCAGGACCAGATGCAATCCCTGGCCGGGTCCTGAGAGCCTGCGCTGACCAGCTAGCACCGGTGTTCACGGAGATCTTCAACCTCTCCCTGACCCAAGCTGTGGTTCCCACGTGCTTCAAACAGTCCATTATTGTTCCTGTTCCAAAGAAACAACAGCCCGCTTGCCACAATGACTACCGTCCAGTAGCACTGACTTCAATTGTGATGAAGTGTTTTGAAAGACTGATGAGAGATCACATCACTTCTTCACTTCCTGCCACCATCGACTCACTTCAGTTTGCTTACCGGACTAATCGTTCCACAGACAATGCCATATCTCACCTGCTCCACACATCCCTGAGTCACCTGGACACTGGCAGAGGGAATTATGTTAGGATGCTGTTCGTGGACTACAGTTCAGCATTCAACACAATAATTCCCTCTAAGCTCTTCACCAAGTTGACGGATCTAGGACTCAGCTCATCACTGTGTCAGTGGATCCTCAACTTCCTCACAGACAGACCCCAATCAGTGAGGGTGGGAAAAAAAGTCTCCCCCTCCATCTCACTCAGCACTGGAGCGCCTCAGGGCTGTGTTTTAAGTCCCCTGCTGTACTCACTGTACACTTATGACTGTGTAGCCACATCAGACACCACCTCCATCGTCAAGTTTGCTGACGACACTGCTGTTGTGGGCCTGATCTCCGACAACATCGAGACGGCCTACCTGGAGGAGATTAGGAACCTGGAGACCTGGTGCCAGGAGAATAACCTCCTCCTAAACATCAGCAAGACTAAGGAGCTGATCGTGGACTTGACTACAAAGCAGGCGAGGAATTACAAACCCCTCATCATCAGTGGCACGCCAGTGGAGAGAGTGGACAGTTTCCGATACCTGGGTGTCCACATCACTCAGGACCTGTCATGGTCCTGCCACATCAACTCCCTGGTTAAGAAAGCCCGTCAGCGTCTCTTCTTCCTCAGAAGACTTAGAGACTTCCATCTGCCACTGAAGGTGCTCAAGAACTTCTACTCCTGCACCATCGAGAGCGTCCTGACGGCAAACATCTGCACCTGGTTTAGGAACAGCACCAAGCAGGACAGACGAGATCTGCAAAGAGTGGTGCGCTCAGCCGAACGCATCATTCAATCAGAGCTCCCTGACCTGCTGTCCATCTACACCAAGTGGTGCAAGTCCAAAACTAGGAAGATTATGATGGACCTCTCCCATCCCAACAATGGACTCTTCTCACTGTTGAGGTCTGGGAAGCGCTTCCGCTCCCTTAAGGCCAAAACAGAGAGAATGAGGAGGAGCTTCTTCCCCCAGGCTATTCGGGCCCTGAACCAGGTGTAGGACTGGACTCTCCCAAACACGTCACTATAAGACTGGACTCTCACACACGTCACCACACGCACCACCACACATTTCCTATAATCCTATAATTCCTATAATTTATAATCTTTATAATCTCTTCTGCTATTTGCACATTCTTTACTGTAAATTCCTAAGTTAATTTGTAAATTTTGTAGTAAACTGTAAATTGTAAATATTGTAAAACTTTTCTTCTGTCATTTAATGGTCGGGCATTGTACAGCTACAAGCATTTCACCCCCATGTCATACTGTGTATGGTTGTGTGTGTGTGACAAATAAAATTTGAATTTGAAGTGGGTGAATGTGACATGCTACATAAGAATCAGTCCATTCACTGTCTGAACAGAGTTTCGTCATGTTACTTTTGCACTATTATGCTCCGGCACATGTTGTTATTACATGGCTTGATTAAGGTACACATTAGGCTGACATCTGGGGCCAGAGCTGAAACTGTTCTGGGCCAGCACAGAGCCAGCAGTGTGTCTGCAACTGGCCTTGTGCTGGCCCTTGTGTGGGCCACCTCTGGCAAACCAGATCTGGGCCACCAACGGGCCATCATTCTTTGCGGGATGTGGGCCATGTGTAAGCACATTGTGTGGGCCAGATCTGGGCCATACCAATATTGCTATGTGGGAAGAGACTGAGATTACCAAACCTAACAGCCTACATGTCTTGGATGTACCTTTACTGCTAAATATTATGAAGTGAATTTGAAACGTCTTTATGTTGTCATCCAAGCTTCTATGTTTGGTGCAGATTTCAGTTTGACAGATTCCACTGCACACTTTAGCTAACAAACTAGCTGATACGGAGTGGCACAAAAGGAAAGGTGATGATGAAAGCAGACAATATAAAAACATGAAGAAAAGATAAAATGTCTGCAAGCTTGAGAAACAGGTTGTTGTGAGCTAGCAGCAAGGCAGCCTAATTATGGCACTGTAACAGTACTGGAATGGTGCCGTGGGTAAGGAAACTGACTTGACTGGTTAAGGCCTTCATGTGGGTCACATCGTACACACAAAGCATCTGTGATTTAGTAGTTAACACTAGCTGTGACTTTAAAGCATTACCAGCAAAGATCCAATTTGGGCTTCTCTAGGTTTTTCTTTTTTTAATGCTCTGCTCCAGTTTAAGTCATAATTTATGCATTTATTATTTCCTTGGCTGTATTAATCCTTTGATACTAGAGAGAAAAACCACAACAACAAAATGGTCAACTCTTAGGCTGTGTGTGTATGTGTGTGTGTGTGTGTGTGTGTGTGTGTGTATGTGTGTGTGTGTGTGTGGATAGATGAGCAAAATACTTTTTTTTTGCATTTTCATATCATTATGTTTTTGTATTAGAACTGACATCCTGTCGCTTTCAGTTTATGCCTTTCTTTTCTGCCCTTTTATATAAAATATCATATACCATTCAAAGTTACATTGACTTTATCAAGCCTATTTTACACACATTACCCTGTCTTGACTAGTGTGCTTAGTGTGCAAAATATAATAAGTACATTTACACTAAATATGACACCCCCCTCCCCCCATTAAAAACCAAACAAAAAACTAAAACAAAATAAATAAATAAGTAAAAAAAATGTTTAGCTACTTTGCATGGAGTTGTGCTCACAACCCTAAATGGCAGACTGTATTACACAAGTGTGGAGCATCACCTCGCCACATGGATCCTGGAATATTTTAACAATAAACAGCATTCTTTCAAAATATTCTCTCACTTGGTGTTTTGATTGGTGGTGTAGAGCACTGTCCCTCTGTAAGACCTGAAAATATGAGTCGCATGATTTTTATCCTGATCAAACCATTCATTCATAGTTCTCTTTGTACTGACGTGCAATGACCTGTCACTCTGAAGCAGGGGTGGCCAATTAACTTTCCCAAGGGACCACATGAGGAACTGAGGCCTCTGTCATTAGGACTGTGAATGGCAGGATTAGGACCCTGGAGACAGACCATGAACTCGAAGGGGACTTGACATTGGAGACAGAGGGGGACGACAAAGAGGACCAAAACTGAATATTATAAAACCAATAAGAAGATCCAAAATATAAACAGACAACAAACAGAGGATATAATAATGAATCACACACACTCACAAACAGCTCAAAACATTGGGTCAGAAATGCAGAAACCCTCATCCTATCTGCTTGAAGCGTCTACAGGTGCATTTCACTGTTAGTGCTTTATGTCAAAAAAAATGGCAAAGCTTCACACATCTGTTGTGTAAAATCCTTATGGTCGTGGTGTGTGTGGGCGTGTGTGGGTGTGAAAAGTTAAAGAGAAAAGAAAGCCTCAGCAGAAGGAAAGAAACGGAGATGGAGGATGTGATGCGGGGGAGGGCCACAGAGAGTTCAGTGGCCTGTCTGGCCTTCCCCTCGACAAACTCGGCTGCGTCCTCGGGACCTCTGGGAAATGTAGTGTCACTGACAGACGGAGCTGTTCTTTATTGTTTCGTGCTCATTTGTACACCCGCCAGTCTTCCACAGTTGCACAAAGGTGTGTATTAAACAGGATCCGATGGCGCAGTGGTTCATTGCTCGCGTTAACGCGAAGAAGACCACGATAAAGTGTTCAGGTTAAACTTCACATCCCACGCTGCTTGTTGCTTCATGCGCAGGCTCTTTGAGCGAGGATGAGGAGGCGACACCGCGGAGAATGAGTGGAGGGAGGCTCTGATCTGGGCTTTAAATCAGACATTTTCACTATGAATTGCGTTTGTTTGTTTGTTTGATAAAAGTCGCACTTTTTGAACTGGCCGAGCCTACAGTACATCTGCTCACACTGTAGGATTTATGTGGCACTTCAACAAAGGTGGTGGAAATCCTGGCAGAGAGACGCCGAGAAGTTCTTTGCTTTTGTAATTTTGGGGACAGCATGCCGCGAGACAACAAAACTCCTCTCATCCAGAAAATAGCAAAACAAGCCTATACGACGTTCAGAGGCTTGCAGTCGTCTGCCAACGGCGACGATAAAGTCGTTGAGGACAAACTTAATGGGCTAATCTCCTTAGTAACTGCCGTCAGGGCTTCCGACGTGAAAATTGCTCCTCGGAAAACCAACTCGAGCTCCGGGGCAGCGGAGCTCCAGAGCCCCCCGGTCACCTACATGCACATTTGCGAGACGGAGGTGTTCAGTATGGGTGTGTTCCTGCTGAGGAGCGGCGCGTCCATACCGCTTCACGATCACCCGGGGATGAACGGGATGCTCAAGGTTTTTACACCTCTGTGTTCAGCTAACGCCATTTAAGCTAACTAGTTGAAGCCTTCACTAGCTGGACGTGTGCGTAACATACAACAACTTTCCACTCGAACTCACGTAGGGTCAGCAGGCTAAATAATTACGGTTAGCCCACACCTTTAAATACTTGATGGGTGGAGTCATTTATGTCCTTTTTCCAACATGGATGCTGCGTTACACCGTTTGGTGCCTTTCTGATACAATTAGTTGTGGGCCTATTGTAAAGAAATGTTATTGGTGGCTGTGGTCACAGCATTTGTAACAAGGAACATAGAAATGGAAGTATTTTACTGACAGACAGAAATACATCTGGTGCTGGAGCCAAAGCTCTTCCAGGTCAGACTTCAGATTTGGTGAGTGTGATCACCTATATACAAGCAGACGTTTTGCTCTTCTGCTGGTCTGGAGCATTCAGGTGTGCACTAACACACAAGTTCACCTCGTAGTCAGACCATGCAAAGCTCAGGTGTGAAAAACCCAAGAGCTCCATCTCAGATTGTGCAGGCCTCAGTTAATAAGTTACATGATACAGTTCATGTCAGTACAACTGGGAAAAAGTATGACTTTTTTGTATGATTGCCGGAGAACATGGCACTACAGATAAGTCGTGTGTGAATAAACCACAATGTCCTTTGGACAGACTAGTTAAAGTAGTGATGTCTGTTAGAATGCACAGTGCTACGTTCAGTGAAAACAAAACACAACACATCTGATTTTGCAGCCAGAGGACCTCGGTGCAACCAAAGCACAGCTAGAGCTATCTGTCTGATAGCTAAAGCTTGACCAAAATTGCGTCACACAGACACTGTAATAAATGATATTTTACACAGACTGTGTATCTACTGTATGCAGACATACATCGTGTGGAAGGAGAAAAATCATAATGTGTTACTTTAACATTCTGAGGTATTTGGTAGGAGACAAAAATCAGCATCTGCTGTACAAATCTACCAAATCAAATATTTGTGAATAAGGGAGCAGCCAAAAGTAGCTGTTGCTTGTTAAATAGTCAGTATGAAGATTGTTTTTAGTTTGGGTTTGTGGTTGTCTTCTACTAGAAGTGTCAGAGTGCACTAATTTGTTTGTTATAAACGCTTTTAAACCAAAAAAACCCAATTGCAAGTTGTTCAGCTCCTGTGCCTGCAAAACCAATGATCACCCCTCCACCACAGTTGGTATGAGGTGCTGATGTGGTGTCTTTGGTTTTCTCCAGTGTGGTGGTGTATCTTATAGCTAAACATCTCCATTTTGGTCTTATCTGTCCAAAGGATGTTGTTCCAGACATCGTGTGGTGTGTTCAGATGTGCTGACATTTTCATAATAGCGAGATGGGGCTTTCTCCTGGCAACTCTTAGAATTAGTCAATACTTGTTCAGTCTATTTCTAATTGTACTGTCATGAACTAGCATTTAGCATATTAACGCAGGCCTGTAGAAGCCGAGATGTTTCTCTTGGGATTTTTGCACTTTCTCTGAGGATTGCATCGTCTGATCTTGGAGTAAATTTAGTGGGACATCCACTCCCAGGAAGATTGTGTTATTAATGCACATCTGAATGCTCCAGACTAATATACTGCCAAACTGTCTGCATGTATAGAGGTGTGCACACGCAGGAGCACCTGGCTGCTACTGACCTTGTACCCTGTACCCATAGAAGCAGTAAGGACAAAAACACGGCTGGACACGGATCCATTCCAGCCAAAGTAATCAAAATAACTGAGTACATGTAAAAATGACCTAATACATGTAATTGATTACAATTAGCTGTCGCACCTGTAGAATATGAGCTCCTGTTCACACATGTGACTAAACAGTTATAATAGTTACATGAATAGTTATTTTAAACTGGTTGGATTCCCAGCATGGACCTGGCTTTTAAGTATAGTCCCCACATAGTTAAGGTCGGGGCTTTAGGAAGGCTATCCAGGAGCTGAATGTTCTTAACTTCTGGCTAAAGCTATTCGCATATCTCTTTGTCAGCAAGTAACTAGTTTCCATTCTTGCTATCTTTTTCCTGTCCTGTGGTCCAGGTTCTCTATGGAAAGGTGAACGTCCGCTGCTTTGACAAGCTGGAGCAAAACCTGGCTGTAACCACAGTCCCACCCGTATTTGACCCCCCGGTACCCCCACTGCAGATGACCTCCGTGTGGCGTGCCGTGCTCCGCTCAGTGGTTGAGTACTCAGAGAACAGCGGGCCATGTCTCCTCACTCCTGTGCGGGATAACCTTCACCAGATCTACGCAGTCGATGGGCCCGCCGCCTTCCTGGACATCCTGGCTCCTCCGTACAATTCAGATGATGGGCGAGACTGTCACTATTACAAAGTCCTGCAAAGTGCACTGGAAGATGAAACCGATGCAAAAGGTCACCAGGAACAGCAGGGAGAGAAGGGGAAGGAAGAGGAGGTGTGGCTCTTAGAAATCCCTCAGCCGGAGGATTTCTGGTGTGGTGGGGAATCATACCCAGGGCCTGCAGTCTCTGTGTAATAGAAGCCTGTGCTCGAAAGCAAACACACTACAAAGCATTACAGACTTGTTTGTTCTGCCATCTTCCAGAAGGAAAACCAAAAATTGAGTCATAATCACCTGGAAGTTACCTGGACTGACTGCCTTGCTCTTGGTTAAGGATAATATATTAGTGCAGAGGTATACACAGGCTTAAACTGACTTAAAGCCCTCCTGGAATCAGGACAACTGAACAGCCTTCCACAAATATCCCTGTGATCCCGGGGAATTCTCATTCCTAATATGGTGTTTTCCTTCAGATCATTATGTGGCCGTGTACACTGATGAATGTTATTAGCAACACTTTGTGAATGGTGGGGTATCATTAGGATCTCTGCTGTGCTGCTTGTTGTTGGTCTCTGCTGCAGAGAGCCTCCACATTGCCAAAGCCTGCAGCTCTCCTGTCTGCCTTATATGTGAATAATGAATGTACACTTATGAAGAAGGCCATGTACCCACTCACTGCACACATTATATTTACGCTTTCTTTTTATTCTTTTCACTTATCCATGACATGCTTCCTAAACAGGTTTGGTCAGTTATTAGAGGAAAGAAAAAAGCAGTTTTTACAAAGATGGCTATGGCTAAGTGCTGGAAATGGAAGATGTATTGGATAACTTTAATATTTTAACCATTTTCACTGTCTTTGACGTGTATCCTGCGTATGTCACCTGAGCTTATGCCTGGAATTTCCTGCGGCCTACATTTGACTCCACACACATTTGTGTCAGTATGACCGTGATGCTGTTACTTTGATGATGAATGTATGTGGAGCAATAAAACAGATGAAGATGCTCACAAATAAAAAATGTCTTTTATCGTTAATAGAGTTTAAAATCTGACGAAAGTTACTATATTTTGGGAGGAGGGTGGGTGCTGAGTTACTCAGCAGAAACCTGCCTGGCCCTGTCAGTGACCTGCACCACTGACAGTCAGTGTAGTCTGCAGTGCTGATCCTGAGTGAAAGTGCTGTCAGCTGTTGGGCTGTTTTGACCCAATCAACATATTGTATTTTTCCAGAATGCCTGCAGAAACTCGTACTGTCCTGGGTCAGTGACCAGGTGTTTTGAGTTTTTGTATCATTATTGAACTTTGATTTTGTCTTTGTTTATCTTTTCTAGTTTTTGGTTTCTGTTTCTGTGTTCCATGGTTGCTGTTCCCTCCTAGTCAAGTCATGTTTCCTGTTTTACTTTGAAAGTCTGTGTCCTATCTAAATGTATTGAGTTTTGCTTCCTGTCTCGTCTTGTCAATCACTCCCAGCTGTGTCCTCCTTCTGTGTCTCATTCCCTCATTATCCCTCTGTGTATTTAAGCCTTGTGTTTGCCTCTGTTAGTTGCTGGTTTTCCTGTGTGATCTCCCTCCTTCGCCTTATGGTTTCCCGCCGTGTCTCCCTGCGTCTCTGGTTTTGGCTTCAGGTTTGTTTTGTTAGTTTTATTCTTGCCTTGCTGTTTCTGTTTGTTTTCTCCTACCTCTTAAAATAAAGCTCACTCGCATCAAAAGTTGCTTCTTGGGTCCTACTTCCAACCTCCACTCGTCTGCCACTGCGGGCGTGACACGTAAAGTATTTTGCAATATTCACAAGCCACTCCTGATTTTTCTTATTCTGCTAGGGAAAGTAGAAGCATATGGAAAATAAATAGAAATACAGTGTATAAACAAAAATAATCGCCTTTATTCTTCATCATGGTCTGAACTCTTCTAGCGAAGCTTTCTAGTAATTTCTTTGAGTAGTCTTCAGGAATAGTTCTCCAGCAGGAGGGACTATGCGCTTACCTGCTGCTCTCTGGCAGGTAGCTCCATGCCCTCCTGGGTTTTAATTGCACCTTAGAACACACATGCATCAACACTACAATGAGCGGGTGGAGGGAGGTTTGGAGTCTTCTCTCACCCCCGTTCTCTGCGGCCTGCTGGAGCGGGGGGGCTAGGAGGAGTTGGCCGTCCGACTGCGGTCTGGAGTGTGGGGCCTCCCTGCTGCTGCGGAGTCGGGGCGGTCTGCTTCTCCCCACCGCAGGGAAAAGGGTAACACCACCTGGGTCTGGGTGCAGTTCCCCCCTCCAGGGGCAAGGGTACCTAGACCCGGTTCGTAGAGTACGCTTGGGGAGTGTGATCGTGTGTACAGCGTCTCTTTATGTCTGTCTCCACGTTGGTTGAGTGTGGCGTAAGTGCATATGAGAGCATGAGGGTGGGAATGGATGTTTGTGTCTGTGTGTGCCTGTATGTCTGTGTCTATATGTCAGGTTGGGTATCAGACGCCACCTCTCTGGGGACATCTCAGGCCCTCCAAGGTTTGGAGGCCTATCTCCACCCACCACCACTTCCCCCGTCAGTGGCGGACTCCCTCAGGTGTCGGTGCGTTGGTGGTTCTTTGTGTCTGGGGGTGGGCGTCCGGGTACCCACCGGCTCACTCCTTGGCGGCCGCTTATCGGGGCCTGGAGCCTGGGGCTCGCTCGGGCCACCTCGGAGGTGGGGTGCCCCCGGCCTCTCGGCCTGGGGCTCGGTCACTCAGGCACAGCTGGCTGCCGGCGAAGCTCACGGGCGCGTCACTGCAACTCCCCCTAGCTTCTGCTCCGCAGCTGCTGAGTGAGCCCTCATCTGGGACTCTCCTCAGCTCTTACTGGGACAGTGGCGCGGCTGCCCCTCTGTTGGTCTTCCTTGGTCTCTTGTGTTCTGGGGGCCTCTGGATGGCTGGAGTTTTGATCTCCTCCATACCTGCTTCATAGCCTGGAGGACGGGGCTGTGGCCCCCCCACACCCTCTAGCAGATCGTTACATGGAGAAACCTTTGGAATGCAAGCATGCTGATCCACACAGGTGTACACACAGGTATTCACAGACGCGGACTACAGCTTTCTTGGCTGCTGCCTCAAAGCACATTGTGCGCTGTCTATCTTGCGTGCTGCACAATATCGTTTATTTAGTATCTACTGATATCTACTGCTAGCTAGTTTATTGTGATGGTGCCGTTTTTTTATTTTATTATGTTGCTCTTCGTTGTTTGCTTTCTCTTCTGTTTTTTTTTTGTTTTTGTTTGTTTGTTTTTTCTCCATACAGGTGTTGTTGTTGTTGTCGTTGTCGTCGTCTTTCTTCCCCCCCTTCTCACCGTCTCTTCTCCCCTTTGGTTTTCTTTCTCTCCCTCTCTTTCTTTCATTCTTTCTCCCTGTCCTATCCCCCAGTCATGTCTGTCCCGTTTGTAGCAACTGAAAATAAAATAAATTCATAATTATAATAAAGGTCAATCCAATGGACCAATATGGCAAGGCCATGATGATCCACTTGGTAAAATAAATCCGCTTGGCATCTTTCTTGGCCTTAAGACAACAATTCTGATGGGGACAAAAAAAAAGGAATAGTTCTCCAGACTCTTTGAAGGATATTTTTTCTTTGGATGCCTTTTTGCTCTCTGTCATCCCATGATTCTGAGGTTCAATTATGTCGCACAAAATCATAACAACAGTTGCCTAACGGTGCTTAAATTGTAAGTTAAAGACCTACAATAAGAGAAAACAGTAAAAATGAGCGATGAGATGACCCTGTGTTGGGAACAGTGGGAGATAAAACACCATTTTTGTTTCCCTTTTTGTTCTTCGTGTCAGCCAACCTTACACTGAGAGCACTACACAGATTCTACATTCCAGCAATATCCACAAATATTATAGACATATAATAATAATAATAATAATAAACACCAATAAATAGAATGTTTCTATATTTTAATATAAAGTTACAAATTTAAAAGTCCACTATAGACAACCTTTCGATAAAGGTGCATGGTGAACAGTGCACAGTGTGCATTAGACTGTGGAACAGTGAGAAATGCTGACAGTAATGTTAAAGTCTCTACACCCACCCACTGGCGTCAGCGAGTCGCGTGCCCTGTGGGAGGAATGATCTCCTTGGTCTGTCCGTGGAGCAGGAAACCAACTGCAGGCTGTTAGTGATGCTGCTCCGCTTACTGCCCGCTGGTCTGTTAGGCTCGTCAGCGCTATGCAAACAGAGGAGGCTGCCTTCCTCACCATTCTGTCCAGATTCAAAGTGTCCCTCTTCTCTATGCAGCCCCTGAAGTCCATCACTAACTCTGGTTTTGTTGGTGTTAAAATGCAAAGTAGTTGGACTTAGAGCGTTCAAGAAAATCTTGGATCAGTGTCTTGTACTCCTCGTCGTACTCCTGGAGCTGACAGTAACAGTAATATAGTGTGCAGATTCCCAAAAGGAGGGCCTGATACAATCTAGTGATGGCTAAAGGTTACTTTGTGTCTAATAAACGATCACGTTTTTTTTTTTGCTATAGTCAGCAGCTTCACTGACGTAATCTGATCACAAAGTAGTGGAATATTTCTCTGTGCACTTAGAGCACAAGAGCCCCATTGTGTAAACTAAAAAGCTTTGTCCTTAATTACTATTAACATAAATATTAAAACATAACAGAGCAAACAAAAGTTTCTAAAAGACTAAAACAGAGACGAGCCTCTAAAGAAGATGTTACTGTAAAACTAGTCCCCTGTGATCGGAGATACATCCATGTTATAAATAAAAAGATGAACTGGTTTATCGATAGTAACTGAAACACATTCAACAGAAACTTTAACAACTCGACAACTTGTAAGGATGAAACAGTTAACCGATTAACAGTGTCACCTAGCCACTGTCAAGTTATATCTCAGAAAACAGATACAGCATCTCCCATGAGGAGGCTTTAGAAGCGACTGGAGATTAAAAGAGGAAAAGAATAGTTTGTATTGGCATCTCTGACTTATAAATTGTTTATTGAGCAGTTGTTTCCTTTTTTGGTTAAAGTTGATTGAAGGAAGTGTTCAGAAAGAAGCCAACAAGTATGACTAATGTTGTTATGACTCTGAATCTAAAACCCAAATAAGGAAAGGGATCGAACTGTTGTTCACATCACTCTTGGATTAGTGTGAAGTTTTGTAAACTGTTGAAGAAGAATCAAATGATGTGTTTCAGTTTAATCTGAATATATTATACTTTTATAAGCAGTTTTTAAAGCAAAGCCTTTTATTTGGAAATACAGGAGCACACTTCACCAAAATAAAAAAAGAATAATGGTTTTATGCATTTTAGTATATTAATATATATTTTTTATCATATTTTTATATGTCATAATAGTGGGTGAAAAATTCACACTGCATCTCACTTGTTACCTTCCTGCTGCTTTTTCCACATCTCACAAACACTTTGTTTAATGTCAAAGGAGATTACCAACTGCCAGGGAAAAATCGCTACTGAGGGTTTGAACTGTGACTGTGATTGTTGGAGTCACTATCAGAGGCTCAGATAGGCCAGCAACTTATCAGCCATACGCCCTGAAAATGCCGAAACCATTTTGGCAGCAATAAAATAAAATAAAATAGTAGCTGCCTGTAAAAAGTTTCCTGTAAAAATGTCTTGAATGATTTTTACATAGTCTGCTGCACCATTAGGCACCTGCAAACACATGTGGATAATTATTGAAATTTTGTGCTTGATCTACTTTTAGAAAAAATAATAATTAAAAATATTACATAGATATTTCATTTAATGTTTTCATTAATATTTTAATTGGTTGTGATTCTGAGGTTATGTCTGTGAAGGTTCTCATCCAGGTCATCGTAGTCTAAGGAGCTTGGAAAGAAAAGCATCTGAACTTCTTTAAGTTGCTTGAAGACGTTTCACCTCTCATCCGAGAAGCTTCTTCAGTTCTAAGGTCAAATGGTGGACAGTCCCACATTTAAGCTCTGTGGGAGTGTCCCCCCCCCCACCGAAAGGGACATGGATCCCCTAATGATCGTCTACCTAATCACACGGGCCAAGGTGTGAAAACGGGTGTGGGTCACAATCAGCCAGGGTTTCAGGTGAGCTCACTGTGAAACCTGGCCCCACCCTATCATGTGATTTCCTGAGGTCAGAAGGCCCAGGATGTGAGTGGGATTTAAGGCATCTGGGAAGGATCTCAAAACTGGATTATAGATGGCAGACAGTTGGTGTCGTAAGCCCCGCCCTCTGTTCAAAGATGGTCGCTCACAGTGGACATAGATGCTTCTTTCACTCCTCTTTCAAACCATCTGTCCTCTCTGTCCAAAATGTGAACATTGGCATCCTTGAAAGAGTGACCTTTGACCTTTAGATGCAGATGGACTGCTGAGTCTTGTCCCGTGGAGGTGGCTCTTCTATGTTGTGCCATGTGTTTATGAAGTGGCTGTTTGGTCTCTCTGTAGAGGTCTGGGCATTCCTCGCTGCACTGTACAGCATACACCACGTTGTTAACATAGGGGATGACAATGTTGTTGCGTCGGTCCTTCTTTTCCTCCCTCGCTGGTGTCTGATCTTCTTTTCTGTGCCTCTTTGCTGACTTTATAAACGCCCATTTAGGATAGCCGCACGTTTTAAGAGCTTCCTTTACATGTGTGTGTTCCTTCTTTTTCCCTTCAGGCTTAGAGGGAACATGTTCTGCCCGGTGGTGTAGGGTTCTGATTACTCCAGGTTTGTGTTCCAGAGGGTGATGGGAGTCAAACAGGAGGTACTGGTCCGTGTGTGTGGGCTTCCGGTAAACTTCGATGTTGAGGTTGCCGTTCTCTTCAATGTGCACAGCGCAGTCCAGGAAAGGCAAACAGTCGTCCTTTGTGTCTTCCCTGGTGAACTTGATGTTTTTATCCACGGCGTTAATGTACGCAGTGAAGGATTCCACTTCTTGTGTCTTGATTTTGACCCAGGTGTCGTCTACATATCTGTACCAGTGGCTGGGTACTCTTCCTTTGAAAGAGCCAGGAGCCTTCCTTTCCACTTCCTCCATGTAAAGGTTGGCTACAATAGGTGACACGGGGGAGCCCATGGCACAGCCATGTTTTTGTCTGTAGAAACCCTCGTTGTATTTGAAGTATGTAGTGGTGAGGCAGAGGTCTAACAGTGTGCAGGTCTGATCGGGTGTGAAGTTGGTCCTGTCCTCCAAGGAGCTGTCTTCTTGTAGTCGTTTTCTGACAGTCTCCACGGCCTCCGTGGTGGGTATGCAAGTGAAGAGAGACTACATCAAAGGACACCATGGTTTCATCTGGATCCAGGGTAAGTTTCTGGACCTTGTCGGTGAAGTCGGTGGAGTTCTTGATGTGATGTGGGGTGTTCCCCACGAGAGGTGCTAGGATGCCAGCAAGGTGTTTGGAAATGTTGTAAGTGGCTGAGTTTATGCTACTGACTATGGGTCTGAGTGGGACAGCTTCTTTGTGGAGATTAGGAAGTCCGTAAATGCAGAGTATGGCATCACCTGGGTAAAGGCGGTGATATGTAAGGCGGTCAATGATTTTGTCCTTTTCAAAGTCTTGAAGGCAAGCTATAACTTTCTTTTTGTAGCTGCTTGTCTGGTCTCGTTTTAAGGCTTCGTAGGTATTGTTGTCACTGAGGAGTGTAGTGATCTTTGTGTGGTAACCCGTTTTGTTTAGAACCACGGTGCACCTTCCTTTGTCAGCTGGTAATATGGTGATGTTGTGATCTTTGCTCAGGAAGCGACGGCCTTCTTTTTCTTGTACTGTGAGGTTAGACGGAGGGACTGGAGAGGGTGGCTGAAACTTTCATCCAGATTTGCTCTGCTTCTGTTTGTGATATTTTATCAGTCCGTATGGCTGTTTCTGTGGCTGTGATGAGGTCCACTATGGACAGCTGTTGAGGAGAAATGGCAAAATTGAGCCCTTTGGCTAATACTTTCTTTTCAGGTTCAGTGAGAAAAGTTCTTCACCCGTTTTTCCTGACTGCCCTCAGGTGTGTGTTCTTCTCTGTGTTGTGTAGGTTCTGACTCCGTAGTAGAGCAGGGCGATATGGCCAAAAATATTTATTACAATATAGATTTGAAAATTTGCAATAACGATATAACTGACGATATAATTGACACCAGACAAAATACTTTACAACTCCACAACTTTAGTAGTGCAAAAAAAGCAAAAAAAACCAAATGTATTTTCACTTAAACAAGCAGCTGTTTTTTATGTGCATTAAAGTTATATAAACTTTAACAGTGTAAATGCAAATTCCTCGCTGACAGTTTAACCAAAAGGCATTTCCAGTGGAAACTGGCCGACATATCCTCAGCATAACCATGTATAACATCCACAACACTTAAAAAGAGGTTATACACACACAACACGGTAACATTATGTTGAAGCACAGTACGTATCACTCCGCGAGGCTCCGCCTACGATAGCCGTAATGCTCCAACAATCCATCAAGCGGTGCGGCTCCGTAGCTTAGCAAAGTCGTACTGAAACATTTGACAGATTTTCGAGCGCCGTGCACATAAAATCGTTTCGAGGTCAGTAAACACAACCAGAGTTCATACATAAGGCACACGGGATTATAAGGGGCTCTGTTGACTTTCAGAAAAATCAAAGGATTGATTTTAAGTGTGCCGTATTTTCCACAAACACGGTAATAACGACGGCCCGTTAGCATGCGCTACCAAAAATAGTGCTTTGTTGTGTATCTGACGGACGAAAGCTAAACCAGTTCCACACCAGTGACGCTGCAGCATTTTTACAAACCAGTTCTGGTTCATCTGTTTCATTCAACGATCCACTTTCACCCTTCTCATTCTCCATTGCTGCCATGCTTTTGCCGCCATGTGCGTATGAAAACAAAGGCACTGCGCATGCGCGTTTTACCCATATTCTATCGCGATATTTCATTTTCTTATCGTTGCCCAACATTGTACCGGTATTACCGTGAACGGTATGATGTGGCCCAGCCCTACTCCGTAGTGAATGTTTCTGAAACGTTCCTCTCAAAATGTACGACAATATGTCTGTGAAGGTTCTCAGTCATCCTGGTCATCATAGTCTAAGGAGCTTGGAAAGAAAAGTGTCTGGATTCGGAGGTAATGTTCCTGATGCAATAGAAAGCACTGACTGGTAAACAGCAAACTAAAGAGAGCCACTAGAATGGTTTAAGTTACTCCTGTTAATACAAATAATATGAACACAGAATTCCATGAATGAAATTAGACACCAGGAGCAAACAAGGAACAAAGAAAAGGAAGAAAATAACACAACAAAATGACAAAGAAAAAGGGAAGGACAGAATAACACATGAAAACAAATGTTGATAGAGATTACACTTCATTTATTCATTTGATCAATTATTAATTCATTTTTCGTAGAGTAAAATACCAGTTTGAAAGCTACTGCATGTGCTGATACAGTGACAGTACAGTGGTTTGCTCAATTGTTGACTGCAGAGGGTCACAGTTAAAAGTTACATTGACAGATTTTTTTAAATGCGAGATTAAGAAGCAGACTAATGATCAGTAGGCAGCAGCTCATGCCAAGAAAGAGGAGGTGGAAAGGTGAGCAGACATGGAGTAGAGATAGTGAAGATGAGCTGAAATACTTGGGCTCAACCATCCAAAGCAATGGGCAGTGAACATGAGAGCTGAAGAGGAGAGTGCAGACAGGGTGGTGTGGGTGGAGATTAGTTTCAGGGGTAATTTGTAACAAAAGAAAGCAGCAAGAAGGAAAGGGAAGATTTACAAGATAGCAGTGAGACCTGCTATGATGCATGGTGTGGAGACGGTGGCAGCGTTGATGATTTTCACAGCAACTGACCAAGATGGAAAGACTGAGACAATCTGAGAAAATCCCGAATCAAACAGCTCCCTTTGAGCAAAAATCTTCCTTCCCACTTTTAAAAAGAAGAAACTGCCAGTAAAGGCAAACTCATGGAAAGGCAATCATCCTCTGTGACCTGGTGACGGAAGAAAGACTGGACAAAAACCACACTGTAGAGGAGAGATTAGTAATAATTCATGATGTGTAATCACACGGTCAGTGAGGAAGAAACACCCAGTGCATCATGGGGAGCTCCCAGCAGCCTCCACCCACTGCAGCTTAATTAAGGGACCATTCAGAGTCACCTGATCCTGCCACGACTATGTGCTTTATCAAAAAGGCTGGCTTCACTCATTCAATCCCAAATCCAACTTAAAATCATCCAACTCACATACAAGGCCTTGAATAATCAGGCCCCATCCCATCCAAAAAGCCTTGTAGTACTTATCAATAGAGCACTTTGCCCTCTGACTGCTGGTTTCCTTGGGGTTCTTACAGTAGTTAAAAGTTGAATGGGAGGCAGAGCCTTCAGTTTTCAGGCCCCTCTTTGGTGGAACGAGCTTTCAGACAGACACACTCTCTACTTTTAAGATTAGGGTTAAAACTTTCCTTTTTGATAGTTAGGACTGGATCAGGTGACATGGATCGCCTCCCTTATTTACGGTGCAAAAGACCTAAACTTCTCCCATGATGCCCTGAGTGTTTCTTCTTCACTCAGTTTTTTCATTTAATATGTGTTTATCCACCACTCTGCATTTAATCATTTCTTCTGCAGTGCGTCTTTATCCCACCTTCCTACCCTCACCCCCAATCAGTCGTGAGAGATGGCCCCGCCTCCTCCCTCAACCTGGTTCTGCTGGAGGCTTTTTCCTGTTAAAAGGAAGTTTTTTCTTCCCACTCTCACCAAGTGCTTTTTCAGGCGGTTGTCTGTTTGTTGGGGTTTTCTTTGTATTATTAGGGTCTTTACCTTAAAATATAAAGTGCCTTGAGGCGACTGATGTTGTGATTTGGGACTATAAATAAAATAATAATATAAATTAAAAAAAAATTGAACTGAACTGTTGTAATGAAGCTAGAGTGGGCGTGAACGTTCAAACATCTTCCACTTCAGTTTAGTTTTATTCATATAGTAACAGTTCAGATCAATGTTTTTTATACTGTAGAGTGAAGATAGGACAATATTATATAGAGAGCCTGATCAGCTGATCACCTGTGGCAAACACTTGGTGATTGCAGGAAGCAAGAACTCCCTTTTAACAGAAATAGGCCTTTGTCTGAACTAATATCAATTAGGATGGTGATGGTGGTTGCCTAACGAATTTGTAAAAGTCACTGCGAGCTAATGGTCACACTACTATACTGACCCATGTAGCATATCTGCATTTCATGTTGGCTAACATTATATCATAACACAGCAAACTGAATTTACTATAAATAAACCCATAATTATTCTTTTCCTTACATTTCCAAGTAGAAGAACTCAAGACTTGAAATATTACTTTTGGCTCTCAGCTTTTGCAGACTTCGGTTTTTAACTCAAGGTTTCTGGGTTTCTCCTCTAAGAGTGAATCTCAAAAATAATCACAGTACTGTTAGCTTTCATTCATGTAAGTATTTGGCTACATACAGCAAAGGAATGTGGATATGCAACCCATGCAGATGTGTTTGCATGCAGACATGCAACAGATAAATAAACAACAGTTAAATGTTGACTGCTTGCACAGAAACGCTCACCACAAAAGAGAAAAGGATGAAAAACACCAACGATCAAAAACGCAGTAAGGTCCAAGAATAGCACAAACAGCAGCCCGAAAACCGGTTGTTCCACATATTTTTGACGCTGCCCCCTACAGACAGACAGCTAAAGCATACTGTTTGCAAGGCTGTGCGTGTGTCTGTATGCCAGAAAGTGTTTGTCCGTATCACTTTCTCGCATACAACTTTACTGCCAAAGTAGAATCTGCAATCGGGTTTTAGTAAAGTCACTTTATATCCTTTATTTATCTGCGTAAAATGTGTCATTAAAAATGTTTTTTTCGAGGCAGATCTAAAGAAGAGCGCAGCAGTAATGGCAACAAATTTAACATCACAGTTTTATCAGGATAAGTGGCCAGAACGGACTCGGGTAAAAGAGACACTTTCAAAAACAGGTCATTTCTTTATTTCGTCTCAATTCCTGTTGACTACGCTCTATTTATCAAAAAAGAGAAAAAGAAAATGTAAAACAAATATAGAACACTAAGAAATATCGAAATCACATTTTGCCAGCCGATCGTCTCAGACTGAAAACAAAGAAAGAAAAACGTAGAAGCAGGACAAATTGGACAACCCAGTCTCAGGTTAACTTACGTTCAGCTTTACACAGAAACAGAAAGGACGGTGTGCAGCTGCGGTCTGCTTTTCTGCTTTTACTTCATATTTTTCTCATTTTTCTGGAATTTCAAGGCAGTCAGGCAGGGGTTGGACATAGTTGCATTTTTGTCATTAGTAAACAGTATTTTTATGGAATGTGTACAAAATTATTTCGTGAATATAGTCTTAAAATTGTAGTTTTGAGAAAACAGTGCAAAGTTTTAAACAATATCTGAACATGTGTAACATTAAAATGACTCTTTAGAAGAATTTCACGGTTTTCATGAAATCGTATATTTTCATTAATAGAAGATTCTTTATTGCCAAGGAAATCCCTTTACTTTGAGAGAAATCGAGTCTATATGCCATCTGAGAGGAACGAGAAACCCGAATAAAATTGTGTTTTCTCTCACTACTTCTCAAAGGCACAGCAAACATCAGTTTTTCCTTAATACGACCAAAATTCTGACGAATTTAGTACTCTACATCGCTACATACTGTTTATGATGTGTAATACACACTAAAAAGCCTCAAGTAAAACAGCCATAAATAATTCGGCTCCACCACAAGTGAAAAGAACCACATCCGGGTGTTTATTCATATACAGACATTTGGTAAATGGAAAGGAAACAGGTGACCGCCGTTTTCCCATTGCTGAGAGGCGTTTGCTTCTGATTCACAACAGATAATAATAATAAAAAACACGCACACACACGGAAAAATAAACATTTGAAGATAAATAGGAGACCCATTAAAAAAATATTTATTAAAGTTTGTAAAAGTAACAGTTTGAAGGAGCAAATTAAACACAATTTACTTTATATACCAAAGCTTTTTATTATTATTATTATTATTATTATTATTATTATTATTACTATTTTTCTAGAAATGCTGGTGAATAGGAATTCCACACTGATCAATAGACCTGAAGTCGATTAGTCTCCGTGATTCCAAAAATGGTTCTTTAGCTATTCAACTAACAAATAACCCCAGAGAGTGAACTTTAGGATTAAATGTCTTTGTTGCAGCACTTGTAAAATGATTTCTTTTCATGATTTGTGTGGAAGTATCGTTCGTCTTTGTTGTTGCCTCTCATAAACATATATTTCCTCTTAGATCTAGTTCATTTTTAAAGTAACGAACCGCATCAAAGTGGTGTGAGATATAGATGTTGTGCGCTTCGCATGTTTTGTCTAAACTTCTAAAGTTTGCGCAAATGCTTTATTCCACCTTCGCTGCGTCAAAGCACGGACTTGTTCTGCTGCTGTCGGCGAGCGTAAAACAAATCATTTGCATATGATAGCCTGTTTGTAACCTGATGTGACACCTAAATAAAAACTGAGTGGGCAAAAGTCTGAGTCAGAGATGCCATTGGTGACGCAACGTGGGATTTACCCGTTAAAATTTCCAGCGTCAACAGATCTTTTTAGAATGCAAATAAAATGTATACCGTTCACTACTTTCAGCGCAGTGACCCGGTAGGTCTCATAAAAGCAGCTTTCGGGTGCTGCAGATTAGAGCAATGAACCAATCGGACTCTACCGGCTGTGTTTATCATTCTGATCCATTTAATAAGTCTCAAAACACACATCACAACAACAACAGCGACAACAACAACAAAATCAAATCAAATCAAAATGGTCAAGTCGCTATGAGTCAAACATTTACACTCCAACATGGTTTAAACATTAACCACAACTGCTGAACAAATGGAGTTACACGAGACAAAATGCGTACAAAAATAGAATGTCTTCCAACTTTACATATGAAAGGACAAATATACATTGCGATAGAAGCGTCCTTGAATCGGTATGTGTACAAAAAGACACACAGCAAGGCACTAAAGGGAAAATTAAGAGTTCCACAAACATGTTAAGATGAATTCATTGTCAATTTAATAACTTAAAATTGTTTAATTTCTTGGAAACGTTATTGCAGTTATTTCACATTCGCGCACAAAAGCTGGGCTCTTAGTTAAGTGTTGGCTAGATTTTATTTCATAAAGTCCCTTTCACATTACAAATGATCTATTAATTTTGTATGAATTGTATTGGCTTTTTTATTTGTATTTTCAATAGACTGTGCAGTCAAAGTGCATTCGTGTCAGTCTTTCACTCAGTTCTGCGGCAGGAATGGGAGAATGTGCGTATCTGCGCACCACTGCACAAAAGTTCTTGTTTATTCCCATCCTGGTGATTGGACCGCGGTCTTCAGTTCACAATAGCTGAAGAACTGTTCTGATGGTACCCTTCTTTTTTAGGTTTTCTTCTTAGTTTAGTTTTAGTTCACACTGCCTCGGTGACAGCAAAGCTTTCCACGGAAACCTACGAACAGATCCCGTTGGCTGCGCTGATGCCGCCTGATAACCGGTCCAGTCCGGAGCTGCTGGATGAGGAAGAGGAGGAAGAGGAGACAGTGGAGGACTTCCTCTCTTTCTGTCTCAGGTGAATTTTTGTATGTCTCTTTCTCTCGTCGCTCCGAGCAAACTTGCGGCCGCAGAAGTCGCAGGCGAACGGCTTCTCTCCCGTGTGCGTACGGATGTGAGTGGTGAGGTGGTCGCTGCGGCTGAAGTTACGCATGCAGATCCGACACTGGAAGGGCTTGTGTCCAGTGTGGATGCGGATGTGTCTGGTCAGTTCATCCGATCGCGAGAAACGCCGGTCGCAGCCCTCCGCTGGACAGGGGTACGGCCGCTCATGGATTGGTGTCTTGCTGGGTCTGTTCGGGTACTTTCTGGGTCGCAGGATTGGCCGCAGGGGCAGATTCTGTGGGCTGTACGCAGAGGGGAGCCGCGGCGCCCCTCCCTCGGAGGCACCACTACCCGGAGCCCCCAGAGTAAAGTTCCTGATAGTGTTCAGGGGGGTCAGAGGTGGAGGGACACGGAAGGTATCAAGAGGACAAGAGCCAAACGGTTTCCGATCCTGGATGCCTGCCGTGTGCATGTCCCGCTGGCAAGTCGGCTGGAAGAAGCCCGAATAGTCGGGGATGATGGGGAAAAGCCCTGGTGCGTCTGAGCTTCCGGGCTGCTTGGGTGACGAGTAGGAAGGTGGAGGGTAAGAGGCGATGGGGCAGGTAGAGGTGGACAAAAATGCAGAGGGGTCCTGGTATACCTCCCCACAGCCGGAGGTGGAGTAAGGAGGCGGGGGTGAGTACAAGTGGTGGTGGTGCTCTAGCTCTGCCTGGCTCTGAGCCGCCATGGTGCAACTCAAATTACCACTGGAGAAGTGATTGGGAGATCCTGAAGAAGCCGGGGAGGAGGACGCTGAAGAGCAGGGAGGAGGAGGAGGAGGAGGTGGCTGGGCCACGTTGAAGATCCCCGAGACGATGTTGATCACTCCCTCGGGGTTCCAGTTACCTGGATATTGAGAGTCGATGGAGAACTTCCCCATGTAGGTGAAGGTCTGGTTGCGATGGGCTGCAGGCTGCGAGAAGCTGCTGGAATATGAAGAGAGGTCCAAGGAGCGCTTTTCTGCACTCATGTCTGCGCCCATCAAGCCATCTGCGGGGGGAAACAAATCAGAAAGCATGATTCATTAACCTCTTCACACTAGACCGGAAAGTGGGCTTTAAGTGACAGAGAGCAGGTGCATCTGTGTTCCGTTACGCACGGACTGCGCTCCTACCATCCCAAACTTCTTAAGTACAGCACTCCAAAATTTAACAGAAATGTGTCCGTGTTATTCTTTCTTGCAGTCATTTGCGAAATGTTGAAAAAAAAGAAGTTTTTTATTGTTTTGTTTTTGGATGTTGGATGTATAAAATGTTTCACACACACACACACACACACACACACACACACACACACACACACACACACACACACACACACACACACACACACACTCTGTTTTCTTACCTGCTGCCACATTAATCTGGTCGTAATGCGCGCCCAAGTCGTTGTTGGGGAAGATCGCCACAGAGGTCGGCAAACTGGTAGCAATGTCATCCATGGAGTAGACGCTCTCGGCATGCGCGAACCCTCCGAGATTCACCGGCACTTTCTCCAGAGTTTTAGCCGTCATTGTAGAAGGATCGAAGTTAGCGCGTCTCCTTGCCCTCTGTCCTGTTCTTTCTGTTCTTTACCTCAAAGCTTATCACAAATAGGGGATATGTAACCCAGCCACGCAGGGGGTCACCACTGCATGTCTCTGTCAGTCAGCGTGTGTTAAAGGATGAGCTCCGTGTTCTGGTGCGCTTCATATGCTCTGATGATCGAGTTAAAAGGGTGTAAAGTAACGGGAACGGGGGCCCTGACACTAGTATGTATATATGGGGAACCTTTTCAAAACGTCATTAACCAAATATGGAAGTGGGAGGGGTAGTCGAAGAAGAACGAAGAAGCTGATTGGCCGGAAGGCTCCATGACGCTTTCAAAGGGAATCTCTTGTCAATGGAGAGCCCGTTGCTCCAGGATAGATAAGACCGACTTTTTCCACCTGCTGCAAAATTGCAACAACCTGCGCAGAACCTGACAGCAAGAGCACACAATAAAAAGCGCATGCAGCCCTCACTGATGCACCTGTCTTATCATCGTTTACACGTTTATTCTCGCGCATATGCTGTTTGATAGCGCTCTGCGATCAAAAGAGGAGGAATTCCGGTCCCAGGCGTAACCCATATAAGGTTGAATCCGGCACGAACGGGCCCACCCTCCATGTTCCATATTTGGGTTAGATTCCGGAAAACGATCATCGGAAAGTGACGAGTTTTACCGAGCTGAGCATTATGAGAGTGAAAGAGGGAGAAAGACACTGAGGCATAACCACAAACAAATGAGACGGACAGAGGGGTGGAATTTACTTCTTTGGTAGACGGGCTGCATGGGCACGGAAATTTCTGACGCTCTCATTTGACTATGCTCTAGGAAAGACTCGATTTAGTTCACCGAGGAGTTAACTATAGTAATTGAGAGATATTTATAGAAAAGGAAAAGGAAGCCAATATTTATAGAGGCAGCGGTTATAGGTTTTGTGAAATAACCACACACACGGACCACGAGTTTACAGTGGTACACATACATACTCTTGCATTTTTATCAGCATAGCGCCATTTTTCAATGAAAATAGCAATTGGGCCAAAATTTAGTTTAAACAACTGGGACGACACAGAGTGTGTTTATTAGTACTCGTGAAAACTGCATGCCC
Source organism: Simochromis diagramma (assembly GCF_900408965.1). NCBI lineage: Eukaryota > Metazoa > Chordata > Actinopteri > Cichliformes > Cichlidae > Simochromis > Simochromis diagramma. Next base: position 1,183,100 of record NW_024386953.1, read on the forward strand.
TCCTGTGGCTTCTTTAGGAAGTGTGCCTTCTCTGGCTCTTCCTCTCTCTCGCACACACACGCACACAGAATTCACAGACCTGTTCTGATCTTGTAAAGTCCCTTCGTGGGTGGAGAAAGTTGACAGACAGAACGCAGAAAATATCGGGCACCTTTAGTGGAATAAACTTTCCACTGTGTGTGTTGCATTGTACAGATACATTGCACAGTCACTACTGTCTTGCTGTGATCCAAATATAGGCCTGGCAGTGACCTCAGGCTGTGAGACGCTTGAAAATATTCTGTAATCATCTCAAAGAAACCTCGAACTGACCCTGCTGGAAACCAACAAAGAGGCTGATGATGAGCTTACCAGATCATTGATCCATATCTCACTGCTAATATTGGATAAAGAGTGATGTACACTCACAATAATAATGCTTAACACCACTATGAAATCATTCCAACAGGTAGTCAAAACAACAAATCTCATGTATGTTAGGAGAGGGAATTTAACCAGGGAGTTGGTACAGAGAAGCTAATGAGGGAGAAAATAAATAAATAAGAATAAAAGTGCCAGAGTTAGAGGCCTCTATGCGTTATTCACACACAAACACACACAGAAACAGGAGCTGGCCCACTGGTGCAGTAGGGCTATGTTTTAAAAGTATAAACTGATGGAGTCAGTGATAATTAATGATCTCACCCGACTTACTTGACCTACTAATGCTGTTTCACTCAATGCCAGCGTCATCATCACTGTTGCTGCTACTACAGTTTTCATATTTTTCAACTGCTGCTGGCACCACTTACACTGGGAGTTATAAATGAATGTACTGTCCAGCCTGCTGCTAGGCTTTGTCATACTGGCTTTTGCCTGTTGTCTAATATGACTTCAGATATAGGCCATTGAAAATCCTTAATAAGCGTTTCAGTTCTCCATATATGGTTATTCAAAGTCAGCACTGTATGTGTCCCAGCCACTGTCTCTGTCAGGTTTTCAATTCCAACCATATTATCGTTCTCACAGCTGCACACTCATCGTCTCTCTCCACCCCACTCACACACTTTAAACAGCCATATATTTGCATGCACACACCCAACTCCCACACAGAGAAAATATGTGGGCTACAAAAGCAAACTGTATCCAGTGTGGGCTTTGTATTGATGACTGTGACAGTTAAACAGACAAGGAAATTATTGTATATTCTTGCATATTAAACTTGTGACAGTGATATAACCTGAGTGGTAAAGTCTATAAGTTATCTAACAGGAAGATAATGACAGTATGATATAATCAGAAAGGTATACGGTCCACAAGCTCAAATCTCATAAATAAAAGCAGTTGTCAAAGTCACCGAGAGACCACATATGTTTTGTACAGTAGGCCACACAGGTCATAATGTCATGTTTTATCCAAATGAATATATCCTCCAGTCTAATCAAGCAGCAGACACTGACAACCACAGGCACATATTCATATACAGAGAGTATTCGAGGGACAGTACAGGGATTTTCCCTGCTGGGTAGGTGGTAGGTTACAATAACTGTTATATGGTGATGTCAAAAGTGAGCGGTGACATACTGTGCTAACTCGAGATGTTTACCATATCACACTCCCATGAGTTTTCAAGATGCTGTTAGAAGAAGATGGTTTTGGTAATTCCAACAGATCGGTGATCAGCTGACAACTGTCAGATGGTCGTTAAAAGTGTTTTCCAAATCAGGAATTGATTTTTTGTTTTTCACTGAACTACAATGTCAATCGATGTTAGCATTAAGCAGTAGTAACCTTTCATGTATTTTAATGTAGTGACCAGATGAGACATTTTATGACGGACAGCACAGCATTTGATCTCTCGTCTCACATTTTGACTGGGCCAAGTATTGGAAAGTCAGCACTGCCAGACTGCCAGGGTTTTATTAACATTATTTCATGTATTTCTCTTTATTATTTCAGATGAGATTCACACACACACACAAAAGTATCACATCAACTTTGTGTTCAGATAAAATCACATAGAGCTGAAAAAGAAGACGTTGATCTGACACGAGCGTCTCATGTGAAAGCAAAGCCAACAGCTTCCTGAAGATTTAGCACATGTGCTCGGCCTGTCGGCACCTGTCAGCTGCCTCCAGAGTCCCACATGCTAACCAAGCCTGATAGGACTGCTTCTTCACCTCTGGTCTCCACCATTTGGTTCGGGGGTCACCACCACGACAGGCACCACCTTGCGGTCGCAGCTCAGTACAGTGACTTCAGTAATGGAGATGCTGAACATGGTCCAGTCAGACTCAATGTCCCCAGTCTCCCTCTGAATGCTGTTGAAGCTCTGCCCGAGGTGGGAGTTGAAGATCTCATGGACCGGGGCCTCTGCCAGGCGTTCCCAGCGCACCCTCACTACACGTTTAGGTGCGCCAGGTCTGTCCATCATCCTCCCCCGCTGCCTGGTGGTGACCAGTTGACAGCTCAGGCCCTCTCTTTACCCGCGTGTCCAGAACATATGGCCACAGGTCCGGTGATACGGCCTGCGGCACAGGGCTCATGATGCTCGTGGTTGGGAAAGATTCCATTCTGATGCATTATTCTTTGTTTAACAACACTGCAAGAGTCTGGAAAGTGAGGAGACCAACTCAATATTGCTTTGTTTCCATTCTTTACTGAATAATAAAACAAGGGAGGCCTTCCTTTCTTCTTACTTAAAAAGACGGAGCTTTAGAAGCAGCAGATGTTCTGAAACCTGTACAGATTACAACAGTATTAATGGAACCCACAGATTCCAGAAAGATTTGTTTTTAGATTTTAAATGGTCAGGCCAAAGGTTAGTTGCTTACCTCGCTTCAATTCCCCTTAAAGGAGCCCAGAGAAAGTGGAAGTGTTGCTTGATCTTTTTGTATAAAGGTTTTTTCTTTGTGTGTTGCAGTAAACTGTGTCCACTGACTGTGAGTGTTGCTGAGCCCATACAGTGATTTTAATTCCAGAATGATGTCTGTTTTCAGCGCAGTACTATCTGAAAGTCCGGTGATCACACTACCAGCCTCTGTTCAGGAAAATATTTATATCTTAAATATTGTTTAATTGATAAGCCCTTTGCCCGGCCAGCTTATTGTAGGGTCATGAACTCCCCATCTTTACTTCAGCCTCTTGCTAAGAAATATAATTAGTAGTAAGATATCCTGTCTGTATTACACAAGGTTTCTTTTAGTCTTTTGTTGGTCCTGTTTTTAATGTTGAAACTTTAAATTAATACATTTAAAAAAAATGTCTCATGTTCAATATGTCATCTTCCTATTTTAAATGTAATGTTCTTTCATTCATTTCTTATTTTATTAACTGTATAGTTTATAAAATAATCACAACATTTTGATTGTGTTTGTGAGACTAAGTAGCACAGCACAGGAAACTGTACCATGATTGGAAGATTTATGCAATGTTTGCATCTTTAAAATGTTCTTTGTCTCTTTTCAGACTAGTCTGGGTAAACCAGCAACATAGCTCACACACTGAAGTCCAATCTTACAATGAGCAGCATGTTTTTACCTGTCCTGCCCAAAGACACTTCTACAGCCTTTCTAACCATTACACCATTGCCCACCAGGACACACACTCATCCATTTTTTCTGAGGTGGAAGTTCATTGCCCTCCTTTTTTCCCTGAGAGTCACCACTCTTAAATCCATAATTCTTCTTGTAAAGCTTTTAAAACTCCATGACTGTTAGCCTTTTGCACTCTCGACTGACAGCTTTCATCGCCTGCAGTGTGAAACATGAAAGCAAGTGGAAATGCTCTGATATCAGTCCAAAGCAGAAAAGAAGGAAAAGAGAGAACCCATACCAGTGGATAAAAGAAGAAAGCTCCAGTCTGCTGTTACACAGAGACATGCCTTGTCTCAAACAGCCTAGAACAGGAGCTTGGCTGGGATGAATTTGTCTGGGCTGGAATCGTACTGTCCTGATACTTCCTAATATTATTCAACACACCTAGGCCCATGTTTACTGAATGCTGCCACAATAACAAAAACTGATGGAAGAGAAAAACTGCTCAGATAATAGTCACCAATAAACTAACATAGAAACAGCAGCCAGTTCATTTTCTCTGCTGACAACTCACATCATTGAGAAGCATCTGATATCCCAGGCACAGTAGCTCTGTGGCTACTCAAACTTTGTTAGTGGTGCTGTTGAACCACCACTCCTCTATGCAAAACCCAGATACCAGTAAAGTTTTTGTTGTGTCGCAATTTCCACTTTTTGAGCATCTTTAATAACAACAACATTTTATGGTGGGTTGCCCTGCTGCATCTTTTAACCCAATGTTCACACAAAAACATTATCATGGTCTGAACGTCCTATTGATTACATTTGAGGTGTCAGTGAGTGGAAAACATGTAACTTCTTGTTATAACCAAGCCGCCACAGTGTGTATGTTTCTTTTACATATATACAAAGTCTCAAAGAATCAGGTCCCATCTTATCGTACCTCATAGTGCCATATCACCCCAACACTTCGCTCTCACACTTGTGTCACCCTCAGTGCCAGAGCCGACCTGTTCAGTAGGCCTGCAGTAAACATAAGAGCAGACTGTAAGTAAATGTGGCCTTGATATTACATTGATATTAAATTCTGGAAAGAAATATTTATTTATTTATGACTTTTATATAAATCTAACTTGAGTGACTAATTCAACTTTTGGAAACGTTGAAATCCTGGGTGTTTTCAGATTTTCTTAAAAATAACAGGTGAACTGTTGTTTCTTCTTAACACTGGATTAACATGGCATGCAACTGGCTTTCTAACAGTGCACGTTAGAAAGTAAAAGAAGCAAACAAAGCAGAGATCACAAGTTTGTTGTATTTAGGTTTGTGCATGTATAGTCTGAGCAAAAATGATTAAATTAGTGTCATTGATCACAACAGGAGTTACATTGATGTTGGCCTGTTCATGCACTGTTCTTGACCAGAAAAATGTTGGAAACCACTTAGCAAATCCACACAGATCAAAGTCTAAACACAAAACCTATTGATTCTCTTATCAGTTCTCATTGGCTCCAATTTAAGCAACCACAACATAGTAAAGACATCCATCCATCCATCCATTCGCTACCGCTTATCCTTTTCAGGGTCGCGGGGGGTGCTGGTGCCAATCCCAGCTGTCATAGGGCGAGAGGCGGGGTACACCCTGGACAGGTCGCCAGTCTGTCACAGGGCTAACACACAAGGACAGACAACCATTCATACTCACATTCACTCGCACATTCACACCTAGTGGCAATTTGGATAGTAAAGACATTACAGCCAAATTAACTGCACGTTGTGTGATCAAATGTTTGTACATGTTGGAGCTACAACAAAACAGCAGGTGGAAACGGGGACTCCAGCCTGACTGCTCATCAGTTACCTGCTGAAGTCCTGGGTCTGGCTGCTGGACTGGGGTCACTCATCCCAGCAGAACATCATCATCACTCTGGGTTCTTGGCTAGCTTGACGTTAGCATGTTGTCTGTGCAGCTGCTTGCAAAGAGCCAAAGTTGTGTTAGCAACATAACGCAGTTGTTACCATGGCGCTCTCGTCTTTTTGTGCAATAGAAATAGTCATGTCCATATCAATAATTTGAAATGAAACATTAACAGTCCCATGAGTCTTTGAACAAAGCTGTTCCATCCTCAAATAGAACAAGTACGCACAGTTACACTCAATACGCAGCTGAAATTTACACATCACTCAATATAAGAGTCATGACAAAATTCCTAGTAAGTAACTAGAATCCATAACAGCCACAATTATTTAATTATTTCATCTCATAAGAGTTCAGTCAGTAAATTAACTTAAATGTTTCATATTTGCGTACCCCTGGTTCAGACAATAGCTGTAATATTTTGTGAATGCAGGTTGGATGGTTGCTGCAGGGTTGACAAAACAGAAAGACTAGCAAAGCACAATCTCACGTGTGCTGTTTAGGAAACACGTAATTACAGACTCCATGGATGTAAACCCAAACACGAGGGTTGCCTTCAAAGTTGCATTTTATAAGCCAGCATGTATGAGAAATAAACCATAAATCAAATCTGTTTGATGTGAGATTCGTCCTCTTGCATGCTGCCTTCCTCTTGGGCACTTTCTGTTTAAACACCCATGTGGCAAAGGTTCAACATGATGCATACACATAACCCACAAGTTCACCACAAGAACACACAAAGGCATAACCAGACACACAGTGCACGGCTCCACTTTATGTTTCTTTTACTTTCATGTTTCAGTTCATTGAAAAACTGCTAATAAAACTCTACCATTCACAATTTAAAACACTAATTATACCATGAACATAATCCGCTCAGCACAACAGCTGTTCATAGTCGACTGTAAACTCTGTGTCAGTGATGACAGTATATGTGCTGGATTTAAGCATAGCTACAAGCCTCCCACCTTACTAATACAAACATGATGCCGCCCCTGTAAAGTTCCAGAAAGCGTACAGTCATTGTCCCCATCACCATCCACCTCTGCTGCACACTACACTGCAGTGCTGCTGTGGTCTGGCTCACTGTTCCACTGTGGAAACACTGCAGTCTGCCTTCTGTCCAGTCCTGTTTGGTAATGAATATGTGCTTCGCACTCTGATAAGAAAATATATCGCTGAATAGATGGTGACACTTTGTCATTACTTTGTCTCAGTATCACTTTCTTGTCTCTTAGGAAATCAACCCTGAAATGAAGATGGCCAAACCTGTTGTCACCCTCAACCAGTGTGTAAGTGTCGTGTGAACAAACGGCAGGAAGCTTTGACAGAAACATGACATAGCAGCTAAGACTCTGTTAAACGTCCAGTGTCAGTGGGAAAAGCGATTCCTCAGGGCCTGAACAGATATTAATGAGACACACATGCTTTAAACATATACACATACATATATAGTTCCAGTGAAACGGTGGAAGGATGGCACATTAGCACACTGACACATACTGCCGTGCCATAATGAAAGCTGTGACTAATGAGGCTGGTCCACATTTTATAGGTTGGATTTATTGTGTCCCTCGTCACTAGCCATAGATCTCTGGCTGCCTGTGCTTGACCCTGGAGATGATCACCGTGGGGAAATTAACTGCCTGTTAACGTGTTCATTCGGAAACCCATGCACTGAGTGTATGCATGTGTCTCCGTACCACGGCCCAGGCAGCCTAATGTGGAGATGATCACTGGACAATTAGGTTGTTCAGTTCTATAAAGTTGGAATACTTGGAATATAATTGGAATACTTGCCTGTGTCATATCCAGGCAACATTCAGTTAGTTTTGCTGCTAGTTTTCACAGTACTGATCCATCCAAGAAGCCCAGATTATGAGCAGAAGAGCTCCTACAGTTTATTAAAAGTGATCTTTCAGTGCTCAATTTAGGGAAGTAAAAAAAGTTGATGGGAAGCAAATCTGGTGAGTAACTGACAAGTTTATTAGTGCACTTTGTGGGAATATGCTGACATGCATGACAATTCAGTTTGTGATTGTTTTCTCTCAGATGACTCATCTGTCAAACTGCCTTAAAATTGCTTAAACCTTAATCATCACAGATGATGGCACAAACTCGTTTGAAACAGAACTTGATGTTTACTGTCTGCAGAACCTTTCCTTTCTGGTGGGGGTGTTCTTGCCCTTTTTATTGGGTAGTGGTACAGTGGACAGCGAGGACATGCAGCAAAGGGCCCTGGATGGGACTCAAACCCCAGTCGCTGCATCTCAGCCATGCGGCCGAGTGTTTGCCTGCTAACAGACTGATGCTCAGGACCTTTCATTGCACAGTGAAATTACGTAGCGCATAGTTAGAACAGGACCTCCAGAAACTGTAATAACCGAATGCTGAGGTCAGTTTTTGTGTTTTTTGCCCATGAAAATGTAATCGGGCTGTTCTGTAATTTAATCATTTTTGGTTATAATGTGCTTTATCAGCGTGGACAGACCTGGGCAGTACTCATCATTATACATGTACATTCCCTTCACAGGTACATAATAAATGAACAGGTCTTCATGTTTATGTAACTTTGGTTTTTGTATTTTTTCATCCTTTACTATTTTTCTCCTCTGTCCTGGCTCTTGATCACAGTTACAGATGTCCACACGGTGCATTTAAAATGCAGCTTTTTTTATTGCTCTGTAATATGTACGGGGACAAAGTAGTCACCAAATAATATATCAGTATACACATTATGATGACAGTTGTATGTGTAAGGCAGTATTGTTCGCCGTTCTGTTTGGCCCGAAAGCTGATGTAACTGTCATGAATGACTGAGGAAGAAGAACTCCTCATCCTCATCCGGGTCCTTCGTGGCAGTGTGGAGCTCATTTTCAGACAGCTGGGCAGTATTATTAGTTTGTATTCAAAAGATTGAATTTTTACCAATTATTACATGATGCACTGATTTCTTGGACATATTTACACCAGTTTACACAATTTTGAATCTCCTGTGGACCATAAGGTTGGAGTCTGGTCATTAGGGAAATCAAGGGTCTAATATAACATTGTAAAAGTCATTTTCAAAGAGATCCTGTTGAATATTGGACAAATCACCTTGCAAGCACTGTACACATCTCAATAAATGATCAATACCACCCCAGATCATTCTGCCAGCACACAGTAAAGCCCTGGGAGTTCTGCTTACATGATAATATTTTACAAGCTCTAATTCACCAGAGGTACCCAGCCAATGCTGGGCTTCCTTTAACACATTTTCAAACATCTTTACTTTTTTCTCTGTTTTAGGGGGTGTTCAGGAAATTTTCGACAGCTGTCTTAATCCGGTAGGTGAGAGAGGCAGAAACTGAAAATATCACATGTTCCACTAGCTCTGACACTCCAGTCACTTTATATTCTTCTGATACATCAATAGCTCTCTTTTTATTTTCTTTTTTTCTCCTCGTGAACATGTGTCCTAGCCAACATCCCAATCCCAACACCCCACAGGGGAGAATGGACCACAATAAGATCCAGAAACCAAACACTCAAGCAAGGACAGAGAACAGGCAGTATGCTGGTTCATCTGGTGAGGATAATACCTTCCTTACATATCTATACACTATTATTAGTTTTACCTCTTGTATTTCTTTGTTCTCCCTCCTCGGTGATTGTCTGCCTCACACTAATTATGTGTATGTTTGTGAATAACATATTTGTTTAATATGTGCAATGAAGGACACATCCTGGTCAAACATGACTCCAAACTTCCAGGTTTCCACTTTGGAAACCTCTAAACACAAACTGCATCATTTAGCACTCTTTTGTCAGCGAGGAACTCTGGCCTTTAAAGTGCAACACATTTCTGCCCTCATCCCCAACTGTTCACGGGAGATGGCTCTTTGTGCCTCAGAGTTCTTCCTTATAAAAGGAGTTTTTCCTTCTCACAGTTAATACATAAGTAAAAGAAATTCCTATACATGCCCCTTCCTGATTTCTTATGTTTTAACATGTTTGTTACACTTACATGTTTCTGATTTCAAATGTTAACACAGATGTTCAGAGTAAATACAGATTGTAGTTTTTTAAATGATGATTTCATTTAGTTTGGGGAAACAGCTCTCCAACTTTACCTCATGTAGAAAAAGTCATTTCCTTCTAAACCTAATAAGTGGTTTTGTCATCTAGCAAGAACTGCAATCGAGCATTTGCAATAACTAATAAAAAAAAGCACTTGGGACAATTGTGTTGGTGACAGCTTTTGTTATAATATCAATAATATTTCTATGAATATGGGATACTGTTACATGTTTGCATAGACTTTTGTGGAATATGGAGACACTCCTGGCATTATATGAGCAAAGTGAGACTCATTTTTTAGGGTTGGTGGAGATGAGTGTGAAGATCCAAACAATCCCTGTCAGTGATGGAGAAGCTTTGATGAAAATATTTGGTAAAAAATTCACCCGCATGAAGGAAATGAAGTTTCAAACTTTCCTTAGGAGGAGCCCAGCACGCCTGCTTAAAGAAAAGTGAGTGTGGCGATGTGGATGCTTGCAGCGACTGCTGTATAGAGGCCATCCTGCTACACATGAAACACATCAGAGTCATAATTGTTATTTTAGTCACGTGTTTGTTTATTATCCTTATTGTTTTATCTGGGACTGTTTGCAGACATCTCAGAGAGAGGAGACACCAGCATCTGAACAGAGACTCAAACCAGCAACCTGCAGCTCCCTGCTTGGCTGCTCCAGTTTTCTCCTCACTCATGTTGCCCACCAGTGATTTCTAGCTGCCCACCCACACAGCAGGCTAGAATATGCGCTGAGCCTCAGCACCCAATACTTGGACATGTTTTCTTTATTAAATAATCAACCAGACCCCAAAAAGTAAACAGCTGTTATTGCTAGGCAACGGGAGCAGCATTTGGTGATGCAGCACCTGACATTCCTGACCATGTGGGCGGAGCATGCATGAAATGGAATGTTCAGTAGAACTGTGCAACACAAGCACTTAGTTACAGCATTGTTCATTGTATCCAGACACAGCTAGAGACACATCTACAGCAGCATCTCTGTGCAGGACAAACGACAGTTGACGAAGAAAACATCGAAAACTTCACTTCACTCCTCTACAAAACGTTGGCTCCTTTGTTTAAAAGGCCAAAATGAATCGAGGGAGAACGAGCAGAGGATCGGCGAGTGCTTCACCTCACAATTCAGTACAGCTGAGTAACCTGCAAGAAGAACTTCAAATGATGCAGGCTGAAAATATCAAATTAAAAGAAGAGGCAGAAAAATCAAGAGGAGAAGCTAAAAATTCACAGTTTGAAACTGAAGTAGTATTGCAGGAATTACTGCATGTGGGTCTCAAACTTAAAGGAGAGAAAATGGGAAAACAACAGGCAGAAAAGGAGAATGAAAACATGAAGAAAGAACTGTTGGAAGCTCAAAAAGCATTGGAGGAAGAGAAAAGCACAGCACAAGAAGCCAAAAATAAATATCAAACTGCAAAGAAGGAGGCAGGAAATGTGATGCAGGAATTACAGGAGGTGCAGGAAGCTTTTGGAGAGGAAAGAAGGAAAATGCAGTTGGCAACACAAGAAGCTGCAAATGTAACGGCTGAAGCTGAAACACTAAGAAAGGAATTACTGCATGTGAAGCAACAACTTGAAGAGGAGAAAAAACGTAAACACGAGGCAGAAAATGAGATTGAAAATATGAAGAAAGAATTGTTGGAAGCTCAAAAAGTGTTGGAGGAAGAGAAAATGAAAATACAGGAAGCAAAGAAAGAAATGGAAGATACAAAGAGTTACACTCAAAACATGAAGAAGGAACTGATGAAAGTGCAAGAAGAACTCGCAGAAGAGAAAATTGAGGTGAAGGTATTCAAGAAAGAAATGAGCGGCTCTGCAGTGACCAAGAAAGACTGCAAAGACGCACTTAAAGAAATACGAAAGCACAAAAAGGAAGCTAAAGAGCTCCTCAAACACAAAGGGAAACTGGCCAAACAGCAGCTGAAAGACAAATTTAAAGATGCCGAGGAGCAGCTCAACAAAACCTTGAAAGAACTGAAGGCAAAAGAAAAGCAAGCCGAGGACAGGAGGGGATTCTGGAGCAGCCTGCTGAGAAAGAACTGACCCAGCAGCATCGAGTTTGAGGACATCAATAGTTTCTTCCTCCTCTCTCCACCTTTCTTTCTCCCCATCCTTCTTCTTGGGACGTTTGTTTGTTTTTTAAAAACTCTAATCTAAATACATGTACTGAAATACACCAATAAAATTGCCATAACTTGACCTCATGTTGCCTGCTTCTTTTCTTGTGTGTCTGTGGATGTAAAACAGTAACACACCTCCTGCTCTGTGTCTTTAATTGTAAATAAATGCAATATGTTTTCATTTTAAAATGCAGTGCAAAAAACTTCTGCTCTAAATCTATTTTTTTTTAGCAAAAAGCTTTTTTTTTTGCCTGTTGTGGAAGTTTTCCATTCAAATAAAGCCTGCAGACGAGCGGTGAGCGGTAGCTAACATTCTTTAATCAAACACACAAAGAACAGACAACCAAGCTTGATGAAGTCCCTGCATGACCGCGGGACAGACGGTCAGCAGAGTCTCCCTGAGCCCAGCATGGCTCTCAGTTAAATACCTTCTCCAGGAACAAAAGGCAGTACACAGCTGTTTCACACCTTAAGGTTCACACTCCCTTGCTACCTCCCAGAGTCCTCGAAGACACAAAAGACTCTTCCTGTGGAGTTGTCTGCTTCCCCCAACTTCCTTACTACACCCCCACCATCTGTCTTGCTGTATGAGTGTGAGACATGTTAAAATCCAGTGGCACCAAGGTATCATACAATAAAATAATGTGATTAAAAGAAGCACTTAGAATTTGCTAAGGGAAAAAATCACATAAACAGGAAGTAAACAAACATGAGATCAGCCGGTCTGCTGATGTTTTCTGCAAAATCCTGAACTCACTGTCACCTCAACAACATTATAATGAATGTGAAACATTACAGATCTGAGTTGTCTGAGTAACAGATGCATTTTCATTTGTCACTTTACTACAGGGAGTGCAGAATTATTAGGCAAATGAGTATTTTGTCCACATCATCCTCTTCATGCATGTTGTCTTACTCCAAGCTGTACAGGCTCGAAAGCCTACTACCAATGAAGCATATTAGGTGATGTGCATCTCTGTAATGAGAAGGGGTGTGGTCTAATGACATCAACACCCTATATCAGGTGTGCATAATTATTAGGCAACTTCCTTTCCTTTGGCAAAATGGGTCAAAAGAAGGACTTGACAGGCTCAGAAAAGTCAAAAATAGTGAGATATCTTGCAGGGGGATGCAGGCAGTCTCAAAATTGCAAAGCTTCTGAAGCGTGATCATCGAACAATCAAGCGTTTCATTCAAAATAGTCAACAGGGTCGCAAGAAGCGTGTGGAAAAACCAAGGCGCAAAATAACTGCCCATGAACTGAGAAAAGTCAAGCGTGCAGCTGCCAAGATGCCACTTGCCACCAGTTTGGGCCATATTTCAGAGCTGCAACATCACTGGAGTGCCCAAAAGCACAAGGTGTGCAATACTCAGAGACATGGCCAAGGTAAGAAAGGCTGAAAGACGACCACCACTGAACAAGACACACAAGCTGAAACGTCAAGACTGGGCCAAGAAATATCTCAAGACTGGTTTTTCTAAGGTTTTATGGACTGATGAAATGAGAGTGAGTCTTGATGGGCCAGATGGATGGGCCCGTGGCTGGATTGGTAAAGGGCAGAGAGCTCCAGTCCGACTCAGACGCCAGCAAGGTGGAGGTGGAGTACTGGTTTGGGCTGGTATCATCAAAGATGAGCTTGTGGGGCCTTTTCGGGTTGAGGATGGAGTCAAGCTCAACTCCCAGTCCTACTGCCAGTTTCTGGAAGACACCTTCTTCAAGCAGTGGTACAGGAAGAAGTCTGCATCCTTCAAGAAAAACATGATTTTCATGCAGGACAATGCTCCATCACACGCGTCCAAGTACTCCACAGCGTGGCTGGCAAGAAAGGGTATAAAAGAAGAAAAACTAATGACATGGCCTCCTTGTTCACCTGATCTGAACCCCATTGAGAACCTGTGGTCCATCATCAAATGTGAGATTTACAAGGAGGGAAAACAGTACACCTCTCTGAACAGTGTCTGGGAGGCTGTGGTTGCTGCTGCACGCAATGTTGATGGTGAACAGATCAAAACACTGACAGAATCCATGGATGGCAGGCTTTTGAGTGTCCTTGCAAAGAAAGGTGGCTATATTGGTCGCTGATTTGTTTTTGTTTTGTTTTTGAATGTCAGAAATGTATATTTGTGAATGTGGAGATGTTATATTGGTTTCACTGGTAAAAATAAATAATTGAAATGGGTATATATTTGTTTTTTGTTAAGTTGCCTAATAATTATGCACAGTAATAGTCACCTGCACACACAGATATCCCCCTAAAATAGCTAAAACTAAAAAGAAACTAAAAACTACTTCCAGAAACATTCAGCTTTGATATTAATGAGTTTTTTGGGTTCATTGAGAACATGGTTGTTGTTCAATAATAAAAGTATTCCTCAAAAATACAACTTGCCTAATAATTCTGCACTCCCTGTATGTGGAAGATTCTTCGCGAAAGTTTTATTTTCATTTGATTTCTGTGAAGAAGACTGCAGTAAAAACTAAACTGCCTAATGTCAGACCACTGCTCTGAATCCAGCTCAGCCCCTCCCACACCCACTCCTTATATATCACATAGTAAGTGTTTTCTCAAATTGTAACTTTAAATATGAAAATGAGTTCACTGTAAACAAAGTAAGATACACAAATCTGTGTTCTTTTCTTTCCTTTGATCTGAAAGAAAATGTTTTCTTCTAGAAAATAGAATCAAATGAATGAAAAAAGATATTTTTTATCTGAACATTTATTTTAAGAATATTTAAATTTATCTTTGTGTTACATTTGAAGTACATTTTTTAAGGCACAACTTTTACTTTAAAAAGAATGATGGGGTTTACCACGAGTTCCACTTAACAAATAAAATTCAGTCATTTCAGTTTTAATGATTTCCAGATTGGCCATCTGTGAATGAGCCCCTGTCTAATTCCCATTAAGACTCAACCTTTCAACAATGAAACCACATGTATGAGCCCACAATAACAAACATCATATCACGAGCAGTGTATACGTGAGGTCAGTGACAGCAGCATACATCAGGACAAACATATAAGATGTGATTGTGTGAGCAGTATGCTGACAATAGCTCAGCCACCACAAAAGCTCCTAAGATTCTGCAAAACACTGAAAGCATTTGAAAAGCCCCAGCGTTATTAAGCCTCATCTGAATGTTTCGCATTTTCAGGAATGTTTCTCATCCGCCCCCACAAACTCAGATGAGGAAACCGTTTGGCTGTGGGGACGTCCTCAGATAATGCTGCCTGTTTTTCTCTTGTCTCGCCCACAGACGCAAAAATGTTTGCACACTGTGGCAGAGAAGCAAGAAAGCACTAAAAGCTATGCCAGATAAGGGAGAAGGAGAGGAAGAAGATGGAGCATTGTGAGGATGGAGGAGTAAATACAGAAAAACAGCAGAAAAGGAAGAAGAGGTTAGAATCACAAAGACATTCATCAGGAGAGACAAAAAAGGGGAAGGAAAAAAGTGAACTGAGCAAAATTGGGTTACAAGAAAGAGAAGAGAAAATTCCAGTTTCTCTTGGTAGGGCGCAGGAAGCCAAGGAAAAACAGGGAGCAAGAGGTAGTAAAAGAAAATACTGATGCAGATGTGCCGTAAAGAGAAGGAATGATCTGACAAGGAGTGAAAGTATGGCAGGAGCAAAGGAAGAAGAAGGAAATGGAGAAGGCAAAGAAAGAATGACACAAAGGACAGTAAGACAACCAGAGGGCAGGATGGGATAGAAGTAGAGCGAGACGGGGGGTGTCATGGCTGAACACATGGCACACCCACACCTCGCAGGGCCTTCATTACCACTTTTGTTTCAACATCAGGTCCAGACTGAGTCAGAGGAGAACGCAGAACAAGTGCCTAGCTCTCCCTTATCACCACATCAATCAACATTTGTCTGCTGCTGCACCAGCTTACATAATCCCTCTGTGTTCAACTCTTTCTCTTTTTAACATCAAATGCAGTTCCAAAGCCCACTTGGAAATCTGGCCCCATATCTGCACGAACTTTATGTTATTTTATCTTTCTGCTGTTTCATCTTTCTTCTAAAACCCACTATGGGTGATGAAGTTATAAATTAAAGTAACAAGGCAAATTGTGCTTTATATTTAATGGGGAACTTGGGGATCAGAACGAACTGTTGTTCTGACACAACAGAGAAATGAAGTTAAACCGAACTTTGTATCAAATTGTTACTTCTATGTTTTCATTTAGTAATAGTTAGCGGACAAACACTCCACATACCAAGCGGATAGTTTTTTTACTCCACAGCAGTGAAGAAAAATACTGACGTAAATGATTAGTATCTGCTTCTTATCTGTTATCTACTATTTCACGTATCAACACAGGACAACCATCCAGTGTCACAGAACGTTTGCAACAAACTGCTTTAAAATCTCTTCAAAATACAGTGAATTGTGATCATTTTTAATCTACCTCTGCTTTCATGGACATTTCCATTCTTTCCATGAAAATACTAAACACAGTTATCAGTCACACATCAGTCAAAACACAAACAGTAAAGTTAATCTTGAAAAGTCCAACGTTAAAAGTAGAAATAACACTTTCTGTTTTTCATCATCATCATAATTCTGATGATTTATTATGAGCCAGTCATTTGTTTCATTTCCAAGTCAGACTCTGAAGATGCATTAAAACAAGACACTCAGGAGTGAACCATTAAATTCTTTGGATTCTTCTAAAGATTCACCCGAGAGCGCTCCACAGACCAGGAGAATTCAGCTTTTTAAGGTTATGCTATTTCCGATATTGGGGGAAAACAAACACAACAAATTCTCTAACTCTAACTAAGCTTCAGCACAGTTCCTTTCCATCTTAAAAATGAGGCTGACATGTGCACGCTAAAATATTAACTAAAAATTTCTAAAGAAGTTTCCTAGAATGAAGCGTTAAATTTAGTCCAAACCACAGACAAAACAGGAAAACGGCGACAGCTTACATTTTCTGTATAATTAATACCAAATGATGTCACCATTTCCCAGAAACATGGTAGAGCTTCAGTGACTCTATGAAGTTAAAGAGAGCTGTATATAGGGCCCTTGTAAGTGTTACCACAGTAAAGAATCAAATAAACTGGAATTTTTAAAAGTTAAATAAGGAAAGTGCTGACAGTAAGTACAGTGTTGAAATCATTGCTTGCCACTTCTCCTTACCCCTCATTGTCTGTTTACCTTAACGCAACCCGTCACTGTCCGCCCACATCCTCAAATTCCCCCTGTCACCCTGCACTGTTAGAGTACCCCTAAGTTACACACACACACACACACACACACACACTTGCAAAGAAAGCGGTGAGGGTGACCATGTGGGAGACGGCTGCCTGTTTGGCTCTTTCTTCTACCCTTTCTGTGGGAGGTTTCTATTTTTCTTTGTAAATTGGTGTAGGTGGCTTTTTCCTCATTGAGACTGACCATCAAAGGAATCGAAGAAGGAGGGCACTGAAATGATGTGACAGTGGAGAGGAGCGCATTCATTTTGTTGTGGCTATTTTAGAATATTGCTTTACTGAACTCATTCCTCTGATGGAATTTATGGTGAAATCCAGATGATCAAAGTATTTTTGGTGAAAGTGACGGTGGAGCTTTGTTTCTGTTTTACAGGTGGTCATCAAATTTACACCCAAACTCCATAACACGCACGCAGCACTTTTTGATTTTGATAGTTGAAAAACAAGAACAATAGAATTTTTTTCTGCTCCTGATGACATGTTTAATGAATCTTATTACCCTGAATTTGAAAAAAGGTTCCCTAAATAAAATGCTAAAAAAACAGCAACCCAAAAGCTTTAAACCCACATAAGAATTTAAAAGAAAAGAATAATCTCATCTTTGCAAAGTTGTTGTAATCCAGCCACACTGGGAGCTTTTCAATCATGAACCACCTTTTAAAGCTACAGCAGCTCAGTCAGATTCAGCTCGGGACTTTGACTGGGCCATTCCAAAGTCTTCATTTTGCTTTTTTGCTTATCCGGACATTCTCCTTCAGGATGTTTTGGTAAACAGCAGAATTCCTGGTTCCATTTACACAGCCAGTCTTTCTGAGCAGCCAAACAGCCCCAGACCGTCACCACCACCATATTTTACTGCTGGTACGATGTTCCTTTCCTGAAACGCTGAATTACCCCAGATGTAACGGGACACACACCTTCAGTTCAGCCTTTGTCTCGTCAGTCCACAGAGTATTTTCCAAGCATCTCGGGATCATCAAGATGTTTCCTAAAACTGAGACGAGCCTTTATGTTCCTTTTGCTGAACAGTGGTTTTCATGAGCTCTGCCATGCAGCCCATTGTTGCCCAGTCTCTTTCTTATGGTGGAGTCATGACACTAACTGGATGTTGTTCTGGGTCTTTTATCACCTCTTGGATGCTGGGGTTCACCACTGTTCCAGGTTTCTGCCATTTGTGGGTAACGGCTCTCACTGTGGTTCGCTGGAGTCCCACAGCTTTAGAAATGGCTTTCTAACCTTTCCCAGACTGAGAGATCCCAGTTACTTTGTTTCTCATTTGTTCCTGGGGCAATCACTTTTTCACACAGGACCATGTAGGTCTGGATTTTCCCCCTTAGTAATAAATACCTTCATTTAAAAACTGCATTTGTGATTACTTGTGTTATCTCTGTCTAATATTTCAATTTGTTTGTTGATCTTAAACATTTAAGTGTGACAAACATAACCAGTAAAGGGCCAAACACTTTTTCACATCACTGCATGTGTGAATATTATTGAGGTACAAGATAAAAATCTCCCTTTTCTGCCCATTCTGCGACCCACTCCATTAAAATGAGCCTCTCACTCCTCCAAAAGAGAAAATTTCCATTTGTTCTGCTCTCTGCACACCAATAACATACAGAATGTTAATCCTAACAAAATCTTGAAATCTGCACTGATAAAGGAGGAAAAGTGAGATAAACTAATCATCTGACTGTATTAATATTATTTATTAATGAAGAAATCTATATAAAAATATAAATGTATGTTTTAGATCACAGGAGATATGATTTTACAAAGGATACAGAACTGTACAGTCCACATAAAGAAACCAGTGCTTTCACTTTGACTGTCTATAAAGGATTTAATTACCACTGTCCCCTTTGTTAATTGCCATCTTAAACCATTGTAGGGATCTGTGTGTACCAGTGATCCCAACAACTATGTTGTCAGGGCTGTTTACCTCTGGTTGGGTCTCCCAAGACAAACCGGTGAGGGGCCAGACAAGGAGTGATTCAGAAAATTCCTGTGAGGAAAATCTAGACAAGATACCGGCTCACCCTGTCCCCCACCCTGCAGCACGGCCTGGGGAGGAGGTTTGAGGGACAGTGCCTGGTCGGGCTCAGCCCAGAGAAGCAGCACCGGCCTGTGGGCCAGCTGCAGGAGGCAGCATAGGGGCTGGAATGGGCCGGTCTTATTTTTGAGAAAAAGAGCATCCCTGACAAATCTTACGGCTGTATATCTTTAATGAGGGGCTGGTGAATATGAGGATATTTAAGTTCTAGCCTCACTCCTATTTTTAAAAGCTATATAAAATATAAAAGGTAAAAGAAATTCTTTTTTTAACTAAAAAATAAACGGATAATAAACAGTTTAAATAAATAGAGTGGTATGTAACTCAATGAAAAGTATAAATTAAAATAAAATATTAAGAAACAATATATAAATTATATTAGTTACATGTGATGAGCCGTGTGCCTGACATGAGAATACGTTTTTCATTCATACCTAAAGCCATTTAAATAATTGCAGATGTGATATAAGAAACAAAAAGTCTGTTTATAGTTTTAGGATATTTCCTTTTCAAAGCTCTGGGGCAGATAGGATTTCTCACATATGAGGATCCCATTTTTTTAAGTGATGGCTTTACAGTTTTGAAATGAATCCACTGGTTCCCATTTGTCATCCACTGCATGTGTGGAGGATCACCAGGGAGCAGCCAAAGATCAGCAGGTCAGACTTTATCGGCTTCCACTCATTAAAGCGATCCCCTGCCTCACTCATTAGACCAAGCTGGGCTCCACCATTGACATTTGACTTCTGGTCCATCATCAGAAAACATTAATGATAATGTTTTGTAACAGCAATAAAGCGTTTAAAAAAAAGTCATTAGACAGCTATGGAGACAGCGCTAATGTGTGTCTGTTGTAAGCATGTATGAATGTAGGTACGGGCATCTGCATCTATATCGTGTGTGTGTGTGTGTGTGTGTGTGTGTGTGTGTGTGTGTGTGTGTGTGTGTGTGTGTGAGACAGAGAGAGAGTTAGGAAGAGAGAGAGAGACAAAGCAAGAGCTCATTTGCTTGTTGTGCTTATGTTATTGGGAAACACCTCATATTCAGTTCAATTCAATTTCAGTTATACAGCTTCAAATCAAACAGACGCCTCCAGTTGCTTTTTATTGTGAGGTTTACAGAGAAAACCCCAACAACCATATGACCCACTATGACCAAGCACTTTGGTGATAGTGGGAAGATACAAGAGGGGCATCTGCCCCGACCAGTTGGGAGTGAGACGAGGGATGTGGAAGAGCGCCAGAGAGAAATAATAACTCATAATTAAACACAGAGAGTGAAGAAGAAACAATCAGGGGGGATTTAGGGTAACCTGATCAGGCGCTAACTATGTGTAAAAGGAAAGATTTAAACCTAATCTTAGAAGTGGAGATGGTGCATCCAAGCTGGGACCTGGTTCCAAAGAAGAGGAGCCTGAAAACTGAACCCTCTGCCTCCCATTCTAGGAACCACAAGCAAATCAGCAGTCTGAGAGCATGTGAGGTCTTTAAGATAAGATGGGGCCTGACTATTAATGACTTTCATATGATTAGAAGGATTTCAAATTCATTTCTGGATTCAAGAGAAGCCAAAACAGGAGAAATATGCTCTCTTTCTAGTCCCTGTCAGGACTCTTGCTGCAGCATTTTGGATTAGCTGAAGGCTTTTCAGGGAGTTTTTAGGACTTCCTGATAATAATGAATTACAGTCGTCCAGCCTGGAAGTAATAAATGCATGAACTAGTTTTTCAGCGTCACTCTGAGACAGGATATTTCTAACTTTAGAGATGTTGCACAAATGGAAGAACGCAGTCTTACATATTTGTTTAATATGTGCGTTGAAGGACATGTCCTGGTCAAAAATGACTCCAAGGTTCCTCACAGCATTACTGGAGGCCAAGGTAATGCCATCCAGAGTAAGAATCTGGTTAGATACCATATTTCTAAGCTTTTCAGGGCCGAGTACAATAACCTCAGTTTGATCTGAATTACAGTTTTTTCTGATTGCTTAAGCACATTTTTTGTAACTATTGGCTAATTTTGCAAAACTCTTCACACAAATAAGAAAACCTGTCACCCAATAATCAAAACATTGTAGTTCTCTTGCAAAAGCAAACACAGCTAGATTAACTCTTCACACCTTCGTAAAAATGGTGTTTCCGTATCAAACAGTACACACAAGCCATCATCTACTAAGCACGCAATGCGCCAACTGCACACTGATGGTATGAATACAAAACACATCTGGCTTTTGCTTTCTCAAGGTAGGCTATGTCAGTTTGAGCTCATACTTCTGTCATAGATCCATAAGCATAGAGGGATCCAAACTTCAAGTACTGGTGTTTATTCAAACACATCAAAACAAACACAAGTGTTTATTTCCAAGTATAGGATTATTTGCAATCGCCATAATGACTATATGGGTTACTTGGTCTGCAGTGAACATGCTTCCTCTGCCCCCAGCATCTGGTCATCTAGCAATTCTGTAAAGTAACAATTTCAGTATTTTTACATCAATGGTATTGGTGTGTTTCTCATTGGCATATGGCAGTGCTACAAATCTTTGTGCGAAGTGACTGTACTAACCGATTCTCATTTCAAGATGTCCTTATGATACTTGCTACAGTGTAGCGGCTCGAGTTAGGCTGGACCCGCTGGCCAGCTACCCTCAGGGTCATTCCACGGTTGATTACATGGTCCACTATTGTAGCTCTGATGTCATCAGCAATTCTATTTCTTACTCTTCCTACCCTTCCTCTCCCCCCTCCTCATCTTCCTCTCCCCCTCCTCATCTTCCTCTCCCCCCTCCTCGTCTTCCTCTTGCTCCTCCTTGTCCTTGTCGTCCTCTTCATCCTACTTCTTCACCTCCACGTCCTCTTCCTCGGCCTCCTCTACTTCTCACTCTTTCTGCTCCCTCCATTGTACTCCGCACACACAGCTTACCTGTATTATAGTGCTTAGGCTGATTGCAAAGTGAACTAATTATCTAAAAAAGTTTTCACATGTGAAAGTGTGCCAGACAGTTGGCAAATTAGTGTTAATGATAGCCATGCATGTGTATACTTTTGCTAGGAGTGTGTTGGAAATTTGGTAATTGAGTGTTGTGCAGTGAATTGTGCCTACAGTTTTGCAAAGTGTGTGTTACAAAATTGCAAACTGAGTGCAAAGCAGTTTTTGTGCTTATAGTTTTGCAAACTCAGTGAGTGGTTTTGCTATAAGTCTGAATAGTTTTAGAGATTGTGCTACAGGAATCACAGTTAGGGTTTAAGCATTCAGAAAAAACTGTAAGAAGCAGAAAGTTAGCGGCCATCCAGGTCTTTATGTCTTTAAGACATTCCTGCAGTTTAACTCATTGGTGTGTGTTATCTGGCTTCATGGACAGATAGAGCTGGGTGTCATCTGCATAGCAGTGAAAATGTATGCTATGTCTTCTAATGATGCTGCCTAAGGGAAGCATGTATAATGTAAACAGAATTGGTCCTAGCACTGAACCCTGTGGAACTCCATAATTAACCTCAGTGTGTGAAGAGGACTCTCCATTTACATGCACAAACTGGAGTCTATTAGATAGATATGATACAAACCACTGCAGTGCAGTACCTGTAATACCTACAGCATGTTCTAATCGCTCTAATAGGATATTATGGTCGACAGTATCGAATGCTGCACTGAGGTCTAGCAGGACAAGCACAGAGATGAGTCCACTGTCAGAGGCCATAAGAAGATCATTTGTAACCTTCACTAAAGCTGTTTCTGTGCTGTGATGAGCTCTGAAACCTGACTGAAACTCTTCAATAAATCATTCCTCTGCAGATGATCTGTTAGCTGTTTGACAACTACTCTTTCAAGGATGTTTGATATGAAAGGAAGGTTGGAGATTGGCCTATAATTAGCTAAGACTGCTGGGTCTAGAGATGCTTTTTGAGTAAAGGTTTAACTACAGCCAGCTTGAAGGCCTGTGGTACATAGCTGATTAATAGACGCTAATCATATTTAAGATTTAAGGTTGAAGCATTGATTAATGGTAGGACCACTCGGAGCAGTTTTGTAGGAATGGGGTCTAAAATGTTGATGGTTTAGAGGAAGTAATTACTGAAGTTAACTCAGAAAGATTAGTTGAAGAGAGTCTAAATAAATATCACTGTATTAAAAGTAGCTGTACATATTATTGATATGTACAGCTACTTTTCTGGGGTGGCTGTGGCTCAGGTGGTAGAGCAGATCAGCTATTGATCGGAAGGTTGGTGGTTCGATCCCAGGCTTCCCCAGTGTGCATGTCAAGTGTCCTTGGGCAACATACTAACCCCTAGTTTCCCTCCGATGCGTTCATCGGAGTGTGAATGTAGATTTAGTTTGCACTTGCATTTAGAAGTGCTTGTGTGAATGAGGCATGTTGTATACAGCACTTTGAGTATTCCGGGAGAGTAGAGCTTTATAAGAATCAGTCCATTCACCTGTAAGATGGTTAGGAATATTTTTTTTCTCTAATGGTTGAAATTTTATTTGTGAAGAAATTCACTCAGTTATTACTAGTTAAAGTTAAATGAATGCTTTGCTCAACAGAGTGCTGGCTTTTTATCAGCCTGGCTACAGTGCTGAAGAGAAACCTCGGGTTTTTCTTATTTTCTTTTTAAAAATAGAGCTGCAAACTATTTTTCTAGGCTAAATGATGATCTTTAAACAGAAACATTAACAAGTGGAGCCTGCAGAGAGTCTCCTCGAGGTAAAGCAAATACGTCTGGCACTACAAAGCATTCAGAATTCTGCTGGACAGGACAGGCTTAAAGAAAAAAATAGGGACACACCATTTCCTCTTCACCTTACGATTATCTGCTTTAAGGTACCCATTTGAAATTTATACCAAGAAGTCAAGTACTTGCGATTTGAGGCGTTTTCAGCTACAGTATCCAGAGTCGTATGCAGTGAAGATGCAATTATTAACAAGATATTCAGCCTCTGTGGGAGTTCAGGTAGCTGCTCTGTATCGGCACAGGGCAGTGAAGAAGATAACAGTGGAGGAATTATATCCATAAACTTAGTTACAGCACTTTCACATCTACTGTGAAGAAAAGTATTTCCCAATTCTGTGTAATCGATTACTGTAAACTGAAATGTTATTTAGAAAATGATCAAACAAAAAGGGTTTACAGTCAGTCAGTGATCGGTCTGTAGTTAGTAAACGCTCCATCGCCAAGCGTGCGATACAAGGGACAAAGACACTAATAGACTTTTAATAGAAGCGTATGTTACAAGACTTACAAAGCAACACGTAGCCATTTCGCTGGTGGATAAATCACAATGGTTAAGAAAAACCAACTGATAAAATAATAAAAATAAAGAATAAAAACAATAAAACATTTTTTGGGGGGTTTGAATCGATGCTGTTCTCGACTATACTCTGAATTTTCCTAATTTTTCCCAATTCTCCCCACACTTTACTTTCTTTGTGGTGAAAACACAGACAGCGAAGTAGACAGAAAGAAAACAGCAAATACATTAAGCAAATGGCATCATTAAAGCCAGTTAATCTTCACCTGTTGACTTCGTACTCGTGGAGCGCTCCATTCGTCTTCCAGGACCTCCCGAGAGCCGGTCAGGTGTCAGACAGGCAAACAAATGACTTCAACTAATCGCTATTTAATTTACTACCTGTAGTCACATAGAGACATAAGGGCTAGATCGAGTCCAGCTAACCATCGGGGTGTTTGTGTGTTGATTTGTGTACATTCTAAACAAGGTGGAACTTTCTCCATTAGTCAGTGCGAGCATTAATCATAGTATCAGGTTTCTCAGCAATAGCTTGTTGTCTGTTGAAATTATTTACCACTATAGTAGCCTTACTTAATGTTGGACATCAGCTTTATGTCTTCACTTGTCTTCTGCGTTCCTGCTGTTGCTGCTGTTGTTTGGAAACTAATGACTACTGGCAACGCAAGGGTTCAATCAAAATCAGGTTTTTAAAGACCCCCGCACATCATACGGGTCAATATCTGCCAGTTCATTAACATTAATGCGAAAAACCAGTGCGTGCTGCATTTAATGACATCCACTGGCTTCAGACTGATACATGAAGCTAATTTGTGGTCTTTTGTTCTGTTCCAAAGTAAATTATCCATCACAATCAGCAGCATTAGGGTCATTACTACAATAAAGGCAATATTACTCATTGCTCAGATAAAGTAATTTGTTATTCTACTCGTATTACTTTCACATTACCCTGTAACGTAAACTGAAATGCTGGATTGCATAATTATCAGTTAATAATATAAACTTGTAGCTACAGTCCCACAAGGCCAGCTCATAGGCATGTTGTAATGAGGGCACACATGCAATCTATGTAATTGCAAAGTGATCATCACAGCGATTCTACTGTAAAAATATGTAGGCACAGAAATGAAGGTTACCGGCCTGACTGCTCATCACTGTCACAGCCAAACTGACCAAACTGCAGCACTAAAATAGGCAGCTTCATTGCTGTTGTTACAAATTCAAAGAAAATACTACAATTGTAAAACTCAGGCAATGCGTGAGATGGGAAACTATCAAAATAAACAGAAAGCAACGCACAACACGGAGACCCAGACAGTGAACTTGACACTAGGACTGATTGAAGACAGGAGATTCCACGCTGAGGCAGGAAGAACACGTCTGATGATTTGACCCGACTGATCTGTACGAACACAGACGCACACATCGACTGTACGTGTAGATCCTCGTCCAGTGAACTCGAATCATAAAATTTTACAGCCCTGATAATGGCAGACTGGCATTCAGGCATTATTAAACGTGTATCTCCATCATTTGATGACTTCATTGTTTTTATGAAAACTGATCATCTTCATTAACTTTTACTTTCACAATTTCATGCTGTGTTAAAATGTAAGATTTGCTTTTTAATTTGAAATATGACATCCTGTTCCTGTGTGGTGTGTGTGTGTGTGTGTGTGTGTGTGTGTGTGTGTGTGTGTGTGTGTGTGTGTGTGTGTGTGTGTGTGTGTGTTCATGTGGGAGGGTGTCAAAAAGATGAATGACCCCGCTGTCATGCAGGAGTCCTGTCATTAGCAAACAAAGCAGAGAATTAAATGTGTGTTTGTTTTACCTTTACTGCGTTGCTCCTTCAGTAATTCATGCATTTCCTTACAGTTCATTGTGACCAGGAGATGTAATTTAATATGCACAATATTTCGTTGGCTTTCTTTCATCTGCGTAAAACTTGAAACAGTTTGTCTCAGAGTTAAAAAAATTGGTTCACACAGTTTTTCATACTAGACTAGTACAGACATCTCCACTCTTACGATTAGACGAAAGCTTTCCTTCTTGATACATTTAGGACTGGATCAGGTGACTGGATCAGGTGACTGTCTCGTGTCAGACTGTGAGGATACACTGAGCATCCCTGTTTCACTCCCCGACTTCAGCTATACATTTGTGGTCAACTTTAAAAGCGCTCATCAAAGGCATCAATATTGTGCTCATTTTATACTTAAAACCCTTTAAAGTTAAAGGAAACAAGTTAAAACTAATATATTCAAATTAATATTTAATTTCTTTTTTTTTTTTGTCAGAAGGTTCAATAAAAATACAAATAAAAACCAGGGCTGAATGAATATTGTTGTTTAAAGTCATCTTTAATGACTTAGAAAAAGATGTTTTGGATTTTCTTTCATCCACACAGGTTCAGAACCAGAGATGGGCAGTAACGCGTTACTTGTATCTGATTACTTTTTTAAGTAATCAGTAAAGTAACGGGATTACTTTTTGGGGGAAGTAATCAGTAATTAGTTACTGATTACTTTTTTCAAGTAACTTGACCAACACTGCTCAGATCTGTACATTTACAGAAACCTCGCCACTAGTTTGGTCATGTGTCTCCTAGCAAGTTACAGCTCAGCCACAAGCTTCTGGCATAATTGGTGGTGGATATTTGGCCAATCTGCTGAATTGGTTCATTTAAACTGGTTGGTTTTTAAGAAGGAATTTTCCATAAGGCTGAGGACAGACCTGCTTTATCAAGTCCCAAACCAGCTTTGATATGTAGCATTGTTCTGCTCATCTCCAGGTTTTAACTGTCTAGCTGTTGATTTTAGGTGAAGTTGAAGAATTTTTAGGTACTTTTCCTTCTTCATTGTTACAACCAACCCTTTGTGCAGTCTCAGCCTCGGCGCATGGTGCTACCACCACCACGCTTGACAGTTTTCTTAGGTTTCAAAGCCTCACCTTTACTCCTTCAAATACACCTCCTGTTCAGTCTTTGTCTCATCTAACCATAAAACACTGGGCTTGTTCATGCACACAGTTGCAGTAAGATTTCGATTTTAGTCACAAAATATTCACTTCACTGTGGAGACTGAACATCACAACCCTTCCTCTCATCTCAGGGTAACACTTTGGGTCTTTTCCTGAGTTTGGCAAAGTATTGACACATCTGAATATGTTGTACTAACACAGAATTGTTTGAACTGATGATCAGACTTTGGCCCTATCAAGTTAAACAGCAGTGCAGAACATGGTACAGTGTAGATATGAATGACTCCAGCTGAGTGAGTCGAATCAGGAATGAGAGCTGGCAGACACCAAAAGGCTGTCATGTCACACCACACAGTCAAAGCTTCCACACACCAAGATCATGATTCGAACTATTCATAGAGGCATGATAGATAGTATCTACGCGTCCACCCTTTTCCAGACAATTTTCACTGTTTGGTTCTGTAGAACAAACCATGCACTACCACAGATACATTACACTTAACATTTATGAGTGTTTCTTCTATTATACAACACAGTCAGTGTTTAAAGAAGGGATGTAAGATATTTACTTTGTTTACATCAACAGCAGTCTTTGAGCGCTGGTAACCTGAGACTGAATCAAAGAAAAACATGATCCACCAGGTCCCAGGCCAAATGGGCCAATCAGCCAATTAAGTCTACTTATTAGCTATGTTAATGGACTTGTTGAGCAGAGTGAGTCACAGCAATAACATACTGATTGGATTAGACTCATTTGCAGGGAGGCGAAAAGAGGGGGAGGCTAGATTTGAATCAATGCTTGGAGCAAACTGAGGATCACAATTACCACCTCGCTTTTTTATTATGTTGCATATAGTTAATAATAATGTTTAGTCTTTAAACAAAAGCTTCAAACAGTCAGACCTGCTGTTTTTTTATGATCGTAACATGATAACAAATGTCTCTTAAGACTATTTCAAAGCCTCATCAGCCTTTCCAAGATAAACTACAAAATAAAGTCTTTTTTAATCCAACCAAACCTTGAGCACAATGTGGTTAAATGTCACCAGAATTATGCTAATAGTACTTACTTTTAAAATGCAGTTAGAAATGATGTTAGCATTTCAAAGTCCAAAGACAATTATTTGAAAGAGAGACAGAAACAAAGTCTGCCCCAAACCTGTAAACAAGCTTCTTAGTGTTTGCTTATAACTTAGACCTCCACCGTTTTCCTGCCAGTACTCCTTCACAGGATGTGAACAATGCTGGGAACATTGTGAGTACTGGGAGTCTCAGACAAGTTATCTGACATTAGCCGTTTAATGCAGGGCTGTACGCCTTGACCAAGCTACGGTGTCATTAGCTGCACAGTTGACCAACACTGATTGGTGAATAACAGAAATGAGTTATTCCACCCTATTAATGATTACCTTTATCAAAATGATGATACAGGAGATTGTTAATGTAAAATGTGAAATTTGCATCTCATAAGATACGTCTACTGGGTCATGGATGCAGGTCGTGTTGTCGTCTGAGACCTTTTATTTAATAAAGACAACACGCTCTGTTTGAATATGTTAGCAAGGACAATTGAACTATAAGGTCAAAGGTTAACTCTGATCTTCTTTGACCCCCAGAACTAAACCTCCAACCCTTGTTTGTCAAAAGCGGCCTAGACTGCTGCCCGAACCATATGTCAGAGCTTCACACTGTCAGGCCCCCAGTATTGACCATCCATCAACATTGCAACATGGCTGCTTTTTTTCCAATTTCCATCTTCGGGGAGGCCGGGCGGTTCAGCATAAATCAATTAGTCTCAGTTGATAAAATGACAAATCAAATTCACAGGCCTCATTGTGCAGTTAAATGATATGAATGAGAGAAATAAAGATAATATTATGAACTCTGATTGTGTGCCAATTTCTGGCATAAATCATATTTGTGAACAAAGCTGAGAGACAGGGAGAGACCACGATGACAAGCTGACAGAGGGTGGTGGAAGGGGTGTTTCTATGCAAAGAAAATAATCCATCCCAATTCTACGGTTCATCTTTATCAGGATGAATGTTCAGAAATATTAATATAAAGATATTATTCTACTAAACTAAATAATATGACATTTGTCATGAAAACTGGGACTTATTTCTGTCTGTAAATGTGGCTTCATTTACATTCCCCTCACAATCTGCTTTAGAAAAAGGCTCCAAGAACAAATGCAGCCTAAAACTGCCGCATGTGTGGATCAAAATCTATGAACAAATTTCAGCTCAGCTTACAACTACAGAAAACCATCCACATTTTACCAACAGCAAAAAAGTATCTTACAGAAACGCGTTAACATGAGGGGATAATTTGCACAGAGGTGAAAGCGTTCTTTCAGTGCCGGTGTGGGATCACAGCCACAGGGTTACGTTAATCTCTTATCTGATTCGAACCAGCTGAGCCAGCCTTGACAAACCCAGCCTCAGTTCTCAAAAACAAAGCCAATATAATTATGTCAATCAAGTGTCTAACAGGATGAAATGATGACACTTTGTGAGATGACAACCTGTAAAACCACTTTTCTGGCCATTATGAAGCACGATAGTGATGGACAGAAAAAAACATATTGACATGCACAAGCATATTTTTAGCATCTTTGCTGCAACTGTTGCATTTGAAGTACTGGAACTGCTAAAACTTTCTGATCTACCAGAATCAGCTTTATTGAAAGTAAACAGGCGGGACAGATGGACCAGTGCTACGTCTAGGTTTAAAAAGTCTAACAATGACCTTTTAAAATAAAGATAACACACTTAGTATGAGTAATAGTTTTATTTTGATAGGACTCTGGATGCTTCCTTCACCTACTCATTTAGTGTGATATACAGTATTTGGCACATTTTTTCGGTTTCAGGGCAGATTTTGTGTTCTTTAAGATTTATTTGTTTTGTTCTTTGCTCACATGTCTGTCATGTGCTGCGTTAAAGCACCGTTTTGCACGAATAAAGACTTATTTAGCTTGTAAGCTAAGTATAGATGTGAAAACATGCATATGCATTCTCCACCCCCAGTTTACCTTTAATTCACTGCTTCGTATTACTGGAGGCCTACACCAAACTAAATGTCAATTTCAAGACACAGAAATGTGTGGATGCTCCTGTGCAACCACACAAACAACTGCACACGCGCACGCACACACACGTAAAGTTGTGGGTGGGAAAGGAAATCCCCTCTGCGTATTTGTTAGCTTCAGCTATGAGTGTGTGTCTGACATTAAAGCCATCGGTTCAGCAGCGTCTGGTCCAAGCTCGGGATTTTCCTTTCTGTTCACCAACATTACCGGACTTATCATTTATTAACATGTCATTTGGTGAAATAAGCAAATATAGAATTATACTGACAACTGAAGAGCCAATTAAAATAAGCTGTGCTTTAAATGTAATCCTACTAAAAGAATTCCTCTACATTACATACTGTATATATAGTATCTGTAGCATCTACCAGAAGCTCTAAACTAATAAAGAACCTGGAGGCCTTTTCAGCAGAACACCGACCTGAGCTGACCTGATTGAAATGTTACGTTTATCTCATATGAGCTTTATGAAACTGAGGCAGGCCTTCAAATGAAGTGAGCGAAGTTGAAAATGAATGTGAAAATGATTCGTTAACTTCTAACGTTTAATCGTGGGCCTCCAGAATGTTTTCATGGGGGTGGACGTATACGGCCTACTAAAAATATTGGGTGGCACAGAAAACCAGAATTTCCAGTTTCATTATGCTGTTGTATACACGCATGGGTGAATGTGGGTTACTTAAAAATATGGCAAATTAGAGAATAAGAAAAGAATTATATGCCTGGTAATTTCAGATGATATCACTGAACACATGACAAACAAATAAGAGTTTGAAATCTATAATAACTGATTGATTGATTGATTGATTGATTGATTGATTGATTGATTGATTGATTGATTGATTGATTGCCAGAGTCCCAACCATCCCTTTAATGATTCTTAGCAGAACCAGCTCTCCCAGAATGGGACAGTCTTGGGGGCTGGCAAATTTTGGTCACCCGTCTTGGTGTCGCCCCTGATCTTGTGTGTGTGTGTGTGTGTGTGTGTGTGTGTGTGTGTGTGTGTGTGTGTGTGTGTGTGTGCATGTCCCTGTATATAGGGCTGCCCCGTGCATAAATAAAGACAAAAAACAGATCTGGGGTCACTTATGCTGTATTGATCCTCCATCAATAAAGTCCTGACACACAGGAACATTTAGACCAACTCGTGTTACTTGTGATCCATTAGTTTCCTCACATTGATTCTGTCCTGACATTAAAATGCTTTTCCTTTCTTCTCTGCCTCAGACTCTCTTGTTTACCAGGAGAGAAACCTTCACAGCTACACTTTTTATTTTTACATACATACTGTTTATGTATGTTCTATATATTTCATTGTGTTCATTTAGACGTTATTTTAATGCATTTTCACGCCTCATGTGCCGCATTTATTGTCATCGTCTTGTTGTTAAAAGGTGCTATAAAAATGAAAATGTCTCTTCATGAAGAAGATGAACTTCATGTTTTAATGATTTGCCATTAATTATTTAATGAGCTAACAAGCAGACATATTTTTACATTTAGCTTAAAAACACAAAAGTAAACAGAGTGCATAAAAGGACACGTCTGTGAACTGCTGACTGCCCTTCTTTATAGTCAGGGCCAACCAGGTGACCTGCACACTCTTCCTTAGTTATGTTGCAGTAGGCATGGGCTCCACTGACCTCTTTTTACTCTACATGTATTTAAACACCACTGCTGGATTGAATCCTTAGTTATTCATTTTAAACTCCATCCTAATGTTACCAAGTGCTTATGGGGGGGGGTTAATCTGATAAATGCAAACATATAATATAAAATTCTGATTTGGCACTATATAAATGTTTTTCAATTGAACTGAATTGGAAGTTTCCTGTTAAAATACAGAACATCTACAAATAAAACAAATATTACCAAAAAAAATCTGAGTGCGTCTCAGTACCTGTACTATATAGTGCTAAATAGTACTATAGTACTAAATATTACTATTTAGCACTAAATAGTACTAAATAGTAATATAGTACTATTTAGCACTATATAGTACTATAGTACTAAATATTACTATTTAGCACTAAATAGTACTAAATAGTAATATAGTACTATTTAGCACTATATAGTACTATAGTACTAAATATTACTATTTAGTACTATTTAGTGCTAAATAGTAATATTTAGTACTATATTACTATTTAGTACTATTTAGTATGTGTTGGAGTGCTTCCAGCACTGCTGCTGTTTTGAGATTGCTCTCAGTCCTGTTCGGACCACTTTTGTGAGGACAGGGTGCATATTTGTTGTTGTGTTACATATTTGATACACAATTACTGTCTTTTCGTTTTCCTAATACTTATAGTGATGTTGTCTATGTTACCTGTTTATCAATGTTTACTCCTTTATTTTTGGCTTAGTAGTTGGCACTTTGGCCTGAACATGGAGTACCCCCCCATCAGGGGCAGCAGGCTCCAGCAGCTCCTGAAACTGTGTGATAGGTGCTAGAGTTACAACTTGAAAGCAGCAATTTGAATGTAATTTTTAGTAAGTGGAAAAATGTTGCAGGAAGTCAAACATGGCAAGCATTGTGTTGGTGTGAAAGAAAAGAAAAGAAAAGAAAAGAAAGAGAACTAGTATATAAAATGTCTGGCTCAAAAAAATGTACATGGCAGCAGCCAAAGGCTGATGTTGAAGCTTCATGATGCAGAGTCTCAAACAAATGGTGACTGTCACGTTGACTACTTCCAGTGATAGTTATGCTGTGTGCTGGTGACATTGCAGATTGAAAGTCAACATGGTCTCCTGGCCATAGCTTGAAATCAACTGATATCTGTTCTATATGTATGAATATTAGAAGCAGGCCATTTACAGGAAGTGGGGTCAGTCTGGCTACACATCGAATCATGTCGCTGATCAGGTCTCCTTTTTAAGTCAGGTGGGCTCAACACCAGCAGTCGTGGGAGGATTATCTGAAACAATGTCTGTGTTCAATATCTGAGTCATAGACAACTCTATCTCCTCCACACATGTAGCAGCTTCATGTTGACCTGTGAACATGGACCATCTGACTCATGTCATATTTAATGCAAATAAACAGTGATATGAGTGAGTTAATGGAGCTTATCAGCGACGCACAACCACAGGGACAAAAGAGCCAGAGTACAAAATTGCAGTATGAACATGTGAACTGCAAACAGCCCTCTTCTGCAGACACACACACACACACAGACACACACAGAGAGAGAGAGAGAGAGAGAGAGAGAGAGAGAGAGAGAATGGGGAGCATAATGGTGCATTGGAAGGATTTTTATGTATTATGACCTAATGCATCACACATAAAGAGGCTCTCCACTTTTGGTCACGCTTACCCTCTTTTCTTTCCTCTTCACACCTTTTTTTCTCCTCTTTCATGTCATAATTTTTCCTCATTTCCACTCCTCTCCATTTCTTGTACATTTTCAGTTCTCCCATTTCCTGTCCTCCTCAACACTTCCCCCTTCTGCTTTGTTTTCACTCCTATTTTGCTGTTCCTCCTCTTTTTGTCTTCTTTTCTAACTGGCCCTTTGTCCTGTTTACCTGTGTTCAGCCACTGTTCATCTCTTTTTCTTACTCATGTTTTATTCATCTCTCTTTCATTCATCCTGTTTTCATTTTTGCTTCCTTTCCTCTTCTAATTTCCTGCTTAGTCTTTCAGCTTCATCATAGCTCGCCCCGTTCCTCTTTGTTTCTGACATCTATGATTCTTGTCCTGTCGTCTTTGTTTTCTTTCTCTTTGTTTTCAGTTAGAAGTGACTACTTCCACTCCTGTTTGTCTTCTAATTTCATGTTTTCACTTTTTTACATTTGTCACCCTTTTTGACGAAATAACTCAAAACGTGTTTTGCATTTCAGATTCTTTAAAATATCCACCCTTAGCTTTGATTACTGAAATGGTTTTCCAAAAGTCTTGGAGTTCCCAGAGATGCTGAGCACCTGTTGGTCCTTTTGCCTTCACTCTGCGCTCCATCTCATCCCAAACCGTCTCCATTGGGTTTAGGTCACTGTGACTGTGGAGGCCAGGCTGTCTGGTGCAGCACTCCATCACTCTCCTTCTTGGTCAAACAGCCCTCACACAGCCTGGAGGCGTGTTTGGGCTCATTGTGCTGTTGGAAAATAAATGATGGTCCAACTAAACACAAACTGGATGAGGTGGCATGTCGCTGCAGGATGCTGCGTTCAGTGGTTCACTGGTTCAGTGTGCCTTCAATTTTGAAAAAAATCCCAGCAATGGTGTCACCACCAAAGCACTTTCACACCATCACCCCTCCTCCACCATGCTTCACAGTGGGAACCATGCATGTGGAGACCATCGTTCACCTTTTCCTCGTCGCACAAAGACACGGTGGGTGGAACCAAAGATCTCAGATTTGGACTCATCAGACCACAGCACAGATTTCCACTGGTCTAATGTTCTGTTTCTTGGATCAAACAAATCTCTTCTGCTCGTTGTTTTTCCTTAGTCATGGTTTCTTAGCAGCTGATTGACCATAAAAGCCTGATTCACACAGTCTCCTCTGAACATGTAGAGATGTGTCTGCTACTGGAGCTCTGTGTGGCATCTATCTGGGCTCTAATCTGAGCTGCTGTTAACTTGTGATTTCTGAGGCTGGTGATGAATTAATCCTCAGCAGCAGAGGCGACTCTTGGGCTTCCTTTCCTGGGGAGGTCCTCATGTGAGCCAGTTTCATCGTAGCGCTCGATGGTTTCAGAGTTTAGCAGTTTTCCAGACTGACTGACCTTCAGTTCTTAAAGTAATGATGGGCTGTCATTTCGCTTTCCTTAGCCGATTGGTTGTTGCCATAATATGAATTCTAACAGTTGTCAAACAGGGCTGTCAGCTGTGCACCAACCTGACTTCTGCACAACACAGCTGATGGTCCCAACGTCATTAAGAAGGCAAGAAACTCCACAAATGAACCCTGACAGGCACACAAACCATTTCAGGTGACGACATCATGAAGCTCATCGAGAGAACATCAGGGGTTTGCAGCGCTGTCAACAAAGCAAAGGGTGGCTACTTTGAGGAATCTAAAATATAAAGATATTTTGAGTTATTTATCATTTTTTTCAATCTTGCTTGATAAATGCGATGTCTTCAGTGAGCATCTACAATGCGGTAAAAATAAAGAAAAACCACTGAATGTGTCCAAACTCATTTTCTCATTTTCCGCTGTCACTTAAGTCATCGTTTTACTTCCTCCTTTGCTCTTTCTTGAATCTGTCCATATCTTTTCTATTCCCCCTTTCAAAGCATTTGCCTCTTTTCCTTTTTCTCCCAGTTTCCATCTTTGTTTCAGGCTCCACAGTATAGTGGGTTGTTATTTCAATTTCAGCTGTTGACACAACTCTATCAGGAAGGGCATCTGATGTAAAGCTCTGGTAGATCAACCGTACGCTGCTACCTGTGTGGCACATCCTTGGGACAAGAAAAACTGAAAGCTTGTCTTCCTTCTTCCAATATTGTCCTGTTGCTTTTCTCCTTTCATCATCGACTTGGTTTTTTGGTGCCTGTTTCTTTCCTTTTGTTTCCCATTTGTTCATTTTCCCAGTCTTTATTCTCTGTCTGCAGCTCATTTATAGTCCTACTTTCTCGTGCATTTCATCCTCTTTTTAGTTTACTTTTATTTATCCTTTGTTTGTTTGTCACTCAGCTAACTGCCACCTTGCTGTGATAAATGTGTGACCTCTGACCTTCAATCCCCTTGATGTCCAGGTCTTAAAACAGAAACGTCGACCTTAGATTAACAGGGCTGAGGCTAAAACACACAGAGATCATAATGGGAAAAGTCCAAAAAGTTCACTTTTAATAATCGCTGCTGTGTAATATGTAATATAGGCCTATCAACCCCCTTGCCAAGCACACACAAGCACACATCTTCTTGGTCATGAGTGATTACATTATGTCTGCTCACTAATGATGCCGGTGAGTCTCGTGTTTCCTGCTGAATAAAACTGATAGGAAATCGTACCTGCCCCAACACTTTAATGCTGTTAAAGCAGCGTAGGAGCAGCTCATTCGCTCCCTGCTTTCATTTAGCTGGTGATGAGTTAGTGGGGGGTGGGGAGCAGAGGAGGTGGGGTAGACATCATTATCAGGTGTTATTATCAGATTGCCAATGTGTGTAGTTTAGATAAAAGAGGAGAAAACAGTGGGCTGCGGGGGGCAGGGGGGGTCTTAATGTTGTGACAACAGAGTAGGAGTGAATTAGACAGGGCTCTAACCTCCAGGCTGATAATAGCGCTTATAATTGAATGCCACTCAGTTGTACAGACACTAGTTAAACAACCAGCCCTGTCACAGAAGAGGAGAGGAGAGGAGAGGAGAGGAGAGGAGAGGAGAGGAGAGGAGAGAGAGAGAGGAGAGGAGGGAGAGGAGGAGGAGAGGAGAAAGGAGGGGAGGGAGGAGGAGAGGGAGAGGAGAGGAGAGAGAGGAAGAAGAGAGGGAGAGAGAGGAGAGAGAAAAGAGGAGAGGAGAAAAAAGGAGAGGAGAGGGAGGAGAGAGAGGAAGGAAGGGAAGAAGAGAGGAGAGGAGAGGAGAGGAGGGAGGAGAGAGAGAAGAGAAGAAGGAGAGGAGGACGAGGGAGGAGCGGAGAGGGAGGAGGGAAGAAGGAGAGAGAGGGAGGAAGGAGAGAAAGAGAGAGAAGAGAAAGAGGAGAGGAGGGAGAAAAGAGAGAGAGAGGAGAGGAGGGAGGAGGAGAGAGGGGGAGAGGAGAGGAGAGGAAAGAAGAGAGGAGGGAGGGAGAGGAGAGGAGAAAAGAGGAGAGGAGAAAAAAGGAGAGGAGAGGAGAGGAGAGGAGAGGAAAGAAGAGAGGAGAGGAGAGGAGAAAAGAGGGAGAGGAGAGAAGAGAGCGCGAAGAGGGAGAGGAGAGGAGAGAGAGGGAGAGGAGAGGAGAGGAGAGAAGAGG
Organism: Simochromis diagramma; assembly: GCF_900408965.1. NCBI lineage: Eukaryota > Metazoa > Chordata > Actinopteri > Cichliformes > Cichlidae > Simochromis > Simochromis diagramma. The sequence goes on from NW_024386953.1 coordinate 1,220,222, forward strand.
AGAGGAGAGAGAGGAGAGGAGAGAAGAGGAGAGGAGAGGACGAGGAAGAGAGAGCGGAGAGGAGAGGAGAGGAGAGGAGAGGAGAAAAGAGGAGAGGAGAGAAGCTGAGAGAGGAGAACAGGAGGGACCAGTGGGGAGAGAGGGGAAGACCGGGGAGAAGAGGAGAGGAGAGGAGAGAATTTTGTGAATGTCTCTTTTTTATGTTATTATTAAAAGTAAACCATTTAAAATGCATTTAGATGTTAACATTAAAGCTGGTATGACTCAAACAATTTATAAACTGATTAAATGAATTAAACTAACCAATTAAGCTTAACTTATGCAGACACTTCCTGGAAGTTATAGTGTTTCTACTAATTACACCTTTTGCGTAGTAAATTACTGCAATAAATAAACTTCATCAAGTGTCAGTTATTCATTGTATTGATTATTTCTATTTAACAATCAAATATTGAGAGAAATAGATGTAATACCCATTCATAGGTAATAGTTTACGAAGGCGTCTGTTTTATTTTTGTTAAAAATCAGAGGCATGTGTTGACTTTTACAGAGACAAGCAGACAGAGTGTCTGCCCTGTGCCAGGTGAGTTTTTACAAATCAGCAAACAAAATCGTTAATCAAAGACAGAAACACAAGACACAGGAATAACTACTTGGCAGGAACGCTCAGAGGTAATATGATGAGAAGAACCTGGCAGAGACCCAGAGTCACAGCTGAGCTTACATCCACAGCCTCCTGATGAGCAGACGACTCGGAGGGTGCAGGTGAGGCAAGAACCGCCCACCGATCCACCTGCAGGGGAAAATACACCCTGACATATACTAATGAACATTACTGCTGAAGATGTTTAATGCTTGTCATGATCCTGGGTGTGTGAGCTAGCATTTTGGAGTTTTCTCATTTTACGTTCTTTTTCTGTTATTTAATGCTTCTGTCTGATTCTTAGTTTGTTGTAGTGTTTGCAGAGGAAAAAGACCCACTTGCTTTGTGCTCCTGTGGTCTGAGTTTTCCTGTGGTCACCTGGTTCACGCAGTACAGTTGTTCTTTGGGTTTTCCATCTTTTCCTGGAGTACAGGTCCTAAATTGCAGGTCACACAGCAGACTGCAACAAGGCTCCGCTTATTTTAAACATTTCACGCTTTTTTTACAGCTCATTGAACTTTGCACGTCAAGTCAACAAAGGGATTTCTCAAACACACGAACATATGAACTGCGATGTGTTACAAAGTGTAAAATATTTAAAGTGCTACGTTGTTTTCACTCGACATGATTTGTGACTCTTCCTTGCTTCAGTTGTAACTTTGTCACCTTCATTATGCAACAGTTAGGTGCAGTTAGGCACCACCAAGACACACGTAGCTGTGTACGTGCACTCTGAGCACAAGAAAAACAAAACATGAACAGAGTGATCTGCAAGGGAGAAACATTCCCAGCCTGAAACACTGTTACTAGTTCGGTGCGCTCCTGTTAATGGCCTATAAGATTACAGAGAATAGTGTGAATAATATGATTCCTGATGAACAAGACGTTGGAGACGCCGAGGAGGAAAAACTCCATTTTGCCAGAGGACACGAGGCAGACATCTAACGGGTTAGCATCGGTCAGGAAAGGGCACAGGGATGTTTGTGTCCAGCATAAAGAACACAACGGGGAATTGAAATATATCTTCACCGTCTCAAAAGCCCGTTTTGCATACATCTCCATTTTTTCAATTAGAACCTCCAAATATTAAAATTGTAAATATACAGTCTTTAAATGTCGTTTTTTTGTTGTAGCGCTGATTTCTGGGTCATTCCTTATATATATATATATATAAACCTCCACACATAATCTTCAAGTCAGTGTCTTTTTCTGTAGCAATTAAGCAACTTTTTTTTGTCTCGCATAAATTTTATCGCGCTCGCCAAATCAAGAAAAACAAATCACCCTGCACCTGTGTCTTGTCATTAAGGAAGCACAATTATAGCATTTATTGGATTTCAGCGCCACTGGAGGACAAATCAAAAACCACAACAGTGGCATTAAGCAGAACTCGATCCAGCTGTCTTTATGCTCTTTAGCAAGTTTTAATTGGTGGGGAACACGAGAGAGGAGTGAGGCAAAAACATCATTACAGCTGAAAGTACCACAACAGGGTATTGCTGAGATTTAATTACACTAGGCTATTGTTTAATTTGCCTCTCAATGCTTCAATTAAACAAAAAAGGGAATGTGAGGGTTCAGGTTTCAGGCTCATCTGGGCAGGAGAGCAGAGAGTTTCCCCAGTGAAGTTCATATAACATCACACAGTGGAGATCAAATGGATTTGTCATCGTTTGACTAATGACAGGAAAGAGGAATAAACCTGATTAGAAAATCATCAAGAATCCCTCTGTCTCTGCTGATCATCTTTGTGTGTGTTGTGTTTCTGCTGTAGAGAGGCCTCGGAGCCCGTGCTGATGTATTTACTGTTTTATTGAATGGTGCAAATGATGTGATCTGAGGTTGATGGAAGCCAAATATAGCAAAATCTCTCCCTCTCTTCATAAGAAGGGAATGTAAAGAAACTCCTCAAACCATTTCCCTTATTAGTTTTGTAGTTATTCAATCTCCATTCCCCTTTCTTGTGAATAATACCCTTTAATCTGCATCCAAAGAAACAAATTCACTCAGGGAGTAATAGGAGAGAAACTTTTAGTTCTGTTGTGTGAAAGTGAAATTTCAAGAATCTTGCACTCGGAGTCACTTTGCTCATTTTCTGCTCAGCGTCGTCTTGTTTGCTCAGTGAATTTGTTTGGAGCAGGACGATGGGACCATCGTTAGTTTGTTTCTGTGCCATTAAAACAGCACGCAAGTCAACAGCTTTAACTCCCAACTGCTTTAATGCGCACTGGTGGATGACTCACGCTGTAGATAAGAGTAGTATGTGGTGCAGTGCTGTCACCTCACACCAAACAGATTGTGGGTTTAGATTTGCTGCTACGGTAGAGTCTCTGTTCTCACAGTCCAAAGCAGGTATGTCAGTGATTATAAACTAGTAGATTTAAAGAGTTAACAAACCTGTGGTCAGAGAGGTGAAGAAGAGAGACAAGTATACGAGTGATATGTGACAGAAAGATCTAGAAGATGGTAGTGAAGTCAGCATTTTGGACATAAATATTGTTTTTGTAGTGGTTGTATTAAAAAAGACTGAGGATGTTAACATTTTCATTGGGAGTGACCGGGTTAGGCAGCATTGAGCACGTTAGAGCGACAGGCTGAGTAGTTTGAAGACAAAGTAAGGAGTAAAGAAGGAATAACACAGATGAGGTCATGAGAAGGCTTGGTGAGGATGCCAAGGATAGGGCGAGTTAGAGGCAGATCATCTGCTGCGCCAAACCCGAGAGCAAGTAGCCAAGAGAAGAACAAGTACTCTGTGTATGTGAGTGCAAAGACAGACATGGGTAACGGTTTAAGTCAGAGTTTGGCCTTGTTAGTCTGCTGCCACATAAAGGACCCATACGGAGGAGACTTTAGGTTTTTCCCGTATTAATCACCAAACAGATGGTCCTCCAGTTCATGCTTTGACTTTGTGCAGTACCTGTATGCTAAAATGACCACATAACACAGCCAATGGCTTTGGGTGATACATGGTAGACAGTTACAGAAAGTTGTGCCATAGTTCAAGACTCAGTCTTCTCTTTAAATTGTCGACATCACTGCTTAAGAAGAAGGATTTTAAATTCATACGTTCCAGGAAACTCTCAGACGAGCTTCACAGGGACGAGAAACGAATGCATTGGCTAGTTTTACATTTTAGCAACATCATGATATAAGTTTAATGTGTTTGTTATATATCCTGATCAAAATGACTGTAAGATGGGGTTCTCTTTCAGACGGGCCTTTAGTTCAAATCTAGCAGGGCATATAGAGGCGCGTCTACTGTCAGACGCCATGAGAACTTCATTAATTACATTGAAAAGAATTGTCCAAGATATTGTCCAAGAGCCAAGGACAACTCGTGGAGACCTGGAACCAGCAGGTACAGTAGTAATGCATTCAGCCACCATCACCATGCAAGACTCCAGTGCTTAAGGAAAAACATGTTGTTGCTGCACGACATTTAAGTCTGTGAAATACTGGGAGAATCTAGTTTGGATGCTATAACACACACCATGTGAGCCCCAAAGGCCTCGCCCCAACAAAGTGGACGTTTCAGCGAGGCAGTGATCCCAAACGCCAATAAAAATGCCAGTCACCTGACCCGAATCCAGCTGAAAATCTGTGGAAAGACCTAAAGCTCACAGAAGGGTCCCACGGAGCATGCAGAAGACTGTTTGTGTGGAGCATGCTCCCTGTCTCTGACCCAGGGTTTGGGGCGTTTACAGGGTTTCGCTTTTTGTTCTTTATCCTGTATTATTGTTGTTCAGGCTCTTTGTTTCAGTGTTAGTGTTATGTTGCAGTAATCTGTGTATTACGTTTATATCCCATTCTGTTCCCTCAGTCTGTGTTTCAGCTTCTGTGGGTCAAGCTGTGCACGTTGGCCACTTGTGCTTCATCTGTCTCTTTAGTCTTCAGTTAGTGTTGGCTGTGTTTGCATCTGTGGTCTGTTCCCTCATTATTCTCTTTGTATATCTGTGGTCTCAGTCTTCCCTGGTGGCTGTGTCCTTCCTTGTGAGTGTTTCCTGTGAAGAATGATCGTTTGGTTTTTTTCCTCGCCGGTTTTCCTTGTGAGAGATCAGCAATAAAACTGTTTCACCTTGTGTTTGTGGAGTCCTGTGTTTGGATTCTACCTGCCAGTCTCACAGTTTCACCGTACAGGAGGCCTCTTCAAACTGACAAGTATTAAATACATTTAAATAACCGTGTTCAGTATTTCCCCCCCATGTGATTTCTCATTATTACACATAACTTTTTCATGACTTACCTACAACATCACTTCCAGCTGCTGAACTCTAAGCACTGTACCATTGGTCAAATATTCTAAATCACAGTTTTGCAAATCTCTGAACACAAATTGCATCATTTAGCACATTTTGTTCACTTGCCTTCAAAATGCAACCCATCCATGACCACTTAGTGTTGTTGCACCTGTTCAAACTCAGTTGTGAGAATAATCCGATCGTGTCGTGTGCCCTCGAGCTCTACGCTCTTTTTCTGCGTTCCTCAGATGGAGATCGGCAGGAACACTGAAGAAAAGCAAGAGCGACGCTAAGAGGCGGCCTGGGCGGCACCTGACAGACGAACACTTTGTATTACAGAAACAAATATTTCTTTTCCAACTTTTTCTGTGTGCAGTGAGTTGTTTCCTATTATTCTAACATTGCATGGCTGGACTTTTTCTACATACTTTATAAAACAGGTATATACAGCATATACATATCATACAGTAAATGTTATTTCAGACAAAAAACAAACATGACCTTTTATAGCTGTGTGTGTTTGTTCGGTTTCTCGAGTCATTTTGTGCTCTGTCCCTCCTACAGTCCTGTCCTGCCTTCCTCATGTATCTACCACACTGCTGAAACTGTGCTTGGAGACACAGAAAACCTTCTTGCAAACTGCACCTCTGAACGTGCCATCCTGATAGACTTCCTGTGAACCGTTTCACATTGAACCTAAACTTTGTCAAGCGCACCAAGACTGAAACGTAACTCTGCTGTTTAAACGTATCCAAACATCTGTAGGTCTGAAGCACCAGGGAAACATGCTCTGTGTGAGGGAACCCTTCATTTAATCACTGGCAGTTTTGATTTTAACTCTGTTATTTATGGCTCATTAAAATCAGAGCATGTTTGTTTTCACAACAAACTGGTTAAAGTTTTCTGTTTCTGTCTATTTGTTAACAGAATTAAAAGTTGAGGCACAGAAAGTAAGTGCGTCTTTACCGTTTCAGATTTGTCATTGCAAAATGAATCTCATCGTTCTCTAAATTATGTCATTATATAAAAAGATAAAGTCTCTCAGCTGCAGCAGTGTTATAGCATTACCACACAAAATAAAGCCCCTCCATCAGGATGCACTTGATAAGCTCTGTGTTTGTCATTATATTGTAATTATAATAGTGAGTGTTCTGACTTTGGTTTAATGAATCAGATTATTACATTATTATTACACTTAATGAATTTTCACATAAAATAGAAAATAAAGCCAAAATAATAACAGCACTGATTAATTATATTAGAACAGCTGACCATGTTATTAGGTCATTTTATTGTTTTTACACATCTAACTACATTTTATTTCATATAGAAAAAATATGTTAAAACACATTAGATTTAATGTCAGTTAAAAACAACTAGGGTATTTTCATTTACTATTTATCATATTACTATTTATTTGTATTAACTTTTACATTATTCATTATTACGTAAACTTTTTGTTTTTAGATCATGGAGAAAATTCCTTATTTTTATGGGATGGTACATTTCCAGTATAATTCTGGTGGCCCATCTGCCAGAATATTACAGGTTTTTGCAGTGTGGCGCATCAATGTGGGAGGGACTACGAGGCTGATTCTAAACATTTTAACGTCCATTATTCTCCAATGAGCAGTAAAGGAAAACATTCAGAATTCCCAGGAGTGGACATTCCAGTAAATCTATCCAAAGGTCAGACGGCAATGATCAGAGAAACTGCAAAATCACAAGAGGTCTCAGACTCAACAGACTTCAGTTAGCATGCCACATGTTTAAGTTCTGACTGAACAGGTATGATGTGTTTGGAAGGCCTGCCACTTCTCTCTACAAAGCACAAAGTTGCATTTGAACAAAGGACAAAACGTCTGCAACGATGTTGTTTGGACAGCTCACACCAAAGTTTGTCCGTGATGCACGGCTGCATGTTTGGAGGAAACCAAACAGCATGTCAGCAGAAACACCTTAAACCAATACCGTGCACACAGATGATGATTTGGACTTGTTTTGCAGCACCTGGGCACCATGCAGTCGCTGAGTCAATCATGAACTCCTCTGCAAAGCACTTAAGAGGAAAATATAAAGACATGGCTCTGACAGCTGCAGCGTGGCTGAAACGGCATCATGTAATAGGATGTAAATCCCAGGCACACAAATCTACAAGAGAATGTCTAAAGAAAAGAAAAGCAACAAGGTGCAATGGCCCAGTCAGCCCAGTTGAAATGTGGTGGTGGAACGTGAGCAGAGCAGTGGAAAAACAAATTGTGACAACAAGCATCTTGATGGAACGAGTTTAAAAGCTCAGCATAATGCTTCTCATCTGCCTCCCTGCTTCCTCTGTCACAGCCAGCCGCTGACTGAGTTCCTGCTATAGCAGAAAACTACAAACCAGGCTATTATGGCTGACATGTTGTCATCACTGTCTTGTCCTGTCCGGACAAACAAAGACGGATGTGGCTGAAGGGCTCAGTGGTGTCGAGACACCAGCAGTGTCCTGTCTCTCTCAGCAGGGCCTCAGGATGCAGCAGAAGAGCAGGAGCTACATTCAGTCCTATTCACAGCCTGTTAATGTTCAACCACAGACAGGAACTGATGCAGTGTTTCTGCCGGGGAACGATACTGTACCCCTGTTTCATTTGTGTGCTCATCACTGGGTAATCCGAGTGGACAGAAGATCTGAACAGGATCAGTGTTTTATTCTATTTGACAAACACAAATCAAAATCTGGTGTTTCTGTGTTCACAAATCCATCACTTTGGCCAAAAACCAAAGCGTGACACTTTCATACATACTGGCAATATAGAGCATCCAGGACAGGTCGGACAGGCTCCTGTCTCCTCACAGAATCCTGGTAGTTTATTTAATTAACTGAAGTCTGATCTGTTTACTAAAGTCATCATTTATTTTCAAGTTAAATATGAAATTTTACAAAAACTGTTGAGACCATTATGATTACTAATGAAATGATAACTTTATGGTACCGGACCAAATCGCTAGATCTTTAGATATCATTATGCATCAATAGAATTTTATGAACCAGGAAATAATAAATAAAATAAAATAGTTTTGACAGGCTGGGCTGTAATCATGAGCAGGTAATTGTTTTGAGTTTCCAGGCACAAGTGAAAAACCCTCTGCCTCCTCACCTAAATATTAAAGCTTTTCTGAAAAACAGCCCCTCGCTGCCAGTAGTCAGCATCATACTGTAATACAAAGATAATCCTTTAGTACTAAACCTGTGAAACAGAAGCCATGAACCGTGCTGTCTGTAATGAAGGTCAGGAAGCTCTCTGCAGGTGAAAGAATGATTACGAGGTTTACATACATGCTGAAAAAAATGTGTCAAGGGTCTCATAAACTAAACCGACACAGCACATTTTCCGCACATGCCGTGCACTCTTTTAATGTGCCGGTGCTACGCTATAAAACTGCAGGTATCCATCTCCAAGGTGATAGTCAGTACACCCAGCCTCCGCACGGCCGGTAGCTCCATACGATCTGTCAGCCCCGACTGCTCCTTCTTTCTTCTCTCGGAGGTGATTTGTCCATCGTGTAGAACCAGATACCATTTCTGATGATATTTAGATATCGATGATTTACAGAGAACAGTTCACGTCTGCAGTTACGTAGACTGTCGTATTATTACTGTCGGCTTGAGCAAGAGCTGGATTTCATTGCTCTGTTTAGTTTTGGAATTTAGTTTCTTTGTAGCTCTGATGATAGTGTTGATCACTAAAAACTTAATGTATTTACTGTGTGTGTGTGTGTGTGTGTGTGTGTGTGTGTGTGTGTGTGTGTGTGTGTGTGTGTGTGTGTGTGTGTGTGTGTCCAGACAGTCACCAGTGTACTCTTTTACCCCCTGCTGTTTCTTTTGTCCCCAGCCCCTCAGGACTGCTATTCTCAGGCTTTACATAAGTAAATTCAGACATCTCATTTCTCTGTGTCAAAGAAACTCTGTCAGTTTAACTTTTGTTCTGCTTTTAATCATTTAAACGATCTTCCTGAGCTCAGCTGACGTGTGCTGTGATTTTCCAGGGATTTTTGCCCACAGTTGATCCAAAATAATGTGTAAGACTGATTAAAGAAGCAGCATTATGTCTGCCTGCAGTGATCTGATATTTGTTTACCTCCTTAAGTGTAGAAAGAGCGCCATCAGTGCGCCATCACATGTACAATGCCACAACTCATCCATCTTCCCGTGTCTTTGTGTATTTGACAGGACATGACAGGACTGACGACACAGCAGCAGTAATGTCCATGCATGCCTTTAGCTTTCTGCTACAGCGAGAAGTCAGTGAGTGGGTGTGAAGTGATGGGAAAAATAATCTGCATTTTCAAGATGACTTTATCGGAGCTCGTCGTGCTGTGTGTCAGGAGGTAGAGCAGGTGGCTCGATCCTTTGCTGCTCCAGTTCTACGCGTCCAAGAACAAGATACCGAAGCCCAAGTTGGTCACTGGAGACGTCGATAAAATGTGTGTGAAGGTTTAATAAACTGCATGTGTGGATGGGGGAATGAAAGCGCTTTGAGTGCTCGTGCAGAGCAGAAAAGTGCTTACCACAGACAACTTTTGTATGTAATAACATGAATAACGTCCCACTGCATCACACAGTGTGCTGAATTCAATGCAGTGTCAATACAACCTCCACATTCTACTGCAGATACATGTACAGGTAGAAATGGAGTTCACACTGCTAGAAACTCATCACTGCTTTTGTTAGCAGGCTGCATTAGTGTGCTGTCTGTACAGATGCTTGCAAAGAGCTGCAGCTGTGTTAGTGATATAGCTGTTCCTGCCCTGCACACGGTTTGCACACATTTCTATCTGCACAATGGGCAGATAGAAGCTGTCTAATATTTAACTGAGTGAAAACAGGTCATGTTTGAATTCCTCAAAGTCTTCATTAGGCAAAGAGTGAGGCAGACATGTGGCATTTAAGTACATTACTTTCCATTTTAAATTCATGTCACATCTGTCAAATCAAGACGATAAAAACAAACAAAGAAATTTATAACTGAAAAACCCACATACAGCTGTCCTGCATGGCCCTGATGCATCCAGCGCACGTTTCAGCACCGGAAAATAATTTGTCACACCATCAGAAATGATTACACCACACATATATACAAAATAGATTTTTAAAAAAGTAAAAATGAATGTTCTTTCTACCCTCTGCGAGATTAAGACATGAGCAACTTCATATTGTATCAATTGTAAAACTTTATAATAATTAATGCAAATTATATAAAAGTTTAGTTACTAGTTTTTACTGTTAGAATAATGTTTACTAATAGATGTGAACCATTTATGATCATTATCTGGATGTTTTTAAGTTAATAATAGTCATTTAACACTCAGACACAAGCGTTTGGCAGGATTCTGATGAAGTTGTGTTTGATCCTGGTTACAAGATGCAGCCGCAGAGCTGAGTGCCACTGCTGTCACTGAAACATCAAACTAAACACTTTGATTTTAACTTGGTAACATTTTTTATTCATTTTCCTGACCAGGTTTTTAAAAAGAGGGTGGAGGGGGGACTGCTCAGTCCTTAATATGACACGTTTAACAAATGAATAGCTCTAACAGGGAAGTGCCCTTTGTGGTGAGTGGAATCCCTCCTGGGTGTGTGTGGAAGGTGTGTGGGTGAACTGTGTGGGCTTTCCCCATACAGAAGGCCTCTAAAGACCAACCTACACACTCAGGATCCCGCCTCTCTCCGAGCCATGACATCCAGCTGGAGCCTGTCAGCAAAACAGCCAACGAGGCAGAAACCATAAAAGAAGAGGAGAACAAGGAGAACAAAAGCTGTATGAGAGTGAGAATGCGAAGCAAAAAGAAACGTGCATGATAAGGAAAGTGTGATGCAGACGCAGATGCACAAAGTGTGTGTCGGTGGGACCATCCTGGTGTGCAGAATAGGACAACTCCTACACTCACATTCCTTTATATTATATGGAAGTCAACAGGAACGACACACACATCCCCGACAGCTGCACGCTGATCGGGAAAAGCAGAAGTACCTGTCGCAGGAAGATACTCGCAGGGGGCGTGAAGCTTCCCCCGAGTGAGAATGCAGCGAGAAACCTGAGGAGCAGCAGCAGAGAGCGTTGTGTTTACTCGTCAGGCCGCGGTGGTCACGGGGCAAGAGCAGCAACGAGACTCGTCCACAGAGGATCGAAGAAATCCCACACACTCTCTTTCATTTTATTAAATGCATATTTCAAATACTGCCAGTAATGTAAAATTATATATTATACTTCATGTTTCTATTTACTTTACTAGATTTCAGAGTTTCAGGGTTGAACGTTTTCTTTTTGTTTTGTTTTTCAAAAGAAAAACAACAAAGACAACAATAATAAACCATAAAAATCCTCCCTGTGTGTCCTGTGTTTGTGCTCATTGTTCCACTGAACACAACATTAATTACTGCATGCAATCCTTTGTATTCTATAACTAGCTTGATGACACTGTAGAATTGTATGTATTCTAACAAATTAGTAGTTGTTTAAGTTAATAAAACCAACAGCATTACTAGCACTAGGATTACTAGTTAGCGCTGTGAGACGATTGTCCAAACTACTGAACTAGCAGACAGATCATATAGACTAGCAGGATGAAATATTAACATTACCCTGAAGAAAGCCAGCTGAGTTACATAAAGATCAAGAAATGAATGCAATAGCTCGTATAATTACCTGGCAGGGTAATTATACAAATTTTGAGCATTTACTGAGACTGAGATGCTTGACTGAGCTTTGTAGTTGCCTTCAAAGAGCTGTGTTTGTTCCAGAGGGAGAGGATAGGTCAGATGGCAGGGTCTGCAGCCTGCCACAGTCTTTATTTAAAATGTGCCGCGAACAAGACGTTGTCTATACATGTAGAAAATGTAATATCTAAATAAATTAAGATGAAATGATCAAAGTGAATCAAAAGGAATTGAGACTCATAATTTCTGAACCCTGACCTTACTGAGACGCTCTGGGTCTCCTCTGCGGTACCATCACTGTGCCCAGTGCACAGCTCCTAGCGCGGGGCTGCTACATCTCTCTGCGCTCTCCTCACCCGTCTTCTCTTCTTTCATTAGTGCTCCTGTGTTGAGAGGCCACTACAACGGGGCAACAATGACCCCACTGTGTTACCAAGCTTTGTGTGGCATTTTATTCATCTGTACCCCTTCATCTTCCTATCCATGTGACCCCGTTCCCTCTCACACACATCTTGGTATAGTTCCCCTTTCTTCCCCGAGTCCTCCCATCTTTCTCTGCTCTTTTCCTGAATCTCTCTCGCTTCTCTCTTTTTATTCAATGAGGCATTAGTCAATTCACATTTTTCTGTTGTTTGCATGGACGCCTACAGAGTTCCTCTAAGACACTGGCGAGGGCAGAACAGTACAGAGAACACTGTTCCTTATAGGTCAGGCTGTTATTCTGAACACTAACCTCAATTAACCTTTTTAAAGAATTAAACAGCCTGAACTTGGACTTTTACTGTTTGGCATGTTCTTTGTTTGTTTGAAAGTATTTTAGTTGAGCACACTGAGCACCGAGGCTCCAACAGCCCCGGGTTTGCTGCTGTTTGCAGAATGTAATTACAAATATTCCCAGCACCTTTATGTCCCTGTGTTTTATGTCCCCAATCATATTTTGAAACTTTTAACAACGTTGACATTATGTTGGTGAAACCAACAGTTATTTTCATTGAAAGTTTCTCTTACAAATAATTTTAATAACTGACTGAGGATGAAATCAGTTGGGAAATAAGCCCAAATGAGCATTAAGGCTGAGGTTAGCACATTTTAATAAAATCAACATTGTTCAGTTTGACCTACACGAGATGCTTCTACCTCTCCTTTGATATCACATGTGCTGTTGCAGCTGAACAGTGTCTGTTCATTTAATGCGTCACACACCCATTCCTGTTTCTAACAGATTCCAGGCCCAACACAAAAAACCTTGCAAACGTGCTTAAACTGACCCCAGGACAGCTTCCTCGTTACTGAGAGACTCTCGTGTGTTATTCACAGTCAGAGGAAAAATGTTGTTTACAGGCCAGAGTGTGGACATGAATATGTTAGTTAGTTACTTCCTTTCAAAGTGAATCAATAACATTAATGAAGGACAAAGAGATTCATCATGCTGTATTTCTTTATTGGCGTTCAGCTGTAGAAGCAGGAGAGACGTACAAACTATGTGGATACAGCTCCACCTACTGGTAGCACCTAAACACAGTCCACCAAAATAAAAGCGCTTCAGACAGACAGACAGACAGGGACCCTTACTGGATGCTACTTAAAGTGACCTGACACCTTTGTGTGTTGTTTGATGTGTTGATATTCTGCAAATCAATTTCCCAAATACGGACTATTATTGAACGTAAAGGATTTAAATTGTAGTTGCATTTAGAGCAGACAGTAATACATGTTTGGATGAACTCAGTATTGGAAAATGATCTTTTGAAACTACACAGACCGACTGTTTACATATTACAGCAGTCTCCAACAAGTCTGAAAATGTGCCTCATGGGATCACAGATTAATGCCGTAAACCAGTGAGTGGCAACGATTCTTAAACACAATGAATATAAACAATGATTGACATTTATAATGAAATTATGGAAGAAACATAGGTGATCTACGAGTAACCAAAGCAGTAGAGGCTGAGATATTCTGACTAAGGTTCAGACGCACTAAATCTGATTTCTGACCCTGTTCAGTAAACGTGCTCTGCCTGTTTGTCAGCCATGTGACTGTAGTTACCTGACTTATGCAGTCACCTGTTCCTCATTCCCCCGCTGCTCAGCAGTGTATGTTATAAGGCTCTTCCCATAACCAGACCCTTGTTATGGATCTGCATTATCAAGCTTCATACTTTAGGCTGATTTTCCTGATCACATCCTGACTGCTGTCACGTTCTAATGTATCATTGAGTTGTTACTGGAAGAAGCCAAACAAACAAAGTCAAAACGTTAAACTGCCCATAAATCGTATTCCATTGCACTGATGTGTACAAGCCTGCACAAACAGCTGCGGTCGATGAATTTTAATGAGGGGAGAATATATACAACAATCCCGTTACTCTAAACACTAAAGCATGTCTCATCTGAGCAAAGCACAGATTCTTGCACTGCACGGTGATGGTGGTGGCGGGTGACTATTACCGTGCAAAGCACAGAATAACTCAAAGTGAATGACTGTGGAGAAAAGTCTTTCACAACATTTAGCCAAGTCAGAAACTACAGTTAGGAAACACCTTGATTCTAGATGTACAATCCTGTTTCCAACAACATGCAAACCACTCGTTGTGCTCAAGGAAAAGAAGCCAGATTAGACTCTGGAAAGGCCCTGACCACATGATGGAGACAGCTTTATGGCACCGGTACATACGGCTGCTCGTGTTCAATGATGAGTGCTGACAGCATTAGGATGGATTTTAATGTGTATACTCTGTACAGATTCAGGAAAATGCTGCAAAATATTTACATCTGCTGTGTCAAAAAACACAAATCAATCATACATGAATTAACAACATTCTCAGATGATATTATCAGAACAGCTCCAGCCTTTTGCTTGAACCACATTCTGGTTCAGGCAAAACACACAAACTTAAAGTGTCTGCAGCAAAGAAGGAACACATCTCAGAGAGGCTCTGATCTGCTGAAACAGTGCAAAATCAGAACATTACAAATGGCACATGACTACAGCGAGGACCGACGACAACAGCCTGATAAAACAAATCACCATGATCTTATTTTGACAAAAGACAAAATCTGAAAAGTAGCTGAAACTAGTTAATGCAGCAGCAGAAGAACAAGATGTTTTTGTAATGCAGGATCTAATCATCAGTGATTAACTCTGGCTCTACTTTGTGTCTCTTTGCTCTCTTCTCCTTCAGCCGCCGGGCCGGAGGGGCCTGGTTCTGCCTGCTCAGAGGGGGTTTCTGTCTATTACTGTCATATCGTTTTTACATCACAATATAAAACACTCTGAGGCAACTGCTGTTGTAGATTGGCACTATGTAAATACAACTGAATTCAACTGAAGTGAATCTGAGACCAGTCTTTGCTTAAAGGAGACCTCATTTCATCTCCCCTCTTCATGCATGTCTACAAGACTAAACTGTTTATTCACATTTAATGAGGACAGGCTTCAACTAAGGAGGTAAAATTAACTCCACTGAGCAAAAGGCTGTGAAATTGTACTACTTTTCAGTTTTAAAGTTCACTTTAAAGTAAAGGGCAGTTTCTTTAACCCTCTATTAGTGATTGGACCCTAAGTCTAGCCCTATATTCTAGAGAACGTGTTAGTTTGTTTTTGGTGTGTGGTTTGTTCCCTGATACTCAGCAGGACATTTTCTAAACCACAGAAATATTCGGACTGTCTCCGGTTAGAGTTTAAAGTTGGGGTTGTCATGGATTAAACTTGGGCCTCAGTGGGCTTACTGTGATCATGCAAAGCTGCTGTAGTGGAGTCCCAGAAAGAAAAAGAGTTGTAAAGTACACGATAGAGCCCCTTTTGATTTTTGATTCAAGCCAGCTAATTAAAAGGATTAAACATCCTGTTTGTTGACGCTCGATCATAAACCGTTTATGATCAGTCAGGCTGTTTTAGCTTGTGTCACAGGAAGTTTTCACCCAGACTAAAGGGGGTGAACTTCTGTGCTTGTTGAGCTCCGATCTCAGCCACATACAGAGCCCCAGTTTTCAGGTCTAGGTCTACCAAGTGGGGCTTCACATCATCAGCCAACTGGATCACACTGACCACTCTGCACTGGCCAATCATCCCTACAGGCGGCGCATCCAGCAGTGAAATCTGATTGGTGTTGAGCTGGACAACAACAAAGTACTTCTTGTCTGGGGTAAGGCGCACAGAATAGGGTGCATCTTCAGTAAAGCAGCTCCCCCACGTCCCCAGCCACTCCCCGGTGACAGAATTAAAAACCTGGATCCTCTTGTTTCCTCTGTCAGCCACCCACACCCTCTGGGCCGTGTCCACGGTCACGCTGTGTGGGATGTAGAACTGAGCTAGGCCTTGTCCTTTCTCTCCATGCATCCACATCACCTTCTGCTCTTTGGACAGCTTAATGAGGCGGTTGTTCATCCCTCCATCACCGTCCACAATATAAATTTCCCCAGAGTCGTGGACAAATATCTCGGCGGGCTGATCAAACTGCAGGGGGTCCAGTCCAGAACCTGCTTTTCCTGGCGTTCCAAGCACCTGAGACGAACAAATCGAGAATCAACAGGATGTTTTCTATTCCTATAATCACACTAAATACTTCAGAAACAGCTTTACTTAGCACCAAATCACCTGTAGCAACTTTCCTGATGGCGTGTACCGTTTGATGCAGTGACCATACGGGCCGTTCCCCACATCTGTGATCCACACGGTGGGGTTTGATGAAGCTGCATCTGCTAGAAATATTCCATGAGGCTTCTCCAGGGTGGTTGTATTCCAGGACATGAGGTAATCTCCGTCTGTAGTGAACACCAGCACCTTCGGAGCGTTGTCACCTAAAGGAAAGTAAATGCAAGCACAGTGACATATATGCTGCACTGCATCAGACTCCACATGCAGCCAGCATTTAACAAAGCTTGGTGTCCTTTAGTTTTAGTCCCTGCTGAGGACGTATGGCTGTAAAAGGTCAATGATGTGAGCTGGTGTTTGTCCATGAGGAGCTCTACAAGTCAGTTTGATGCAGCGACTCTCTTACTAACAAGATCTGCGTGTGAACTGTATGATGCTGTGCATGTGTGAGAGAGGGAGAGGTCGCAGCGGTGTGGAATAAGCTGAAAGATGTGCTGACATGCTGGGTTAAATGGACTGAGAGCTGACATGTGTTTCATTTAAAGGAGGAGAAGAGAAATAACTGCTGATTATTACACGACTGACTCCTGACCACAAAACTGTGACACTGCAGAATTTGTTTGTCCACAAACCGATGCACTTGTTAAACAGAGAACTGCAGCACAGTGTCAAACCCCTCGTGTGTACTGACGTTTTGTAATTTTCTGAGTGATTTTTTTCTTTTTTAAAATCATCTTCTTCTTTCAGGGGGAGGTTACCACACTGCCTCCATTTCACCCTATTCCCAGCACCTTCCTCTGTCGTGCTGGCACTCTGCGCGTTCACCCAATGAACCTCCTCTGACGTCTTCCTCTTTTCCTCCGGCCTGGCAGCTCGTCCGGTGTATCTACTCAGATTACAGATACCTTGATAATACATTCACAGATTCAAAACTGCGCTGTATCATGTACTAAATACCACACACAGTTAGATGTCCCTCCACACCACAGCTGACCAGCCGTCGGCCGATGGTGATTTTTCGTTTTTACGGGCCAATGTTTTTTTGGTTTTTGTTTATTTTGTAATGGCATAAACAATGAAAGGTGGTTGATGGGCCAATGTGCCATGATCAATTCTGAAATGGACCAATTACAGCCGAGGAGGTCAGATGCACCCGCCCCCTTGTCTTATCACAGACACACAGAAGAAAATAGTATTGATTCGTCCCGGACTTCAGCTACAAAGCTGGAGTTATTCTGTCTTTACACTGTCAGCTGCCTCTTCTCCTCTCGTTCTCTCCCCTCTCTCTCCTGTTGCTACTTCAATCATGAAACTGATCAGTGATCAGCTGATCGGCTTTTCTCTCTCGTTAGTTTATCGCCCACTTTGCGCCAGAAAGAGGAAACCAGCAGATGTCGCGCTAAACAACAGCAGCACGTTTAAGCTTGATCAGCTGTTGTTAGAATTTATTTAATAGTAATTTCTAGTATCAGCTGATGTTTGCTGGAGCCACAGCTGTAAAAGCTGCTGGTCATGATGTCGGTTTGTATATGTGGTGAGAGGGAAACATGAAGATGAAACCAGGAGATGTCCTTACTGAATCATCAGAGCTGTGATGGAGAAACAGGTTTACCTTTTAGGTGACATGGATGAGTTGAAGTTATGAACTGTTTCTGAGAGACTAATAACACCAGGATCCTTTTCTAAGCAGCTGACAGCTGGTAACTGTGCAGGGGCGGGTCTAGCAAAGTGTTGCCAGGGGGGCATGTAGAGCATTAACAGGGAGAGGGGGGCACAAAGAAATACTTTTCTGTCTTATTCTCATTTAAAATGTCTCACTTTTAATAAATATTTATCTGAATCTTTAAACTAACGTGGTCATCTGATGTAAACTGTATAGAAATCACACATATACCAACAAGACTGTACATCACTGTCACTGCAGTGTTTCATTCAAAGGCTTTGTGGCTTTTCCTACAATACCTGGGGGCCTCTACTCAAAATGCCTGGGCCCATTTTGTGTCCCAGTCCAGCCCTGCTCCACACTGGGTTGCGTTGGCAACATCTATAAAAGCATTGCTGCCACCTGGTGCCCTTACACTCTGATAGAGTGAGCTACTTCATCTGACCTCAGCAGCACTTTTTTTACTACCTTTATTATATTTGTTGTGTTTAAATTAACTTCTGTAATGAAGCAATTTCCAGATGTCGACCTTATCGTACCAGATAACAATTAAGATCATCTTCATCTGCACTGACACACTGATGACGCAGTCACCATTATGACCCAGTATGATGTTTGACTCTGAAGTACTTTACCAACAGAGTGTGATTACCTCTCTGAGCCACATACACCACCCCAGCATACTGGTTGACTGCCACTCCAAACACGTCTCCGGTGTAGAGCTCCGGGTTCTTGGGCCAGCTCAGATCCAGTTTGTACAGGGGTCTGCCCAGCAGCTGGTAGTCGTGTCTGAGGCTCGAGCCGCCCGGCTGCTGGCTGCTCATGGTCCCGTAAAGCACCATCATGAGCAGGACCAAAGAGGCCATGCTGGAAACTATCAAACACGTATGACTTGTCTTTGTCATCAGCATCAGTGGTTTTGCTGTTGGCGTGTACTTCATTTAACACTCTCGTTTTAAAGCTGCCAGGATGCTGCGTACGTGTCCGCGCAGGACGCACAGGCGGAAGTCGGCTTAGCTACACGGGCTACGGAACAAGCAGAACCTTCGTACGATACCTGCTAAGATATTATACGGTTAAAAGCTCGTGATTGTCTTATATATTTGAATCCCACCGACCAAACAGAAAGACACTTCCTCTTCAGCACTAAACGAAAACAAAACAGGCTGTCACGTGAGACAGAAGCACGCAAAGCATTTCTGTTTATTATGTCGCAATAAAACCGCGTTAAGAAAAAGAAAAGAAAAACTAGATTCATTCGAGTTCAGAAATAACCACTGAATAAAGATGAATTTAAAAAATAGACCCATGAGATTTAATATATAACGTAGCATAAACAAGCTAACATATGAATATCGTTGAGGTTTTATTTTTACAGAAACATTTCTATTTCCGGTCGCTTGAATCAGCAGCAGGAGGAGGAGGAGGATGCTCGGTGATGCCTGTGTTTCCCTGTCTGGTTTTATGTGTAATGAATGAGCTGTAGTCAGCGGGATTTACAGACAGCGTTAAAGAAATGACCTCTTTTGCGTGTATCTTTATGACTCTGCGTTATTTACATATCTGTGTTACAGCAACAGAAGACCACAGTGGGGCCCCCACAGTGGGGGGCACAACTGTCAGCTAAGAACAGGAAACTGAGGCCACACTGCGGACTCACCAAAAAGAAACAGAAGATTGAAAAACATTCAAAAGGCCTCCACAGTAAACAGATCCGTGGGATGTGCTCGGAAGAGCAGCTCTCACACAAAACTGTGACTCTGTTTGTTGCAAGGAAACCGGGTGTTACTGTATTTGCTGTTACTGTTTAAGACAGGAAAAAACAATACGATTATTATCTAAGGACTACACTGTGAAACAGTAGAAGAATGTTAAATTCCAGAAATACTAACTTTCTGTCAAGGTCTGATGGCTCTTCGTGTATTTTACTGTGGAATTCAATGAGTCTTGAAGCCAATGGACAAGAATTTTATAAAATTGTTTTAAAATTGTTAGAAACGCCTAATTTAATATGTATTCAAGAAATATGGTTGAAATGACAGTTTGATTGTGTCAGATATTGGTATACAACCATCAGGAGTCACAGACAGACTAGAAAGGTGGGGCTGTGGAAACGTGGGAAGAATAGGACATACATGTGGTATGTCTTATCCCAGAATAGGACATGGTATAATATTATGAATGTAATCAAGGTATGGACAGATAAACATAGTGTGACAATATCATGTCATTGTGTGGTCTATTATCATAATCCTAGCAACACACCGAGAACTGATATACTGAATGACGTTGGTGTCCCCATCAGAGGAAACGTGGGGAGTCGTAGCAGAACTCGTTCATGTGAATGAAGAGATTGAAAAAGTTCATAAATGATCATGATTTTGTGTATATTAGTAATGGAAAGGGCACAAGCTATCCCAATCCCCTCAATCAAACCAAGCAGTTATAGTGTAAATAGTCAATTCAGGTAAAGACCCAACAAATCTGTTAAGCTATAGATCCATGGCATTAAGATCAGGGAGCATAGAGTTGATGATAACAGAGGCTCCTCATCAAATGTGGGGACTTCTGCAACTCAGAAAACAAGCAGTAAATAGCAAATTGTAAAAGTCGATATTAGAATTCCTGTTTTGTAGGACAAAAGAAGTAAAAATAGGTGCCGACTGTCGTATGATATGTCGTATATTATTTAACATAAGGAATAATGACGTTTTTGAAAAGACTGAACAAATGTAGGAAAATTGCGTTATGCTAAAGATGGGGCGCACTGGGTAGAAAAATTGAATGTCTCTGAAATAAAATGCAGCCTGCAGGAAAGGAAGTAGAAGACTGTGCAAATAAGTCAGGATTTATCCTATATTTATTTATTTTATCAGTTAAAAAAATCATGTCTTTTTTTTAAAAAAAATACTAAAAATCAGTACATTCATGGTTACAGGTGCACGTGGTGAGATTTCTACATGCTTGTTTGATGAGAAGCTAAACTGGTGTTAAAAAAAGTTAGACACAAGTATTAAAAGGCAGACAGTTTCTGCTTCTCTCAAGTCGAAGTAGACGGGAGGAAAGAAGCGCTTATCTGCCTGTGTATGTGTTCAGGGAATATAAAGGTGGACTTGTTGGCAAAAATGAATTCAGTTTATAGGAAATTAGCACCAAAGGAAAAAAATATAATTCATAATCATATGCAGAAGATTTGATATGAATATTGAGATAGTGGACACACAAATACATCTACAGAGTCCAATAAGTAGTAAGTAGTTTTGAACAGCATGCAGGGCAGGAACCCAAAGCAGGAGATCATTTCTCAGGTAAGAATAGGACATATAGGACTGACCCATACACTCCACCCATTAACACCCCGTCTTTACTCTATTATGACAGAAAGTGTTAAAAATGCAAAAAGTGCGGGTGGGGAGAGATTTAGTAGCGTGATTGAAAGGATCGTAATCAGAACTTTACATGTTAGAGGAAGCACCACCGATTATGTTATTATTACAGGAGCATCTTTGAACTACAGGGTTGAGAATACAGCTCGTTTCCTCTGCTAATCTGTCCACACGCCAGTGCAGGCGGTGATGCTGCTGCATGCTTTACCGACGCCTTTAAAATAATCAACAGAAGAAGAAGAAAGCCGACCCAGCACCACAGTTGACCAATCAAGATGCAAGCTAGCTGTGATGTCACGACGCTGCTGTGGCTGTGCAGCGAGGCGACTCTTGCTTCCTTTACAGTAATTTTCTTGTAATTATTTTATTCGAGCTTTTGAATCTCAGTGCGAATGACAGTCAGTGAGGGACAGAGGCGCGTTTCATGTAGTGTAAGCCGTCGAAGGATCGACTCCATGGAGGTCGTGGACAGCCCGCTCAACCTTGTAAGTTTGATGTTGCAATAAGAGGCTATCTTTACAGCAGCTAGGAGCTAGCGGCTAGCCGCTTTGTTGTTAGCGTTGCTGCTGTTGTGCTGCGACCCATTTGCTTCGTAAGTCAGATGTTGGAGCAGAGACTGGCGTTACTCTCAAGGTGTAAAGTTGGGAAAAACAAGAATATATGGATCTGTTTTACTCGTTAGCAGAGCCATTCAGGCATCACTAGCAACATAGCGCAATGCTTTTGTGCCTCATAAAACACCGCTGCAGTACGTTCACGAACAGAGCCTAACCAGCGCTCTGCGCATGGTTTATTTAGTCAGTGACAAATACACAACCGTGGCCGAACAGACCGATACGGTTGGATTGCTGTTTACACTCATTGGTGGAGCTACTTCGACTTTCTGAGTTGGAAATCCAATTTATGGGAACGTTTCAGTTACCTCGGAAATCAGAACCAGAGCCGCGTCATCCCCATTCACTCCAACGGACCGTTTCGTTTTTTACAGCAATGGCGGATCATGCAATAGTTAGCAATATACGCTAACCGCACCATAGAGATGCAGAAGTGAAAGAGAAGATGTTTAAAAAATAAAATAAAGTGCACCCAGGTCAAATTTACTCGTGGGGCACAAATCATCAGGAGATGTAGGTGCTGTATATACACAAAGGATATATATCAGGATACTGAAGCAGTGGACAGAGCCTGGACAGTTTCCTTCGTATGGTTTATGTAGTGAGTCACAAATACAATAGTGGGATTACAGATTAAGATCTTTACCTTCATTGTCACGATCTTTGTTTGTTAACTTAAGGTTGTTGTGGCTTCTCCGACTTTCCAAGTATAAATTGGTTGAGGAGGCATTCCAGATGAAAACGGCACCTTCTGACGTCAGCTGGATGCTGATTCTGGCCCACTTGTCAGCATTTAGCAGACACATAGGCCACCCATGTCAGCAATGCACAGTCAGGGTTTTAGATGATTGATCAGGAGCATGTCTGCGACACATGAAACCCTTCTCCATTTGATCTTAATATTTCCTCCTAACTTAGCTACAGCTCTGAAACTCGGTCATCCAGGATTACAGTAGAACTACCAGCTAGTGTAACATGTCAAGAACAAAAAACAAAAATCACGTAAAATCCAATTTATCGGATCTAAAGACTTAAAGTCTTCAGATTCTATCGGATCATCAGTCTCATTTTCATAGCATTAATGTTCATTGTCACGTATGACAAGAAGTTTTCTTACAGTAAAGAGGGGAAGCTAGTCTCTGTTTAGTATCTTTGCTTCATATATTATCCCTGGTTTCATTCCACCACCTCTTTAACATTCTCGTAACACATCGCATTCCCTGTCTTACGTTCTTCAGGCTCACCAGCAGTGCAGACAGGCCGACCGTTTGGTAGCTGCTGGGAAGTATGAAGAGGCCATCTCCTGCCATGGAAAAGCAGCAGGTAGTCTCAGTTTCACACACACACTCCTTACAGTCTTCTTCAACCACAGTCTTTCTCCTTACAGTCCTGCCATGTAGTGCATTGCTCCTCTGTAGGTGCTCTGCAGAGCGGAGGTCGTTCACTGAATGTGTTTTGGACTCTTTCTGGACTTGATCTGCTTTTATGCAGAATCAGGAAGTAACCAAACAACGAGTAGAACGTTACAGTGCTGACTCTCCTCACATAAGCAAACTGCATTTCACTTCCTATATACTTTTACGTTGTAGCCATGGTAACATCTTCTAAGAAAGCGTCTGAGGAAGGGTGGTGTTGTTGGGTTTGGGGTTTTTTACTACATCCACTTCACTCCAATCCAGCGCAACAAATACTGTCCCTGTCTTATTGTGATGACCATACATTAAACTGTATGTTTGATCCAATATACTGTGTGTGTGTTAGGTGTGTATTCTGTCTCATCTCTCTCTCCTTCTCTCCCTCTCTCTCTCTCTCACACACACACACACACACACACACACACACACACACACACACACACACACA
Source organism: Simochromis diagramma (assembly GCF_900408965.1). Classification (NCBI taxonomy): domain Eukaryota; kingdom Metazoa; phylum Chordata; class Actinopteri; order Cichliformes; family Cichlidae; genus Simochromis; species Simochromis diagramma. Next base: position 1,243,925 of record NW_024386953.1, read on the forward strand.
CTGTCTCACTACCAGATTTTCTGACTGAGGCAATGAAGGCACCCGTGTGTGAGCAGGTGAGACACTCAGTTTTATCTTTTTATCTCTCTGTGTTTGATCAGTGATGGAGTGAAACATATTCTCTGTCATGTAAACATGCTGATTAAGATTCACACACAGTTCTAACACCACCTGTAGCATGCTGTAGATCATCTAGACCAGCGGTCCCCAACCTCTGGGCCGCGGACCGGTCCGTGAGTCGTTTGGTACCGGGCAGCGAGAGTCGAGGCTCGGGTGTGAAATTTATGGTTTTCAGGGTTTTTATCGTTAACTCTGTTTCCCCGGGTCTTTTCCCGTGTTGTAGTTGTGTCTTATTTTGAAAGAAATATTTACATGTTACCATAGCGACCAGAGAGCATTAAGGGGCAGAGAGGAGGATGTTACTCTCAATGTTGTTGGCGCATTTCAGGAGGACGCTGCTAAAAAAGTTACACAATTACACAGTGAATTCATGTTTATTATTATATTTACAAAATACCAGTTTTTGTCTCGGTCGTGTCATTTTATTTTGTTCTATTTATCCGCGACACTTTAAAGGCCGATGAGTGAAAATATTGTCTGACATTAAACCGGTCTGTGGCCCAAAGGTTGGGGACCGCTGACGTAGACCCCAGAGGAAAACTGAAGCCATGACAACTCAAGTTTGTTTTTGTTTTTAAAGCAGCAGCTGAAGTTAAGGGTCACTTCCTCTAAAATGCCCATCTTATCATCAAAGAAAAATTTAAGGGGAAAATAAACTTAATGTAATGTTGAACATGTAACATCAGGAAGACAGCGAGACAGTGGGTGAGGTGTAAAAGCAGGAATGACAGACGGTTTAGAGTTTCAGGTAGGAGTACATCAGTAGCTCTGATGGTCAGTGGTCATGTTGACAGTTGAAGAAGAGCAATGAAAATCAGTAGACGTGAGACAGAATACATGTGTGAATGAGACGGGTGTAACAGCAGACACTGTACATCACACTGCTGTGATGTATGGTTTGGAGACAGCAGCACAAACAAAGAGTTGAAGATGCTAAGACTTTTCATTAGGCCTGACCAGGACGGACAGGATTAGACATGAGGGTGTCAGAGGGGCAGAGCAGGACCACAGAGCAGATTCAGGGGTGCAGTGACAGAGGTGACCTGCACATGTCTGCTGTAAATAAAAACTACATTGACATGTGGTCTCCGTGGCCTCTTCTTGGTTGGATATGCTGAGGATTTTTTTTATTAGCACTACTACTGTTAATCAGTTTCTGTGCAAATCTCAATAAGTAGTAATCTGTAGTAGTCTTAAAAACAGACAAATCTTAAACGTAGGAAAGTCAGAAGTCACTCACCCACCTGCCTGATCGTCAGAGTTTCAGAGCTGATTGTTTGTGTATGTCTTGTATCACGAGAGTGATTGTTTGTTCTTTGGCTGTAGGCTCGTTTGTCCATGGAGCTGCAGAGGGACAGTCACATTAAACAGCAACGGTTAATCCAAGAGCGCTGGAAGAGAGAAGCTCGGCGAGAGGCGGTTAAGACACGACTTGGTCTAGTGCAGGCTACCGGGCCAGGGTTCTTTTCAAAATCTTCGTCCACGGGCAGCAGCCGGCCCTGTGCCTCTCCAGGCGCCTCAGCTGCAGAGCTTGGAAGCGTCGGGGAGAGGGAGTATGACACCTTACTATACCAGCTTCAGACTCGGCAGACTGGAGGAACACAGATTTTAACTCCAGTGTGTTCGGGATCTAAGACCACCAAAGATGACAAAACGCGCCTGGAAGAACAACAGACGACCATCGAGAACTTGCGACTCCTGGTTGACGGCCTGACGAACGAAAACCAGCAGCTGAGAGCCGAGAACGAGCGGCTACGACTGGAAAACATGAGGCTGCACTCTGAGGCAGCCGACTTTGTGGAGCGCTCCGAGCTCTGGGTGCTCCCACAAGCAGGTGGTCCTATGGGAACCGGAGTTGGACAGGGAGGGGAGAGTAAAAGGAAGGGAAAGGAGATCGCAATCCCTCAGCTGCCACCGTTGGAAATGCCAGCTCAGGAAGACCTGTGTCTGGATGACCTGCCTCCTCTGGAGCTGCCAGAGGACATCCAGAATGAACTGCAGGAGCTACTAGACAGGGATAAGCTGTAATAAAACACATCACACACACACATACACGCACATACATGTGGTTCAACCAGTACGACTTTGAGTTCAGATGCCAAAATGTTATACAGTGAAAGCTACCGGCTCGACCCACGAGGCCTCTGCTCAGGTGGAATCAGACGACAAACGAGAACATCAGAGAGGGAGGAAGTCATAACGCGACTATCACTGATGCAAGGCAGTCCAAGCCACAGATAAAGGAAACGTTCACTAATCTGTGAGAACAGCAGCGAGGCTGTATGTCAGCATGACTTACACTGAGAGCAGGACAGGAATACGGTCAAGATTCAAGGTTTTTCCAAAACTTTCACTTATGTCTCAGACTTCTACTGTGTTATCACATGACCCAGATCTCATACAGCATTCAGCGACAGCTTAGTTCTGCCAACAGCAGATCAGCTGATGTGTTTCCCACAGATTTAGACTTTATTTAAGGTGTTGTGGAAGCGGGGGTATGTGCAAGTGTGTGCATTATTATGAAAGGACACACACACACACACACACACACACACACACACACACACACACACACACACACACACACACACACACACACACACACAGAGCTTTCCTACAAGAGTTATGACATAATTCTGTGTATGTGTACTTTGTGGCTGCAAACTCAGCTGCTCTCAGAATAACTGGTCCTGCGGATGAACTCCGTCCTGGACGTTTTGTTCCAGGTGTTCGGCACCGCAGGCCTGAGCTGGATTTTAAGTGACATGAGAGGTAAAGACTGAGTGTCGATTGTCTGGATGAACTGCTCCTAAAATTCTTTTGTATCCACACGGATGCATTCAGATCATGATCATGTGTAAATTAATTATAGAAAGCATACTGGTGTTAGGGAAAAGCTTGTAATAGACTCATTGATGTTTTTCTGAGCAGATACTTGAAGGCTAAAAAAAAACAAACAAGCCTTCTGGTGTTCTTCTTATTCCCCACCAGAAATGTAGAGACACACAGGTTATCAATGGGTGTCAGTGGGGATCAATAGGAATGAAGGCTGACGCGCACACAGTGTCATCAGCGAGCAGATATGTTGATGTGCTGATCTATTCTGAAGAGTTGATACATTAAGGTTCCCAACAGAAACGCCGTGTGAATAATGACAGTGTTCTTCAAAGGTCAAAGGGCAGAGTCCATCAGATGCTTCACATAGTTCTTCAAAAACAAGTGTAGTTGTGGGTTGTTGTGTCTCAGGATTTTCATGTCTGTACTGTTTATGATGTTGACGTCATTCATCGTGTCTTGTTGACTCTGCTAACAAACTGTAGTCTGCATTTTATTTCCTGTTTTGAAACCAAGTAATTATTCATTAATGGAAATGTTTAGTCCTGAGCGTTTGCAGTACCATATCATCTGGTGGTCACACATACATTAAACTACACTGTGCTCTAATGGTAACATCAGCTGTGTTTACTGTAGACCACATGTGAATACAGTCAAATACTTGAATTTCACTCACTGAAACTTCTTGGACGGGTGCATCTCAGCAGGCCTGGTTTCCAACACACAAAGAGCATGAAGGCAGCAGAGCACTCAGCTCAAACTCATCTTGACTGGGGTGAGCAGACGGTGACGGGCTGACTCTGTGTCAAGCCCCAAAGTTAAGCCTCACCAGTATCCAAATAGCAGAGGCATGAAAGGCTGCTCACCCTCCTTATAGCTGTGGCAGGGTAAAACTATTGTTTGAGGCCAGTGAACATGCTTTCTAATGTGGGTAGCTGGGCATTGTAACATGAGTCTAAGGGGAAAGAGTCACTCTTGGCGCGAGCTTCAAGTGGCCGTTGGAGGAACTACAATTTATGTCAGTTACACGTTTTTAGGCCCAAATGTGGCAGTTTGTACATTACCTGGGAAGCCAAAAGAAGCACCTTCGGTAATCTGAAGCTCTCTTAAATGTTTGGCTCACAGTCATCCCAGGATGTGACTTTGTGAATTTCTTTTTGTTTGGATGCCTCAAATAACTGAAGATATTTTGATCCACATCATAAAATCTGATAACAAACATCCATGATAACAGAAGGAGCAGAATGCAGCATAAACTGCAGGCAGGGCACGTTTATATTATCATAGGCCGTCAGTGAAAATCCAGCGAGGCTAGTCCAGCTTAATCACAAAGCCATCCCTTTAAAAGATTCTTATTGATGGATCATTCACGTCCCGACACTCACCGGCTTCTGAAATGAAGCTGTGGTGCAGCTTTAACCGAGCTGAGCAAGCGTTTAGTCCAGCATGTCTACGAGCAAAGCTGATAGTTTATGTCGGCACAACAGAATAAAGAGGACTCGAGGCAACTTGTTTACTGTGTTGCTTGCAGTCTAATGCATGCGGCATGTGCATGCATACTATCACATATTTCGAGGCACTTGTACAAACTCGTGTATTCACTTAAGAGAGTGCATTTCCTTCCTGGATCTACTATGATGAAGATGAAGACGTGGCTACACACAGGACACTTTGCTGCATTTCCCAGCTATGCAAAACTCATTCATTGTAAGCCACGTGTTTGGCTTAGCTGGCCTTTAAATGGTGATGTGAACAGTTGTACAAAATGATGTTCTGTTTTTGAATAAAGCTAACTGACTGTCAGTCTCAGTGTGCCATTTGGACTTCATGTTATTCATGTGTTTTTGAAATGAGCTTTACAGAAGCTGCTTTATCATTCTCACAGGGCATGAATGCAGCGTGACAAACCTGCCAGATGGTCAGCTATCAGAATCACAGCGGCTGAAAAAGCTTCAACAAGTTGTCTTGTTTTTGGACAAGTTTTTGACTCATTGACTGAAAGCAGCAGCTCTAAAACCGCCTCAGTTCTTCCAAATGCCCAAGCGCTTAACTAAAGCCCACACATCTGTGTCCCAGCTCGCCACTTGTGGCCGGTTGGATCAGAGATTTGTTAAAACACCACTGAAGACATTCTTACTGCTGATGCTTCACTTTAAGGGTTTCACTTGCAAACCACCTAGAGCTGTCGATCTCGAAGCAACTACAGGGAAATGTCAAGTAGTATTTGAGCAGTTCAGTAAGGACTGGTTCTGAGAATGGGCCACCAATATAGGTAAGTTAGTTGAGCAGGTGGCTCATATGCTGCTACTACAGAGGCCTGGGACCACACTGGGCCATTTTCCTGCAAGTCATTAAGCCCATCTATAAAGGCTTAAAGCCAGAAATAAAAATCTTATTTTAAATCTGGCTGATCTCCTTTTCAAGATCAGTGAACAGAAGCACATCTTCTAGAGCTCTGTGTGTAATCTCATTTGGTTCCATTGTTCTTGCAGCTTTGTAACTGATGCTGGGCCTCCATGTTTAGGAAGTAAACTAAGTCATAAGGAGGCAGCTCTGGAGTATCGTCCAGGTGCTGCGGCCTTGCTGCATGCTCGCTGCATGCTCAATCATCCAGGTAAGTAAATTCTAAAAGACTGATTCTGTTCATCTGGACGTTTTCAATGAGTCATCCAAGTGACTTCTCTGTGGCTTTTCAACCCCAAAACACGCTGCACCAAAAACTGGTCCACTCCAAGGATCGGGTCACCTGGGGCGATCGTGGCTCAAGAGTTGGGAGTTCACCTTGTTGCCGAAGGTTGCCGGTTCGAGCCCTGGCTCCGACAGTCTCGGTCGTTGTGTCCTTGTGCGAGACACTTCACCCGTTGCCTACTGGTGGTGGGCAGAGGGCCCGGTGGCGCCAGTGTCCGGCAGCCTCGCCTCTGTCAGTGCGCCCCAGGGTGGCTGTGGCTACAATGTAGCTGCCATCACCAGTGTGTGGATGGGTGGATGACTGGATATGTAAAGCGCTTTGGGGTCCTTAGGGACTAGTAAAGCGCTATACAAATACAGGCCATTTACCATTTACCTGACACAAACAGAGTAACATAGTGTACGCTGGTAAGTGCCAGGATTTATACATCGGGGAAACCAAACAACCTCTGGCTAAGAGGATGGCACAACACAGCAGAGCCACCTCGTCAGGCCAGGACTCTGCAGTCTATTTACACCTACAGGCCAGTGGACACTCGTTCAGTGATGAGGATGTAACATCCTGGACAGGGAGGAATGCTGGTTTGAGGGCGGAGTCAAGGAGGGAAAGACCATCTCTGAATGGAGGAGGGGGCCTGAGGGTACATCTGTCACCATCTTACAATGCTGTGATTGCAGCCATTCCCCAACTCTCTGTGAATGGGACTCATGGCCATTGATCAGTAGTTGTTGATCAGTGGTCATGAGAATTTGCATAATTAAGATTAAGGAACTGACCTCCCAGCCCATTGTTCCTTCAGTGGGCTGGTTTCAGTCATTATGCACATGCACTGTTTATAAGATTGAAACCTGCAGTCAGCTGAGACTGAAGACGTCACCTGATGATGAAAGTTTCTCCCTCTGAAAACGTCCAGATGAACAGAATCAGCCTTTGGGATCAGACTCTTGGCTTTACTGCTGTCAGTGACGGGCAGTGTTCTTATATTGACAGAACCACATTCATGTGCTGTTGTCAGATTCATCTTAGCCCTATACAAACTCTGTACTGTGTGATTTGCACACACACTTCTAATGTTGTTGGAAAAATCTGTTAGTGTATGACGCTGAAGTCTAGACACCACAGGTCAACTGACAAACAGGAAGCAGCAGCACGTACATCATACCAACCCAGCAGACACAGCTTCATCTGTGCAGCTTCACAGGTGTTGGCAGGTGTGAACTCTGAGCAGAGCAGCTCTGGCAAAACGGATTTTTCTGGCAAAGGGAGAAGTCCAAAAGCTGCTCTGTGGGCGGCTTCAATCATCAGCTTCTACGTCGTTCATTAATAGTAGCAAATGAAAAATGATATCTGTCCACACTTTGCTCCTGAAAAAGTCCGAGTGGCACCATACACTGAAATATGAATTATGACCATGGGCCAGAGTACTGTTACAGCGCCCAGCACCACAGGAGTACAGTTCATACATTTATGTATAATTTTGTAATAAAAGGAATTTTGTCTGTTTCACCTGCGGTTCTTCTGTAATATTAACACTGTACAGTATTGTTTCATAGTCTCACACAAACATTTTAACAGGAAATATGGGCGCTACATTAGATCCACTGCCAATTTCAGTGCACAGACTAAAGTACTGCAAACTCTCAGAACTGAATAATAATGGACAGACCACAGGATCTGTTGGCCTGACTGCAGTCAGACAAACTTTCTTTTATTACACCTCCACACACCAGGTATCTTCCCCACAAATGTCACACAGCCACAGTGCTTTGTGTGGATACATAAAGCTTTGGTATCATTAGTCAGTTACAATCGTTACATGGACCCGCTGATGTGAATACGTTTGGCTTGTTGTTGCATCAAAGCAAATAAAAAAAGGCTGAAAATTCCTCTGCTTTAGGACGACCTGCTGAACCAGGAGCACGATGACACATCGACATCGTTTCTGCCAGAGAAACGCAGAAATCACAACGTCGCTCAACCAGCAGTGTGCGAGGAAACGAATGCTACGAGCAGCTGTTGATATCAGCATCCATCAGCCACCTCGTGCTCTGCATCCTCTCACAGCTAGTTACATTAAAATTGAGATGACAAGCAAGGACAGCATAAAGATAAAAGTATAAGAGGAGGTATATGTGCAAAACATGTGGTTGCATACAAAACACCTTTTGATCACCTCACAAAAAAAAAAAAAAAACACCATTCAGAAAGCAAAACTTGAGTAATAGCACAAAACACGACTTGAAATTTACAACCAGGGAGTGATCGGGACACAGTACAAAGTACACCAATAAAAAACAGAAAATAATCATCAAGAGTGGGAGCTGCAGGCCTGCACAAGTGCTGACACTCTCTCTTATTCACGTTGTTTCCCCCGACAGAAGAGTCTGAATATCAGCTCTGTCAGGCCTGCTCTCCTCAAATGTTCATGCTTTCACATTGGTCTCCACTGGTACTGTAAGTGGGTACCAATTAGGCCACAAGTCCAGACTCCAACAATAGTGGTACGAGCAGGTAAAACAGCTAAAAGGCAGCAAAAGCAGAACTAATGCCAAACTTTTCGAATAGAGTTTGAAGCTGAACTGCTAAATAAATCATAAAAACATATTTATATATAATAAAAACAACTTTGGTTATTCTAAATGCAAGTTCAACATTTTATATTCCACTACGAGAACAGTGATTTTTCACTCTGAGCTGAAAGTTGGAATGAAGTTCAATCCAAATCAGGATGATTTACTCCTGAATGCACTTAGTAACACAACTGTGTTGTTGTTGTGTAGCTGAATGTGCAGCTCGCTCATGTTTGCTAATAAGACAGACGTGTTATTAGACATTCGCCCTTCTTCTGCTGCTCTTACAACAACTGCCTGGATAAAGCTTTAATTAAGATTTTTAACAAGCTATTTTAAAAGCAATGTAAATGTCTATGTAGAGTATGAGTGTTAGCCATTAGTGTCACGTGACTCCAGCCAAGCACACAATAGTTGAAGGTTCACTCAAACTTTGAGATTTTGGTCTTTTGCACAAGAAAAATCATTGATGCAAAAAGTTGACAATAGTGGAGAACCAAAGATGAATCTAAGAAACCAAAGCTTGTGCCTATTGAGGGGTTACTGTTATGCTGTGATGCAACAGCATGAAAACTAGTGAAGCATGACTTTATGAACTCCTCACAGAGGACGCCTTAGGTGGCATGTGTTCTGTAAAATTACAAACAAATCAACAGCTCATCTAAAATCTAGACACACATAGAAACACGTCTACAATGCTAACGAAGAAAGAAACAAATCACACGTCCCACAACAAAGTCAGCCCGTGTTCGCTGAGAGTGAGCGCTCTTTGAGCCACTGCGTGTAATAAATATGTCAGCAGAAAGGTGATCGTCAAAGAGCTCAGCAGAGTGAAAAGTCAGAGCTAAAAACAAGCTGACAGTACCATCCACCAACCAGCAGCCTGCTCAGCTGTGTGTATGTATGTGACAGCAGTAATGTCTTCAGACTCCGTAGTTAACAGAGCTCAGCGCTGGTCTCTTCTTGCCTTTAATCTTCAGTGATCCGTAACGAGCCTGGTGACAACGTTTAAGAAAAACACTCATCAGTGTTCATGCAGTCCAGAGATTCAGCACTACTGACTGTGGCAGAAGGATGTATCGACACACTAATGTGCGTACTCAGTGGAACAGAACACTCACGTCTTTGCGAACTCTGGATCGAGACAGTTTGACACTCTGCGATCGCCTCAGTCCTTTCTGACTCACAGCCTCGTCTTCAGAGAAGGTTGGCTCGGCCTCTTCGTCCGTCCTTTCCTCCTGATCATAATAGTACTCTGGAGAATAGAAACACATACAGACGCGTCAGGAATCACCAAAACACACAATGTTTGCATCCATCTGTTCTCCTCCACTTAAGAGGTTCACCCTGCACAGACGCCCAGGGCTAACACACAGAGATTAAGACGCTCACATTCACAGCTATGACAGACTCAGAGGTACCAACCTCACTGCATGTTTGGGACTCTGGGCGGAGCTGGAGTGCCCGGATTTGAACCCAGGACCTTCCTGCTGTGAGGCGTCCGTGCTGACCAACACGTCTGAGTTTCAACAATGATCACCAAATTCAACGTAAGACTTTTTATACTGTTCTTAGTATTAAAAGGGCCCACAGTCAATAAGCACACTCAAACTGAAATATTCAGTACAGTAATATAAATAAACAGGAAACAGAAGCACAAATCAAATACACAACGATACTAAAACAACAACGAGGCACAAAACCATCACAAACTGGTGAGCTCCTGTGAGGACCAACAACAGGAAAACTGTTTGTAATACTGAAGAGTGTGAGCGATGACTGTGAGGCGCATGTGTCCCAGCAGAGGGCAGCACACACCAGAAGTGCCGCCTCTCTCTGGCTCCACTGTCATAAACATACAACAGCACAACCTCATTATTAATAACATCTGCAGCTCTTCACTGCACCGAGCTTATCATTACGAGCTCGTGGACATCATATCATGGACAGGACTGCCTCACACTATCGCACTCTTGTATCCAGGGATAAATATCGATACATTGGAATATTGCGATGTTTCGTGTTACGATACTGAATCGATATTCAAAAGCAGTGTTATCGATTTTTTTATTGAGAATTTACTTGCATTTACTGTGTATTTCTTTTATGTGTAGCAATTCAAACTCCGGCCGCTAGTTTTTACCGCTTTCACTATGATGGAAAAACAAGGTCTCGCAATAACACTGGACGTGCCGTAGAAGCGTCTATTTTACCAAACCTAAGAAGTGGACCAGCGGACGTGTGGCAAACTGTGCTAGCTCACTGATGACAGAAGAGGAGAGGACACAGCTGGCCTCAGCAGCTTTCAAAGCAGATGTGTGGACTTCTTTTGGATTTAGGACAAAACAAGGCAGTAAAGACTTTGACGAGAGCTACGAAGTCCGTAAAATCTGCACCGCCACAGTCAAATACTCAGGTAACACAAATTTACGAGTACCATAGCAACGTAGCATCAAATACTAACCTTAAAACTACCAGCAACTTTGACTCGTGCAACAAAACCAGCGCAGTCAGTACTTGTTTCTATTTGCGCTGTCTGAGTGCAGTAGAGAATAAAGGATTTGGTGATATGATTACAACGCTGGAGCCCCGTTACACCGTCTCTCCGGACAACATATCGCAGACATCGCTCTCCAAAGTTGTACCAAGAAGTCACAGCGACAGTCCTGGACTCTCAGCTCAGCAGAGACAGCTGCTTGGACTTCGAGATCACAGCTCATCACATACTGATCCGTGGAACCTTCAGTCACAGACGAACAAACTCCTTTTCAGGTTGCACAAAAAGTGTTCCACTGGTGGACATTGCAGGGCTTCTTTTATTAGCACTTTATATTGTTTACTTGGATGAATTCTTCAAGCAATTTCATTTTTCATGTATATTTGTTTATGTTAAGGTCACATAAAAGTGCTTCTTTTTGATGCTGCAGAGAGCAGTTTTTGGATTAGTATTTTAAAATCATAGTACTCACTAAGTAAGACCTCAGTGTTACATTGTTTACTTCTATCAGTAAAGTGGTTTTTGTTTGTTTATCTTCTGATAAGACATTTCTCCATTCATTTTGAACTTAGAGAGAGTGAAACGTATCCCTCTGTTTTAGTTAACATAGCTCATTTAACACTTTGGACTGTTTACTGTGAGTTTTCATACAATCAACACAAACACAAATATCGTCTGGCTTTTAGTATCGCAATATATTGTATCGTGACACATATTGTATCGCCAGATTCTCGCCAATACACACTCCTACTTGTATCAACTGTATGCACTATACTTGAATATTAGTATGACGACAAAGTTGATTTGGACTTGATGAATGAATCGTTACCAAACACACTCACAATCAGTAACTAGCAGAAAGAAGAAACCACATCATGTGTTGTGACAGAGAACGACACTCACGACTGTACAGCACGGCTCCGGCGCTCGCACAGAAACATCCTGCAGAGCCTTCAGTTTTCAGGAACCAGCTTCCAGTTTGGATTCAGGAGACAGACACCATCTCTACTTTTAAAGCTTCAAACTTCCCTTTTTGCTAAAGCATATAGTTAGGGCTGGACCAGGTGACCCTGAATCCTCCCTTAGTTATGCTGCAATAGACGTAGGCTGCTGGGGATTCCCATGATGCACTGGGTGTTTCTTCTTCTTTGGTCAGTGAACCGACCAAAGAAGAAGAAACACCCTAACCCTGTGGTCAGTACAGATCCAGAACAGTGCACCATGCCTCAGCAGTGCTCTGATCTGTAGACTGTCCAGTGGAATATGTTTCCTGCTCTTCAATTAACTGACAGCAATTTTCATAGCAATGATGTCATTCTCAATTCTTCTTGTCGACCTTGTTGTTATTTCTATATGTGTTTTTGTGGCAAAGAACCACAGACAGTATAAACCAAGGCTGTAACTTCTGGCTTGAAAAAACCTGCATTCTTCCATAAAGACGATGGTTACACAAAGACTTCCAGTCATGAAGATGTCAGTGAGAAAAACCTGGCTTCTTATGGTCTCAGTCACTATTTTAGGTCATACACAGTTATCTGTGAAAAAAAACCATGTACTGCTTAGCTGGTTGTCAGCCAGTGTACAGTTTCACAGTCACAAACCATCCTTCCCCATCCATATCTTTGCATCCTTCCAACAGTGGAAACCAGTGGGTGATGCCACAGAAGCTCCACCCATCTTTTATACTGTGTAGGCTCTTAACGCAGGACTGAAAGCTTTCAAAGTATGGACAGCTACATGTATTTTCCATCTGGATGGGTCAATGTGAAGAAGGTAAAAACAGGTTATTATTCATTGTTAAAGCAAAATTAAGTGTTACATAGCTGGTTTAAACAAACTACCACAAATCTTATGTTTTGTTGACTTGGACAGTGCAGGACCAGCTCTGGTAGTGTTCTCGTTTGTCACCCGATGTCGGGTAAACTGTTCCTATAGTTTACATGAGCCGCCACTGACAGCCGGGTCGCTGTGGAGAAGCAGGGATTGGTGCGAGCCTATAGTCCAGGGTTAGGGGAGGTGTGTTCACGTGCTGGTACCGTACTCGACGCTCTCGTGGCAGCTTTAAGTAAAGGCTGATTAGTACATCTCACACAGCAACTGTCTGGTATTTTGCTTAAGATAAACTCAAAGATATTCAAAGGATGGCTGGAAGGCAAAGGGCCGCAGTACCGCAGCTCTCGAATCACGTGAAAACTATGGCTCAAGGTATTCAAGCTCATTCACCTCTACATCCCCGACTCCGTGCGTCTCATCCACACGTGGTCGTAACAATACAAAGGTTCTATGCAGGATTTATTAAGCATCAGATCTGTTAATAGTAAAATGAATGTGCAGCTGCGCCCTTTGACCACAATCTCATATCCTGATATTAGACATTTATCGTCCCGACAACGATAGAAATCACAAAAACATTTTCAATTCTGTGAATCTCGGGCAGCTGAAGTATTTCCAGCTGGGCGTCGTGTACCTGGAGCTGAATGTTTTGACTGATGCATGAAACTATATATTTTTACACATAACTTATAACGGCCGTCATTTTCTTTGTGAGTATTTATTACACGGCGTGCTGCGGGGAAAGGCCTGCTCTAATGTTTAGTCTAAGGTTTATTTTGAGCACCTGACGGCTCTTTGTTGCTTCTCATCCGTAAACTCTCTCCACACTCTTTCACGTGATTCTTGCGTGGGTGGTTAAAGAGGTTTGTCGTGTTTGAGTCTGAGGTGGGGACCTCAGTACGCTTTTCTGGTCCGTGTCAGACTTTTCATAACCAAACCATGTCCATGCTACAGAGGTGGCCCCTCGTTTTGACTGGTCCTTCTGTTTGTCATCACTTCAGTTTATTTTGAAAAATCTCAACAGGATCTTCAGCTTTATTGTGAAAGGTTTATGTGGAAAATAAACAAGCGGAGCCAAATGCAGGGTTTACCATCGCTGTGGCTAACGACAACGCGTAAAAACAGTCGCTTATCTGTCCGTAGTGTGGTTATTTTAAATATAAGCGAAAGAGAGAACCTTAAGAAATTAATACAGTCACTATAGCGACCATCAAAACCATGAGTAAATAAACCATAAACAATTTATTTTGCGACACCACAAAACAAACGATAGCGTAATATTAAACGATAGACGTTTTCATATCGTCATCAGATATATACCGTTATATCGAACAGCCCTAATGTGCATCATCATCAGTCATTTGTAAGTCTGTTAAAAGGATGACAGACATAACATGAAGCCTCAGAGGCAGCGAGGAGCACACAAAAGAGAAGTTGTCAGGCATAAACGTCTCCGTCTTCATCTCTCTGTAGCTCCTCCTCTTCGTCTGAGCTGAATACATAATACAGTCTCTCTCTCAGTATCCTGATGCTGTGTAGCAGCCTTTCTCCCTTACATCCACCCATCCATCTCTACATCTCCATTCATCTTTGTCCTCTCCTCCTTCATCTCACCCCCGTTCTGTCTCTTTCCACACCTCACCTACTTGCTGTGTGTGTGTGTGTGTGTGTGTGTGTGTGTGTGTGTGTGTGTGTGTGTGAGAGAGAGCGAGCAGGAGAGAGTGTGTTTGACATTCCACTGGCATCCCACACAGCCTTATCTCATCCCCTGTGTCTGCTGGGAAGTCATCTCACACACTCAGTGTTTTCATTGAAATGCCAACCAGCCTACAGTTCTCATCACGCTGAGGACAAACACACACAGAGAAGTGCAAAGGTAACAATGTAGCTGTACAACAAAGTCCTGCTCATCTGTGCCTTATTGTTCTCTTCTGACCATCATCATCATTATTATTTATGATGTTTGTCATTATTCTTAATTATTATTAGTCAACATTGTAATAAAATAATGTTCTCTCATTCATCACCAGCGTCAGTCTTCATGAATTACTGCTTTGACGTTTTTTGCCAAACTCATAATAAAATAAAGACGTAATATCACTGGAAAGAGTTTCACTGATATCTGTACAGGAGTCATGTTTGGGATTCATCCCTTCATGGCATGTGTGAGGTTTGCATGTGCTTACATGACTGAGTGTTGAGCACATGTGCTCACTGCGCACATCGTTGCTCATACAACAGTCTAAACGCTGAGCTCAGGCTCTTCAGGGCTCTGGTTTGTTTTGAACTGTGTACAGCAGGGAGACACTTTTCAGGGGGAACATAACTAAAGGTCCAGTCACCGGCTCACTGCAAAGCTCCAAACCCCAGCAGGCTTCCTCAGATACGAGACGTTTTGTAGTTGTCATGGAGACGGTGGCGAGAACCAGTGACAAACAGAACGACGCCACCTTCATCCACCACGAAGGACTGACCTTTGACTGGAAATCTCATCTTAGCATTGTTTAGAAAAAGCTACCATATCAAACATGTTATCAATCAGCTGTCAGGGTTCTAGTCAAACCTCTAATCACAGATTTTATTCTTTTAGCTTTCTGTTTACGAACTGTTTTCTCTTTTTGTTTCCTTTTCCATGAATTGTTGTGATTGAAAAGTTGTGTTACGTTTATGAGAGAAGTGCACGAGTGTGTGTGTGTGTGTGTGCGTACCATCTCCATCCGGAGCGTCACTGCTGCGAGACCTCCTGACAGCAGGGTTGGAAGAATGGGAGCTGTACTGGTACAGCTGGTTTCCTCTGTCGTCCTGCTGGTCTATCTGTGTGAGGTCATGCATACTCAGGCTGCGCAGCTTCTCAGTAATGGCCCCTTGACCCTGCAGCACACACAACACTCAGCATTACACCACAAAAACATCTCAGAGATCAGCAGTGCTGATGTGTGTTACAATCACAGAAAGAGTCTGTAGTTTATCAATAATCTGAATCATGTGGTGATGCTTTTGTTTCCAGGTGTGGCTGTCATCTTTCACGTGAATGGCTACAGTCATACCGGTGTCCTGTTCCTGATCCCATCAGTTGTTATAACAGACACTGTAGACTTTAATTTGTTCAAATTAAAAGCAGACGTATTTGTGTGCTTGCAACTAGTGTCAGATATCTAAAGTTCATTACTCACCAGTCAAAATCCTCATAATAACTCTATTTTGTATAATTGGAAATATTTCTTTGCTTATCTGTACCTTAGACACACATCACATCTAAACAGCTACAATTCAAATTTGATGCATTATAATTCCACATATTTATGCATCATTGTATCCAGAATGTCATTGTGTAGCTGTGACTCTGATTAATATCAACACTGAGCTGTTCAGCTTTTACTAGTTCACTGGGAACACTATGATATATTAATACAGGACATATTATTGGAACGGCAGAAATCTGACAGTAAAAACAGACACCGTAAACTACAGCACTGTGAGCTGCTGTTGAGCAACCCTTCACTTCTGGAAATAGATCCAACAATTTACTGAAGTATGGACGTGGAGGAGATCGTTCATATGTTGGACTATCAGTATCTTACATGAAGAATAGAATATTTACATTAGAGAAAACTAAACTTCAGTCCGCGCTGCTGCGCTGTTACACAACTGTACAGGGCTTTATGCAGGTTTAAAGACCTGTGAGACAAACCGACGGTGGAGCATAGAAATACATACGTGTCGTTTAAATGACTTTGCTGTGACAACATTTTTACATTAAAAAGTTTAAGAAGCATTACATGTTTTTCCACAACAGTCATTTCTTGTTGTGCTGCTGATCTGTGTTTTTCCTTCATCATTGCTGTATTTTTAGAAACATGAAATACTGGGAGACATCATGAAAGGAACCTTCTGCATTAAAGGATTAGCTCACTTGTTTTTCAAGCCTCTGAGACAATCAGGAACAAATAAAGACTGAAACAGGCTTCGTTTGCCTTCGTGATGCCTCTCATCCACACTGGACTCTCAGAGAGGGTGCAGTGTCATTAACAAGGCCCAAAGCCACAGTCACAGCACCACAGCTTCAACAGCAACAGGCTTCAGCACTCTGAAGCTGCATTTCCACTGTAACTAGACCCACTAGTGTAAATGATACCTAATGGAATTGATTAAATGATACCGTCTGCTTCAGATCTGGGAATTAAAGCTTAAATCAATTAAACATATAACGACGAATAATTGATGATGACAAGAATACGCTAACTGTGAATAACGAGGTACAGAATACATTCAGATCAGGGATGTTACTGAATGATGATGAAGATGTTACCACGGAAACACTTCACAAAGAACATGAACAGCAGGGTGGGGGGTATTGTTGTAATGTACAGCAGTATATTTGGGCTATTACAGGTAAACGTTAATGCGAACAAAACCTGAAGATTCTCAAAATGATGAAGTCAGACATTCACAGGGACATTTTCACCCTGTAGCACCAATGTAAGCTCATTTATTATTATTCTTAGAGCTTTGTGATTTAGAAGGTTTTGATATATAATTCTTAATTTCTTTTTGTTTGTTGTTTGTAAACATAAAGCCCCGGTATGCTGCTGTAACAATGAAATTAATGTCAAACACATTAAGGGACATACAATGAAAAACAAACAGTGTCGTAAATAATGAGTGACATGTATTTGCAACACCACCAAGTCCATGTCAAAACCAAAACCAAAAAGAAGAATCAAATTAAAACTGATGTTCTCAAGCAGCAGGTCTGGACACAGACGATAATCAAAGGGTGGATGCTGAGCTGTACGAAACAGAACATTCTGTCCATGCTGCTTACACTGACTGGTTTTTACCTCCCAGAGCAGCCTGCTGAACCACCGAAACCCTGAAGACACAAGGATGTTAGTGCAGACAGAAAAGAAACAAACGTCAGAGGGAAGACAGGAGGCAAGTTGGTGCAGATGCAGAAAATATCATCTCAAAAGCAAACGTCCAGCTGAGATCTGCAGTGTTCCCCCAGGATCCAAAACATTCACAACCCTGCATGCTGATGGCCAACAAACACACAATACAGAACAATATCAACTCATATTTAGTCGAGTTTGTTACACTTGCAATCAGCAAATTCTTAAAAACACAACCACTGAGGAGGACCCTTTAATCTGGACAGTGGTTGGGTTTCTCTGGGGCACTCCGAGTTAACAATAATACAGTGAAGCAATTATTCTGCTTTCATTTCGGGTCAATGATGCTACATTTTCATACGACAGTGTTTTCAACTTAAATGCATGTTTACTGCGTGTCTGCACCATCCTGATAGCAGTGACAGGAACATCAAAATAGTCCCTGTTTATATTGTTTGCATCTGCTTAAAACTAGCAAATTGTTAACCAAGAGTTGCCTAGATGATGGTTAGAAAGTACTCGGATCTAATCTGCTGTGATGTGACCTTCATTACCTGTTCAAAGCTAAACTATGTTTATGTGATCTTATTAGCAATAAGTTCTTCAGTCCCGTAGTTACCAAGAGCAATGCAAATGTTTTATCAATTATCAGTGTGGATACAGACATATCTCACAAAAGGAGCACTGCGAGCTGTAATACTCATTTGGTAAACTGGTTGGTTACCAAACCAGCCAGGACTGCAAGCTTCCACATTACAACACATTTTAGATTTTACTTTGTTTGCTATGACTTCATTTATTGAATCTTAGTCCCATGCTGGGAGATGGACAAAAAAAGCAGCTTTGAACTGTAAACTGGACGGAGGAAAAGCTCTGAAATGTCTTTTCTTCTCAGTCTGTGACAGCAGGTACATGCAGGTACATGTGGTGTAGATGCCAGGTTTGCATGTCTAACCACAGCTCTAGGCTCAGCTAAAATATTTCAAACAGACTGATTTTATGTGCATTTCAGATGGTTTTACTGTAAAAGCCAAGGTCAATCAAATTCCTAGTAAGACGCAAGCCTATTTTAAAGAAATGAAAAACTGTTACTAACCCTGTGATGACAAAACATGCATGCGGAGAAAAGAAGAGAGACTGTAAAGACAAACGCGGGACACAAAGATGAAATATGTAAGGAAAGAAGATCTTCATGTCAAGGAAGAAACCATAAGAGACTCAAAGTGAGGCAGCGAGAGAGAAGTGAGATGCAGGGCAGTGACAGAGGCATCGCTTTGATTAACAGGATGTTTCAAGTAAGTGAGACAGGAGGCTGCACTGACACAGCAAGGACACAAAAACAACCAGACCTGTCGTTGATCCTGCTGAGTGCTGCTTCTTTGTGTTAGAATATGCACACCTGACCTCGTTCATTATGTGAAAAAGCAGGTGCTCTTTTTCTAAAACAGAACATAACACTGTTACTCAGCTGAAGTCAGCCACAAACTAATCCCACTGAAGAACTTCAGTTACGCTTAAATGAAGTATGGCCTGTTAAAAACTCCATTCAGAGTCGATGGATAGCACGGTCAGCAGAACCTTGTTCAATGCAGTCGTGGAAATACCACTCAAGAACTTAACTTCCTTCAGTTTGAACTCATTAACAACATTCAAGTAGTTTAGTTTGACACAGCCGATGGTGTCGTTGTGAAACCAACCGCTCCACAGGCTAAAGTGTTAGCAAGCACTGGATAAATGCTTAGGCTAAGGTAACATAGCTAATGTCATCTTATAGTAACACTAACAGAGACCATCCTAACATAATGTTAACATTTTCTGATACTTGAACATTGCACCTGCTAAATCCTGGCTGAGCGGTCCAATCAATTCAGATTAATTCTGCGTCTTTATTTATTTACACACACAAACACACAATAGAATTGTATTATAGTTCTATATTATAATAACTACATACTATTAATCATTAATAATGTACTAGTTTGGCATCATTTATAAATCATTATTCCTCCATTTCTAAACATGGGCTTAAATTGTTCAGTCTTGCTTAATAAAGCTGCTTTCAGCTGCTCCCATAAACAAATAAAATTACTTAATACCAGACTAATCCTTGATCATCATCATCATCATAATAATAATAATGTGAGCAGTTATTAATTTGTTACAGGGGTTCACTGTTTTGTAGTGTCTCACAGTTAAATACTGCTGTACTACTGTGGATCTAACCTGACACCATTCGCTTTTCCTTTGTAGTGCATCCCCACTGCTCAGGTGCTGTGAAGCGTGAGATCAACTGGGCGTATCTGAATCACTCAGGTATTCAAGAAATGCTGAAGAAACCAGTTCAAATGTAATTTATTTATACTGGCTCTGCAGGAAGACCATCTGAGGCACAGACATGCACAGAGGATGTGTGAGCATGTGCAAAGGCTATCAGACACATCGTCAAGTGAAGATCTCGTACAGGCTATCGATTCATCTCCTATGCACTCAGTCATGCACCAATACCACAGTGACTGTCTATATCGGGGTCAGCAACCTCAACACCCAAAGAGCCATTTGGAGCCGGTTTCCACGCAAAAGAAAACACCGAGCCGCAAATACTTGTTGACATCTAAAATGAAGATAACACTGTTATTGTTTTTTACCTTTATGCTTTGTGTGAACAACTAAGGTGTGTTGCTTCTGAAATCCATGAAGTGCTACAGAGAAAATTACATTTTATTCATGTAATTAACACATTTTGAACTCTTAAAGAAATATAAAAGGAAAGCTGAACTAAAATGATCCATGTAGCAAACACAAACTGTTGTGAGCCGCCCCCCTTATATCGCCTTTGGGCTTTTGGAGCCTTGACCTGACTTTTAAAAAATAACTGGGAAAAAAAGCACTATGCTGCTGAAAAATGAAAAATATATATTTGCAAAATTCAGCTTAAATATGTATTTTACCTGGTTAATGTGTGTGGCGGGGCGTGGTCTGCAGCGCCGCTGCAGGGGAGGCGGAAGCACCTGAGCAGCACCCACAATCACGCCTCGCCGCCTTAAAGTCTGTGCTTTCTGTGTTGTTGTGTTGGTGTGTGTCGGGCTGTGAGCTGCAAAGCTACAGCCGGCTGTGTGCGTACAGCAACCGTGTGTGAAAAGCGGTCAATAAAGACATGCTGAAAAGCGTGTTCATGCAAACATCGTCAGGTCTGCTGTGATATGTTTACAACGGGACTTCTGCTCCTGAACCTCTGCGCACAGCGTCTGCAACTCGGGGCTGTACGAAGTGACTTTCATCTTTACAGGACTGTAAGCTGTCCTCTGTGAGGCATGAGCGGTGTTTGTTTTAACATAGTTCATGGTGGAGCTGCTGACATAATGTGGACCCGAAGATCCATAATTGGCCTACCTGAGGTTGAAAGTCTCGATAAATGCACGCCGTTTCAGCTTCCACGAGTGTGACGCTTATTTTGAGCGATGAAAAAAATAATAAGATATAATTTTATTTTTATATTTCAATATCACAATAATCTTCCAATTTAGAACTACAAGTTTAAAAAAAAACTAATATAAATAAAATACACTTCAGCTAAACACTTCTAATTTATTTTCCCAAACCACGCGGAGCCGCAAAATAAAGACTAAAGAGCCGCAGGTTGCCGACCCCTGGTCTGTATGCTCTTACGTCTGATTTAGCAAGCTAAATAAGGACATTCAGTGCCCACAGGCGTTACTGTAGAACACAGACAAAGGAAGCTGTTGCAAGCAAAGAGAGCTGAAGCTGACAGACTGGTATTTTATTACTCTGTAGTAGGGCTGTTCGATATAACCATATATATCGGATGACGATATAAAAACGTCCATCGTTTCATTTTACGCTATCGTTTGTTTGGTGGTGTCGCAAAATAAAAGGTTTACGGCAATATTTGTTCATGGTTCTGATGGTCGCTGCAGTGGCTATATTCATTTCTTAAAGTTCTCTCTTTCTCTTATATTTAATAAAACCACACTACGGACGGACAAGCACCTGTTTTTATGCGTTGTCGTTAGCAACAACGACGGTAACAGCATCGCGTGTCCGCTTGTTTATGTTCCACATAAACCTTTCACAATAAAGCTCAAGATCCTGTTGAGTCCTTTCAAAATAAACTGAATCACGTGAAAGATTCAGATTATTTACGGATGAGAATTAAAAAAGAGAAGCCAGGTGCTAAAAAATAACCCTTAGACTCAAACGTTAGAACAGGCTTTTCCCCGCAGCACGCCGTGTAATAAATACTCACAAAGAAAACGGCGGCCGTTACAACTTATGTCTAAAGATGTATCGTTTCATGCATTGGTTAAAACACTCGACTCCAGCTACACGACGCCCAGCTGGAAACACTTCACGCAAGTCGAGCTGCCCGAGATTCACAGACTTTACAGAAAATGTTACATTTTTGTGATTTATATCGTTATCAGGACGATAGATGTCTTATATCAGGATATGAGATTCTGGTCATATCGCACAGCCCTACTCTGTAGCAAAGTAGTGAGAAAGAAGATGAAAACTGACTTAGCCGTGCTATCTAACATAAAACTGTAGTGCACTCACGTGAAAAATAAAAAAAAGAATAACTTGCCTTGACGGCTGCAGTGACCGCAGCGGTGGCTGCAATGCTCAGGCCCTGCTTGCCAAAGTTCACCATGGTCTCATAGCTTCTCTCTTTGGCCTGCACAATGTACTCATCTATTTCCTAAAGGAAGACAACAATTACATTTTAGAACACAGTTGAACTGGGCACAAAGCAGTGTGACCTGCATTACACGTGGATGTACGGATGAATGTACCCTTTCTCTGGAGGACAGCAAAGGATGCAGACACTTCCTGTAAATAAGACTTGCTCCTCTGGTGTAAGGGGACAGCAGCCAGACCACAAAAGCTATCTTTAGCTCGTAGTAGAGAGGAAACCTGGATATGGAGACACACACACGGTAAGTTTAACCCATGGTACATAATGATGCTTTCCACTGCAGACAAACAGGTTAAGAGATATGCACCCACTCCCACTCCTGTTGTCAAGTTTTTGTTGCACACAGCTCTGAAGGTTTATTATCGTTTTTTTGGACTGCACCGACATGTTCCAGCACTTTCTGTGACTGTCTGATAAAACATCAGCTGTAGGGCTGCAGGTATCGATTATTTTATTAATGGACTAATCCTCCTTGAATCGCTACCTTATCGTGGTGGAGGGGTTTGTGTGTCCCAGGGATCCCAGGGGCTATGTTGCCTGGGGGCTTTTGCCCCCTGGTAGGGTCTCCCATGGCAAACTGGCCCTGGGTGAGGGACCAGACAAAGAGCGATTCATAAGGACACCGAGGGAACAGTTTACCCTGCCCGGGATAGGGTTACCGGGGCCCCGCCCTGGAGCCAGGCCAGGGGAGGGTGCCCGAGGGCGAGCGTCTGGTGGCCGGGCCTTAGTCCATGGGGCCCGGCCGGGCACAGCCCGAAGAGGAGACATGGGCCCATCCTCCCGCAGGCCCACCACCCGCAGGAGGCGCCATAGGGGTCGGGTGCATTGTGTGCCGGCCGGCGGCCAGGAGCGGAGGCCCTGGCGGACTGACCCCCGGCTGCCAAGACTGGCAATAGGGACATGGAATGTCACCTCTCTGGTGGGGAAGGAGCCTGAGTTAGTGCGTGAGGTTGAGAGGTACCGGCTAGATATAGTCGGGCTCACCTCTACGCATGGCTTGGGCTCTGGAACCAGTCTCCTGGAGAGGGGCTGGACTCTGTCTCAGTCTGGAGTTGCCCCTGGTGAGAGGCGGCGGGCTGGGGTGGGTATTCTAATATCCCCTCGGCTTGCTGCCGGTACGTTGGGGTTTTTCCCGGTGGACGAGAGGGTTTGTTCCCTGCGCCTTAGGGTCGGGGAACAGGTCCTGACTGTCATCTGCGCTTATGCGCCGAGTGGCAGTTCAGAGTACCCAGCCTTCTTAGAGTCCCTGGGGGGGGGTGCTGGAGGGTGCTCCACCTGGAGACTCTGTTGTCCTGCTGGGAGACTTCAATGCTCACGTGGGTAACGACAGCGAGACCTGGAGGGGCGTGATTGGGAGGAACGGCCTCCCTGATCTGAACCCGAGCGGTGCTTTGTTATTGGACTTCTGTGCTAATCACAGTTTGGCCATAACAAACACCCTGTTCGAACATAAGAGTGTCCATAAGTGCACGTGGCACCAGGACGCTCTAGGCCGTAGGTCGATGATCGATTTTGTAATCGTATCAGCAGACCTGCGACCATATGTTCTGGACACTCGGGTAAAGAGAGGGGCTGAGCTGTCAACTGATCACCACCTGGTGGTGAGTTGGATCAGGTGGCGGGGGAGGACGCTGGACAGACCTGGTGCATCTAAACGCGTAGTGAGGGTGTGCTGGGAACGTCTAGCAGAGGCCCCAGTCTGCGAGATCTTCAACGCACACCTCCGGCAGAGCTTCAACAGCATTCCGAGGGAGACTGGGGACATTGAGTCCGAATGGACCATGTTCAGCGCCTCCATTGCCGAAGCTGCTGCATTGAGCTGCGGCCGCAAGGTGGTTGGTGCCTGCCGTGGTGGTAATCCCCGAACCAAATGGTGGACACCAGAGGTGAAGGGAGCCATCAGGCTGAAGAAGGAGTCCTATCGGGCTTGGTTAGCCTGTGGGACTCCGGAGGCAGCCGACAGGTATCGACAGGCCAAGCGGAATGCGGCTCGGGCAGTGGCTGAAGCAAAAACTCGGGTGTGGGAGGAGTTCGGAGAGGCCATGGAAAAAGACTTTCGGACTGCCTCGAAGAGATTCTGGCAAACCGTCAGACGTCTCAGGAGGGGAAAGCGGTGCTCTACCTGCACTGTGTATAGTGCTGGCGGAGTGCTGCTGACGTCGACTGAGAAAATTGTCAGGCGGTGGAAGGAATACTTCGAGGACCTCCTTAATCCCACTGACACGTCTTCCGAGGAGGAAGCAGAGTCTGGGGATGAGGGGAATGACCCGCCAATTTCCGGGGGCGAGGTCACTGAGGCAGTTAAACAACTCCTTGGTGGCAGAGCCCCTGGTGTTGATGAGGTCCGCCCCGAGTTCCTGAAGGCTCTGGACGTTGTAGGGCTGTCCTGGTTGACACGCCTCTGCAATGTTGCGTGGAGATCAGGGGCAGTACCTGTGGACTGGCAGACCGGGGTGGTGGTCCCCATCTTTGAGAAGGGGGACCGGAGGGTGTGTTCCAACTACAGGGGGATCACACTCCTCAGCCTCCCTGGGAAAGTCTATGCCAGGGTGCTGGAAAGGAGAGTTCGTCCGTTAGTCGAACCTCGGATACAGGAGGAACAATGCGGTTTTCGTCCTGGTCGCAGAACACTGGACCAGCTCTTTATCCTCTCCAGGATACTTGAGGGTGCATGGGAGTTTGCCCAACCAGTCTACATGTGTTTTGTGGACTTGGAGAAGGCATTCGACCGTGTCCCTCGGGGTGTCCTGTGGGAGGTGTTGCGGGAATATGGGGTGTCTGGCCCATTGCTACGGGCCATTCGATCCCTATACAACCGTTGCAAGAGCTTGGTTCGCATTGCCGGCAATAAGTCGGACTCGTTCCCGGTGGGTGATGGGCTCCGCCAGGGCTGCCCTTTGTCTCCGGTTCTGTTCATAATTTTTATGGACAGAATTTCTAGGCGCAGCCAAGAGGCGGAGGGCTTTCGCTTTGGTGGCCTCAGAATCTCATCTCTGATTTTTGCAGATGATGTGGTTCTGTTGGCTTCATCGGGTGAGGGCCTCCAGCTCGCACTGGAACGGTTCGCAGCCGAGTGTGAAGCAGCGGGAATGAGGATCAGCACCTCCAAATCTGAGGCCATGGTTCTCAGCCGGAAAAGGGTGGAGTGCCCACTCCGGGTCGGGGATGAGTTCCTGCCCCAAGTGGAGGAGTTCAAGTATCTCGGGGTCTTGTTCGCGAGTGATGGGAGAAGGGAGCCGGAGATCGACAGACGGATTGGGGCTGCAGCTGCAGTAATGCGGACGCTGCACCGGTCCGTCGTGGTGAAGAGGGAGCTGAGTGTAAAAGCGAAGCTCTCAATTTACCGGTCGATCTACGTCCCTACCCTCACCTATGGCCACGAGCTGTGGGTAGTGACCGAAAGAACGAGATCGCGGATACAAGCGGCAGAAATGAGCTTCCTCCGAAGGGTGGCTGGCCTCTCCCTTAGAGATAGGGTGAGAAGTTCGGCCATCCGGGAGGGGCTCAGAGTAGAGCAGCTGCTGCTCCACATCGAAAGGAGCCAGCTGAGGTGGTTCGGGCATCTGACAAGGATGCCCCCTGGGCGCCTCCTGGGTGAGGTGTTCCAGGCATGTCCCACCGGGAGGAGGCCCCGGGGCAGACCCAGGACACGCTGGAGAGATTATATCTCTCGGCTGGCCTGGGAACGCCTTGGTATTCCCCCGGATAAGCTGGAGGAGGTGGCTGGGGAGAGGGAGGTCTGGGCCTCTTTGCTTAGGCTGCTGCCCCCGCGACCCGGTCCCGGATAAAGCGGATGAAGATGGATGGATGGATGGAATGGACTAATCTATCGAATATTCTATCGATTAATCGAGTAGCCGGGTAAGAAATTATTTTCTCTTATTAATGAGTAATAATAAATATTCAAAAACTTCTCATTGGTTTTAGAAATGTCAGCGTTTTAAAGTTTAACTGCATATAACATCTGTCAAAAAAAAAAAACCCATCAAACTCCATCAATTCCTCAAAATCGTTACATTGTTCCTTCTAGCTAAATGTTGTCACATGAGAGATTCATAAAATCACTGAAACTTGACCTGAAGTTCCTGCAAATGTGACTCTGTTCCTACACAGTGCACATCCACATTACCACAAGTTTATTCTAATTACACTAGGAAAGAGTACATTTCTATCATTATTATTCAGGGTAGCGAGGAAAACTTCTTCTTCCACTCACACAGTCAGTGTAGATGTATCTGTACGACATGTGAGTTCACGAGGTTTACATAATGTTTGATTAACTGCGTTTGTGTTTAACATTCATGGCAAACTCACCATGCCAGTGTTAGGTCAGTGATCGTCTCCACGACAGTGTAGAGGGCAAATACAATCCAGTACATCATCCATCGCACCTACAGGCAGAGAGACATGAATCATCGTTTAAAAGGAAGGCTGAGCATTAAACCATGCATCACCTCTTAACATTACTAATATTAACACTAACATTAAAAATCTTTGTTATACAAGGAGGACCGAGAGGGAGCATGTCCACCGAGAGCAGCAGCGTCTGATCCAGCATGCTGATCATGAAGAAATGATGACATCATCCGTTTGTTTTAATTCAACTGTAATCTAAGCACCTCTGTCTGTTAGGATTCTTTAGATTTACTAAAATAAAAATAAAATCTGATTAACATCTGATTGTGTGGGGCGTGCTTTTTTATGTCACGTTACGTTTCACTGTTAGAAACTATGAAACACATCACACACTTCCAGAAGGAAACTAATACGACTGAAGGCAAGAAGGATAAGAGCACCTACAGACTCATATCACAGTTTATAATACAGCCTCGCAGCAGCCCAAAGCAATGGGTGTGACTTCAGCACTAACCCCGCCCCCTGACTTTGATGGGCTGAAATTCATTCATGAACAGCCACAAGGCCAGGACTGCCAAAATGAATGACATAAATACATCATTAAAAACCGGAAT
This sequence comes from Simochromis diagramma, assembly GCF_900408965.1. Taxonomy (NCBI): domain Eukaryota; kingdom Metazoa; phylum Chordata; class Actinopteri; order Cichliformes; family Cichlidae; genus Simochromis; species Simochromis diagramma. The sequence continues at coordinate 1,271,045 of NW_024386953.1, forward strand.
AAATAATTAAATGTGTAAATAATTAAGCAATTATATAATTAATTAAACGTGTCATTAATAAAATAGGAAATAAATAATTAAATGTTTTAAATGGAATGATCGTGCCTTTAATTAATTATTGATAGATCTATTTATTCAATCAATTCCAATTTTAATTAATTAATGACACATTTAATTAATTACTTAATTTGTGTATTTAATTAATTCATTTTGTCACTCCTGGCCCTCCATAGCCGTGAGGATTCATACTGCATCCCTCGTTTCCTGCGCACAGGAAGTTAAAACCAAAAGCAGCTCATATTTTGTATATTCTGGTCTGTCGGGATTAGGATTCCACTTTATTGTCATTGCACATGAATAAATACAGAGTAACAAAACACACTTCTGATTAGATGCAGACTGCAAGAGCAGCAAGTGCAATAAGAGCAGAGCATATAAAGATGAGTCGAGTGGAGATGAATATATACAGATGATCTGTACAGCACACAGATGTTCTATCTGTGCAGACGGGCAGATATACAGGTGTACTATGAACAAATATAAAGATATGCTACATATATACAGATGTACCGGTGTGTGGTAAACAGATGTCCTATGAATATATCTACAGTAGTGGAAGCGTAGCTCTGAACAGTTAGTTAGTTATAATAAGCGGCTCTGGAGTGCCACCATTTTGCATCATCGACCCAGAGTGCATTGCTTTGTGTAATAAACACAGGAACATTTTCTGTATTTGTGACAGCGTCCTTCAGTAAAAGACGTTTATAGCATAGTGATGCCCACAACTTGACATACTTGGGGTTTCTTTTGAATTACATTACATGCCCTGAGGCATAATGGGTGCTTCTAAAAAGCTGCATTTTGAAAATGGGTAGAATTGATCATTTTTGATGATCAACAACCTCAGCTTTGACTGAGCAGAGCATTCAAAAGTTATTCTGCTAAGAACCCTGCTCCACACTGGTGTAACAAGTGAACATGGTCACGAACCCCAGCGGACAGCTTTGAGCTAATAAACTCGTTTTTAAATGATGTTGTTCTTTCTCTAAGCCTCTGCCTCCTTCGCAGGCTGGCAGCAGTGAAACAAAGGTTGAGGACGTCTGTGAAGGTTCTCAGTCATCCAGGTCATCGTAGCCAAAGAAGCTTCTTCTAAGTTCTAAGTTCTAAGGTCATTTGCCCTTAGAACTGAAGAAGCTTCTCGGATGAGAGGTGAAACGTCTTCAAGCAACTTAAAGAAGTCCAGACGCTTTTCTTTGCAAGCTCCTTAGACAAAGGTTCCCCCCCCGGCGGTCTGGCTTCCTTCGTCCCTCTTTGACGGCTTTCCAGTCCCGTCTGACTCGATTTCCATGTTAAACCAAGCAGTAGGTGTGTGTGAGTAAATAAGTGATGCTTAATTGTGTCCCATTTGCCCACAGAGGGGGGTTTTCAGCTACCACTCCGTCATGCTGAACAGCTGTTCACCATGAAAAACATCCAAGATTAAAAAATGCAGATTATGGAAAGTCAGCCAAGACTTCTCATCGTTTTTAATGACATTACTTCACTCATCTCTGTGAGAGTGTGTTTGAAAGAGAAACAACAGGGAAACACATTCACCCATCTCTCACACACTCACACTAAATGTAAAGAGTGAGCTGACACTGAGAGGTTTAATTTATACGTTCAGTCTCCCTCTGCTTCAGACATTTCAGCTCCCAGCTTCCTTCTGCTTTCCATTTCTGATAGAATATTTGCTCCTTTCCTCCTTCATTCATTTTATCAGTACAAAGGGCATTAAGATGTAACCTATACACCAGCCTTTTAGCTTCCTGGGGCTACAGTAGACATTTACTGACCCTGTCTTTGAATAACTGCCTTCCAGGGGGGGAAGAAGAAACATTACATTAGACTTGCACAGCCACTACTGCTAAGGTTAAACTTGGATCAAAATTCTGGTGGCCCGACACCTCAGCCTCCTAGTAGATGCTCCACACTGCCAGCCCCACTGTGTGATAACACCCACACTTACAGCTAAGAGGTAAAATGCTAAAAGGTGGGCAACAGTTACGACCACCCGAGCTTCAGTTGTGCCTCTGAAACAAACTCAAAGAATTTTGAGCAAACTTGCATCCAAGCAGCTGATTAACCATCCATCAATTCATCCTGACTAAATGAAAGAAACACTAAAGTTTTATCGATTAGTCATCAAATTGTCATCTATTATACCAAACTTCTAAGGTGCACACAGAGCATCACAACACTTTTCTCAAGCACTGACCCACATCTTATGTTCCTCAGCTGCAGAGACTAACAAGCTTTTATTTAAAGTGTGTTTGCATCGCTCATAATGTTTGGTCTTAATTTATATAGTTCTTGGGCTTTGCAGACAAACAATGATTCCTTATACGGAGGCTTTATGGCGGTTTTGAGTTCAATCCTCCGAAAAGGCTCCAGCATGTTGGCAATGACATTCAGTCCAAAGAATGCTGACTGGTTGAAAAGCCTGTAAGTGAAGCACAGACAGCGACTGCAGCTTTTGTTTTTACATCGGTGCTAAAAAGTTCTTTATCTCTCATGACCTGTGCTGGAGCTTCTCCCAGAGGTTTTTCTCCCCACCTCACCAAGCAGTGCTGACAGGGCACCACTCAATCAATATGCTGATATCTAGGGATTAAAAAAAATCTGATGTATGTAGTTAGTTATGAGATTTGTGGATTACTTGTTTACACTCGGTCGGTGTATCTGGGTCTGCCTTAGAGTGGTTCTCCTCGTATCTCTGTGAACGATACTCTTCTGTGGCAGTTTCTAAGTACAGGTCATCTTCTACGTCCCTGTCCTTTGGTGTGCCACAAGGCTCTGTGCTGGGGCCATTATTGTTTTTAATTTATTTACTTCCTCTCCAGCATATTTTGAGCCCTTTTGAGGATATTTGTTACCACTGCTACGCAGACGACATCCAACTATATATATCTTTTAAACCTGAAGATGCTTCTAAACTGCGGATTTTAAATGTGTGTTTGGAAACCATCAAAGGTTGGATGGCTGACAATTTCCTCCAACTAAATGAAAATAAAACTGAAGTCCTGTTATGTGCTCCAGACAGATATGTACCCAGCATAATGAATGCTCTTGGTCCCCTTTCAACGTTTGTGAAACCATCTATCAGGAACCTAGGGATAACCTTCGATCCTGCTCTTACATTGGATACTCACGTCAAATCTCTGGTTCGGTCTTGCTTTTATCATTTAAGAAATATTTCTAAATTGAGCCCCATAATAGCTCATACTGAACTGGAGATTGTTATTCATGCTTTTATTTCATCACGACTGGACTATTGCAATTCACTGTTTACATGTCTAAACAAGAGTTCCCTGGAGCGTCTGCAGACTGTCCAAAATGCTGCAGCAAGGCTTCTGACGAAAACATCGAAATACTCACATATAACACCGCTGCTTATACAGTTACACTGGCTCCCTGTCGAATTCAGAGTCCACTTTAAGATTCTGGTTCTCACATTTAAGGCTCTTCAAGAACAAGCACCATCATACATCATTGAACTCTTACAGCCTTATGCCCCTAGTAGGTCTCTGAGGTCTTGTGGTCAGGGCCTACTTGTTATTAAGTATACGAGACTGAAAACTAGGGGTGATCGAGCTTTTGCTACTGTGGCCGCCAGACTGTGGAATTCTCTTCCTCAGAACTTAAGATCTGCTGATTCACTGATTACTTTTAAAAAACAGCTAAAAACACATCTTTTTAAAATTGCATTTTGTTAACTTTTGACTGTACTTCGTCTTTTTAATCTGTGTCTATACCTTGTAAAGCACTTTGTGATCTCTTATCTAGAAATGTGCTATATAAATAAAATTTTACTTACTTTTACTTTACACTCTGCCAGACTATACTTGGATCAGCTGATTTCTTTTGGTGGTATTCCAAACACATGCTGCCAATGAGTAAGTTGCTTAAAACCATGCAACATGATTTAAGGCCATCTGTCACATCTCTGCTTTACTATGTTCATTGATCAGCCATCAAAAGTGCAGATACGCAGAACTGGCAAATAGCTGATACTGGCCGATATACTGGCCCCACTGAAGCACCATAAAGCAACATCTCATGTGCTCAGGTCTGTAGTCATCCTTCATTTCATCCCAGACCTTCTTAAAATGATTTAAGTGGTCTTGAGCAACAGCTCTCCAAGCTTTCTGGAGGTCTTTGAAAGCTGTTATTTGGTTATTGGCTGTTTTTCATACTCATTTACAGTTCAGTCCTTGTACCGGAGGACTGTTTGGGTTTTTGTAGCCACTTAACACCAACCTTTCTGAAAGTACAGCGTCTACAGCCATCTGTAAACCAGAGTCCAATCCACCGTGTTAGAGATTTTGTCAAAATTAATGGAAATTTAAATCAGGAAACACCATCTGGAAAGCATTTGATGCACAACAGCTTAAGTTTTCCAAAACACACTGCAAAAGATATGTTGTATGTACTCACATGGTGGAGCAGACAGGCCTGCTCAATCATGGCAGGGATACACACGGCTGGTCTCAGACACCTGTTTATCTACAACTGAGTGTGGTCGACTGTACATGGATGGACAACCCCGACTACAACGTTGCTGGAATCTGAGTGACATCACTATCGTCAGTCAGTGAGCGCAATGGTACGTGCACGTTTTCATAAGCAGTGAACAAAGAAGAAGGCTGGGACTTGAATCTGTTTCAAGTTTGTCATGAACTGGAGTAACCTCTGCAGGGTGAGCTGCAGCTACAAACAAGCAGCAGCGAGACGCAGAATAGCTGCTGCGCTGCACACAAAGTATTTCTCCTGGTCAGCTTAAGTACATCTTGCTTCATGAAACAAGGTGTACCATAACAGTACTGATCTTCATTTCCAACCATTCCTTTATGAACCTCTGCAAAAGCAAAGTAAAAGCAGAGGTCTAACAAGAAGAGCAGATAAGGATAAAGTAAGTGGGTGAAAGACGCAGCAGTCTGAGACAGGGTGTGTTAAAGCTGTATGTGGATGTGTTACTAACTCAGCAGACTGGAATGTCACTCTCACTGGTATTAGTTACATCACCCGACTCCTTAGCCAAAACACCTCTAGGGCATATCGTCTATATGCATCCAGCCGTGCTTCAAATGTGTAATCAGTCCCAAGACCTGTTTAACATTCTGCAAAAGACTTAAAGAAAGCAAGTTGGTATCTACCAGAGGGGCTAGTCCCTAAGACAAGGACAAGAATGTCTGAATCGAGATGAAAGATCAAATCATTCGAATCATCAAACGCATTTTTAAAACTGACAGAGAAGAAAATATTTCAAAGGATGGAGGACTGTAATCACAGATGAAAGTGAGCTTTGGTAGGCCTGACTCTAAAGTCCTCTAATGGCACAGGGGAGAAATAACTCACTTCAAAAGAACTATTAATCTACCAATAGATTTAATAGTTAAGCAAGTCGGCTTGCTTAAGTTCAAACTGAGGTTCAGGCTACGTCCACACGTACACGGGTACTTTTGAAAACTGAGATTTACCGCTTTCTTTTCTTTTTTTTAAATCCCGTCCACACGTCAATGCAAAAACGAAGGAAAACGCTGCTAGGAACATGCCAAAGCAACAGGTGGCGATATATTCCTAACCGTGTAGAAATGTTGGCCAATCAGAAGTCTAGAAGCCTGGGTGGGAAAGAGTAAACAAAGATGGCGCAGAGAAGCAGAACTGAGCCCTTTGTGTGGAGGGACTGAAACTGTGTTGTATATGTAAGCATGTAAACACTGCAGAGAGTCAAGTTAAAGGTCCACCATTGTAGAAATCCATTTCTACATTCCTGAGGACTGCTTCCATCACCTCGCTGAATCTGCGTCGATGCAGTCATGAAGCAGTTCTGAAGTCAGACAGAGGCACACTGAATGATCGATTCATACCTAATAAAGTGGTCAGTAAATAGGAGAATGTATACGGGAGAACATCATGAGCGCTGGCTGCTTTCACACCGCTAACCAGCACAAAGATGCTGTTGTATAACGAGTGGAAGTTGTCAAGTCAAAATAAACAGCATCAGCAGCCTGAATGTAGAAAAATGTGACACAAGCTCCTTTTTCCATCAGTACCTCCTCAGATCAACTCCCCACGGATTGACTGGTCGCCCAATCCAGTACTACCTAACGAGGTTGTTGTCATAGCAACACGTCCAAGCATCCTGCAATGTAATTAATATGCGACACGAACACTACAACAAAGTTGGACGTTGACACAATACCTGGTGTTTGGTCCGTGGCGTTTCGTCACACTCAAAGATCATGGCGTTGTTTTTGTTGGGGGTTTTTGCCATTTCATTCAATGCCATCCATCCATCCATCCATTCGCGTCCGCTTATCCTGTTCAGGGTCGCGGGGGGCGCTGGAGCCTATCCCAGCTGTCATAGGGCGAGAGGCGGGGTACACCCTGGACAGGTCGCCAGTCTGTCGCAGGGCCAACACACAGAGACAGACAACCATTCACACTCACATTCACTCGCACATTCACACCTATGGGCAATTTGGATTATCCAATTAACCTATCCCCACTAAGTGCATGTCTTTGGACAGTGGGAGGAAGCCTAGCTATGACCTAATGGAAAACTGTGGCACACCATACCGAGTCGATTCCAGTAGGTACTGATGGAAAAGGGGCTGTGCAGTCAATGTCACTAACAGTGGATACACAGCCTGCTCTGCATTAGTCCAACATAGTCTATTACTGTACTGCACTTAGTGTCCAGTAGCATCTCTGAGTTAATATCACCATTCAGGTTATTTTGAAAAAGGTACATAATGATGAAAATAAGATATATATTTTAAACTTACAACATCATATGTTCAGTTTCACTGACATATGCAGACAGCACATGAAGCACATGAAGAACGACGGCTGTGTCAGCAGGACCATGCTGGATGCATTCACATACAAAATGACGTCACTTGATGATATTATTAATTTGCATGCCTGCTGGTATAATTACTCATTAAGTGAAAAAGCTATAATCATGCTCCAGATCATTTTGGCCCACATTACCTCCTAATTTGTCGAAGTTGTTGAAATGAAATGTTTTCTAATGTTTAAAAACAACATTAACAAATGTTAATAACTTAGACCCCCCCCCACAGTGTGTCTGTGTGTGAGATGAAGTCATGCAGGAGAAGAGAAGTAAATAAAAAGTAATATTTCTGAACTTACATATTCCTTAACATTTTTGGTCTTGACAGCTTTGTAAGAGTAGTACGCAGGATACAGAGTCCCAAACAGCAGCCTGCATGGAGACAGAACACATGACTCATCATTTTAATCTCAAATTTAATCAACACAAATACAGTTTCTCTAGTAAAGTTTAACTAACAGGAAAGTTCTCTGCACTGTAACATCGCTGGTATGTGGAAACACAGCTTTGCCTTTAAACCCACACCCTATTTCAACACGCTGATCAGCAGGCATACATAGTGAAGACGGGCCCATACATGGTGTATATGATACAGTAGATACTGAGTGGTGAACCAGTGCTGCAGGTTTATACATTCAGTTTCACATGTATACAAGAAATTATTTTTATGTTGGTTTGTTTGTACCAATGCATACACTGCTGAAAGCCTGCAGTGCCACCATGCAAGCTAAGGCAAACGTCCAAAACTGCATTTTTATTGTTAAAAACCACCCACTTTCCTCTGTAATATAATGCAACAGTAGTTGAGGGTAATGTGGACTTTGGTTTCTATGCAGTTTTCAACACTACCCCAAAATACTGCACTGTTCACTCAGGACTGTGTGCTAAGATTCAAGCAGAGAACATCATATGAAGAATGTGAAGCTGGGTTTCTGAACCTGGGGTGCTTTTGACTGTACAGGCCTCGTTTTTTTTAATTATATACTGATTTTCACCTGAACGAAAGAGAAACTGCACAATGAGCAATAAAGGATCAAGCGTTTCAGATGACGTTAGGAGAGCTCTCGTTACACACAGCAAAACAATGAACATCTACACACCCACACTAGGTAAACACCATATACTGTTCATGGTAGAAGCCTGTGAAGGAGTGACTCACAATGCAAGATAAGCGACTCGATAAATTTAAAGTGGGACACTCCTTTCCTCCAATCCCTCTTTCTTAAGCTCCTCCTCTTGCACTGAGGTTACTCTGTCTACAGCACAGTGTGCAGATCTCTCCAGTATGCACAAGCTAGATATACCCTGACTGTGCACCACATAAGAACACACAGCTTCTTGGGTGGCATTCAGTTTGTCAGCTGCCATCAACATTACTCAGCTGCACAGATTACAGGAAACACTGACAGACAGGAGAAGCACAGCATGGCTACAGCACAAAATAAGTGCTTTAGTATCATCGCAGTTTTTGTACGTCACATTTAATGTAAAAAGTGTGGAAATTGTCACCAGTCTTTTCTTAAAGCTGTCTGACTCGTCGATAGAACAGAACAAAACCAGTAAAGAACTTTTACTCTTTTAGCTAGTTAGCTAGTAGCCATCAGCAATGTTGTGGGTTACCTTGTTTTACCCTGCTTACCTTGTCTAGTTTTACTGGACTGTTTGGTTGTTCTTGGGGGGTTTTCACAAAAATGAATAAATAACTAACTTATGTAGTGGCTGAGAGGTCGAGCATGGACCAGGATGCAACAGCCTCAGTCTCACCACTTTTGATCACAAAGCAAGGTTTAGGTACATAGCTGGAACATAGCTGTCTGATTGCAATCACTCTCACACAGATTGGCAAAGGTTTGCAAATAATTTCTGTCTAATTGCAATCAGAAAACTACTGCAATCTGGCTGGGTCCCTGTACCTGCGAGCGCCTCTCTGGAAGAGGAGACTAAACTAGTCGCGCTCTTTTTATTCTTTTATAAAAGTGAATTTGCTGACATTATGTTGACATTTTGTAGCAACTGCATGGCTCTTTGTGGGGGCATTTCTGTTGTAAGTCTGAAGGTTCTGGCTAGACTCTGAATGGAAGCAACTACATTTGTGTAGTTGTATTTTCTATACATGTAGATGGAAACAGAATTGTGATTTTGTTCATTTTAATGGTTAATCGCTGTATTATAACAAACAGAATCGATGTAATTGCCAAACTAGCCCCATATCCCATATCAAACAAAAACCAGACGAATGATAGACTCGCCGTGTCTTACTGCTGTCGTCTGAACGCATTAAAGTTGCTTTGAAGACTGCAGCTGACCGGGAGTGGTCCTGGACCTGCTCCCTGTCTTGCAGAAAGTCCCAACCTTTTTGTGGTCTTCAATTTGTGCTAACTGTGAGAATGATTCATGTTAACATCATAAAGATTTCAGTGCTTTAATTCTGCGGATGTTCACTGGAAACGATTAAAACACACACGTTAGAAAGACGGGCTTCATGAGTTTTACCTGACTGCTGCTAGCTACCATGACAACAGCAGCGGCTACAGCGAGTCTAGACATGCTCGCATAAGCGTGGGACGATCCTCTCCATCCAAATCAAACAATCCTGATCTTAATGCTGTAGTCTGTTTGTGCCTCCACTCAAATACACCTGACCAGTCTCACAACAGCACTGCAAACACCAGAGAAAACCAAATGATAAGAAGCCTGTGAGAAACTCTGTACAGAGGAAACAGCCAAAGCAGATTAAATGGTATCTGCTAAACACAGATTTGGACTAAACAGAATCTCTCGTACCCAAGTGTAGCCTGGATCCAGAGAAATACCATCATCCATATCAGTGCCATCTTCAACTTCTCCAGTTAGCACCCAACACGATACAGCGCTGCAGCCACAGACAGGCACACAGCCTCCTCTCACGAGCAGCTGGACACATGAACAGGAGCTGATGTTCATAATACTGAACACGCCTCACAAGGAAGCGAGAACAGGCCGGAGACATCGATCATTCTAATCATCCAGTATTGGATCAGATTAAAAGAAAAACAAGACTCTGCCTTCCAGTGCCCGATCACTCTGATCACTTACATCAACAGCAGTGATGGGATACAACATAAATACTTTCATGTTTGCAAAATGTTTCGACATTTATAAAGACAAAAATATCAGATAATCTCATGACGGTGTAAGAATAAAGGAGCCGATTTATATGGGCAGAAATCTGTGCCATCAGAAAGTGAATTTGAATAAGTTCAATTTGAATTTGAATGGCTCAGATTGAATCTGAATTGTAACTTGAATAAATGCTTTTGAAAACTGAATTTGAATTAGTCTAATTTGAAATTGAATTTATGGTTTGAAAATGATCATCACTAAATTGAAATTGAATTTATATTTTGAAAATGAATTGATTTGCTTTGAAACTGCATTTTATCCTTTAAAAATTCAGCTCTCGAATAATTTCAGTTTCACTTCTCACCATTCAGTTTCAGTTCTACAATTCAATTTCAGTTCCAAAATTCAGTTTTTTGGAACTTACATCCGGTTCCGGTTCAAGCGCAGATTAATAGAACTACGTTTTACTAGCGGACCGAAAGTGTTGCTGACGGGAATCTACAGCATCTTGAGCTGAATTAAGACTTCAGAAGTCATTCGTCATGTCGAATGACCAGCGGATAAACTCTCAGGTTGGTAATAAATGTATTACATGTATAAGAACAAGCGTCATGTTAACAAATGATAGCCGTAAGGTAACTTTTATGCTTATTGTAGCTGTTAGCTCAAAACGCTAATTAGCGTAGTGTGCCCAGAATTCAGCTTTGACAAACAAATATGATCGACTGTTTCAAGTGAATTCCAAAGTTGTCATCTTTGTACCCTCTCAAGTACCCCCTTGTACTGCTTGCAGATGACCCCTACGTAGGGAAAACATGCAAAGACGGATTCGCGCAACACTTTCGTATTTATTAGCCTTAACCGGACCGTATGTAGTTCCAACAACATTTTGGAACTGAAAGAGTTTAGCTGAACTGAATGTAAGTGAACTAAATTATTCGAGAGCTAATTTTTAAAGGATAAATGCTAGTTCAAAGCAAATCAATTCATTTTCAAAATATAATTCAATTTCATTGAGTGAATGATCATTTTCAAACCATAATTTCAATTCAAATAGGACTAATCAAATTCAGTTTTCAAAAGCATTTATTCAAGTTACAATTTAGATTCAATCTGAGCCATTCAAATTCAAATTGAACTTATTCAAATTCACTTTCTGATGGCACAGATTTCTGCCCATAGATTTAACCCTTCTGCTACATGTTGAGGATTTTACCAAGAGCTCAGCAACCAAGAACGGTTCCTTTGAGTATTTACTGCCCCGTGGCTGTAAATAATCGGCTTATTTACTGATTAGTTATGAACAACTTTCAGACTTTTAGGAAACATGGAAGCCTTTAAATCATTTTTGCACTATAAAAATTCCATAAAAATCTCTAACCACAGACTTTATGGATACAGTATCATACACAGACACACCGCCTCGGACCACAGTCCCCTCAGTAACCAGCGAGCTGCCAACAAACAGAGCTGTTTATATTCCAGCTGTCGCTATAGAAACATCAAGGTAACCAAGACCTCACACGCTCGTCACGTCTCTGCGTCATGTCAGTGCAGGTTCAAAAATGTGCTTTTTGTTCGATAAAGGGTAGAGAAGCACACAGCCGAGCCACCGACGGAAAACAAAACTCTGTACCTGAATCCTGTTTCTCTGTTCTGGTGCTGAATGGGTTTTGTGTGAGCGTTTAAAGCAGACAGGAAAGCTGCCAAGATCAGACCCTGGACTACCCAGACACACAGGGACAAGAGCCTGCAAGGACGTCCTGGTCTCGCCATACCAAGGGTGTCAAACATAAGGTCCAAGATTCAGAATCAGCCCAGAAAACACTGCAATCAGGCCCACTGATTTCTTCTTCTTTTAACTGGGGGGCGATCGTGGCTCAAGAGTTGGGAGTTCACCTTGTAATCAGAAGGTTGCCGGTTCGAGCTACGGCTTGGACAGTCTCGGTCGTTGTGTCCTTGGGCAAGACACTTCACCTACTGCCTACTGGTGGTGGTCAGAGGGCCCGGTGGCGCCAGTGTCCGGCAGCCTCGCCTCTGTCAGTGCGCCCCAGGGTGGCTGTGGCTACAATATAGCTGCCATCACCAGTGTGTGAATGGGTGGATGACAGGTTGTGTAAAGTCCTTTGGGGTCCACTAGAAAAGCGCTATACAAATACAGGCCATTTACCATTTTACCATAACTGTATTTTCACACATTTTACAGCCTGTCCCACTGATAAAAAATCTCCACTACAGCTATTGATGCTATATGAAAATAATTCAATTAAATGACTAGTGAATGGACTGGTTCTTATATAGCGCTTTTCTACTCTGAGCACATGCTTTACACAACCTGCCTCATTCACCCAGTCACACAAGCACTCTTCCTGTATGTAAGATATGTTCTATAATCTGATGGTGGAGCAGAGACACCTTGGGGTTAGTATCTTAGCCAAGGATACTTGCCATGCACTGGAGCAGACGGGGACCAAACACCAACCTTCTGATTAGTAGGTGACCTGCTCTACCGCCGCAGCTACAGCCACGCCTTGTACCGACTCCTGACAGCAGCAACGATTAGACGACTCGTCACACACACTCTTACTCAGAGATTAAATGTGCAGTTAAATGTTTTTAGTTCATTGGGAATTTACTTTCCCAATGAAAGTCCAGCCCACTTAAAATCAAAGAGAGCTGTATGTGGCCGAAGATGTAAAGTGAGTCTTCCACATGTGCTGTCACGTAGGATTCGGCTTTTCAGTTTCATATGATGGCAAAGATATTACTTTGTAACAAATCCATGAGTACCCATATTGGTGGTGAACGCTGTTAAACTTAAAGGACGGTATGTTATGCAGGAAAGTGAAGGTGGGTGTGGAAGGTTCCTCCAGGAAAGTAGGACAATCACAGGCAGGAAAATCAAACCTCAAGAGTGGATTTGTCTCAGCAGGAGTCACCTGAGCTATTTCATACATTTTATTATAAAAATATTTAAGCCACACAAAATCAAAACATCAGCAGCCAATCAATGCCCATTCCAAGATCAAGAGCAATAAATAGAATAGAATAGAATAGAATTCAACTTTATTGCCATTGCACATGCACAGGTACAGGGCAACGAAATGCAGTTTGCATCCATCCAGAAGTGCTTTAGTGATATAGATATATTACAATATATATTAGCAATAATATAGATATGTGAGTATATTACAGAAATGGGTCTATTATGGTATGTTATAATGTACACGGTATGAAGTATGTTGTGAATATTCTATAACTATAAGTATGTACAGGCTGTAGTGAGTACAAGCTATGTACAGGCTATGAACAGGATATAAATATGAAAAACTATACAGAATATGAAATAAATAACTTTACAGAATCTGAGATATACAGCTATACAGAAATGGGAACTATGCAAGTTGTAAACAGTTGTAGGATTAAAGATTATTGAATGTACAGAATGATTATTTACACAGAGCTATACAGTAGTGCAGTTAAGTTAAGTGAGGGTGTAGATAGTTTCTACAGAGGCTATATAAAGTGCTAGTGGTTGTGAGTGGTGGTTCAGTCCATGTTATTATTGTGTGTTTGAGGGTACAGTTGTCCATTGTGGGTGTGTGTATGTTCAGTCCATGAGTTTAACGTGGGTCAGATGTCAGGAGGCAGAGTTCAGGAGTCTGACAGCTGTGGGGAAGAAGCTGTTCCGGTACCTGGTGGTCTTAGTCCGGAGGCTCCTGTAGCGCCTCCCAGAGGGCAGGAGGGTGAAGAGTCCATGCGATGGGTGACTGGGGTCTTTGATGATTTTCCCAGCCCTTTTCAGACACCGCTTCCTGTAGATGTCTTTTATGGCAGGAAGTGGTGCTCCGGCGATGCGCTGGGCAGTTTTCACGACCCTCTGCAACGCCTTCCGGTCCGAGGCAGAGCAGTTCCCGTACCAGACTGTTATACAGTTGGTCAGGATGCTCTCGATGGTGCAGCGATAGAAGTTCACCAGGATGTCTGAGGACAGGTGGTTCTTCCTCAGAGTCCTCAAGAAGAAGAGGCGCTGGTGAGCCTTCTTGACCAGCTTGGAGCAGTTGGTCGTCCAGGTGAGATCCTCGGAGATGTGGACTCCCAGGAACTTGAAGCTGCTCACACGCTCCACAGCCGTCCCCTTAATGTGGATGGGTGGATGTGGGTCAGCATTCCTCCTGTAGTCCACGATGAGCTCCTTGGTCTTCTCTGTGTTATGCAGCAGGTTGTTTCTGTCGCACCACTCAGCCAGACGATCCACCTCCTCCCTGTAGGCGGCCTCATCGTTGTCACTGATGAGGCCAATCACCGTGGTGTCATCTGCAAACTTAATGATGGTGTTGGAACCATCAGCAGGTCTGCAGTCGTGGGTGAAGAGGGAGTAGAGGAAAGGGCTCATCACACAGCCTTTAAAGCTTTATTTCAAACTTTTTTTAAGAACTGGAGGGAAAATAGTTCCCAGAGATTTTCTGGACAGGTCATGCACATACACTGTACTGCATGTCTGTCTATAAATACATGCTGGCCCACCCCTTTGCAGCTATATCAACTTCAAACTCTTCTGGGAAGGCTTTCCACGAGGTTTAGGAGTGTTATTGGACATTTCTGACCATTCTTCAAGAAGCACATTTGTGTGTTCAGGCACTGATCCCGAGAATTCCTGGCTCATCTCAGAGATGTTATATTGAATTGCGCCACAACTTCTGATAAACAACGCCACACCATAATCCACCCTCCAACAAACTTCACATTTGGCACAGTGCAGTCAGACCGCTAACCTTCTTTTGGCAACTGTCAAACCCAGACTCATCTGTTGGCCTGACAGAAGACGTGTGATTGTCACTGCAGAGAACATCTCTACTGCTCTCGAGTCCAGTCACGACACGTAACACTGTGGATGCAGCTGTTGAGCTATGGAAAGCCACTCCATGAAGCACTGTTCTGAGTGACTGATGCTTGGCAACTCTGCACACGCTGTGTCTCCACATCAGCTGACCCCACTTTGTGACTGAGTTGCTGTCATTCCCCAGTTGCTTCCACTTACAATACCACCAACTGTGGAATATTTAGCAGTAAGGCAACTTCACAGCTGTACTTGTTGCACAGGTGGCATCCATCATGTTTGTAGAAGCAGTCTGCATGGTTAGGTGCTTGATTTATACACCTGTCACAATAAGGGCGATGAAACAGCTGAATTTGATGATTTGGAAGGGTGAGTGAATCCTTCTTAATGTACTTGCAGCTTGTTTCTCAGCACACTGTCTTACATTCTTAAATGAATGCATTTTAATCTGTCTTTTCTGTAATTCTCTGCAAACTATTTATAAAAAATAACTGAGTAATATACTCAGCCAATTCTTCGGACAGTTTCTCAGAGTCACTGCTACTTCACCCTTTCAGACTGCAGCAGCCACAGTAGTCTTTGTTCTGCTCTACAGCTACACTGAGCTCAGCGCAGTCGCACCAGTCGTTTCTTCACCTGGTGCAGGTTCTGGTTGGTGACGCGCAAAACAAGAAACTCTGTGAAGAAGCAGCTACCGTACGTGCTGCAACAGCAAACCGGCCAGTGAATCTGGCCTCCATCCCCATAGCTATCAACTTTGATACGTTACCTAGTAAAAGTAATGTTCTGTTCCTCTATCGACAGTTACTGTAAAGTGGGTGAATTTACTTATGACGCTGGAGTGCAGCCACTTTGATCTGACACGGCTCCTGACTTGGGAACTTTAGCCAATCGTCCTGTTTGAGGCTTGAACTGGACCTCTCCACTGTGTTTGCACCTTCTTCAGTACTTTTAATGGCATTTTAAAATAGCTTCTGTATGAAACAGAGCCTTAGTCTTCGTGAATGAAAGTCTAGTGTTAGCACTAATTAGCATATGTGTTTGTGTTTCACAGCTTGCTAACAACTTAATACTGTACCACATCATCCAAATATGGTCCCTTCTGGTTTTAGAAAACTAACATGCTAACCAAGACATTCTTATTTACACTTAAACTACAGTTACTGTGCAGTCCTTTACTCTGTTTAGCCAAAGACCTGTGCAAACTAACACCAGAGCAGAACCTGGCATAAAACTAATTGAGGACAAATCTGAAGTTTGAAAAAAGTATCAAATGTCCTCCTGTCATCGAGCTTCACATGGCCTAATTAGATTACTATGGGTCATGTGACTGTGCTGATTTATGTACTAATATTTATTCTAAACTGAATCATTTAGGATCAAAGAGATTCCTTTAGACTTTCAGCTGTGTCCCATCTACACGGAGGTCTATCGTTCCCAGGCTGGACTCCTTGTTTTGTATGTCACACCCTTGGCATGCTTCTGGTACAGACTTTACATAGAGGTTTCATCTTTACTGATGCCACGGTGTCTGACCTCTACAACGACAGGAATGTCGTATATTTTTATATTTAGATAGGAAACATTTAGATAGTTACTATGGTAGCAAGACCACGTTTACATTTTTCGTGATCTTAAACGTATCCTGTGCACGAGGATAAGAAAGAAAAAAAACTACAAATACTCACAGAAAACATGTTGAATGTCATCATGCCAAAACTAGCATCTGTCCATTTCTTTATATTCCCTCTGATTTCCTCTTAGCTTCATTTCAGCACACCCCCACCCCCTTCCTCTCTCTGTATGCAGCTGTGAAAATAATGCTTTCAGATGGGTTTTGACTCTGGGCGACAGGTCAGTTTTCCTGGCTTCCTGACATCGTACACCACCAAAAACCAGATGGATGGAGGTGGAAGGAAAGAACAGAGAAACACAGAGCAGTGTTTAAAAAAAAAAAAACAGAAGAAAAACACACAGGAGACACACACACACAATGAAGAGAGGAGGAGTGGGAGACCCAGAGATATCCAAGATTTTAGCTCCCACCATCTGGTTTGAGCCTTAGGAATAAGAACTTGATTACATGACTTTTCCACTAAAAACACAGTCAATGGCTGTTTCTGGGTCCAAACTCCTCTTAAGTTCCCAAACTCAAACACTGCTGAGTCAAAAACCGTCCAAATGATCAGTGTGGCTGCTCTAAAAGGTGTGACAATCCAGCTGAACACACAAGCATCCATGAAAAACAGGATTTAAGAAGTTTAACAGCGTTACAAGTTAGAAACTAGCGATCTAACTCTGTGCTATCTAAAGATGATGGACGTTTTCTGACTGAGGGAGTTCTGAAAAACTAAAACATACAGCTCTGCTATCACTGGATATAAATAAAGACACAACCACACAGCGGCCTGATTTGTAGGGTTACTGAAGTTGGCTAGCTGGCATATAATGGTGCGCCACATGGTGGTTAGCTAGAGAGCTATGGTTAGGATAATACACACACATTAGCACAGTGAAGCTGGTGCAGGAATATTGACTTTGTTCCCCTCAATACAAGTGAACGTGAGGGTCTCAGACGGGCAGAGACAGGCGAGCTTATACAACAAAAACTTTCTTTTGAAGGAAAACTTTCTGCTGGACCTGTACAGCTGAGCATGCTGAAATCCCACTGTGTCTTTTAATCACTGCTTCCTTTGTTATATTATCGTTATCTTGGCTGTCCAGCTCTGAAGCAGGTTACTCAAACATCTTTGTCGCTAAACTTAAAAGGACACGGCAACTATGAAACAAGCTGAATACACAGACTTGAAGAAAGGCACACAAATATTTGGCACATTAACTTGCAGACTTGCGAGGGTGCTGCCTAAAATTAGAAACGGGTTGAAAATCAGCCTTTGATTTATTTTTCTACTGCGGCACAATCAGACGAGGGAAATGGCTGCTGAAAGGGAGATACACTGAAGTGAAAAGGAAACGCGTAAGAATGAGGTGCTGCTGCTCTTTTCCTCATGCTGAGTTCATCACCTTAAAATAGAACAATGTCAACTCTTGGATTTTATCCCTATGTTACGGTGACACTTCCAGGGTTTCCCTGTGCACTACAGAAACCGTTAGTTATACCTACATGTTCTCTTTGCAGAGCGACAGAAGTCCTTGATCTCAAATTCAAGACTTGCTTTCCTTTTTTGGTGGTGACCATGAGGACACTGCTTACAGAGGGGATGTTTTCCTGCATTAGCCTAAACACATATAGGTCACTTGCACAGCCTAATGGGTTAAACCAACCAAAGCTCTAGCCTGGGGTTTGCCTTAATCAAACTGGGCCTGTTGCAGTGACTTTGACTGATTGCTGTTACTGCATGCTTGCAACGTCATCTGTGCTGTTGCCTTATTTCACAGTATTATATCCTCGTGTGCTGTTCTTTATGGCTTTAGCATATAGATAAGATTAACTCTATATGAAAATGAGTTAGAGCCAAATAAAAGCATAAGGAAAAAAACAGATAGGAAAATAGATGTGAAAAGTAAGCAATGTCCATAAAAATGGATATTCAGCAGAAATATCAAATGGCCTGTATTTATATAGCGCTTTTCTAGTCCCTATGGACCCCAAAGCGCTTTACACAACCTGTCATCCACCCATTCACACACTGGTGATGGCAGCTACATTGTAGCCACAGCCACCCTGGGGCACACTGACAGAGGCGAGGCTGCCGGACACTGGCGCCACTGGGCCCTCTGACCACCACCAGTTATGGTTATACAACACTGTGCTGCAGTCTGTGTAGGGACATCACAATAGCAAACATGTAATAGTCAGTACCAGTACCATACTGTTTAAGCTCTTTTACTAAAAAGTCGTTGTGAATCAGTCACATGCTGGTGCTGACTGTGGAGGAGGCAGTAGTGTTAAACGCTATTAGATACATTATGTTACCTTTAGCATTTCTACAACATTAGCAACTGCAAACATTTTAAGCTGTGGCACAAAGCTGATTCCAAAATGGTAACATGCATCTGAGGATACCAACACAAAGTCCTTCTATACACATTTCTGACTACCTGTTATCAGTGAGTCGAGGCAGAGCTGCTGTGGCAGCTGATTGACACAACGTGCAAAGGAGAGTCTGAAACTTCTGTCCTCTTTCTTCTCATTTAATGACTTTCAGATATTGTTCATCTGAGATGTTGTCCTCCACTTTAGATATGCTGAATGTTCCACCAACAGCTTTTTTGGAATCATCTTGTGGGAGCAGAAATACAATTTTATGCCTGTTAAACTGTTACTGCTGGCGTTTCTTTAGCAAGTTAAAGTAAAAATGGGGTCTAAGTACAGAACTTTTTTAACAACAAGTTGTCTGTTATGTGTAGACACAACCTTATTTATTTCAGCTATAATAAAATACACCGGCTATGAGATCGTGGAGAGATGCAAAACGATGGTAACACTCGCCACATTATCTGTGTAGGAGATAACAATCTCTTTGTGGTGATGCATAAGCATATAGCAGACTGTAATAAATGTGTGACTAAACAAAATTACACTGAATTTCAAACCAGCAACTGGAAAAGAGCATGTGTAATGGACCGCATGCTGATTTAAAGGCTTTTTCTCAGCAGGATTGGGATAAGTTATTGTCCAAGTACAATGCAAATTATCACTCTAGCTACAATTTGGACAGGCGAATGTGGTTTGTACACTTGGCTATACAATTTTCCTTTTGTTCAAATGAATCTAAAATTAGAAGGAATGTGTGTGCACGTAATTATTGGTCTAAGACAATAACACACCTTCTTTCTGTACTTTCAGCACCGTCAGCCCATGACTGTGTTCATTATACAGTAACAGGCTGTACTAGTTAATAATGAGGAGCATTTATTCTCTCCCCAGAGGGCTTTTGGTGTTCCTATCCGCCATTACCCTGTGGACGTATGCAGACACAGGGAGGAGCAGACGGGAAGAAAGGAATTATGTCGACTCCCAAGTTACTGTTTTCCTTACCAGATCAACATGTCTCTCATGCTCCCAACACATTAAACACCTGCTTTAATCATACGTAATTTCAACGTAATATCCAGTGATATGTCATTGGATATTTAATAACTATCCAGTAACCAAATCCGTCCCCCCACTTATAGCAGCGCACTTCTTCATGCGTCTTGACAACATTGTGGATAACAGGTTGAACCGGGCATTGCTGGTGAGTTATATCTCCAGGCTGACAGCTGTACCTGACACTCCTTCACAGTGGAACATGTAAAGGCTTGTAAAGTTCCACTTCACAATAGTCACAGTTCCTTAGGACTGACTCACCAGCACCACGGATGGCTATGACTCTCAAACCTGTTAGCATTAGCTTCAGACAAGATTACATACCTTGCGTCCCCACAACACTAGATTTCATAAACAGAACAACTTTGTAGCTCTGTATGGACGTAAGCGATGTTGTTTTAGAGCGAATGTACAAGTTTAAATGACTCGAGCCTTCACTTAGCTTAAGCACGACAACGGGTTAGCCAAGCAGGCCAGGCAAACAGCGGCTGCTCATAAAACGAGGAAAGAGTTCTCCTTGAGCGGTCTCTGTACTTACACAACGCATCTCGAAATCATCCAGGACACCATGTCTTCTGTATCTGTAGGTCTGTTTCAGCAGTAGAACAGAGCCAATAATAATGTTAAACGCCGATCCCGCACCGCCGTGAACTTTTCAGCCCAAACTTCGGTAAACGAATCCAGAAACAGCTAGCTAATCTCGTCGTACATCAGCTAGCCAACACACCAGGAACACCTCACTGCAGTGTCCTTGGAGTCATAGCTACACGACGAAGCGCGTATCCTAAATATTCCTGCTGTAGTCGCTCCCTCCCATCAGATTTCCTCCTTCCTTCTCTGCTTCGCTGCTCAGTTCCTGGCACAAGAAAGGTGCTGTCGTCATTAGGAAAATAAACACCCTCCCTCCGCATATGCTATTGGCCAGTGCAGTCTGTTTACGACGAACCTGAAATTGTAATTGGCTGGCCACGTTTGGCTAGCCAATCACATCCATTTGGTTAAGCAAATGGAATTTTAAACTCAGTTACTGTGCTCCGATTGGTCTGCTGTCGATTCGTGGCGAGCTCTAGCCAACCACGAGGGAAATATTTTTCAGAGCATGAAAACGGCAGGTGCGCGCCCTTTGACCTCCACCTTACGTTCACTCTTCATGTCTATAGCTTTTATTATACAAAATACATTTTGAATAACCTAAAAGTGAAAGCACGATTTTTTAAAATAAACAATGCCTTTAATTGCATAAACGTTGGAAAGCAAAGGGTTAGGTGGTTACTGTACATCAGGGTAAGTAATATTGAAGCATTTCATAAAGTCCAATGGGCCAAATAAAAAGTGTCTGTTTCTTGTTGTTATGCAAAAAAGTGTTTTGTCGTGTAATGGTCAATAAGCACTAGTGACCTGACTCCATAGGCACTCGTGCATGCCATGCCATAACAGATCATCAGCTGTTTCTTTCTTTCTTCAGTCTTTTTGGTTCACCTGGTACCAAATTCATCTTGGTCTCATCTGTCCAAAAATATTTTACAGAACTGTGCAAGCTCTGTTTTCTGGCAAAGCCTAATCTGCCCTTCCCATTCTTGAGTTTAACCAGCAGTTTGCACTTTGTTGTGAAACCCTCTGTGTTTACATTCATGACGGCTTCTGAAGTCATTTTCTTAACCACAGACAGAATTCCACACGTTAGCTGTGTTTCATCATCTTTGTGGTTACATTCATTGTTGATTTGGCCTTTTTTTTAGTGATGGCCTTCTTCACTTGCACTGACATCTATGTGGACCTCATATTGAGAGTTCCAGTAAACAGCCTCCAAATACAAGTTCAACATTTGAATCAACCCCAGATTTTTTTAAATCTGCTTAATTGGTCGTGGAATAACAAAGAACAGCCACCCTCAACCATGAAACTGCTTTTCGGTCAAATGTCCAATTACTTTTGATCACCTGAAAATGGGGACTATGTACAAAAACACTTTTGCCATCCCTTTGAATTAAAGGTAAGAATCTGCAATTCTTGATTGTTTGATTTAAACTCTACTGTGGTAGTGTACGGAGGCAATATAACACAAACTGTGTCATCGTGTAAATACTCACGGACCTAACTGTAATCAGTAGACACAAACCCCATCTGTCAGCTTTCAGAATGGCGCTTCTGTGTGTGTGTCTGCTTTAGGTAATAATAATAATTTAGGTAATAATAATCTAAGTAATAACAGTATCTGAGCTTGTACAATTGCAGCTATGAGCTTGTGCCTTTCTGTATCAGGATATTTGTAAACCCATGCAGACATGTTAGTGTATTGTGCAGGTATGTGCAGGCATGTGGGTAAGACTGGGAGGGGGGGTCTGGTTTTATAGCTACTTGTTATTCATGAAGGCGGCTGCTACAGCGTGTAGCTCAGCGAGGAGATTCCCAGAGGAGCACGTCTGGTCACACAATCCGTCTGGGAAAGCATCAGAGGCTCAGGGCTGAGCAGAAAACACCTCCTTACCCTTCAGCTGCTCACTGGTCTAATGTCATAGAGAGCAACAACATTAATTAGAAACATACACATTTGCAGACTAACCAAACAGAACAAATATACTGTATTCTGAAGATCAGCCTCTGGTAAAAGGCAATTCCCATTACGCAAGGTGTTTGGGTCTTTCTTTGTGAGTACACTGCAGTGGTGGCGGTTGAATTTTTACTTCTGCATCCCAGTAATTACACCAGGCAACTTTAAAATGAAATTAAAGCAACAATCTCTCTTTGTCCCAATCATTCAACTGAAAGAAGTCAAAATAGAATCATAGACATACATAATACATATTGTTTAGTGTGTGTGTTTTTATTCAGAGTGTGAAGCCTGTAAAAATGAGTCAGGAAATATTAGCAGAGCTTTGCTGCTCAGATCAAAGTGTAAATTTCACTTTATCATTACAATAGTGACTGCCAGCTGTAAGTGTTTATTCATCACATTTTCTCGGTCTTAGTACTAATCTGGCCTGAACACACCCTCAACCAGCCATCGTGGCCCCCAATATACAGGAGATTGCATCAATCTCATTGATAATAATTAGAAATTATACTTTAATTGCGTTTAACCTTTTAATGGCTGTGGGGTAGAAACTCTTTTTTTAGCCTATTTGCCCTTGATTTTATTGTCCTGTATTGTCTGCCTGATGGCAGCAATTTAAAAGATCTTGATATGTGTGGGTCACACAAAATTTGGGGCCTTTCCTGAAACAGTGGGTATTGTGAAGTTTCTCCAGAGAGGGCAAACTGACTTTTCTCTGGGCAACTCTGATAACCTGCTGAAGTGCTTTGTGCCGCTGTGCAGCTGGAAAACCACACACAGAGACGATGCGTCAGTAATCTTTCTATTGAGCAGCGATATCAGGATACAGTTTGAGGTGGATGTTGTTGGGGTTTTTGTTTTTGTTATCACACTCAGGAAATGAAGTCTTTGCTGGGCCTTATTCACCACCTCAGCTGTGTTAACACCACCGGTCAAGTCCGCCGTGATGTGGACTCCCAAAAACCAGGAAACTGAAACCTTCTCCATACACTTCCTGTTAACGAGTAATGGCTGAGTAACCTTTCCTTCTTCCTGAAGTCCACGATGAGCTCCAATGTCTTTGGTGAATTAAGAAGGAAGTTGTTGTCTCTGCATGACACCATCACTGATTCCAAGTCAATCCTGTAGGTGCACTGATCTTCCCCAAAGATGAGCCGCATCATCGTGGACATTTTTTATTAATATGTTTAATACAATCTTCAAGAAGTAAGAGGATATCTGAGGAGTGGAGAAAAAAATGTGCTGGTATTTTCAGGAACAAGAGTAATCTATGGAACAGTAGTAACTACAGAGAGATTAATGAGCCATGCAGCTATGGGAAAAAGCTAAAGCTAGGATAAAAAGAGTGGTAATGATTAGTGAGCATGAAGCTGTACTTGCCCAGAAAGAGCACCACCAATGCAATCTAGAGAAGGTCAGATGGAGCTGATCTGTGTCTTTGTGGATCTAGAGAAGCCGTATCATAGGGTGCCAAGAGAAGAAGTGTGGTACTGGATGGAGAAGTCAAAAGTGTCAGAGAAGTATGCGAGCGTGGTGGAGGGCATCGATAAGGACAGCGAGACAGTGGTGAGCTGTAGGGTGGAAGTAACAGATGGGTTCAAGATGCAGCTGGGATTATATCACAGATGTTCTGAGAGCCCCTCATTACTTGTGATAGTGTTGGACAAGTTGGCAGATGAGGTCAGGCATGGACTACAGTGATCTGTAAGGAGAGTATGGAACAGATGGAACAGAGCCTAGAGAGGTGAAGGTATGCACTGAAGAGAAGAGGAATGAGTCAAGTGTTTGAAAGTAGATAAATTTAAATACCTGGAGATTATTATCCAAAACAACAGACAGTGCACAAAATCTGTGAAGAAGAGAGCAGGCAGTGCGGACTGAGTGTCAGGAGGACAGCAGAAAGAGTGAAAGGAAAAGTTTATAAGATGGTATGGAGAATTGCTATGATGTATGGTTTGGAGATGGTAGTGCTGACGAAAAACCAGAAGCAGAGCAGGACCAGGCTGGTCAGGATTGGAAATGAGTATATCAGAGGGACAGCTAGGTTTTAGCAGTTTTGTAGACAAGTCAGAGAGGCAGGGTTGAAATGATTTGGATGTGTGCAGAGGAGGGATAGTGAGAGGCTTGGTGTGACGGAGGATGGTAGGGATAGGGTTAGATGGAGGCAGAGGGCGATCCCTAAAGAGAGCCGCTGAAAGACGAAGAAGACCAAACACATCCCTACTCAGCTGTACACTGACTGTGATTGGTCACATCTGACCAACTCATCTAGGGCTAGAAATCTAGAAAGCCGTTGAAGTATTTCTTTAAACAGCATGAATATGCAGTGAGTTCTTCTGCTAATTTAAGGAACTGGGATGTCTTTAGCAGAGCTCCCCAGCAGGTCTTGTATTATGTGAAAGCACAATATAAATGTGTACAATATAAGTGCAATGCAGTACAGTATAGAATCCAATAATGTTCATCCCACAGTGTCATTTCTTCATAGTTATCACAATACTCTTGCTTTCAAATTGGTCTTACTCGTCTGCTGATACCTACCGCTGCTCTGTGCCTTCTTCGTACTCTTTTGTTTTCTCTTTCTTGCATTTCCTTGTCCGTCCGTTCTATGACTGCATTTCCTCAGGATCTTTTCCCTTTTTTTTCTCTTTTTTTGCTCTTCTCCCATCGCTCGTCAAGCTCTCGTTCTCTCCTTATCTTGCATCCCACAAGCCTGGAGATCACTTCAGGCTGATTGCTACATGCTTCACGCATATAAACCTTGACGCTGTCCTTAAGATGCCTCCACTCCACTCCATTGAGATGTAAGCACATGAACGCAAAAGCACACAAATACGCAATCCTGGACAGGGCTACACATGAGTAGGAGACTCACACAGACCTTCCCTCTCTCATTCTGCTTTGCTCTGCCCTATTCTCCTCCTCTTGCCTTCACTGCTCCGTTTTTAGTCTTGCTTGTTTATAGTAAGTCAATGGAAGACGTGGAGTAAACCACACAGGAGAGAGATCAAACATGCCAGCTGCATTTTAAATTCTGATTGAGATAGATAGATAGATAGATAGATAGATAGATATTTTAACCATTAGAGAAAAATAACTCACAATCATCTCACAGATGTAACATTATCTACAGCTACTTTCATTACCATTGATATTCATTTAGTCTTTTTCTCCCATTGATCTTTCTGAGTTAACTTCTATCATTTTAATGCTTCAATCTTAAATCTGATCAACTATCTCTAATAATCGGCTATGTGCCACAGGCCTTCAAGCTGGCTGTAGTTAAACCTTTACTCAAAAAGCATCTCTAGACCCAGCAGTCTTAGCTAATTATAGGCCAATCTCCAACCTTCCTTTCATATCAAACATCCTTGCCTGCACATGCCTGCAGCACAGAAACAGCTTTAGTGAAGGTTACAAATGATCTTCTTATGGCCTCTGACAGTGGACTCATCTCTGTGCTTGTCCTGCTAGACCTCAGTGCAGCGTTCGATACTGTTGACCATAATATCCTATTAGAGCGATTAGAGCAGCTGTAGGTATTACAGGTACTGCTATTAGGAGTTGGTGGGGTCTCTCTGGTGTGGTTTCATGGGTTTTGCTTCCTTTTTCAGCACAGGTAGGTGGGGCGGTGTGTCACAGGATGCTGGCACATCAGCGGTACATCAGACATCATTTGATAGCGCGTTCTTAAGGAGCAGTGGGACAGACGCCTGGTGTCGGAATGTTGTCGCCTCCCTGAGTTTTAATGTGTTGATTGAACTCTGCGGCGTGCACTACGGCTAACCCATGTTTTGGATTTGGTCTGCTTATCCGCTTTCCTGTATCCTTAGCTGGACCCATCACCCACCTGCCTGCCAGCTGCTGGTGAAGCCGCATTTCCTGGATTTCTACGGAGATCAACCTTGTCTCTACCTCCGCATCCCGGAGATTTTCGCACGAGCTTGTACTGCCAGTGTGACAAGTGAGCTCCCCAACTCTCCCCATGCCTGTTGCCGTTTGCTATCGATTGTTTGGTGTCTTCCCCTAAAACTTCGTTTCCCTTTTTCCCGTAGATCCACCCTGTGTGCGCTGATTTCCCCGTTCACTCCGAATGCGTGTCAGCTTCCTTCCCTGGTTTCCCCTCGTTTATTTTACAACCTCCCAGCCTATGTAAATACTCCGGGCACTGTAAATAAAAAGCACCTTTTGCACTTCTTACATCTCTGTGTGTTCTGCCATAGAGTCCGCTCCTTCATCTTAACAACTGCGCTGCAGTGGTTTGTATCATATCTATCTAATAGACTCCAGTTTGTGCATGTAAATGGAGAGTCCTCTTCACACACTGAGGTTAATTATGGAGTTCCACAGGGTTCAGTGCTAGGACCAATTCTGTTTACATTATACATGCTTCCCTTAGGCAGCATCATTAGAAGACATAGCATACATTTACACTGCTATGCAGATGACACCCAGCTCTATCTGTCCATGAAGCCAGATAACACACACCAATGAGTTAAACTGCAGGAATGTCTTAAAGACATAAAGACCTGGATGGCCGCTAACTTTCTGCTTCTTAATTCAGATAAAACTGAGGTTATTGTACTCGGCCCTGAAAAGCTTAGAAATATGGTATCTAACCAGATTCTTACTCTGGATGGCATTACCTTGGCCTCCAGTAACGCTGTGAGGAACCTTGGAGTCATTTTTGACCAGGACATGTCCTTCAACGCACATATTAAACAAATATGTAAGACTGCGTTCTTCCATTTGTGCAACATCTCTAAAGTTAGAAATATCCTGTCTCAGAGTGACGCTGAAAAACTAGTTCATGCATTTATTACTTCCAGGCTGGACGACTGTAATTCATTATTATCAGGAAGTCCTAAAAACTCCCTGAAAAGCCTTCAGCTAATCCAAAATGCTGCAGCAAGAGTCCTGACAGGGACTAGAAAGAGAGCAGATTTCTCCTGTTTTTGCTTCCTGTTAAATCCAGAATTCAAAATCCTGCTCCTCACATACAAGGTCTTAAATAATCAGGCCCCATCTTATCTTAATGACCTTGTAGTACCATATCACCCTATTAGAGCACTTCGCTCTCGCTCTGCAGGCCTACTTGTTGTTCCTGGAGTATTTAAAAGTAGAATGGGAGGCTGAGCCTTCAGTTTTCAGGCCCCTCTTCTGTGGAACCAGCTTCCAGTTTGGATTCAGGAGACAGACACTATCTCTACTTTCAAGATTAGGCTTAAAACTTTCCTTTTTGCTAAAGCATATAGTTAGGGCTGGACCAGGTGACCCTGAATCCTCCCTTAGTTATGCTGCAATAGGTGTAGACTGCGTGTTTCTTCTTCAGTCACCTTTCTCACTCACTATGTGTTAACAGACCTCTCTGCATTGAATCATATCTGTTATTAACCTCTGTCTCTCTTCCACATCATGTCTTTATCCTGTCTTCCTTCTCTCACCCCAAATGGTCGCAGCAGATGGCCCCGCCCCTCCCTGAGCCTGGTTCTGCTGGAGGTTTCTTCCTGTTAAAAGGGAGTTTTTCCTTCCCACTGTCGCCAAAGTGCTTGCTCATAGGAGGTCATATGATTGTTGGGTTTTTCTCTGTATGTATTATTGTAGGGTCTGTGACAAAGTGGAGAAGCAGTTGCAATTCTCTCCATTTGTCCCATATGTGTTTACCTTTTTTTTGCACATTGTACACATTATTCTGTTTCTAGGTATTTGCTATGATTTGCTATTTGTCAAGTAACATTGCTTCACTCACTATCCCGGGTTTGTTTGTGTAAGCGTTTTGTTGCCGGCAAATCAAACACTCTGCAAATTAAGACAAATACTAAGTTATGTTTCTTTATACTTTATTATGTTACAGATTAAGTCATTTGTTCATACTTACTCTGTTTGTCTTTTCAGTCATCATGAGTGTCAGGTGTGGGGAAACGCCCGCTTGGCATTTCCTCATTTTAAAGTCCTGATCATGTCACACATGACATCATCAGGTCAAACCAAGTGGAGGGGTTTCTTTTTCCAGAGAGATGCTTCATTTTGTTTGTGTTCATGTTTAAAGGGATTTGTTGAATGTTTTTCCTTTTGTTAATGACTGCCATTTAGTTGTGTAAATGTGCATATTAGAAGTGAGTAGAGGTTTTGTGTTTTTAGATAATCCGTGTAGAGTTTTAGATCCCTCAGTTGAGTGAGTGGTACTGGCTGGGCAATTGGAGGGAAATTGATGGCCCTATTTAAAGCCAGTCTCTACCAGATGCACGAGAGAGGAGAGGTGAGCTGTGTCACCAGAGCCATGTTATGTTGAGTTTTGGTAAATGAATTGATTTGGGGGAAGTTTTGTTAAGTTACATTAAAATTAAGTTCACTGCAAATAAATTGCTCACCTTGGAAACCTAAAATGTCTGCATAGTCTGCTTCCCTACCACCTTCCTTGACGTTCGAGTCTGACTACTTCACAGGGTCTACCTTACAATATAAAGCGCCTTGAGGCGACTGTTGTTATGTCACGGTTCTGGGTCAGTTTGACCCAGTATTTTGAGTTATGCTTTTGGTGTGTTTTGCATTTTGGATTCTTTTCTTATTATGATAATGATGATTATGACTCTATGTTTCGGTTATTCTTGTTTAGGGATTAGTTCGTAGGTTTTTGTGTTCTCATGTTTATTGCAGGTTTAGTTCAGTGTCTAGTCTATCTCTCTGTGTCGTGTCTGCGTGTTTGTTTAGTGGTGTCTTGTTTCCTGTTTTACTCTGAAGGCTCATGTTCCCGTCTTATGTCAGTGTTTCTAGCTTTGTTCCTTCTGTCTAATCAGGTCTTATTCCTCCCAGCTGTGTTCCCCTTCTGTCTCTAATTTCTTGATGACTGCCTCAGTGTATTTAAGCCCAGTGTGTCTTTGTGTCAGTGTCAGATCGTCTGTTATCCTCACCTCGTATTTTCCCTTATTGTGACACTGTGTTCATAGCCTGCTTAGTTACTCTGTGTTTATAGTTTTTTCCATAGTTCCTTCACAGAGTGCCTTAGCCTTCTTAGTTTACACAGTGTTCTCTGTCTTCTTAGTTTTCCCAGTTTCAGTGTCCCCTAGTGTTTTTGTTATGCCTGCAGCCACAATAAAGGCTTGCCTTATTTTGGAAACCTAGTTCTGTCTCCACCGTGTCTGCTCTTGGGTCTACCTCATTCCTCACGCCGGCGCGCCCCGCCGTGACATGTTATGATTTGGTGCCACTGACTCTGATATCCTAGGTGCTTACAATAATACTACAGCAGTCATTTGGCATCTGCTGGTGCATGCCACATTTGACTGATGTGGATAGGGCCCATGCCACTGGGCAACTTCAAGCTGGTGTTCTGCAAATCCAAGCTGCAGTATTCTCTGCATTAGTTGTCGGTGCTTGTCTCATCTCCCAAGTTTAGCTCATTAGTCCAAGTTTGAATTTTTATTTATCTTTTATTGTTCATGTATTTTGTTTCTAGGTTCATTTTTGCCAGCAAATAAAAGCTGCTGCTTTAAGTTAAGTTCTCCGTCTCAGAGTCCTGCGTTTGGGTCCAACCCCTGCCTGCCAAACAGCTTACCATAACAGCAATGCCATATCTCCACAGTCTGAGCCTGGACTCTATCCTTTAAAATGACAATGTTAATTCCCCAGAGAATGGGGTTTATTAGAGACTACATCCAGAATTTGGGAGTGGAGAGAATGGAATGGCCTGCCTGCAGTCCTGACCTCAATCCCACCAAACACCTGTGGGATCAACTTGGCCGTGCTGTTCATGCCAGAGTGACCAATATATTCACATTGGCTGACTTGTGACATTGAAGAATGGAATGCCACCCCACAGCAGTGTGTGACCAAGTGGTGACTAGCATGAGAAGGAAGTGCCAGCCTGCTGTGGCGTGTATCGTCCTTCCACATGGTTCTATGGCCTGTGTTTGTTAAATGAATAAATTGTTAAATTGCCAAAATGTCATGTTTCTTAGGACTTCAATCATCCAACCCAATAAACAACACCAAACAAACTCTGGCTATTGCCGATTCTAATTTTGGACATGAAGCTGACACCAACAACCATAGTGAAGTATCTTCCAGTGGCCAGAGCAGGTGACATCGCAGGAGCTCTGAAACTGTTGGCTAAGGATAAACATAAATTCTGTAAAACTATAACTCCTGTTGGCAGTAATACCAGTCAGCTACATCAATAACAGGTCACTAAAATTTGAATTGAATCAGTATGTAACAGTCAAAACAATGTTGAACTAGGTAGTTTTCTCTGGTTCCCACAAATTGGACCAGGAGTGATGTGTTTAGCCACATGTCCTTCTTAAATTGCTGGTTGTCTGAATGGTTCCAAAAAATAATGTGGGCTTTATAGATAATTGGAAAACTTTCTGGGGAATACCTGGTCTTGTTAGGAGCTACAACATCCAATCCTTGGATGGAGCTAATCTCTTTTCTAGGAATCTGGTCAAACCCCTCAAACTATCCAGAGTTGAGACCAGGAAGCAGAGTTTCAGTCTGGTAAATGGATTGGTTCTTATATAGTGCTTTTCTACTCTGAGAACTCAGTGTTCATACAGTGCACAGTCTGGAGCAGACAGGGATCAAACCACCAACCTTCCGATTATTAGGTGACCTGACTGCGTCAGCTCCAGACCACCAAAAGACAACAAAAAGTCCCAAAGAAAGAACAATGTGGTATCTACAACTATTGCGGGGTCTACCGTGTTATTGTATGGCCTACCTTACAGTATAAAGCGCCTTGACGCAACTGTTGTTGTGATTTGGCGCTATATAAATGAATTAAATTGAACTGAATTACAACTGCACCAAAGAGTAAAACAGTGAAATGCAGATTATTAAGTTTCTCTCTTAAGTTCCTATTGGTACATGAATTAATAATTCATCAACGTATTGATGTACTCTGCCTTACGGACACCTGGTTACAGCAGGTGGATTATCTTAGTTTAAATGAATCAACACCCGAGTCATACTAACTGTTAGAATCCTTGAAGCTCAAGTTGAGGCGGGTGAGTGGCAACAATCTTCCACTCGAGGTTATCAATCAACCAAAGACCCAGAAAGTGTTTTAATTGTATTTGTTGATATTTGTCGTCCTCCTGGACCTTAATCAGAGTTTCTATCTGATGTCTCCAGGTATACCCTGGGCCTACTCCTGGAAAGACATGCCCAGCCAAAACACCTAGCCCAGGAGGTGACAGCTTAGCTGTCTCCTTTCGATGTGGAGTAGCAGCACTGCTCTGAACACCTCCTGACTGACTGAAGTCCTCACCCTATCGCTAAGGCAGAGCCCATCCACCTTTCTGAGAAAATTTCCACTGCTTGTATCTCAGTCTAATTGTGTTAACAAGAAGATCGGACTGAGATACAAGACTCCCCCAAACAACAACGCACCACCTGGTGGCGGATGGATGCATAACATTCAGGACACAATAATTTACTGACATTGGGCATCACATAAAAACGTAACAATTAGATTAAACAAGTAAATCCGACCAGTGACAACAACAACAATTACTCGGCTAGTCATACATTGTGAAGTATTACATCTCCACAGCGCAATACCATTGATATTTATTTAGACTTTTGTTGTCCAGTTGATCTTTGTGAGTTCACCTTCAGTAATTACTTCCTCCAAACAATCAATGTGTGTTTTAGACCCCATTGCAACAAGACTGTTCAGAGAAGCCCTATCATTTATTAATGCTTCAACATTAAAAACTGTAAACCTATGAATAGGCTAACTGCCTGAAAATGCTTCAACAAGAGTACTGACAGGGACTAAAAAGAGAGAGTATATTTCACTGGTGTCCCTTCATTGGCTCTCTGTTAAATCCAAAATTGAATTAAAAACCCTTATTATTACATAAAAGGTCTTTAATAATCAGGCCCCATCTTATCTTAATGACCTTATAGTACCATATCACCCTATTAGAGCACTTCGCTCTTGCTCTGCAGGCCTACTTGTTGTTCCTAGAGTATTTAAAAGTAGAATGGGAGGCAGAGCCTTCAGTTTTCAGGCCCCTCTTCTGTGGAACCAGCTTCCAGTTTGGATTCAGGAGACAGACACTATCTCTACTTTCAAGATTAGGCTTCAAACTTTCCTTTTTGACAAAGAATATTATAAGGATGACCCTTAATCCTTCCTTAAGTGTTTCTTCTTGACACACCTTTTTGTGTGTTTGTACACCATTCTGCATGTAATTATTAGTTATTAATAATCTCTAGTTGTGTGTCTTTATCCCGTCAGTCCCTGAGCCTGGTTCTGCTGGAGGTTTCTTCCTGTTACAAGGAAGTTTGTCCTTCCCGCTGTCACCAAAGTGCTTGCTCATAAGGAGTCAACTAAATGTTGGGGTATTCTCTGTATTATTGTAGGATCTTTACCTTACAACATAAAGCAGCTTGAGGCAGACTGTTGTTGTTGAGACCACCCAAGCACACTGGGTATGTTCTTTGTAGCCATTAAAGAGTAGAGATTAATAGTAATTTTGCAAGAAAAACAAACAAACAAAAAAAAAAAAACTCTCTCACACACACACACACGCACCAAAAAAACCCAACTTTCATACTGGGATAGTGATGAAAAACGTATACCTTTAGTAGAATGGATAAATGATTACATTATTTATAATATATATTAATATAAACAACATATTAAACAAAATATAGATGATATAAACATAATTTCCTCCAGAATTGTTACCTTCCTATATTAAAGCTGCTTGTGATGGCAGAAATAGAAGTGCAGTCCCGCTAACAGAACGGGAGTATAACAAGGAATTTGAACATTAGCCGTTCATTATATTAGCCTCGACTCGTGGCGGTAGTAGTCGGTGTAGTATTAGCAAAAATAGTACCAATTATTCGACGGAGCGGAGGGACACCAGCGTGCTGCGGTTTGTGAATGTCTAGGGATCAGCGGAGAAACACCAATGGATGGCGGCTGTGCTGCGGTTCAATGTTCCACCGTTTTTTCAAGTGGAGAGAAAAGGCGACTGACGCTTGAACGGGTGGAGACTGCTACACGTTTAAATCCCCCGGGTCGGTTTTTCATCTTTCAGCAAGGCCAACTTTTCTTTTTTTCCTTTTCCTCCCATCCGTTGGATTATTTAGAGCTGTTTTAATGTCGTAAGTTACAGGTCTGCAAGGGCGTCGTTGTTGGGAAGTTTATTCCGGGGGGGGTGGGGGGGTTTGACCAGCAAAGGGCCATGGCAGTCGAGGCTCGGCCGGAGCTGGTCGGGAAGCGGTTCCTCTGTGTCAGTGGTGACGAGCCGCCTGAAATCGGCGACATTGGTCGGTGGCCGTGGAGGTCCGGGGTTATACGGGCCGTCAACCATCGTGACAGCGACAATGCCGAGCTGACGGTAAGGAAAATGCTGACTTTGTCCTCGTAGTTGTCTGTTACATGCAAAGCAAACGGGAAAATCTCTGTGGTTGGTGGCTAGCCAGCGAGGCACTGTTGTAGGCTTGCCAGGCGGAAATTATTTTGCGGCTTTCTTTTCGGTCGCTGCGACTCTTCGGACGCAGGAGTCTGTGGTGTGTATGCACACCTGATTAGTAGAATGTGTTGCATTGTTTACGTGTGAGTTTGGCTAGTTTTCGGACCGCTTAAGCCTGCGAGTCAATGCGTGGTAGCTTGGAAAGCAAACGGTTAGTTCAGGTCTAAGTTCTGCGCTTATTTACATGAAATCCTCCAACTTGTGTCTTCCATTAGGCACGCGCTGTGGCTAAGACTGATTTAAGTGGGCTGGTTGTTCAGTTAGTGCCCAGATCATTTGAAGCGCGGTTACGTGTGCCTCTGCCAGCCAGAGGGATATTGTAAGGGTCGATTGACACATAATCAATGCGAAGCACCGAGTGACACGTGAATGGCTCATGTTGTCATTCGAGAAAAGCATGTGTAGGAATTTGAGTCCCGAGCGGCTTTAATCTGCTTTACACTGCAGATCAGCTGACGCGTGTCAAATTGGCTTTCTACAGACGTTAAATAGTCGTTATTACTTCGTGGTTACTAGTCTCCGTCCGTGTTATTAGGGCATTTCTTGTGGCCACTCGGACTTGCGCACGGGTGCGGGAATGCTAGGATTTCCAAACACACAACAGAAGAGGCTCGCTGCAGGCTGAACAAAGGCCATTTTGTCTTCAAGTAAAATATATGGTTTGCATTTTCAAAAAGGACCTTCTGTCACGCTCCTGTCACGCAGGTGCCCATACGTTTCCCGCTTCACGTGTAATAATTGCATTCGTAATAGTAGCCGGGCAGTAAATACACGACCCCTCCTTCCTATAAAGAGAGGCATTTTTTATAACGGGCTAACCTGCCAAAGCCAGCAAACAATGAAATATTTGCCCTGACAAGCCCTTGGCTGGCGAACGCAGTGTATAGTGCATTTTCCCCTTTTCTTTTGTTCAGTCTTTTTTGACTGCCTATGCAGATAACTGGCAGAAGCCCCAGCCCAGCTCTGATTTGATGCTTTAGCCTGTTGTCTTTGTCTATATGTTCCCTTTTTTGAGAGCAGTAAAGCGTCTGGCTTTAAAGCTTATGGCGAATTTAATCATGTGATTGTCACAGAGCTCTGTGGCGGATTTATTCTTTGTGTATGATTTTATTTGTCAAGTTAATTTCTTGCATATTTTCCAACGATTTTGAAGCTTAAACTGTTTTTTCTCAGTGTTCTTAGTCCTTGGCAGACCATAGATGCAACTGATTAATACTGATGTCTTTTTGATTAGAGAGTGGACGAATTTGTGTTGTCACACCTCCCTTGCTTTCTGTTATTCATATAATCAAAGTATCAGGCTGGCATGGGTGGTTACCTGTCTTTCATGAATTAATTACAGTTTCATAACAAAACATTGTTGGTGCCTTCACTAGATCAGGCATGTGCTTCTTTGTACTGGACAACAGCCGTGTCCCCAGATTACTAATGCCCATGTAGAGCTGGTCCTTGTCTGTGATGTAACTTAGGCATGGAGTAGTGTTCTACTTTAATTCCATACAGTGTGGCACAGTCTCATTAGCAAGGGGCTTAACTATCAGAGTGAATACAGTGGAGAAGGATTTGAGAGTAGATTAGAGGAAGTGTGTCAAGCCAGGTTGCCAGGCCTTTGTCAAGTGTCTCTGATCAGATAGGCCAAAAGTTCATATTTACTATTAATGCTCACTGAGATTTATTACTCAGCAGATACAAATGTAGAAAAAAGAGAACGCCCCTTAATGTTTTTCACGTTTGTGGCTGAAGTAGAAATCAATGAGCGTGTATCAAAAATCCGTTGGACAGAACAGCACTTAACAATTCCTGTAAAGACGATCCTCTTGGTTTCACTGTCTTAAAATTACATTTAATTCTAGGGCTGCTCGATATAACGATATATATCGGATGACGATATAAAAATGTCCATCGTTTCATTTTACGCTATCGTTTATTTGGTGGTGTGGCAAAATAAACTGTTTACAGCAATATTTTTTTATGGTTCTGATGGTTGCTGTAGTGGCTTCTTCTTCAATTTCTTAAAGTTCTCTCTTTCTCTTATATTTAATATAACCACACTACAGACGGAAGCGCCTGTTTTTATGTGTTGTCGTTAGCAACAACGACGGTAACACCATCGCGTGTCCGCTTGTTTATGTTCCACATAAACCTTTCACAATAAAGCTCAAGATCCTGTTGAGACGTTTCAAAATAAACTGAATCACGTGAAAGATGCAGAGTGTTTACAGATGAGAATTAAAAAAGAGAAGCCAGGTGCTAAAAAATAAAGCTCAGACTCAAACGTTAGAAAGTTACAACTTATGTCTAAAAATGTATCGTTTCATGCGTCTGTTAAAACACTTGACTCCAGGTACATGACGCACAGCTAAAAACACTTCACGCAAGTCGAGCTGCCCGAGATTCACAGACTTTACAGAAAATGTTACATTTTTGTGATTTATATCGTTATCGGACGATAGATGTCTTATATCAGGATATGAGATTCTGGTCATATCGCACAGCCCTATTTAATTCTTATATGGAGTGGAAGAGCTTATTACTTGATTTGGAAAAAGAAAGAAAATATGTTGTTTCTCTGATTGTTGCAGTGCGGTCCGTACCTGCTGTTACGATGCAGTCCGTGTGACCTGATCACAGACAGCGTTGATGCACTGAGATGTGATCGGTCAGACGTATTCATATCGTATTCATTTGGTTGCATGGTTAGCCAACCATGTTGGCTACTCACAGTTTCTATAGTTCATTTTGCATAAGACAGTTTAACAATTGTGTGTAAATATGAAGAGCTCCGAATTAAGTGACCATATACCCTGTGTGTTTACTCAAGGGTTGGTACAGGGTGCTTTGGAGGTCATTGTTGGTAACTGGTTGTTTATAAAGGTCTTCTAAGCTATATTATCAGGGTTGATTGAGTTAATGTAGAGTTTTCCCAGGTATGACATGAGAAAATAAAAAAGTGAAACTCGTTGGTATTTTGACTTCTGCATTTCTCACTCTAACACTCGTGGATTGAGTCAGTGAGCATGGAAATAATCATAATTGTCTTTGTGTGATTTTACCAGGTTAATATTCAAAATTCAAAGAGCCATGAATTGCTGTGGACTGTGTCTGACAGAGAGTTTATTATGTCAAAATTATTTAAGATCTTAAATTTGACATCTGGCTAAGCTGTATATCAAGTAAAGTGGCAGAACCTGTTTTACCTTTAATATAAAACATCTTCAGTTAGGCGTGGGCGATATATCGAATATACTCGATGTATTGCTAGTTTTTGCATGTACGATGGTTAATGGTTATGATAAAGCCATGTTGAGTATAAATTGCCATAGAAATATTAAGCTGTCTGCATATGAGGTTTTCCTCTCCCACACGCTGCGAAGGCATTATTACTCCGTTATTACTCTGCTATTACTCTGCTATTACTCCTACTTTCAGTTTTTATTTTGTCTCATGAATTCATGATGATGTTGAAAAAAATGTTGAACGGTGTATGGTTCAAAATAACATTTGGCTTTGGAGGTTGTAAACATATCGTGATATCTGTCGTTTATTGTGATATAGCCCAAAAAATATCATGATATTAGATTTTCCTCATGTTAACCCAGTCCTACCTTGAGTGTAGTGATTTGGTCCTATATAAATAACACTGAATTAAACGCAGCACGGTGGCAC
This sequence comes from Simochromis diagramma, assembly GCF_900408965.1. NCBI lineage: Eukaryota > Metazoa > Chordata > Actinopteri > Cichliformes > Cichlidae > Simochromis > Simochromis diagramma. The sequence continues at coordinate 1,308,656 of NW_024386953.1, forward strand.
GGTGGTTAGCACTGTTGCCGCACAGCAAGAAGGTCCTGAGTTCAATTCCACCATCAGGCCGGGGTCTTTCTGTGTGGAGTTTGCATGTTCTCTCCGTGTTTGCGTGGGTGCCCTCCGGGTACTCCGGCTTCCTCCCACCGTCCAAAGACATGCAGCTTGTGGGGATAGGTTAATTGATTAATCCAAATTGCCACTAGGTGCGAATGAATGTGAGTGCGAATGGTTGTCTGTCCCTGTGTGTTGGCCCTGTGACAGACTGGCGACCTGTCCAGGGTGTACCCCGCCTCTCGCCCTATGACAGCTGGGATAGGCTCCAGCGCCCCCCGCGACCCTGAAAAGGAGAAGCGGAAGCGAATGGATGGATGAATTAAACGCTGTTTTCTGTTTGTCTTCAAATCATTTCTTTTCAAAGTACTTTCTGACAAATAAACAAGTAACATTGATTGCTTCTCAGTGTCCTGCAGTTTAACTATGACTTCATTATGTTGGACTACAACCTGTAGGCCTCATTCATCTCAGTGAGCTTGACATAACGTGACATGAACCATTGTCCACTCCTCTCCTGGAGTGACCCTTGCCAGAGGTGTTTGTTTATCTCTTCACGAGCGTCTTTTTGCCCAGGAGCAGGCTTACAAATACATTGTAACTAAATCTTAATCCTGTTACACAGAATGTCATAACTGTTAGTTAATAAGATACAATGTATCTGTTTTGATGAAATAACAGGTTTAGTTTGATACAGTTGGTTCTGCTTATAATGATATTTAATGAGTAGCCGCAGGGTTAGATTCAGTCTACGTGTGTTTATTTTCCATCTCATGTCATATCATGTCAGGCTCTTGTTACTTCCTAATCTATTTGCAGTGTGACTAGGTGTTTGCCACCTGAGAAGCCTAAAGTCATTTTAATTAGCTCTGCTTCAGTTCTGGGAGGATTTTTAAAAAGAATAAAGTTCAGAAAATGAAAATAAATTACTCCATTGATGATTTTTTTGTGAGTTCCTCTGCATTTGAGCCAGTATCCGATTGTTCAGTCTGACGTCACTAGCCGTGTCTGGGTCTAAACTCCGCTGCAGGTCCATGTATCAAACGATCACTATGGCATTACTGAGAGTTGAAAAACTGTCTAAAGTCTTTCATCTTTAATAAAATGATCAGCGTTCTGCTCTACCAGGTGTAACAATTGAGTTTAACATCCAGGCATCCATGAAAACGGAATTTATGACATTTAACGGAGTTAGAAGTTAGCAGGGAGTTAGCTCGCTAGCTTCTATCTAAATACAATATAGCATGTCCTGACTGCAGGGTTTTGGAAACAAATGAAAACGTACAGCTTTGTTATCACTTCCAACATAAATGAAGACAGAAAACTAAACGGCAGTGACGTTTGTAGGGTTACTGAAGTTTGGCTAGCTGGTATATAATGATGTGCTACGTGACCGCTAGCGACACAGCTATGTTAGCATAATATAAACAAGCTAACTTTTTTTCCACTCGATAAAAGTTAACGTGAGTGTTCTCGGTGGTCAGGAACAAATGTAATCGCATGGCAGGATGCTGTAAAAGGACCAAACTTCAGCCAGGAGAACAACTGAGATAATCCATCCACAATACGAGGTTAGTCATTCATATACTGCTGCATGGGCTGGGCTGTAGTTACATCCTAAGGTTTTAAAAACTGAGCTTAAATAAATGATTAGCGGTAATAAAAGCCGAGGGAGGTCAACAGTGATCACTGACTGTTTTAGGAGCTTTTTGAGATTAAATAGAAGAAAATACAAAACATTAAACATGTTAACAACACAAAAGCCATATTAAACGCAGACTACTTTAGGCCCGGAAGTAGGATTCGTCACATCATCACTGAACAACCGGATTGGTTCTGCAAGCACTCTGAAACACAAACTGATAGTAGGTTTAAATGGAACTGATATGAGATGATAAATATTAAACCGAGAGCTGAACATCTGTGAAGCAGTCATATAAACAATGTCTAAACAGCATTATAGGCCCCCATAGTTTTCAGTTGCTTGAGAGACAGTGACACATGCTTAAAGAAAAGGCAAAGCTCAGCAGCAAAGCTCTACTCTGGCACATTAGACACAAAATTGACAAACTCATCTGGATTCACAGTGAATAGAAAGGGCAGGGCAGCCAGGTCATTGCCTATAGGAGCTTTTGTTTTTCATTACAGTCCACTGTGTGTGTGTGTGTGTGCAGAACCTTTGGTGCCAGTTTGTTTTTAAGGCTGTAACCTTCGGTTCATCACTGTGTGGCTAATCAGCAGAAAATAACAGGCTGTGAGTGGAAAAGAACCTTCCACATACAGAATCCATGCATGGGTGTTGCAGTGCTGCAGTGTGTGTGAGTGTGTGTGTTGGGTCGTGAATAACAACATTGTTTAGAAACAGAGGGAATAAATGTGGCAGAATAGATGCTGTCAGCTTCTTGTGTATATGTAGGCTTAGTCCACATGAAATAGATCCATATACTATATCATTCTGTACAAGACACAATGGATTTGAATTCTTTGCATTGTTGTTCAGTGCTTCGTCTGTTTTTCAGTTTTCACTTAAAATGTGTTCTTCAACAGGTCAGTCCAAATTATAGTCACATGACTGTACATATGAGTCACATGGCCTTCAGTTCATTTTGTTACATGGTTAAAAAAATATTGTAAAATATCTGTTAATATTGTGATGAAGCTTTGTATTATCTCAGGCCGAGCTTCTCACCACCGCGCACTCATTTCTTTTATGCTCTGTAAAAATCTCTCGTAGAGCTGTCGACAAATACTCTAAATTTCATTATATAATTGAATAGTTAAAAAAAGCCATATATTTGGGAGAAAAGAAGCACTTGTGTCTGTTTCGTGAGCCACACAGGATGTAAAGCTGAAAAACGATGCAGTGTTGTTGGGAGGTTAGCTGAGCACAGTTAAGACTTTAAATGTACTGCAAATTCTTCAGGATATTCTTGTAGTACTACGTTTCTCACATTAGTTATAGCATTCGTTTCAGTTCAATCAGGTAAATAAATGAAATGTGTAGAATGGTTATATTCATTTATTTATTAGGTTGGCATCAGTGCATTGAGCTACATTTTGCAATATGACATCCAAGCTGTGAGGTGTCTGGGCAGCGCGGTAACGAGATCCACCAAATGTTAGTGGTTTGTTTTCTGGTGCCTAAGGAAACAAAATGTAATCTGAAGCCAAGTTGGGATGGCTGGATGCACCCTTCCCCCATTGCTGTCAGACGGACGGGGACACACACACACACACACACACACACACACACACACACACACACACACACACACACACACACACACACACACACACTGAACCTCATTGCTTCATACAGCAGCCACAAAGTCTTCTACAGGCTCTCGGGCTTCCTAGATAACCCTGGGAATATATTAGGCTCCTCTAGTCAGCAGCTGCTCTAGCTTCCTGCAGGACCTTGTCAGACCTCAGTGGGCTGTTCTTCTGTTCTTAGTGTGGCATGGTGTAACTGTATAATGCTAAAACGTATTATAACCTTGTGTATTGTTCCTAGCTGCAGCAATACATTTAATGTTAAAACCAAAGGAAGGCTGTCCATTTTCACTTTGTCTATTAAGCAGTAAGTGATTCTTCATTGATGGCTAGCTGCACTGAAATGAGAGAATGCATCAGGTAGCAGTAATGCTAACTGATGCTAAGGTTTGTAGAGCACTTTTTAAATGATGACTTGTTGGAGAGTGTGTTTGAGTCAGGTGCACTGGTGCTCTGCTGGACTAAGCTTCAGTCTGATACTCTGTGGTTGACTTTTCCCTGTAATAGGTTGGGTGTACGATATTCCACCCATCTTATTTGCAAAGAAATGACTCTGCACCATAACGAGAGGGCCAGGTGGCACAATCAGTGGGCAGAGCAGAGGTCCACAACGTCCGATCAGGAGCATTTCATGTAATATTAAGGTGTAATTTAACCCCTATATATCCTGGGGTTAAGTTGTTCTTTTCCCAGGCACACTGCAACCATAACAGAGTTTTTTTTTATCATTGCATGATTCGGAATCCTAATATCATCAACATCTGTGGAAGGAACAAAAATCGCCACCGTACCATCTCCTTCGCTTTGTTTTTTCTCACTTGTAGTGGTAAGAAGTAATCTAGTTACTGAGATAATGTGGTCAAACTAGAAAAAAGCACAAGTTTCCAAAACAGTTTTTAAACAAATTGAACTGGAGCACTTTCAAGGACTTTCTTGACAGACCAGAAGTTAAAACTAATTTCTTTTCCCTGTGTAAGTAATGGTCAGGAGGTAAGGCAAAGCAACAGTAAAACTGTGTATCATGAAAATACTCAAAAGTTCATTCTAACGGCAACATTTTAAAATAGAAATACAACAAAGTGCAGCAGGAAAGCACTAATGAAGCTAAACAGAATGAAATAACTAACCTCTCATGCCTTACTGGAGAATTCCCAAGCTCTCTGAATCACCGTCCAGTTGAACGATGTACTCTACACAGTGTGCGAGGGCAGACACACCAAACAGCTCCCATATCAGGATTTTGACTGTGTAATATTTCACGCAGCCAGAGCAGTGAAACTTCCAGTACACCACTCTCACAGCAGAGCATGTATAACTGAGTTATAGAAGGAAGATCCCAAAGCATCGTCCTGCAGATTGACTCACTTGCTATCATCAGTGTCTACGCCTTCATCAGGTGGTGTCATCCGCCCGCTCCAAACCTTGCAGTTGTTCGTCTGAGCTGCTTTCTTCCATTAAAGCTTCTCTTCCTCACTGACTGTTTGCTCTATAAGGTAAATGCCTCATCTTTTGGTTTTCTGTGCTAAAAAACCCAACACAGGGAATAATGAGTGATGCAGCGACGTTACAGTGGTGAGCTGGAAAATGATTATACATCTAAAGAAAAAGGACATTAGTCATTTTAATTTTTCATAAAATAAATGAGCATCACACAAACCACTCACATGATTTAATTTCTGTGTGTAGACAGACTGTGTAGTTTTTATTATATTTTGGCCTCATGTTGAATTTCACATCATCATCCCCCAAATAATTCAACTCAATTAAATCAAAACACAATGCAAAGTAGTATTAAACTGTCATCATATCAGCTAACCTCATGACCTGTTTTCACTCTGTGGGAAGGCTTCAGTAATGGATCACAGCTCAGTGAGTGGGTTACCTTTGGAGGATAACAGTGCGTGGCCGAGCTCTTTGGAAAACCTTATAAGCTCTCAGTGTAGGCATGAATCAACAGCTACGTGAACAGCTTTGTTTAGTCAGGATCTTTTTCTGTAGATGGCTTTGAGTAAACTACATAATGCACTGTGTAGGCCAATGCTATGACAGTCAAAGATAAATCAAAACATGTGAGCTGACCTGTGGGGTTTCCACAGCAAAGTCAGTGTCTCAGTAAAGCATGTAGGGAGGAAGCATAAGGAGCGAGTAAACCTGAGCTTGTCTGACTGCTTCAGCACCTCTGTCCTCACGCTTGGCTGATTTGACATAAAAGAGGTAATGCAATACTACACACTGAGATGGTTTGACTGGACTTAATGTCTAAAATGTTTCTTCAATTTGTATATAGCTGGGATCCAAATAAGTAGTATAGATCAACGCCACCATGGGATGTCTCTCATAAAAGCAGCTCGACTCAATAAATGACTTGTGTTGCACTTCAGACTCATTTCAGTCCAGCCCAGAGCTGTTCTGTGTGTTTTTGAACGCTGCTGTCAGTCAACCAGGAGACTGGCTGGGCCCTCTAACGAGACTGTTACCAAAGAATGTGAGCGAAGCTATTTTTGTGTAGCCAGTAATGAGGAGGTTGTACTCATTCAGTTTGGAACATCTCCCACATGGATTGATGGAGACACTGTGGCTCGCATGCGTTCATCTTTTCTTTTGTGTAGAAAATGAAAAGTCTTCTGCTGCCGTCTTCAGTTTTGGAGCACAGGGTGAGTGTTGTTTGTCTGCTACCTGCGAGCAGTGAGCTTCAACTTACCCGGCTACATAATGTGGACTTCTGTCCTAGCTGAAACCAGTCGACCCTGAAACATAATTCACTTAATCTTGTCATCTACTGATTCATTATATTAAACGTGGTTGCTCTGTGCCAGTGGGACACTACAAAGCATAGAGTGACAGCTGGCGTGCCGGCAGTCTCAGTAGATGAATTTTAAACAGGATCAGAACACTTTGTTCTCTGTGAGCAAAGACACCAACCATTCCTACCTGATAAGACTGTGATGAACAATATAAATCTCCTATTATGGTTTTGTCACTACCACCACCATAGATGCTGGCTGTCATGGTTACTGAAGCACACCACCTCGTTGATTTCTCTAAATCTTACCATGTGTTTTTATAAACAACAATAAGGTAACACCTTAATCGCCTGCCTAATCCTGGTAGGGCTCACCGTGCTCCCAGTATGGCTTAGACCCACTGGGGCACCGTGCCAGGCTGATGCTGGTCAGGTCTGTTCTGGTGATTGTTTTTGTCATGCAGGGGGATCCACTGTACTGAGTGGGGTGTGGTTTATATTAACATTAATATTACTGATTAATGTTCACCTGATAGTCCTTTAATAATATGGTGAGCATCTAGTCTGATGGAGTCTGCTTTTGGCTTCACCTGTCCTGTCTGTGCCCTTATTGGACTTAAAGAAGCATTGCAATAATAATCACATCTCTAAAAAGCTGCTGTTATATTTTATGTGTTGGATGCTCTCTTTACTTACGTGGAATTAGTTGTTTTTCATGTATCTACCACATGATGTGTTTGTTGCAGTGCAGGGTTGTGTCCAAGGATGATGACGTCAGCAGTGTTGATTTTTAAATGAAAGCTTAATCTGACGGTGCAAACTCCACTGTGTGCTGGGAGGCCACCATTAAGGAATAATAATTATATCTCAGCTGTTTAACTGATGAAGTCCACTTATGTTAATTCTGGTGTTCTAAATTGTTCATTGTTGTATATGAACGTCCACGTGTGTCTTTACCTGAGTTCTTTCTGTTTGGGTAGCACAGAGTGTGGAGAATAAATGGTGCACGTTAACCTCCTCCTGCCTCGACCCGGCTGTGATACGAGTATACTGAATACTTCTTTGTTTAACTGCTGGGTATACCCAGATGGAAGTTATTGTATGTGCTGTACTCCAGTTTACCTCCGAGCTGTATGTGTAGATCCAGTTTCCAGGCGATAAACGTATACTCCAGCAGACGAGGTGTAATCTAAGTTGATCGCTTGACCATTAAATGAGTTTGAATGCTAACCACTGAATGACGTTATAGCAGGAAATGCAAAACCCACTGTCGGTTCTTTGTCTCTTACCTCTGTCTGTCTGTTTGATCAAATAGCTCAAAAAGATTTCTGCACACATAGGGCTGTGCGATATGACCAGAATCTCATATCCCGATATAAGACATCTATCGTCCGATAACGATATAAATCACAAAAATGTAACATTTTCTGTAAAGTCTGTGAATCTCGGGCAGCCCGACTTGCGTGAAGTGTTTCCAGCTGCGCGTCATGTAGCTGGAGTCGAGTGTTTTAACCGATGCATGAAACGATACATTTTTAATCTTGATGCTTGCTCAATCATCCAGGTATATAAATCAAATGCTGTGATTGCAGCCATTCCCCCACTCTCTGTCAGTGGTACTCATGGCCATTGATCGGTGGGCTTTGGTCAGTGGTTGTTGATCAATGGTCATGAGAATTTGCATAATTAAGATTAAGGAACTGACCTCCCAGCCCATTGTTCCTTCAGTGGGCTGGTTTCAGTCATTATGCACATGCACTGTTTATAAGATTGAAACCTGCAGTCAGCTGAGACTGAAGACGTCACTTCGTCCAGATGAACAGAATTAACTTTTGGAGATACATTTTTAGACATCTCGGGCAGCTCGATTTGCGTGAAGTGTTTCCAGCTGGGCGTCGTGTAGCTGGAGTCGAGTGTTTTAACCGATGCATGAAACGATACATTTTTAGACATAAGTTGTAACGGCCGCTGTTTTCTTTGTGAGTATTTATTACACGGCGTGCTGCGGGGAAAAGCCTGTTCTAACGTTTGAGTCTAAGGGTTATTTTTTTAGCACCTGACGGCTCTTTTTTACTTCTCATCTGTAAACTCTCTGCATACTCTTTCACATGATTCAGTTTATTTTGAAAAGTCTCAACAGCTTTATTGTGAAAGGTTTATGTAGACAATAAACAAGTGGACACGCGATGGTGTTACTGTCGTTGTTGCTAACGACAACGCATAAAAACAGGCGCTTGTCCGTCCGTAGTGTGGTTTTATTAAATATAAGAGAAAGAGAGAACTTTAAGAAATGAATATAGCCACTGAAAAAATATTGCCGTAAACAGTTTATTTTGCGACACCACGAAACAAACGATAGCGTAAAATGAAACGACAGACGTTTTTATATCGTCATCAGGTATATATGGTTATATCGAGCAGCCCTATGCACAGTTATGTGTAATATGTGCAGCACTGACTAAAGGGGCAGTGCAGGTCATTAGGAAGATCTCATTTATGGATGTTGCCCTATTTGCTGTTTTCATTTAGAGTCAAAGACAGTTGGCTGCATGTACAGGACATGCAGGAGAATCAAAATACTGTTTGTCTGTCTTCATAAAGAGCCTGTGTACGCAGACAGTATGGCACATGACCAACAGCAGCAGGTATGCTTGCAGTAAAGAGCCAATGACAGACGGTCAGTAGCATTAAAAGATATGAATGTATGTGTGTGTGTGAGTGTAGGGGAGAGGTGGTGAATAGAATGTAATTTCTTCTATTAGACGGTACAGCAGTGGATAAAACAGCTGTTTTCACGTACACCACAGTGTGATTCTTGAATCACAGGCTGATATCAGCTATTGGCTGAACCAGATTCTTAGTTCTTTATAAGCAGCGACACTTCATGTTTCTGTACTCATATTCTGCTTCATGTTCTTCAGCAATGAATCTCTTTGTATTTTTGAAAAATGTGAACATTTCAGCGGCTGTGGTAAGCCATGTCTGTGCTTTGTTTCTGATCACAAGCTCCTTGATTTGGACCTGAAAATAAGAGAAACTGATAGATGTACACACTGGTACGCTGAGCTTGGCCCTCTGCTGTTGGTGCATGACTCACTAGCTGGCATTCAGAGAGACAGAGTGAGGGACGGAGGAGAGAGAGATGATGTTTCAGAGAGCTGTAAGAAAGGAGCGAGCGGCTGTTATTTGAAAAATGAAGGGACAGAGTAGAGAGAGCTGTGTACTCTCATTAGCCGTTTGGTTCTGTAGCCAGCCAGGCTCTCTGGAAGAGAGGGAACGAGAGCAGAGGAGGAGGGAAAGGGAACGTGAGAGAGAAAATGGGAATGTGAGCGAGACTGAGAGAGAGGGGTTTCTTTCTCCTCTGTCTGGCCTCTCTCCCATAGCAACAGCGGCTTAGCCACGTGAACGGCAGTTCCTTTGAGTTCACCCGCTGCACAGAGCTTAACTCCTTCAGTGCCAGCTTACAGCAGCACTGAGCCACAGAGCACAAGACAACAAAGATCTACAAAGGATCTGAGCACACTGTATCCTTTCCAACTGTAGTGTCTTCAGTTGATTTCAGACAGAGATCGTTTCTTCCATGTTCATTGACCACACAGTACTAATCACTAATACTAATACTAGAATATGTGCAATATAATACAGTGGTGTCCATGACATTTGCACAATTAAAAGCTAACAGTCCTGTAATGCAATGCAGACATTTTACACATGCAACAATTATTTTTGTGCAGCTGAGCAGCTTCTAGTGAAGACACACTGAAATGCAGGGATACTGCTCCCTAATGAGTGATCTTTAACATAGTTCAGCAGAGTCGCGCCTGATGGTGTGCACTGAACATCATGCAGAGGAGATCAGAGTACGCTTGTGCACTTAAGGTTTACAGCACTGTGAGAGGGAAACGGTGGAACGACTGTTGACTGGAGAAAGCATGGCTCCCCTGTGGAGTCCAGCTTCACTCTGCCTGTGCAATGCAGACATAGAAACATATTTTTTTCTTCCAAGAAAAACCCCAAAACAAAGTGAAGGGCCGTGTATTTGAGTGTGTAGTGCTTTCAAAGCAGAGCTTCATCTCCGTTTCACTAAGAGTGCAGTCGAAACGTTAAAGAGCTTGTTTTTGCCTTTGCTGCCTTCTGTTCATTCTGTTCTCTTCGTTCAGCAGCTAGCTAACTCTTTCCAGATGGCATAGTGCTAATGCCACTTTCTTCTCTGCTGCTGTGTCCATAAGCACTAAACCAAATGACTCGGTGACCCAATATTGGCACTGATGTCCACATCAGTATTGAACTGCTTCTGTTTATTTGAAATGCATTCTTAAACTAAGACATAGCAATGCAAGGTTGTAAGACATCTAATGTTACTAGTCCTTATACTGGAACAGTGATGTGTTATTATGTTACAAAGATGTCAGAGAAACACAAAAAGAAACAAACAAAAGTCAACAACAGTAAAGCGCTCTCCCAGCTCTGTTTCGTGCCATAAAGCTGAGAGTAACTTCTGAGATACTTGAGTGTGTCTGATGGAGTCTTTGTGACTGTGATGTGTCTGCTCCTGTTGTGTTTGCCAGGTAGCAAAGCCAGTGGGTGAAGTGTAAGCCTCACAGTAATTCTCCCTGAAGCTTCAGAGCTTCAAGGGCTCTACCAGCATAGCTACCCAAGAATTAAACCGTTAGCTTGTGACCTGACAGGGAGCGTATCATGTGAACGTGAAGACTGACATGTGAGTTTAAACTGAGTTTAACAAAGTCTAATATACTGTCCTGTTTCATTTTGTCTTGATGGAATCAGAGCTGGGATCCAGCCTGATCCAGGTCAGACCTGACCCGGATCTTTGGCTGTGGGTCTCTGCTGATAATGCGTACTGATCCAGTACCAGTGTTAAATTATGAATCCATATCCCGCGCTATACTCGAGCGTAGTAAAAGCTTAACGTCCTTTCAGCTTCTCAGGCTCCTGCCTGAATAGCATGGCAGTGAAAGTAAATGAGTGAGTGAGCGAGAGAGGGAAGGCATGTCAGCTCACTGTGACCACAGTTTGCAGTCAAGTAAATAAACATAAGAAACGTTGCTGTTCCTCTGTATTTAATTCTGTACATGCTGCTGTTGCTTGGTTCAAGAGAACAGCAGAGATCTGGCTTTTGGGCTCAGCATCGGATGGACACTGTTTTTGTTTTGTCCTTGATCTCTCGTTGATCTTTGTTTTTCATCTTATCCCCCCGAAAACGGTCCTTTTCTATCGAGCCAAAACCACTGCTGTTTAATGATATGCTTTAACTTTATGATAAAATCAAGTTCAAACTAAGGGATGGCTTCCAATTTCGAAGAGATGAGTATGGAGCTCACAGAAATGCTGCTTATGTTTGAAGAAAGAAGGAGAGGCGTACAACCTGAAGAACATGATCCATGAACGTGGAGTATCTGCTGTGGGGATGCGTCAGTGCATCTGGATCTGGGAGTCTTGTCAGGGTGGAAAGAATCATGAAGAAAGAAGGACACGTGAAGCCAAAGTGACATTTTCATACAGGACTAATAATGCTTCGTCATCTAGAGCTGCCGTCATGCTGCATAAAAAACAGACTCACCCCCAAAAAGTTGATCCTGTTCATCTGGACGTGGAGTTTTCAGTGGGACAAACATACGTCACTCATCCAGGTGACTCCTTCAGTCTCAGCTGAATATGCATAACGACTGAGAATCAGCCGTGAGGTCAGCTTCACCATCATTCACATGTAGGGTTGATCATTAGAAGATACCAGGCTGGACCTCAGTACTCTATATCTCACTATTTTGGACATTTAGAGCTGAAATAAATTGGTCTTAGATTAAAAAACAGTAACATGCTGGAAATAATACAGGGAGTGCAGAATTATTAGGCAAGTTGTATTTTTGAGGAATAATTTTATTATTGAACAACAACCATGTTCTCAATGAACCCAAAAAACTCATTAATATCAAAGCTGAATGTTTTTGGAAGTAGTTTTTAGTTTGTTTTTAGTTTTAGCTATTTTCGAGGGATATCTGTGTGTGCAGGTGACTATTACTGTGCATAATTATTAGGCAACTTAACAAAAAACAAATATATACCCATTTCAATTATTTATTTTTACCAGTGACACCAATATAACATCTCCACATTCACAAATATACAATTCTGACATTCAAAAACAAAACAAAAACAAATCAGCGACCAATATAGCCACCTTTCTTTGCAAGGACACTCAAAAGCCTGCCATCCATGGATTCTGTCAGTGTTTTGATCTGTTCACCATCAACATTGCGTGCAGCAGCAACCACAGCCTCCCAGACACTGTTCAGAGAGGTGTACTGTTTTCCCTCCTTGTAAATCTCACATTTGATGATGGACCACAGGTTCTCAATGGGGTTCAGATCAGGTGAACAAGGAGGCCATGTCATTAGTTTTTCTTCTTTTATACCCTTTCTTGCCAGCCACGCTGTGGAAGTACTTGGACGCGTGTGATGGAGCATTGTCCTGCATGGAAATCATGTTTTTCTTGAAGGATGCAGACTTCTTCCTGTACCACTGCTTGAAGAAGGTGTCTTCCAGAAACTGGCAGTAGGACTGGGAGTTGAGCTTGACTCCATCCTCAACCCGAAAAGGCCCCACAAGCTCATCTTTGATGATACCAGCCCAAACCAGTACTCCACCTCCACCTTGCTGGCGTCTGAGTCGGACTGGAGCTCTCTGCCCTTTACCAATCCAGCCACGGGCCCATCCATCTGGCCCATCAAGACTCACTCTCATTTCATCAGTCCATAAAACCTTAGAAAAACCAGTCTTGAGATATTTCTTGGCCCAGTCTTGACGTTTCAGCTTGTGTGTCTTGTTCAGTGGTGGTCGTCTTTCAGCCTTTCTTACCTTGGCCATGTCTCTGAGTATTGCACACCTTGTGCTTTTGGGCACTCCAGTGATGTTGCAGCTCTGAAATATGGCCAAACTGGTGGCAAGTGGCATCTTGGCAGCTGCACGCTTGACTTTTCTCAGTTCATGGGCAGTTATTTTGTGCCTTGGTTTTTCCACACGCTTCTTGCGACCCTGTTGACTATTTTGAATGAAACGCTTGATTGTTCGATGATCACGCTTCAGAAGCTTTGCAATTTTGAGACTGCTGCATCCCTCTGCAAGATATCTCACTATTTTTGACTTTTCTGAGCCTGTCAAGTCCTTCTTCTTTTGTTTTGACCCATTTTGCCAAAGGAAAGGACGTTGCCTAATAATTATGCACACCTGATATAGGGTGTTGATGTCATTAGACCACACCCCTTCTCATTACAGAGATGCACATCACCTAATATGCTTAACTGGTAGTAGGCTTTCGAGCCTATACAGCTTGGAGTAAGACAACATGCAGGAAGAGGATGATGTGGACAAAATACTCACTTGCCTAATAATTCTGCACTCCCTGTATTTGGAGACCTGCCTGTGAAGAGTTCATTGTACAGTTCTTTGATTGTTATAAGCTGTTTCAGTACAAAGTGATTATTAAAACACTGAGTTTAATTTACGTTAAGCTTGCTTTGGGATGGTTTCAGTTTGTGAAACCTGAATGGTTGTGCTTCAGTTACACTTATGTAATGTCACCTTTATGAATGGAGAGCAGTATTTTTAATTAAGTAGGCCCCACCACCGCCACAGGGCGCGGACCCCTGAACACTGCTGTGTGATTAGCCTTGAAAACTGCTTCAGCCGGGTGTCAGTAGCTCCTGTATTTGACGTGTCTCAGCTGGAATGTGAATTGCAATTAAACAAGTTAACTCTTGTTTCCTGAGAGAGAAAATATTCCCTCCCAAAGAAGAGCTCATCATCATCACATCAGCAGGCTGAATGCTGGTCGGCTCTTTCTTTCTTCATCAAAGCAGCAAACAGTGCTATCCCCACATGCAGACCAGAATGTTGATTTATTTTGGATTTATGAAATTCAAGAAAACTGTGACTTTATAAATGCAGTAGCATCACCAGCAGCTCAGAGCTCTGCTGCCTGTTTTGTGAAATCAACAGTCAGAAGATACTTTTAATGATTAATCACTTACATGAGCTGTTACAATGAATCCTTTGCCTGATTATTGTCACATTTTCACAGATGTCTTCAGTGCTGCTCATGGGCTAAAATCCTGTGAGTTATGGTGGCATGTTTTAGTTGTGCAGTGAAATTTGAATTGGATAACAGTCTGCTGTAGAAATACCAGTCGGTTAAGAGTAATATCTTCATTTAATGCAGCAGCTGCAGCTCCGACAGACGTCTGTCTCTCTGAATAGAAAATGAGTGTAAGATATGTCAAAATAAACAGGAATATAATCCAGATGTGTACCCAAGTTCCCTATAGCCCCAGTAGCTATATACTCGATAGTACACGATTAGTATTTCCCTGTTTGAGCAGTCAGACAGTGTCGCAGTCACAAAGCAGTAAAGCTTGTCAGACAAGTAGACTTTGTTCTGGCGGCCATGCAGCCAGGCTTCTTTCCACTCTCCTGTCAGTGTGTACGTCAGCCTGGCCCCCTGTGCTAGCACTCACACTTGAAAGAAAAGACACATGTGGACTCCAAATGCTTGCCCACACACAAGGCCTGCTTCATTTCTTTTGTAGTGTTGGCAAGCAGCGCAGAGAAAAGAGAAGTGACTGGACTACAGTTCTACACTGACACACCTTTGAGGAAAACAGTGCTGGAGGTGATTCTGAGCAACACACACACACACACACACACACACACACACACACACACACACACACACACACACACACTTGTCTGTAGTAGTGGTGTTGTTCATGTTGATGAAGATTGTGAATGGAGAGAGAGGTGATTTAAAACAGCAAAATGATTAATGGTGTAAAACGTGCATCAATGAAACCTGAGCTCTTTGTTCAGTTTCTGTGATCTGCAGCATGACAGTTTGATAATGTATTCAAACAGAATCATAGTTAACAAATGAGTTTCCATGTATTGATTAAACGAGCTCCTTATTGGATCATATTTAGATTTTGACATATTCTCAACTTTTTACTGTTCAGTTGAGCTCACGCTCGGTTCCATGTCTTGGGTACTGTAAGAGTTATTTCAGAACACTTTGTATTCTGTATTACGCTGTGAAGACTGAATGAAGCAAATACTATTCCAGTGAACTAGATGCATGATATGTAAATACTCTGCACACTGTCGTGTGTGTGTGTGTGCATGTGGAGGGTGTGCTGTCGCATTGTTACATCCTCTCTGAAATACAACACTACTGCTAAAAAGCAGCCTTAAGCTCTACAATCAACTTCTTTTTTTATGCTCCGTGTGTGTGCGTGTGTGTGCGTGTGTGTGCATGTGTGTGTGCGTGTGTGCGTGTGCGTGTGCGTGTGTGTGCGTGCGTGCGTATGTGTGTGCATGTGTGTGCACGTGCACAAACAGGTTTAAATGTGTACACGTTTTCTGTTTGTCATGGTAAAGAGAAAAAAATGAAAATAGTTGATGAAGTGTTGAATGTTTGTTGGTGTCACTCTACCTGCACTCACCCTAACATGCTGCCGTATTGAACACTGACACAATAGAAAATAACAAAGAGTGCTTTCCCTTTAACGGCCCGTGGTGATGTGTCCAATCAGAATTTACAGCTTCTTTTAACTCTTCAATAGTTGTTCAGTCTTGTTTGCTTTCTAAACTTTTTGCTTAATGACATTGTGAACACAGAGCAGGAGAAATCTCCAAACAATAGTATGCACGCAGCCTGCACGAGTGTGATGTATTGTCCCTGCAGGGCTGAGAGACTGCTGCGCTACAAAGCCCAGTTAGACCGGAGATGTAACATGAGATTGTTCCTTGAGAATCTAGGGCAAGGTTCCTTCTCCACACGTGTGTCGGTCTGTGTGTGTTAAGCCTGCCTGTTTGCCTTCAGTTGTGTGTTTAATGGCTTCTGAGATGCGTTTTCCAGTAAATGTGTAGGTTTCAGAGACCTGCTGAGTGTGGCTGTGTGTTTGTGGTCAGCTTGTGTATCCGTGATAACTTTGTGTCTGTACGTGTGCATTATCATACTTGGCTTGTGAATGCTTGCTTTCTGGCCATGTGTGTCCCAGTGTAGCAGATGAAAGGGAGGGGTGTTCTAGCGTTGGCTTCATTGATTGGTTCCATACAGACTGAAACTTGACCTTCACAGCAGATGTCTGTGCGGCAGCCAAAGACACGCACGCATGCATGCGCGCGCACACACACACACACACACGTACACACACACACACACAGTGCATAGCTCTGCCATTACTGTGCTGCTCTTACAGTGTTCTCTGTTTTTTAATTTATGGGTCATCACCTCGTAATAATGCTCCAAACATTGCAACAATGCTAGTGTGCACACAGTGTTTCTAACTCTGATACACTGACAGTCATTGATTATTACTACAGGACAAATAGCCATATTATAGCTACAAATGATTTTACTCTCCCTGAGGTCTCAGGGCACCTTTATACAACTCTCCTCGGTCATACATTCACTAAGGCTTTCTGTGCTGAAGTGCTGTCTGTCTAACAGACATTGAGACTGCGATGGATGCAGTGGAGAGCAATCTGAGTTAGTATCTAGACTGGTGCAACCAGGGATCAAACTACCAGCCCCGTGAGAGCCTGCTCGACCTCCTGAGCTACGACAACCCCAAAGAGTTCTGTTGTCGGCACTCATCACTGGGATGGGAATCGACAACAGCAGTTAAAACTATCGGTTCCGTTTGCACCAACCCGCTGATTTCAGTTCGTGTGCCAGAGTAGTTGTGCAGCTGAGAGAATACAGACCCTGAACTTTAACAGGTAACAAAAGCAGTGACGAGCATTCAGGCTCCAGTTTATACCTGTTCATGTTTCTAAACTGTGGCTTTAACTTTGCCTCCAACACTGATCTCAACAAAGAGGGGAAACGCCTCCAACATGCACAAACACGTGACCTCGCAGAATGCAATGTAACGTCTTTGATACGCTGCTTGGTGATGGGGCGACTCTCAAAGCGGAGCCAATGAGAATCAATAAGTGATATCCATAATGGAATTGGAATCTCTAAATTCTTATCCATCCCCATCCCCACTTAACAGTGATGATGTACTGGGCTGTTTTTCAAGGCTCCAGTGATGCTAAAATGCGAGCTGTCCAGTTCTTGTCATGGCTTTGCATGTCTCTCTGCTGTTTGCTAAATTAGAGGTGTTAGCACTCTGCAGTTTCCTAGAAGCACTCTCATATCAGCTCGCTTGTGTCTTTTGTAATTTGGTCTCACACGCTTGCTTTCTTTATCCTCTTTGGGTTGGGACTCATGACAGCTCCAAACTTCACATTTTCCAACACAATAACACAACACTATTCAGCTGCCTGACAGCACTGACAGTGAGAGGAGGCAGGGTTATCTGTGGACTGTAGGCTGTGTCAGCACACGTATCAATGCCACAGTACTGTAAAAACCTGTTTTAAATATTAAAAGTCATCATGGAAAATGTTTCTTTTTCCGTATGGAAAAGTTCTAGAGAAAGTCAAAGATTGATTTCTAACTTTTCATTTGCTAATTGATAGAATTGTACATTTTAGTCTAACCTCATTTGTGTAGTGTTGTTCTACTTGATTGTGTACAAAATATAATCCAGCATTTAGCCTAAAACCTCAAACTGTTTATGTTTTTGCCTCATTTCCTACCTGTTATTTATTTAAATCAGCCCCAGAGAAGGATTTGAATTATTCAAACTTGACAGCGATGTTTTCCCATCAGATAGAAGAATGTGATGAAATGTGATGGGAGTGTGCTGTCTGAAGGTGTTCTGCATAAATCACCATGTCTGGCGATGCTGTTCCAGCTCTCACCACTGACGGTTGCAGAATTGCAACTACAGTTGCAACTCAAGTTGCATTAAAGCCCGTGGAGAACACTATTTGCACATCTGATACAGCTTTAGCACGATGGAGAGAGAGACAGCTGTCAGGGTGTCTGCACAGAAAACCCATTTCACATTTAGACAGAGATAAATCACAGTTTGGCTCATCAGCTTGGCTCAGTGTTCATTTACTGTGGTCACTGTCATCACTACTACTGTTAATGCTGGCACTGCAGGGATGTAGCAACACCACAGGTTCTGTGTGTAATCTTGCTTGCAGCAGTAGTGCCTCTGCCACTATTTCATTGTGCACTTTTTAAAATTTGTTTGCAACTTCCATGGTGTACTTTACGCACAGGTTTTGGTTGATTTTCATTTGCTCAGTTATTAAACTGCAACCCTGAACACTGGCTGCCACTGCTGTCATGGTATAAACACCTTCTAGTCCTAGTAATGCTGCAATCTTTCCTTTGGTGCTGTCCGCCCTGGGTCACATCGTATTGTCCATGATAATAGCAGTAGAAAGTGTCATATTGTGATATGATTGCTATGGCAATGCCAGTGTGTTTACTAAAGGGCCGGGCATGTCTGAGAGCGAGAGCCACGCGTCAGCCTCAGATGGTGATTTGGTACCTGAACAGGGAACTACATCAACAACCTCCAACAATGCGTACAACTTTGGAAAACATGCAAGAAAGTTATTCCTGCTAAAGGTGGAAACAATACACTTGTTTTGCCCCTTGAAGCAGAAACACACCATCGAGTGCAACTAAGCCACGAAGCAGGAGATGCTAGCAGCTGGTGATGTGAAATTGAAATGACCCCAGCAAGTTTTGCTGGGACACTTCCTGCTGGGCTTTAAGCCACCGGTTCAGCGATAACATCCCAGGTAGAAATATTTTCACCTTTTCTCTGTGACAGTATTATTTTATAATTTTTAATGAAACTTTCCAGGGAAAACTGTTCCTGTGGTACTTTTGAGCTTGTGCTGTGTCACTGGATATAGTGCTGTGCCATTACTACTGCCATGTACTGCTGCTGTGGGTGCTGGCACCTTGCTTCAGTAGAGTCAGGACAGTATATTGTGACAACATTTTGAGGCCTGTGCTGACCGAGACAGGCTGTGGTGTTGTTTCAGTTGGAAGTACAGGGTGAAGGGGAACACAGTGACTGGCTGAGGCTCATAACCTCAACTACAACAGTGTATGGTCCTTATTTATGTGCATTTGCAAAGAGATACAGATAAGGTGTAGATGATTTGCATGGTCACTCACTGCTAGCAGCCATGTGTCTGAATACTAACTGACAAGGATTACGATGAATGAACACACACAATCACAGACCCTGTTGAACTGTGGTAGCAGTGGTGATAAGGCTTTGGTGAACTCTGATTGGATGCTGTTCTGCACTCTGTTAAAGCTCTCTACCAACACAAACCCTAATCTGTGACTCTTATCAGCCGTTACAGTTAGGACTGGGTCATAACTCAGTGTCATTTATTTACTCTCAGTGGAACTGGGTCCTGTGATGGTACTGTGATGATGTGCTAAAACCCATAGAGGTGTCAAGTGTTATGCAAAACATAATGTTCAATCACAGGGTGTGGAGAAACGACACTGCTCAAAAAGCATCAGAGCGCAGCATCAAGTCAGTTGAACTCCTGGGATGTTGATCTGGTCAGCAGAGGGGGGTGTTAATCACTTTCAGGTGCTTTGGTATTAATGAAATTAACAAACGCTGGGGAGAGTGTGGTGCTGCATGTAACAGGATAGGCAACGGTAACTCTGACTGCCATTAGGTGGTGCAGTGGGTCCTGCTGCGCAACAATGCCTGGCCTCATGCAGGAAGATGATGATACCCCCCTTCTTTTTTTGATAATTATTATTTCCATCAAATGATGCGAACTTAAAGTGTTCCTTTAAGTTCTCTGAGCAGTGTACATACATGTGCAGGTATGCACAGTAGTTAGTCGAGTAAATCCTGACCTGTGTGGATGTCTTGAGACTAAATGTCAGTTGATATCCTCACAGTAAGCATTAGCATATTTACATAAATAACAATACAAAATGTTTACATTTTACTAGAAAGATTTAAGAACGTGTAAGAAGAAAATCATGTGCTTCAAAGTAATTTCAAAATGAATGTTTTTCTTGATGACAAGACAAAGCAGTGAAGTCCTCAGTGCAGAAGCAAGAATGATATAAGAGTTGGGTAATAAATGAACACTGAGCACCGACTAGAACCAGAGTGGACAGACTGTGCACAGCGCTGTGTTAAACTAACACACTGTCCAGTATTTTGTCAGTACATTACAGAAAGAATGACGGTACACTCTGGAACACTGAAAGGTCCTAAATGCTGCATACAGACACTGATATGAGTGTTGTCAAGTGTGTAAGAGATTACTACAACATACGCACAAATACAAGCTTATAATGAGCTTATATGAAAAGCAAGCGGGTTAATTTTAGTTATAAAAGGTTACAAAAAGTAATCCTGCCTGACTTGTTTCTGTCAACACTGAAGAAACTGTTCCACGGTGATGTTACAGCCCCAATCCCAATGAAGTTGGGACATTGTATACATGTGACACAATGATTTTCAAATCCTTTTCAACCTATATGTATTTGAATACACTACAAAGACAAGATGTCTCATGTTCAAACGGATAAACTTTGTAGTTGTTGTCCAAATCTTCACTCGTTTTGAATTTGATGCCTGCAACACGTTCCAAAAAAAAGACTGGGAAAGTTGAACGGGTTAATTGGAGACAGGTGTTTGTCCTGATTGGGTATAAATGGAGCATCCCCAAAAGGCTCCGTCGTTCACAAGCAAGGATGGGGCGAGGAGGGCTTCACCACTTTGTGAGCAACTGTGTGGGCAAATAGTCCAGCAGTTTGAGAACAACGTTTCTCAACGTACAATTTGAAGGAATCTATGGATTTCATCATCTACTGTCCAAAATACGATCAACAGATCGAGAGAATCTGGAGAAATCTGTGCAGGTCAAGGCCGAATACCAACACTGGATGGCCGTGACCTTCGATCGCTCAGGCGGCACTGCATTAAGAGCCGACATCATTCTGAAATCGATATCACCACGTGGGCTCAGGAATACCATCGTCAGTTAACACAGTTCTACATCTACAAGCGCAAGTTAAAACTCTACCATGCAAAGCGAAAGCCATTTATCAACAACACCCAGAAACGCCACCGGCTTCTCTGGGCCCCGAGCTCATCTGAGACGGAAACGTGTGCCGTGGTCTGACGAGTCCACATTTCAAATTTCAGGTTTTGGAAATCATGGCCGTCGTGTCCTCCAGGCCGTCCGCATTGTTATCAGTGCAAAGTTGAAGAGCCAGCATCTGTGATGGTATGGGGGCGTGTTAGTGCCCATGGCTTGGGTAACTTGCACATCTTTGAAGGCACCACTAATGCTGAAAGGCACATACAGGCGTTGGAGCAACATATGCTGCCATCCAAGCGTTGTCTTCTTCAGGGACATCCCTGCTTCTTTCAGCAGGACCATGCAAAGCCACATTCTGTATGTGTTACAGCAGCGTGGCTTCGTAGTGAAAGAGCAGCCTAACCTGCCTCCCATGTGTGGCGCATTATGAAGTGCAATATACGCCAACAGAGACCCTGAACTGTTGAGCAACTGAAGCTGTACATCAAGCAGGAAGGGGAAAGAATTCCACCTACACAGCTTCAACAATTAGTGTCCTCAGTTCCCAGTGTGGTTAACAGGAAAGCTGATATACCACAGTGGTCAGCATCCCCCTGTCCCAGCTCTTTGGGTCGTGTTGCAGGCATCAAACTCAAAATGAGTGAAGATTTGCAAACCAGTAATAAAGTTTATCAGTTTGAACATTAGATATGTTGTCTGTGTTGTGTATTCAAATAAATGTAGGTTGAAAAAGATTTGCATCGTATTTTGTTTGTATTTCTGTGTACAGTGATATGCAAACATGTCACTTTTCCTTCTTTCTTATTTCTTGTTGTCTAGTCGGTCAGTTAGCAGGAACAAAGCTGATTCTTACATGATGGCTTAACTAGCCGAGTAAACAAATGGCTGACCGTGGACGTAGGACTGTGAGCAGAGTCAGCTCATCACTTTGAAGTCTTTTCTCAATAATAATATGTGCTGTGTCTCAGAAATGACTTCTTTTCTCTCTGCCTTCACACTAGCAGGTTGTTGCTTATATAATGCCTACTCAGTTTTGTGTGTTCGCATGGGAGAGTGTGTGCATGGAAGTGAATAACAAGGGTGTGTGTGTGTGTGTGTGTGTGTGTGTGTGTGTGTGTGTGTGTGTGTGTGTGTGTGTGTGTGTGTGTGTGTGTGTGTGTGTGTGTGTGTGTGTGTGTGTGTGTGTGTGTGTGTGTGTGTGTGTGTGTGTGTGTGTGTGTGTGTGTAAGTGGTCTTTTTTTGCAGGAGGCAGACTGTGTGTGCAGCCGCTCTTTCAGAGCCAGGAAACATGCAATTTGAAACGGTGGGATGATGGAATTTCTAGCCCACATGCTGTAGCAGGAGATGAGGACACGTGAGCCGGTTGACCTCAAACCATCTCTGAGAGAGGGGGAGGGCAGCAGCACAGTGGTGCAACACAGACAGTCTGGAGGAGTTAGTGTGTATGAAATATAAGCGGGGAAGACACCTTTTAAAGGGAAGCGAGCGGAGATTAAAGGAGACATCAGTTGGGGAGAAAAGGGAAAACAAAAGATGGAAGGCAGAGAGACGACGAGAACAAAGCCTGTTGGTGTGACATGTCCTGAGTGGGTGTTTCTCTGACGCTGTAGTGGACTACGATCCCTAAAGCTAGGGATGGGCAGGACCGAGTGTAGTTCGGTGTTTCAGTGAGCGTGCTCAGCAGTCCTGCTGTGTTTCTCTTGGCTTACATGGATCAGTGTGTGTGACTGTTACTGTACACGAGATTCTTTTAGGCATGACAATTATTTGCATCTGTTAGACTAAAAGAATAGAAAGAACACGAGTGAGAGGTTCAAAGACAGAGCTGTGATCTGATTTATTGGATATTTAGATGATCATCAGAATCATGGTTATTTTCCCCAGTTTTATGTTTATGATCTTTAAACTTCTTAAATGTTTTATGTTTTTTGCTGTATTCGTCTTATTAATCGTAATAATCTTTGTCAAATATATGACTCGTACTATAAGATTTTGGCACATGAGCATCAAGTTTGGCTGATGGCCAGAGGGCAGTGCTCACCTCTGTCTGGGGCGTTTCATTTAATGAAGTGTCACGAAGCTGAAGTTTAGAGAGCTGAGGGCTTTTTTCTAGCTTCCTTTTATATTGGCCCTGCACATTAACATTGATGTGAATAACAGGCGGTGCTGACTAATAAAAACAATCATCCAAAAATACTTTATTTTAAAGGAGCGGGAGCGTTTGCTTCATACAGAGCATGAAAATGATGAAGGCCAGAGTTAGGAACACGTTATTTGATCAAAATCTTTTTTTCTTTTTGTGTAGTTTAGAGTATGTGACACACACACACACACACACACACACACACACACACACACACACACACACACACACACACACACACACACACACACACACACACACACACACACAGTTTGTGTCTCTGGTTGAGTCACAGCTCTTCTGCTCCTCCCGCCTTCATCTTATTTCTTCTTTTGTGTCAAGCTGTGCAGCTCGACTCACAGCCACATGAAGACAGATGCTGTGCCCGCTGCAGCTCCAGCTCAGTTTACATGGAAAGGCTTTTACATAATTTGGAATAAAAAGATAATAGATAAAACATCGCGCCCTCCTGTCATGTGTTAGCAGTTGGTGCTTTGTCTCTCGTTGAAACGTGGATGCAGCTCTCCATGGTTTGGGCTCCACACAGCCAACAGTAAACATGTCTTGTAATAGCACAAGCATTCTTATATTTTTGGGCGCCAGAATAGCACTGTGAGGTTTGAGTCTTGTGTGCTGTGTAATTAAGCAGGAGCTAAATTTAAACCAGACTGTGATTACGTTTAACAAGCAGAGACGGCACAGCAGTCTGCTCGTGTCACATTCACGCTGTTCTTAGACATGTTTGTGTTGTGTGTTTATGTTGCACAGGCAGTAAAAGATCCACGCTGATCATTTGCATACTGAAGACTCACATTTTGGGCAAATGTTACTGAAATGCTTGGGTTTTTTGTATTTTCTGGGACAGTCGTGAAGTTCTCGCAGCTGTCTGAGGAGTCCTGTGGAAAACCAAGGACGCTCTTACTTTCTTCTATAGGAGTTAAGAGGCAAGGTAGCAGCTCTTTGCTCCTAGCCATGTAGGATTAACTGATTAAGACTGAGACTCTGCAGGCTCGGTTAGCATGTTACATGTAAATGTCTTGACAGTGCAATCAGAAAAAGAAGGTTCCCAGGAGAAAGTATCTTTGTTCAAAAAAGAACAGCAGCACAGCTTTGGTTTGAAAGATTGTTGAAGTCCTACAGAGAAAGATTACTTTAAGTTCCTGTTGTTGAATCATGAGGTCGCCATCGGCCCTGACACGAACCGAAAGACTCCATCTTAGTCTGGAACCATTAGTCAAACTGTACGTTGCCTTTTCTCGTCCTTCACCGCTCAGTGTGTGTGAATAACCAGAGGAAAGGAGAAGATGAAGGCACATATAGGAAAATGAAAGACGAGGAGGAAGAAGAGGAGAAGGTCACAGACTGTAACGGTGAGAGCAGTGCGGTGAAAGTCAGGCCTGTCGTGTGTTCCCTCTGCTGTGCAGAAGCCTGCACATCGCGTTCAGCTCCTGTCACTATCAAAGTCACAGTCGCTCCAACCAGGACGTATCAAATGAGTAACACAGTAGAGTTCTTATTCTGACTTCTTGTAAAGGTCTGAAGGAATCTGACCAGGATTACTTGATGTAAAGCTTTCTGTAAACTGTCTTTCATATCAGTGAGGTTTGATGTTTCTATCATGCTTAAAGGTTCCTTTTCAGTTCTGTGAAGATTCAAGGTTAACATTATTTATTTTCTGCAGCGGCACAAATGAACCAGCTGCTAGTGGACGAAAACCCCCGGTAATCGGAGCTAATCGAAGGCTGACAGTCCCGATCCACAAGAATCCCCAGAAGGGATCAGTCCCATCCAACTACCAGCCAACAACCTGCCTCAGTACCACCCGGAAGCTCCTGTCAGGCATCATACTGGCTAA
The DNA here is from genome assembly GCF_900408965.1 of Simochromis diagramma. Taxonomy (NCBI): domain Eukaryota; kingdom Metazoa; phylum Chordata; class Actinopteri; order Cichliformes; family Cichlidae; genus Simochromis; species Simochromis diagramma. Next base: position 1,333,739 of record NW_024386953.1, read on the forward strand.
GACGAGCAGGTGCATGGCTCAGTACATGAGAACAGAAAGGAGCAGGTAGAAGCACCAGGGAAATCCTACCGGTGGCTGGACGGGGCTGGACTAAGGCTACGTCCACACTGATGCGTTTTCGTTTGAAAACTCATCGATTTCTCGCCGTTTTCTCTCCCGTCCACACTGACACGGCGTTTTGAAAACGCTCTCGAAAACGAATACATTTGAAGACGGTGCTTTCGCGTCGCAGTGTGGACAGTGAGAACGGAGACTTTCTAAAACGGTGACGCATGTTAGTCACGTGATGCAGTCATGTGACCAAAGACAGTGGAGGGCATTACACAGCAGCTGTTCTGTTTGCCAGCCCTGTTAAAGGTTAATATCAGTCTGTACGTGCTCCAGAGAGCTTTTCTTCAAATTCTTTAATTCTCACTCGCGTTTGCAACTTTGTACTTTTGTGTTACTCGCAGCAACAACTCCACCTCATTGTTAGTCCATTTAAAAACCTCGGTGCTTTTCCTTGACATTTTGCCGCGACGTTTCAAAGAGCCGCAAATAAGCGGCAGACAGAACTGAGGCAGGTCGGGTCTTCTTGCGTTTCACGTAGGCGCAGGACTGGAACATAAGCGTTTTCGGCTGTTTCAATGTGGACGCACGACTGAAAACACTAGCGTGGACGCGGAGCGTTTTCAGACGAAAACGCCGTTTTCAAATCTACCCGGGCTAGTGTGGACGTAGCCTAAGAGACAGGACAGAGGAGCTGATAACGGCTGTGCAGGAGCAAGCTCAAGCTCAAAAGTGATGAAGGCAGGGGTCTACCAACCAGGGAAGAGCCCGGGTGCAGGCTGTGCAAAGATGCCCATGAGAAAACCCAGCACATCACAGCAGGGTGCAAGATGCTAGCAGGCGTACATGGAGCGCCATAACCAAGCAGCAAAGATACTGTGCAGAACCCTCAAGCTCCCAGGCCTCTGGTGGACAAAGACTGCCCACAGGGCGAGTGGGGAACTCTTTACATTTCCTTTTTTCCACCATCTTGTCCCACACACTCCAAAATCCATGACTTTTACCCATTTTAGGAAAAGTCACGCAATATGAGCTGATGTTTAGTTACATGATTATTAAAAAGCAGAGGGTCAATGGTTGATGGCTCTCTGACACCTAAACCTTCTGTTTACACAGCAGGCATCAGCTCTGCTTACTGTCTTGTTATGTGAACTTTGCTTTGCTACAGAAAGATCTTTGATTGATTTTTGCCTCCCATTGTTCGCTGTCGTGAAACCCACAGTGGGGGAGTGCAGTGATTTCAGATTACAGACACTGCTGAACAGCATTAATCTGGCATGTGTGTGTGTGTGTGTGTGTGTGTGCATGTGATACAAATGCTGGTTTAAACCACTGTACTATTTAGGTCTGCTGTTGAACAGATGGTCGTGAGCACGCTGCAGCAGCATGTCTTTTCAGAGAGGCAGTGCTGTTGCATTACCACACGCACTGACTTCAGCTGCTGTAAGGATTTATGATGCTAGATATCATTACAGTGCTGATAACATTTATCAGAATATGCAAAATCCGTACTCAACTGATAGTGCTGGTGTTAGAATAACAGCTGGAGGAAGCTGTGTGATGGGAAGCTCTCTGCTCTGCACAGAATCCAGAGACAGGACTGTTTTCATAACTGTCTGTTGTTTTGGGCGTGTGGTTTCCCACACGCGCACGCACACACGCACACACGCACACACGCACACACACACACGCGCACACACACACACACACACACACACACACACACACAGAGTGTGGCTGGTTAGATAACTCTTGCTGAATATTGTTACAAAGGATGATTGTGCTTAATCTTGTTTGTGTTTAATCTAACAGCACTCATATTCAGAGCTGTGTGGTGACGTCTCTTTAATGGGCCCTTTCATCAGGATATTTCATTGTTGCTTCTGCTTCATCCCAGATTGGACGTCTCAGTGTGAAGTCAGGATCTTGGATCTCAAAACCTTGAAGATGTAAAACTGAGGGATTTGTAGTCTTTAGAAGGAGTTCTGCCTGGAAACAAGATGTACCAAGAGGCTGTCAGTGGATGTGTTTTCTGCTTCTGCGTCCCCCTTTTTGTTTTCTTAAAACCTGCACTCTTCTGGGTGCTTTAACATCATGTTTTAGCCACTGGGTCAAATTTATAGTATCAGTGGGTGTGTTTTGGGTCATGTCTTTGAGCTGAGTTTGTGTTTTGGTTCTTATATGGTGCTTTTCTACTATCTTGAGCACTCAAAGCACTTTGCACAACTTGTGCATTCACCCAATCACACAATGCTTCCTAACTAACATTCATTCTCTGATGGATGCATTAGTATGCAGACTAGGGTGAAGCCAGGAATTGAACCACCAACCTCCCGATGACCTCAGTGGTCATATTGTAATGGTGGCTACGTTTATCTGAATACATCTTTTATGCTTAAGTGTTAGAGACGAGGCTGGTCACGGTAATCTCACTGATTTCCAAAATAGTGATTTTTTTTTTTTTCCCTTCATTTCCATCAAAGAAATAGATTTTCAAACATTTGAAAATGTACTCCAAAGTAAACACAAATAAACTATAATTTAATCTCCTGTAGTCTCCTGGGCACGTTTGGCCTTTGTGAAGCTTGGATGGAGATTTATTTATTTTTTACAAATCTTACATTAAAAACTAGGAGTAATTGAGAAAATCCACTGTTTAATCAGTAATAAAATGACCTGCGTTGAGTTGGTTAATGTTGTACTTTTGGTCAGCTGTAGCTGTTACTTCCTGTCATCTTATTTGCCGTGAGCACAGCTGCTGTCGGCTGATCCCAGCACATCAGTGTGTGGCTGTAAAGGGCGACTTGTGGGCAGAAGGATCTATTTCAGGTATTTTGCCCCTACTACAACAGATGTTAAGGGATTGTGTGAAATGTTAGAAAATACATGCTGTTACTCCCACAGTCTATTCACAGACGTGTACCATGTGTATGTGTACCCTTACCTAGCTTTAGCAGCAGTGTCACTGAGTTCATTTTGCAGCTTCTCTCCCCAGGAGGGCTGAGCTGTGTGAGTGTCGCCACTGTAACACACGCTCACCGCAGCACTCACTTTTCTGTTTATTAGTCAGTGAAAGTCTGTCTCAACAGTAGAACGTCCACAGACTTGAACTTCTGAGTTGCTGCTCATCTCTGGTGCTCCAGCACAGCAGGTAGAAAGCCGGCACAATACTCACCCTGCTCCTGCTTAAGGTTTAAGGCCCGTTGTTGAACATTGTAAGCATGGTGCTCCCAGTGCCAGGACAAAAAGAACAGCATTGTAATTTGATTTGTTATACTAAACTACATTTACAAACATTAACCACACAATTTGAGTCTAGAATAAAGTGGTGTGTGTTGTGTATATAAGAACAAATGGATACACAAAGTATGCAGAAACAAAACACAGGAAACATGAGCGGATTGAGGAGAACTAGATCGAGTTTTTCCATTGCTCTTTTTAAGGTCTGCAGCTGTAACACACTGCATATGTTGTATGTTTTTCTCTGCGTGAGTACAAACTTGTCTCTCACAGAACAATTTGAAATATTGATAAGAGGGGAGGAGAAACTGATGTGGGGACTGCTCGCTGTTAGCTCTGTTTCTGAGACATGCAGCTGTCAGACGTGCTGCATCCACACCGCACAACTCATGTTCTACATACTGGCTTCTGCTGAATATCTGTAGGGTCTCTGTCCATGACCACATCCTCTCTTTGAATCCTGTATCAGATCATATTACAGACAATTCTTGTCTTTCCCGTTATCTTTTTGTTTGCTTGTTTTTGTCTCATGTCATTGTCAGCAACAAGCAAAATGAAAACGAGTCCAGGTCTTAATTTGCAACAGTAGTCACTGTGATTAAGGGAACTGGAGCTAAGTTGTCATTTGCTGATAGAAGAAGTGAGGCCAGCCTCTTATATTAAGAACGTGTGTGTAAATATAGTCTCGGTTACTTGATGCCAGTCATGGTAATGGAGACTATGAGCTACAAGAATACTGCAGTGAGAACGACAGTAGTGTTGTAGCCACAGACTGCTGCTGCTGTTACAGCCAGGTTGTCAGTTTGATTGTGGGGCCTTCCTCTGTGGAGTTTGCTCAGCCTGACTGCCACAGGTCAACAACATGTTGGGAGCTTGAATATAGTGTATAGTTGTATGAATATAGCGTAGAGAGCTGCTGCTGGTCAGTGAGACCAGAACACCAGGATGGTTGATTGGTGACCATGGAAGAAGTGCAGTGGTGTGAATATTTTATCAAACAAATTTAAATATTAGACAAAGATAACGCAAGTAAACACAAAAGACATCATGGCCACACACTGTAGATGAAATATCGTTTCATCCCAGCTGTATTTGTTACTTTTTCACAATTATGGAAAAAGTAACAATGTTTTCCTAAGCTGCTACAAAATGTTCCTGTTGCTACGGTGTGAGTGGGAAACTTTGGATCTTTTGTTCAAGCATGATGTCACTCTGACGTGCACTTCCCACATTAACAGCATTATAGACCAATCACATCTCCCATCGCACTGACAGTCCTCAGTAAAGGCCTTTCAAGTGCATGAAATGTACTTGATTGTGCAGAGATGCAACAAAAAACCTCAGGGTGTTGACCCTGCTGCTTGAGGGCTCTCCTGCTCACCTGAAGGGAGCAGACACCAAAGGAGAACCACAGGGCTCCGATCAGCGCTGGGCCGGCAGCGTGGGGACTAGTTTTCTGCTGTGCTGGATGTTACGCACGAATCTTTTCTTGAAGTAGTTCCGCTTTATATTGTACTTGTTTTTTCTAATGAATGAAATCTGAACCTTCTGCATGAATCACTAGTTTGTTTTGAACCGGTCTCATGTAACCCAGCAGCACTGGATGTGTCTATCGTTACATCACTGCTTGCCTCTGCTTGTCTCTGGCTGCTTGCTAATTGCTGGGAGCCTGTGGACCACTCCTGTTTGGAGGCACTCACTCAAACAGTATGTGTGCTGCTGTCACGGTGGTTCATGTGTGGAGGAGGAAAGGACACATGCACTGCTAATAAGAGTGAAATGAACACAACATGGATTTTTGGAAATCCCAGGTGTGTCAGTCATATTAGTGGTTAAGACACACACCCTATAGCTGTGTCGTCTTTCCTTCCACACACTTACTGGCTGTCAATGCCACAATAGATTAATCCTCTTAAGAGTTAGTCAATCCTTCACACATCCTCCAGTATGGTTTCAGGTCTGTGTAGCTGGGAAGAAGCCTTTACCTGAACACGTGTCATCAATGGAAAGGCACTTTATTAGTCTTACTTACTCAGATCAGAGTAGAAGCCATATTTAATCTCAGCGTTCATGCAGGACTTTCATTTTATCTTTCACGGGAACCTCCGGAGCATTTTTAACAGGCGCAGGGCAGCTCTTTGGTGACTGCTGTGACGCGCTCGCTGCCAGGCTCGAGTGGGTCAACATCTCTGAATGTGAATGTGGATCGTGTGTGTCATGGTTATACAAAACCTTTTCTCAGGACCACTGAGTTTATTTGCCGGTGCCTTCATGCTCATATGAGGATGATTGGTCGTCCAGTTATTAACTTCACCATGTGATAACAAGTGCCACATCTGTATATTTAACTGGAAATCCTTTTTCTACTGGGTCGTAACTATGCAGAGAGCACTTGCTTGCTTAGCTGTAATGTATCGGATTCACGTACAAATGGAAAAGAAACTGGATTATTTCAGCGTCTTCGTCCACTAAGTGAAGTGATAAGAGAAGTTTTATGGGTCAGGCAGAGGACAGGTTAGAGGGCTAAGTAACACACAATTACATTTCTCCAAGTGCCTCCACTGATGTCTTCTGCCATGAAACACGAGATTGTGTGTGTGTGCGTGTTGCTGGTTCATTTATGGTAATTTACACTACTAGAATAAGTGGAAACCAGCTTCCCACCCTCCTGCTGGGTGGGAGGGTTTGTGTGGAATCAGATTTCAGGCAGGTAACGCCCAGCCCGAGCATGTGAGCGAGCGCTTACAGGTGTTTTTAATGAGATAACTGTTCTCTGCCCTTGGACACACTTTATTACTACAGGTTACAAAAGGCTTTAATGTTTGAATGATTTGCTTTTCTGTTTCAAAGCAGAACAGTGTTCCTTTGTTGTGACTGAGTTTGTGTCTGAAACAAATCTGTGTGTTACCTGTTGTAAACTGCCAGTTATCTAACACAACACATGTTCAAGGATTTCTTAGTAACATCTGCCCACGTGTTGTTCATGGCTGCATGTCTCCACAGTGGTGGCAGAAAGCAACAGTAGTGCAGTGTGGTGCTGCAGAATGACGCCAAATGATTTTCAATGATACGTTATGAGCATTGCCTCCACGGCTGGCTGCAGCGACCGGCAGCACAGAGTTAACTGATTGGAGTTAATTCAGTTTAAAACAGGAACAATGGACTGACTGACTCAAAGAGACCCTACGAAGCTTGAAGGTTAAATATGAGTGAAAGCGGTCAGCTATGGTCCCCAACATTTACAGGGAAACAGAGCAGAATAAAACAGTCTGACGTTTCATGTCTGAAAACACAATTCCAACATATTTATTAACACAAATATTAACACCTACCCACATAGTTACTGAGGGGAGACAGAAGAACTGCAAGAACTACTTCAAACTCAGTAGTTACTCTTAAACTCATGGCTAAAGTGGCCTTTGCACACCAAGTAGAACAACAATCTGGAGTCCAGCGCACACTATGAGCAGGTAAATGACAACACACGAGCAGAAACTTGAACTCATCTATGCTGAGGGCTGAAGTGCTTTTTAAGGTGGAAACACTAACAGTACCAGGGTGTTCGTCTGTAAGCTGGAGATTTGTTTTCTGCAGCACACGTGCTTCACACACAAACTTTTAGCTCTTCTAACTCGATGCAGACCTACTTGTGAATGCTCACTTGAATAGAGGTCTTCTTTGTTCACTGTATCAACCCCAGAGCTTGCTGTGTATGTGCATGTGTGGAAACTCCTGCCTACCTCAGCAGAGTCTCTCTCTCTGCCTCCTTTCTCATGAGCGCACACACAGCTGAGACTCGGTGCAGTCACATGACTCGGTACTAGGAGCTCGGCTGATTAAGCTGGCCTGGCACTACAGCACAGGGCCGACCAGCCTTAGCGTTTGGGTGTGTGTGAAGCATCTTTGCTTCAGTTGTCATGGTTTCAGCCAGTGTTTCCATATTCATACTAAAGAAATGATCCAGCACAGCCTGTTGTTGTTGTGTGAAGACAGCAGCAGCTGTTTCAGCTACATTCATGTACATATACATACCTGACAACAATGAAGTTTTTCCCCCAGTGATAATTCCACCCACAGACAGACAAGCCTTTCTTTTTCCCTTTCTCTTCCAAAGGCTCGAGTCATTTACATGAATATTATTACAGTGCAGACTGCAGCTGGCATAAACATTTATTCTGGTGAGGAGACATTGGGCCAGCTTGTGTCTGTGTGACGGGCCCGTGCCATGTGCCATGTTGGCTAAAACTCCAGAATGCCTCGCTGCTAAAGCTAAAGCTACTTCCTAATGTGACAGAGGAAAAAACAGACGGCGTTATCCCCGAGAGGCTGCAGAGGGTTTGATTTTCACAAGGAAAAATCTCTCCATTTAAATTTAGGGATAAACCCTTGAAGAATACATTATTTTCTTATACATGTGGGACCATTAGCAGCTCACTGAACCCCTGACTGGATGACACTGGTTTAAAAAGTTCACCATTAGGACGCGGTAACTAAACCCAGGCCTTACAGTGTTCCTGGCACAGTGAACACGTGTCTCTGAACTCTGAACTGGTTTCATTCTTTCTTTTTGCTCACTGAGTGTAATCAAACTACTTCAGGTTTACAAACACACTGTTGTTGCTGTTGGCTGTGTAATGTTGCACAACTGTCACTTTCCAGCTGATAACAGCTGGAGTTTGACCTCCATATTTGTCATTATGTAACACGTAGAAAACAGTCGCATGGATGGAAGCTAGAGTGAGACTAGATCCCAGCTGGTGTCTCCAGGCACAGCACCAGTCTAGCCTAGCTCAGTTCTGTTCATCAGTTTAGAAATGCCCACGCAGTCGGTGCATCGACTCAGTGCCAAACAGAGAAGAATCCGACCCTCTGCATGCACTCCTTCACTTTATCCAGGAGTCTTCTCTGAGGAAAAATATAAAAACTTGCAGGTCACTATTTACCCGTGACATTAATGAGATGATGCTTAATGGCACCTCGTCCCCACCCAACTCCAAATCTCATTTCTATGTTTGTAGCACAAAAGCTCTTCCCTGCATATTATCAAGTATAAAGGAGAAATCGTTAAGGCGTGTAGGATCTTATGGAACTGAAGCAGTTTAAGCTTCGGGCTTTGACAGCTCTTGGTTATATTCAGGAAGCAGCTCTTTGTTGGAGGGAATCACTGCTGAGACAGCGAGTAATTCTCGGGCAGCTTGTGGTTGTTCATACAATAAAACCAGAACACAGTGACTAAAGATGTACTACAGATTATTAAACAGCCCTGAAGCACTGTGACACATCCACAGAGGTGGCGGTGTGCAGATGTTTGTCACGGTTGTTTATTCAGAGACCAGAGCTCACCCGACGCGTCACAGAGGAGCACAAATTTACAGCTTACAGTATGATGCATGCACATATATGTTGAGTCCATAGATGCTGTTTCTATCCAGAGCTCGTCGTGCACAGAGGGCTTTATTTATTCATTACCCCCCCACTGTAGGAGGCTCCCACATGCCGAGGGACACATATTTGGGAGGCCACATGTCAAAGAAATGGCTGAGTTGTTGGCCGATTTTCAGGATAAAGATCTTTAAATGTAACATAAAAAGTGCTCTCTTTCCTCCTGTGCAGCATGAACTGAAAACACCCACACAGATGCAGAGCGCACAGGCAGGCATGCAGGCTGGAGAGGACAGGAGGGATTTTCCCATACTGGCTCTGCAGTGGCTGCCCTAGATTCCACTGAACGATTGTCTCGCTGCAACTAGACTATTATTAGAGCTGTATTATCAGGAGACGGGGAGTGAGAGAAGAGGGAGCGGGGGCAATGCAGAGAAGAAAGCCCTGCCTTCTTTTTCCTTCAGTGTGTCCTCATATTCTGCTGAATATTCAACATTTAGTTCTTTATTTGGTTCCCTCAGAAGTCGGCTTCTCTGTTCCCATCAGGAGTTGATATTTCACACGAAGGTTGCAGAGCTGCAAGTGCAATGAAGTGTGTTACCTGTCTCACATCCATGGCTATGTCGTGTCTTTGCAACAACCCGTGCATTTTAGGCTTTGTTTGAGGGCTGCAGAAAGTTTACCAAGTCTCCTTTGATAATTATCAAAGTTTAATTGCAATTAAAAATAAAATTCTTTGAAGTTCCAGAAAAGTGTGAAAGGCAGTTTAATAAAGTGTGACTACTGAACAGATCAGAGACAGTTGGCTTCAAGACTGAAGCTAAGAAACAAATTGGGTTTCCTGTCAGCAGCTCAGTTAGTTAGTTCATGTGGACAACACAGGTAAAAGGCTGCAGGTGCTTCTGGAGTTAAACAAGGGGTGTGTGTGTGTGTGTGTGTGTGTGTGTGTGTGTGTGTGTGTGTGTGTGTGTGTGTGTGTGTGTGTGTGTGTGTCAGTCTAAGGGATCTTACTCCTCGGGCATGTAGAGAGATGGTAGATGGATGGAAGACAAAGCAATAATAATAGAAAAGCACCTCAGTGAGGTCGGGACACGTGCTCAGTCTCATGAGTCCAAAGAGCCAGCAGTTCATCAAGCCCTACCACAAAATGATACATGTATTTAATACTGACTGCAATAATAAATGATGAATCTCATTAAGATGTTTATACAGCTCATAAATTCTCACCTTCTACACTAAAAAAAAAAATCAAATGAATGAGAGGTAAAAGTTGAGGGGGTAGGGACAAATAAGTAAATACTTCAGCCTGCTCCTTTTCAAACAAATAATGGAGTGATATTTTGTAATGATTGTGAGGCCCATGTTTGAAACGTTAATAAAAATGAACTGAACTGAATTGTGTGTAAAGTGAAATGTTTCACTTTTATCTTCTACGGCGTTTAGAGTTCGTGAATATCATGAATCGAGTGTCTCACATTAGAATGTTTCGATCATAAAGATCTATCGAGAAGGATTCTGAAAAGTACCTTTATTAATATTCACCTTTACCACAAATTACTGCTTCAAAGCGGCACTGCATGGAGGCAGTCGGCTGAAGTGTTACTGGGTTGGTCTTCCTCATCTTCCTCGTAGTTTCTCCTTAGGAAATGTAAAGAAACTGGCATCTGTGTATGTCAGCACATAGAAAGATGAAGTGAATCCTCCTGCTGGACGGCTGCATTGAATGTAGACTTGGACCAGCAGCAGCAGATGACTCCACAAACAGACACTTCACACTGGTTCCTGTTTTGTGAACGACCCTCTGAAGGCTGCGGTCGTCTCTGTGCACCTCCTCCTACCACACGTTTCCCACACTGTCAACTTTCCTAATAAAAATTAATAATTAATTTTCATCAGTGACCTTGTGTGGCTCAGCTCACCATGACTGTGGTTTCCTGCTCTGCACTAAACCCAGAGGTTCATGCTAGAATATTGTATTCATTTGAGATGTTGTATTTTCAGGAGCTTTAATGTTGAAATTGAAAAGAAGCAGGCCTATGTCGTGCCTCCATGAACACGCGTTAGGATGTGTGACTGTCCTGTAAGCACAACACTACGCAGCTGTTTTCTCCTGGTTGCATTGGATCATATCTACAAACGACAACAATGTGATTTCTCTTGAAGCGTCGGCAGCGCTGCATATTTTCCGTCTTTTCCTCTCACAGTCCCTCCTGGCTCCTGGGCCCACACATCTTTCACGAGGAGAGGAGTGGATGAAAGAGGAGAGCGGCAGGAAAAGCTGGGAACTTTTTGCTCGAGGACGTTTACTTTCCTTTATCTGTCTGTTGCTCACTCTACATATTTGTCAACCTTTTTCCACTTTCTTCCACATGTTCCCAGTTCCAGTTCTGTTGTGTTGCATGTGTCTGCGCTACGCATCGTGTCTGTTTCCAGCGTGGTGCGAGCAGAGAGAGATGACCTTCTAGAAGAAGGGATGTGGCTTCATGCTGTCATTGAGCATTACTTCAACTCATCTGCTCTCTTATTGCATCGCTCGCCTTCGTGTTATTTCTAACCCAGTGACCTTCCACAAAAGAGACACTCTCACAGAGTGCTGTCTGTGTCTGCTGTGTTGGAGTTCGTTTCATTGTGAAGCACCATGTTGTTCAGTTGGTGACTGTGAATATAGATGATTGTTATTGAAGATGCTCAGTGAATCAGACTAGACCCTGAATGTTAACATTTTAACACATGCTTCCTCACAGAAAAGGGACGAAGTTTTATTTATAACTTGGGAGATCATAACCATCTGTGCTGCAGGGTAGACTGACACACATTTCAGCAGCTGCTTCATATATCTATCTGCCTCTTGGGGACCATCTCTGTGAAAGTCTCACCGTGCTGATTGATATTCTGTAACTCTAAAATGCTCCAGCATCATCTGTTGCTACGTGGCACCTTGGCTTCAGTATTGTAAGCCTGGTTCATGCTCAGTAGTTCACCTCTCTTCTTAGTATTTTTATAACTCCTTGTTCTGTCACCACATACTGTTGACTGTTGATCATTGCTCTCAGGGGAATCCACAGTCCCCAGCTGATATGCTTTAGCTGATATGCAGATTTGTGTTTATGTAATGTGACACAGATTCACCTCTTCATGGTGCAAATTCACTGCCTTTGTATCTCTGCATTCTTCGGCCTGTTCATTCCCCGAGTCAGCTCTACGTGACCCTACAGTTTGTATGTAATGAGGCAAATAATGTCACAAACACACAAGTACTCAAAGTAGTATAAAGGATGGGCTTGTTCGTGGTGACAGATGTAACTTTTCTTTCTCCTGTTACTGCGGATGGAAAGGCTTGAGTTTAAATCTCCTTACTTGTTCTAAGTGTGTTTGTGTGCTTCCTCCTCTGTGTGTGAGGCCGTGGAGGTTGGGGGCAAAGGGGATAAAGAAGTCTTTTTAGCTTGGCTAGCATGTTTTCTCTCCAGTCAAGCTCAGTAAATCAGATTAGACTTTTTGGCAAGCAGAATAGTAGTGTGTGTCTGTGTGTGTGCGTGTGCATGTGTGTGCGTGTGTGTGTGTGTGGACATGACTGTTTGGAGGGTAAGACTGGAGCTCAGACAGATCTAGAGGGAGATGGAGAGGAAAGGAAGAGGGTGTAGCTGCTTGTGAAAGTTATGAAGTCATCAGAGGGGTAAAAACACTGAATCACTCTGTCGACTCTTTTCAAATGTTCATAGATATTTTTCACTGTAATGAGAGAAAGGAAATTAAAGACAGAGTGCGTGATTTGTCCTGCAGTTACAATCACAAAACTCCCAGAAGGCTTTCAGTCTGCTGCTGCAGCTGTATGTGATGTTGTTCAAAAACATGAAGAGATTGTTTAGAATGGTTTACCTGCACGTTCATGTGTGCTTCCTGCAGTGCACTCGAGCAGTCTCATATGAAGGCCAAACCACTTCCACTCCATGCAAGGATGTGCATGTTTGTGCTTTATGCTTATGCATCTCAGTAAGTCCACTGGAAACACCTTGCTGCTGTCATCATGGTCATGAAGTGCTCTCTCAGTCACAACCTTTGTTCTCCTCTCCTCTGTCTTCTTTCTTGTGTGTGTGGGTGTGTTTTCCAGCTTCCCTGGTGCTCAGTTTGAAAAGCAGATTTGACTGCACTCCCCCCATTGGTTCTGTATTTTCATGACTTGTGCTCATTGGCTGCCAGCGGCCGTCGGTGCAGCCAGCCAGAATGCAGCTCTGCAGCTGTTAGTGATGGGCAGATTATACTCTGCTGCACTGCTAAACACACCTCCAAAACAATCAGACACTAAAGCATCTGTACACAGAAATATGTGAGATTTTGATAGACTTTGCTTGTCCCTCTCTGCCCCCACCCTGCATCTGCTGTTGTTCTTGGCTGCACGCTCAAAGCTCTGAAATGTTTGAAGCTGAACGCTCAGCTGCACGTGAAAGGTGGAAACCAAGAAACACACACAAAGATTCAATAGGAAACTAGGTGTGTGTGTGTGTGTGTGTGTGTGTGTACATAGCCAGTGCTTAGTGCGACCTTCAGTTACTATAGCAACCAACTCACCAGACTCTCCATTTTCCAGTTTCTATGGTGTGTTTTCTTGACTGAGTTCTACATGTGTGTGCATCTGCATACGTCTGTGTGTGTGCATCTGCATACGTCTGTGTGTGTGTGTGCATCTGCATACGTCTGTGTGTGTGTGTGCATCTGCATACGTCTGTGTGTGTGTGTGCATCTGCATACGTCTGTGTGTGTGTGTGCATCTGCATACGTCTGTGTGTGCCATGTCTTCCTTGCTGTGAACAGTAACACGTGCTCGCAGACGGATCGTCCCGACAGGGGAACAGACTGTGCAGCTCTCCTCCTCGGCGTTCCTTCTCCTGCAGCTTTGTGTAAATGCTCAGACGCCATGAGATGTGTTTATCTATCTGAGACGTCCCGCGTGTGAGCTCCGGTTTGTGCGCTGCTGAGAGACGCAGACGGGTTCTGCAGGAACGTCTCACTCTCCCTGTCGTCGGCACGTCTCTTGTGCTCGACTAAGAGTGAAATCTCCAGATTGTAGAGCTGGATGAAGCAGATCGCTGTGAGGAGAATGTGACCCATCACGCTGATCCCACACAGCGCACACACTCACATAGGTATTTGTTTAGAGATTCCAGTGGGTAAAGTCAAACAGGCCTCCCTGCTCCTCATTTGCTTGCTGACTGTTGTTCTCTTACTTGGATTCTTTGATGTTTATCTTAAAGCTGAGGTTTTACATACTGTAATAGTATTTAAATAAGTCATTCAAATGGAAACAGCCGTGGTGGAGACGTTTACTGATCACGCTGTGGACGGGAGGCGGGGCTGTTTAAGCTCTGCTGCCACGAGGACAGATACAAGAAATCTATAATAAATCTATAACTCTGCAATAAAACACTTTGTATTATTCCAACTCTGTGCTTTGACACCGTTTCCCCTGTGAGCTGATATCCTTAAATTCTATTTTGCTTTGTTTTGTTTTATCAATATTATTATTTATAACGATTGCTTTAGCTTATTATAAATGTACTTTTATATGGACCATTCAGTCTGTATGAGCTACTTACTACATGTTTTGCACGTGTATCTTTAGAGGTGAATGTTCACTAGGGCTGCCACAAACGATTATTTTGATAGTCGACTAGTCACCGATTATTTTTGCGATTAGTTGACTAATCAGATCATCATCCATTGGACGTAAAAGGTACAGCTTATTGCACCAGCAGCATCTGCTCTTATATAACTATCATTAGCTTACAGCTTTAAGTGTTTCAGGTTTGTGCTAACTAAAAATAAAGACAAGATGATAGTTTATTAAATTTTAATGAAGTTTGCAGATTGTTTCGGTGAAGTTTAATAAACTCCTTGCTATCTAAAATATAACAGGACACCGGAGTAAATTCTCGAGCATCTCACACTTCTGATAATCAGTTGTCTGCTTGACGTTCATTCAGCTGTGTAAAAACTATAACTTTAATCTCAGCCAAACCGATTTACTCAGGAACAAATAAAATACTAAAAAAAGCCAAACAACAACATTTTTAAGTTATCTAAGTGACTTATATATGTTTAACCTGAGTAGCGAAAGACGGCGGTGGGTTTGAAAACGATTTGCCGGGAGTCCGGTGTTCTCACGGCTCTAGTGAGCCTTGCCCCCGGCTCGCTATCGAGCTAGTGGGTAACAGACGTCTCCGAAAACGTCGGAGCGCTTTTGAAAATATGTGGCGTCTTGATAAACTGAGCCGATATTTGAGGTTTACACAGCTACATTCTCCCTGAAAATATGTTAAACGTTTATTTTGTGACCCAGAAAGAATAATAAGAGTAACATTAAAACTAACTAGCTGACGCCATTGTTGGAAACTGAGCTGGGCTGCGCTATGAATTCTGGGACACAGCTTCTTCTTCTTCTTCGGGGTTTAACGGCAGCTGGCATCCTTGTACATGCAGTGCTGCCATCTTCTGTTTCAGTCTGTTATTACACTCTTAAATCCTACTACTTATTCCTGCGTCTTTTGGGATCTTACAAAGCTTCAAACGACGCGACGACTATTAAATCAGTTGTCGACTAATCGTGGCAGCCCTAATGTTCAGTATCTTTGTCTTTCTATCTGTCTCACTTTAAAGTGAAAATAGGATTCTGATAGCAAAACTCGATTGAAGTATGATAGATTTAGCTGTTTTTAGGTGGTTTCATTTTTAGGTGAGTTTAATTGAAACACTGTCACTGTTCTGATCAGGCCAGCAGCTCATTTTCTCTGAGCTTTTGGTTTTTATTTCATTCTAAGCCTGATTCTCCTGAAGTTAGAAGGATGACTTGCCGTCTTGTTGAGTTTGACTGGATTCGTGTGTATATAGAATATTGAAAAGATGAGGTGAGGATTAGATTTGAAAACGAGTGATGAGTAAAAATGGTTGGATATGAGGACAATCATGTAATTTCTTTTATGACGGTATCTTAGCAGCACTTCTCTTTATCTCACTCGTTCTTCTCTGATCTTGTCACAGCTGTAAAATCACACATGTGTGGTGATCAGTGTCCTCCTATAGCACGAAGCGATAACGTTTCAGTTTGCCTTGTTTAAAGACAAACAGTGGTGGGTATCAGAGGAAACAGCTGGAACGACGTTATCTCTTCAGTGGTGACAGAAGGTATGCATTTTAATGATCCTGATGATAATGACACCAGTATAATGATGAAACCAGTAAGAATGAATGATGACAGTGAGTAAACTGCTGGTTGTGCCCCAGAATGAAATGAAGGGAAAGCACTGAAAGAAACTGAAGTGGCAGACACACACCAGGATGGACGGATGATCACATGAGCAGGGAAGGGTGATGAGGGTGATGGTGTAAAGGAATGAGCACTACTCCACCAAACAAAATAAAGAAGGAGGCCAGTGTTGAATTTGAAGTGGAGGGTAAAAGTATGCAGCAATAAACAGATGAGTAATATGTGGTGATAAAACAGCAAGGGTAAACAAAGACGGCACGGCAATGATGTCCTCAGCGTGTGCTGGCTGGGAGCTATCACTCAGTCGACTGCAGCAGTGCATTGTGGGAGACGGAGTGGGTGGGAGGCTGAATGAGGAGAGAGATGCACTCGCTGATCTCTCTTCCTCTGTCTCCCTGCTCGTGGAGGAAAGAGTGGGGAAGGGGGAGGAAGCAGATGAGAGAGAGAGGGAGTAAATGATGAGGATGGAGAGAGAGAGAGAGATGATCGCTACACACACACAGACACACAAACATGTGCAACAGTCAGTCACTGGACTATCTTCTGATGTCAGCAATGCAGCGTTTGAATACTAAAGAGCGGCTGCAGACTGATCGTACGTGCTCTGTGTCTGCAGAGCTGGTCAGCGAGGCTCAGCTGTGCGACTGTCCTTCTACACTCAGGATCATGTTGCATTTGTCATGTTACTGTATGTCTTATGTTGTGTGGTGCCTGTCCAAATGTCTCTGCACTGCTGCTAAACATGATTTGTGTCGTTACCTGCCTTTTATGGAAACATGCTCTCTTCTTTCTTCCTGTTGGATTCGTGGTCGTTAACTCTGCCACTGTCCATGTTTTGTTGCTCCCGGCGTGCTGGTGTGTACGGCTGCTGCGGCCCAAACATTAGCACGTGTGTAAATCAACCTAACCTGAAGTCTGTCCCAGCCACGTGATTGGTTCTGTGGGGTGCTATTATGGTTGTCATTGGTCTGTCACGTTGTCTGTCCAAACATGTGTGATTGATCGCGTCATACTTATATCGAGGTTAACTTATTTCATGATAATTATCTTTATTGTTTATTATCCAGCGTTATCTGTCTGTAAATCCTACTTATTTACATTATGTGTGAGAGATATTACTCTTTGTCCTTTTAACTCCTCTTCCTCCTCTTCCTGTGTGTAACAGATGCTTAATGTGGGTCTTGATGAGCTAAACCAAACGATACTGATTGCGTTCATTTTATCGGTTATTAACAGTTTTTTGTGTGTTTTCCTTCTGCTGTGTCGTGTACAGGTTTATGTGGAGTTTGATGACCAGGAGTGGGACAAGAGGGAGTGGGTGAAGGTCTATGAGGATTTCCAGCTGTTTCTACTAGAGCATCAGCTGGTCTGGGCCAAGAGGAAGGAGTGCGCAGCAGCAGCAGCAGCAGGAGGAGGAGCAGGAGGCCTACTGCAGGGATCCAAGGCCAAACACATACAGTGGCCTGCCCTGGTAAGACCTGTGTTTGCTATTTATAGGCTGGGCACGGTAATGAGACTGGCCAGCCAAGTTGACTCTGCTGCGTGCGTGGAGCTCCAAGTATTCTGTTCTCTCTGCACTTAATCTGCTGCTCTGTGGATCGTCTCTATGGTTTTGCATAAAGGTGTTGCTGTTTACAAGCTTTTCTATAAACTTGTTTGGCTCTTGCTGTTGTTTGGTTGGCGTGTCATGCTTTTCCGTTTCCTGTCAATCATCAGTGAACTGATGAAGTTCTTCAGCTGCTCAGCTATGATTACTCACAGCCAACATGCGTCCTCTGCAGCTGCTGTCCAGGGTTAGGTTTTCTGCACAGTCACAGCTGCTACAACTGGTATGAACCTGGATTATTGTCGTTATCCACGTGGTCTGATTGTGTGGCACAAATGATTCTGTCATCAGTAAAAACTCATGTTAGCTTTATCTCATCTGGCTCTCTGCAGCACGCAGCTAGCAGGTGTAGCTGCCTGCTGCATGATGATGACTGCGAACAATAGTGATGACAAACTGTTTCTTATGGATTATTATCTGTTTTCTTCTAATAATCTTTACACCCCGTGATCATAGCTGTGAGTTAGTTGATACAGATCAATAATACAGCACCATATTATGGCACAGTGGATACTTTGTTACTATGTTCACTGTTGTTGTGTTTACTGATTAAAGCCACAAACAAAGGCTGATTCCAGTGATTGTGACAATATGTCAACTCCTCCAAAATCTCTTTTAAATGAACTAATATATGACTTTAAATTCATTTATGATCAGCAAGTGTGACGATCTGTGTGGAAGCAGCGGGTGTGACAGTTTGGTGTGGAGCATTCAGACGTGTGTTTACACAGCGGGGCAAACTTTCCAGGAGCCGACGTCCCAGCAGATTCAGAGTGCAGTGCTCCGAAACATGGAAAGACATAGACCTGGATCTCTGGCTCCGTGACCATGATAAATGTTCATGACAGGACACTTAAAAAAAGAAGAACATGGCAGCACAGCGTAGGTTTGCAAAGCTGTGTCTGAAAAATCCACAGGAGTCCTGGAACAATGTCTTTTGGCCAGACAAGACCAAATTGGAGATGCTTGGCCATGATTCCCAGGGCTTTGTTCAGCAGGAACCAGGTGGGGAGATGATTTGGGTTGTTTTGCAGCAACAGAGCCTGGGCACCATGCAGTCATTGAGGTACAGATGGGACTAGTGCCTGATGTGCCTGACTAGTTAACTGGAGGACTAGTCTTGTCAGTCGTTTGTACCAGACTTACTAGTCCTTTAATCTAATTGGTTTACAGTTAAAATCAGCACCAGGTAAATTGTTGTCCTAAATGTTATGCAGCCATTTGCCATCAGATGGAGCACTGTAGTTGCTGTTCTGATCTTTTTGTCAATACTGTTATTGTTGAAAGGCGAAAGAATGAGATCGCAGATATAAGTGGAGCCACTACTCCACATCGAAAGGAGCCAGCCGAGGCAGTCGCCTACTGGACCAGGAGGAGGCCCTGAGATGAGAGAACGCTGCGGCGTTCCCCGGAATAAGCTGTAGGAGGTGGCTGGCAAGAGGGAGGGTGTAGGTGTCCTTGCTTAGGGTGCTGCCCTCGCAACTCAAATTCAGATAAGCAGAAGAATATGGCGAGCAGTTTGTTGTTGTGTTATTTGATGGTTACCTGAAGTCCTCTGCTTGGGGAGGAGTCTAGGTAACCGAGAACCCCGCCTCAGACTTGCAAGTGCTAATCCTCCTCCCAGCTGCTTCACACTCTACAAGGGCTCCAGTAGCACGAGCACAGGCAGGAGGTCATCACTGGATAAAGTCAGCAGGGTTAGGAGAGGACTGAGCCCAACATCCTCAGTCTCTCAGCCAATGGCAGAGCCACAGAGATGGGCTTGGACTAAGTTTCACCTTAGTCAAACTACATTTGTCTGTAAGTGGCCTTCAAAGTGTGTGTGAGTGATCACGTGAGGCTCGGTCTGCTCTGCGGCTTGTGTCACACACACACTTTGGTGTGGTGGCAGTGTGGTTACCGTGGTGTTTATGCCGCTGTCTCGATGTCGCACCACTGTTTGAGGAGATGATCCTGTGGGTCTGCTCGTGTTTTTGGCTTTGTCACTTATTGGAGGACTTGCTTCGTAAATGTTTGGCACTGATGTCATTTAGTTTCCGACTGTGCTCTTTTCTCTGTGTGCGTACGAATGTGATTCACTGTTTTGGTTATGTAATAGAGTGCACGGTGCCATCTGGCACACACATTGTAGATAAGAGTTCAAAGACACGCACACTTCTTTCTGCCTCTCTTACTGCTCCTCCCGTTTCTCACAGATTTATCACACCGTTGCTATTGCCATAGCAACAACATTGAAATATAGCACAGACTCATACCTGATTGACCCGCTGCCCTCTGGTTGGCGCCTCAGGTCAGTCAGATCTGCAGACTCTCAAACAGCCACTCGGCCTGTCAGCAAACCTCACCAATCTGAGCCCTGGTCTGAGTAACCCTCACCACTCACAGGCTCACACGAGTCCTTTGCTTCCAAGCGCTTTGTCCTCCAGTGTGTGGCTTTGACTCGCCTTTAAAACCTCACGTGGGTCCTGCCTGAATTTTCAGCCCCAGCAGCTGCTGCTAGACAGAGACAGCATAGATGAGCAGGCGAGTGGACCCAGCAGATCGCTTTGTTGTTGCATAACTATCCGCACGCACACTTGGCTTTTATATCTCAGTGAGGACATGTAATTGACATAATGCCTTCCCTAGCTGCTTACCTGAACCCTAACCATAACCTAACTGTGACCCTGCTACTAAAACCACAATTTCAGCCTCAAACATGCCTTCAAAAGCTGTTTGACGGGCATTTGGACCCCATAAGGGACTGTTGGTCCCCACAAGTATAGTAACAGTTGAATTTTTGGTCCTCACAAGGATGTATAAGTGTGCACACAGACACACAGAGGCGCTGTTGCACTCATCAGTATTAATTCACTATTAATTACTGTCATTCATCTCTCTGTCTGGGCTTTTCTCAGTGTGGGTTTTTGGTTTCTTTTGAAGCTCACTCTGAGTTTACAGGACTGGAGTGATTGTGTATTTGTGTGGTTCATACATGTGTTTGTGTAAGTCTGTTTGCAGAGCTGCTGTGATATGGGAGGATCTGCTAGTCTCAGTGTCTCTGTGGGTGTCCACGTGTCCTCCAACCTATTGTACTGCTAATATACTGAAATGCACATCTATACACAAGCTGCTGTCATCTCTATGTTTCATCTTCAGTATGACAGTAAAATGTGCATCAGTTTCTTCGAGGTCACTAGCAGAGTTAACCATAGTTTGGATGAAGTTTGCAGATTGTCCATGGTTGTGTAATTATTCACTGAAGCTATGGTGTGGAGACCTCCACAGACACCAGATCGTTCTGTGAGCTGTCAGATTATTAGATGCAGAGAACAAAGGCAGCGTGATGAGCAGAAGTCGACCCAGCCGTAAAGGAAAATTGTGTGTGAGAGTATTAATAGAATATGAATTGCTGGTAGTAGTAACAGCTGTAGCAGGTGCGGCTGTAGGAGGATCCTGCAGTCTGATAAGCATAGCTCAAGTGTTAGCTCCATTCAAGGCTTAAATACATGCCTGTTTTTGTGTTAGCAGAGAGCTGCTGAGTAAAAAAGCTCATTTCCTGCCTCCACTCTTTCTGATTTTATGATCTCATAGATCCCAAAGTTTCATTTGATGTTTCTCTTTTGTAATTTCTTCTTTGCATGTCTGATGATAAATGTGAAGAGTGTCTTTGTAAGCTCCACATTCGTCTTGCTTTCAGCCTGGGGGTGTAAACTCCAGGTTCACACCAGGTACCCTCTCCCTGTTACATCATTTGGATTTGAACAAACAGAAATCCCATTTATGTAGTTGGATACTGTTGTGTCTGGGTCACAGCCCAGTTACTGACACACATCCAATTATACACAAGGACACAATGTTACGTTGTTGTAATAAACTTTACAATAACAAGAAAATGTTGCATATTCATTACATGCCATGCTGTTGACCTATTTGGCCTGTTTCCCTATTGGCAGTGAAACAAAAAGCCAGCAATGCCTTTATGATCTGTTAAAGGCACATAAATGCATAAAACTGGTTATTTTATTCTATAATCGTAGGTTTAACTGTTCAGGCAGTTTGTTCTCATCTGAAAGTGACAGTTTGGGTCTCCTTTCAGAAGCGTCTCAGTAGCCTGTGTGTACATATAATCGTTTGAACTGATGAATCTGCAGTTGTTTACACGTGGCTACAAGAGATCCTCCTAACTTATGTAAATCTTTGCCTCTTACATCCTGCTCCTTGGACCCGTTGTTCTGAGTATTGGTCCATCAATGACTGCTGTCAAACTGCCAGCTGTTGCAAATCATGGACACTAATGAGAAGTTAATAGGCCTTTGTCTCGTCAAGTTACAAGACATGTTTGTGTAGCTATATGTGAGCCTGCATATACACTGTTGACTGTGTTGAATTCAAACTTGTGCTCCTACTTCTTGAGTCTGTGTGCTGTACCATCGTCCCACCCTGGAACAAAGAAATATGACAAGCCCAGAGTTAACTTGCATTCATGTTTATGATGACTGTGTGTAAACTTCTGACCACAACTGTACATGAGGTGAACATGCCTGAGACAGGACCTGCCACAGGCTGCATGTTCAGGGTCTCTCATGTTGTAGAGTTCCCAGTGACCCCACCCAGCTTACACCCGCTCCATAACTCACCAAGACAGTCCCATCCCCCAGAGTCCCCACACACACACACACACACACACACACACACACACACACACACACACACACACACACACACACACACACACACACACACACACAGACATTTGGCTTTCATTTAGCTCTCTTGTGTTTACTTTGCTCTGTTTTCCTCTGGCTGTATGTTGCTCTCCTCTGGTCTCCCATAGATACAGCAGAACAACACTGTCTGTGTCTCTGTTGCGTCTCATTTCACCCCCACTCCCCTGTTTTGTTTTGTTTTTTTTCCTTCCTCAAAATTACCTCAGTGAGGGCTTTTAATTTAGCATTTAGTGAGGAAAAGCGGAACACCACACGTAAGGTTCATGGATGTAGTGGAGGAGAGGGTGAGGTAGAGGCAGATGATCTGCAGAGGCGACCCCTAATGGACCAGCCCAAAAAAGGAGGTCTGCATATCGTGCAAGTATACAGCTTCTTATCTGAACCTGCATCCTGGTCACATAATCTTGGTAAAACGACAATATGGGGGAATATAGTTTGGTCAGATAAACCCAAATTGAATGCTGTGATACACACCATGTTTGGTCAAAGGCCTCAGCCTAAAAACACCATACCAACAAGGTTTCAACGAGGCGTTGATTCCAGTTTGTAACTTTCAGAGACAGAACGTAAAGCTGCGACTCAGACAGTCACCTGACCTGAATCTGTGGGAAGAACTACAGCTCATAGAAGGATCCCACGCTGGGACTGTGTGGTGAGTGGGTCACACCTGAGCTGGGACTGGTTTCTCCATACAGAAGCTGTCATGAAACCGTCACCACATTTGTATAAAGTAATATGTGTCACTTCTCATTCTTACACATTATTTATTTACATCTATGGTTTCTTTTCGTTACATGTGGATTGAAAGTGTTGTTACTGACATAATAATCTCATGTCAGTGGCACCTTTAGAAATATGTTTACTTAGAGAACTGGTGGCATGCAGCAAGAGTCCTGACAGGGACTAGAAAGAGAGAGCAGATTTCTCCTGTTTTGGCTTCCTGTTAAATCCAGAATTCAAAATCCTGTTCCTCACATACAAGATCTTAAATAATCAGGCCCCATCTTATCTTAATGACCTTGTAGTACCATATCACCCTATTAGAGCACTTCGCTCTCGCTCTGCAGGCCTACTTGTTGTTCCTAGAGTATTTAAAAGTAGAATGGGAGGCACAGCCTTCAGTTTTCAGGCCCCTCTTCTGTGGAACCAGCTTCCAGTTTGGATTCAGGAGACAGACACTATCTCTACTTTCAAGATCAGGCTTCAAACTTTCCTTTTTGCTAAAGCATATAGTTAGGGCTGGACCAGGTGACCCTGAATCCTCCCTTAGTTATGCTGCTGGGGGATTCCCATGATGCACTGGGTGTTTCTTCACTCACTATGTGTCTTTCACTGCTTCACTTCTTCCTGAGGAGTTTCTCCTTCCCACCATTGTGACACTGCTTGATCACAGGAGGTCACCTGATTGTTGGGGTTTTCTCTGTAACATTGGAGGGTTTTTATCTTACAATATAAAAATCACCTTGAGACATTTGCCATTGATTTGGCACGAGAACAGCACAACTGAACGGAGATAAAACGTCACGATACATGGATACTTTTACGGTCTTTCTCTGCCTCTCTTTGCAGTCGTTACAAATGCTTGATTAGGTTCTTCTTGTGGACACAAATGTGACGTCACCCTGCTCAGCACAGTGATTTTCATGTGCCACAATCGGCACTTTGCTCTAAAAATACTGCTTTACAGTATCGCAGTGAAGACAGAGCAGACTAATGAGACTAAAATCTGATACTTGAAATCATTGTGTTGGTTCCAGTCTTTTACACGCCTGGAGCTCAGCACCATGAGCTCCTCCACAGTGAGAGTTTAACACGTGGGAACAGCATTGACTTTATGAATTACTTCTGGTTGTACCCCAGGAGGTAGAGGAGGTCGTGGCTGGTGGTTTGATCCTTGGCTGCACCAGTCTAAGTATAATTGGGCTAGATACTAACCTCCTAACCTCCAGCTGCTCACTGATGCATCCGCTGGTGTCTGAATATTGGATAAAAAGCAGAGAAATAAAAGAACCACATACCTCAATAATTACACCCTAACATGGAGACATGACGAGTCAGGAACAGTTAATGATGAAATAATTAATCATTGGCAGATTTGAGCTGAAAATAAGAATTTTGCTGCACTAAATGTATCTTGTGCCTCTTGTACTTGCGTGTACTTTAGTAATTAGACCTGCTGTGTGACAAAGCTCATCCTCAGTGTCCAGCCTAAAACACGACCAGGAGATGATCTTTCTGTTGTTTTCCCTCCCATAATGGTCGTTACACACTGATGTGTGGGAGAAAACAGCTTCATTCTGTGCCTGAATGCCTCCTGTTCGACAGAGATGGAGCACCGGTGCTGCAGCTACTTTGCAAATGTGCTGCTCTCACTACACTTGTGTGCAGACACACATATAGCTTGTTCTTGTGATTGTTTTCTGCTGAGCCCAGAGAAAAGTGACCTTTAGGTGCCATTCCTCTTTGTCTGTGAAAGCATGCCTGCATGTCTGCTCATTACATGGAAATATAACAGCTGCTCCCAGGCTGCACTGTTGTATGGAAGACAAATGCACACATCTAAACACGGTCACACACACACAGCTGTGCTTTCCTCGCACTTTGTTGTTGTTAGCAGGACTGTGGAGGAAGCGCTCATCCTCCTGTGTGCATGCGTGCTGTGGGAGATAAGTCTTAT
Organism: Simochromis diagramma; assembly: GCF_900408965.1. Taxonomy (NCBI): domain Eukaryota; kingdom Metazoa; phylum Chordata; class Actinopteri; order Cichliformes; family Cichlidae; genus Simochromis; species Simochromis diagramma. The sequence goes on from NW_024386953.1 coordinate 1,358,659, forward strand.
GGCACATCGATGGCAGTTTTTCCAGATGAACTTTTATGTGAGAAGGATTGCTTTGCCTCTTTGACCATCTTGTTCCTACGAACACAATTAAACAGGTGAGCATCTTCACTATGTTGCATGTTTTCCCCAACGTTGTTTGCGACTCCACTCTGCGTTTGCAGTTACAACACTCAACGTTCCTGAACATGTGCCAGTGTTGTAGCCGTCTGTTGGTTCTCGTCTACGTAGCAGCTTACACTCTTGCTTAGTTGTTGCTGCTTATTGTCTCTTTGACCTAAATCGAACAAACTACAAAGCCTTTTGGTCAGGTCTTTTGTCACAGTGACAGTAAACACACAGTGGCAATGTGGTTGACACGTTCGACATGTGCAAACACTTTGGGGGGGTCGGGGGTGAGGCTAAACATTTTATATATCTTCTTACAGACATAGTAGGTGCAACATGGGTGTTGCAGTAGTAGCAGCGCGGGTGATTGTATATAATGAATAGCATTGACCATTTACAGGGACAATTATCTTATAAAGATTTGAAGTACATTTGCTTGGTTTAGTGTTGAGAGTCTGCCAGTCAATTATATGATGTCGGTGTGGTTTTTAGGCACGGATGCTTGGGGGAGCTGCTAGTCTTGTCTCTTGCCCGGAGATGCGGAAACAGAAAGTTGGAACATTAGGATGGACGGGCCTTCCTACGCGCTGCTTATCCGGCTCTCCTGGTGTAGGTGTCCTGAAGCCAATCCTGCAGCAGCGTTCTGCTACATCACTCTCTGAGAACTTTTGTCCTTACTAAATGAGCCATTTATCATTATTTTAAAGTTGTGGTTCTTATTTATTTTACCGCTCAATCGTAAAAGGAGGTAACGAATCCTGCTCTGTGTAATCTGAACAAAAACAGTCACTGTTGGCCTCTCTCGGTTTTTATCACCACTGTTCGTTTTAACCTCCTGGCGTCCACATATGGGGATGTCACAGTTTGGGTTGTTTAGACAAAAATACAAAATTTTGCTCTAACAGGGCCTGACATCCACTTAGGAGGACTGTACACTGCCTCTGTTTTATCAAACTGTGAAACCTCATATGTGGACCTCAGAAACAAAGCCTGGTAATTCTTTGTTTTTACATTCATCGGGTCCCAATCAGCCCAAATATCACAGAGAAATTAAAAATGCATGCCATTGAAGAGTTTGGGTCTTAGGAGGTTAAAGCTCAGTGTTTAAACCCTTCCGCTGTAACTACAGCCCATGCAGCAGTATATGAATGACTAACCTGGTATTGTGGACGGATTATCTCAGTTGTTCTCCTGGCTGAAGTTTGGATCAGAACCAAGTCAAACAAACAGACCTGTTGAATTCTACAGTGATAGAATCATAATAATGATGATGATAGTGATAATAACAGAAGGATATTGCACAGAAATGTCTCAAATATTTTCGATGTACCTGACAGGAGAGGGCGTCGTGTTAACCACAGCACATTTCCATCCACCTGTTTCTATGCAAATTTTCAGTCTGCTGTTCAAAGCAGAGGCTGGAAATGCAAACAGCCCAAAGCCTCAGCAAGGCCAAAACTGATTTTATTTTTCATTGTGGTTTGATGGGCTCAACACGTCCAAGAAACAACTGTGGTTTCCTCCGTCAGGCCTGAGCTGAGGTGGTGGTGTCCTTTGGTTGGTTTGTCTCTTAAAGGAGATGAAGCAAGATGAAGGAACGCTCCAGCTTAACTGTAGTACACATATACACACACACATATATACACACATATATATATTAATTGCTTCAAAAGAGGATTTATGGGCTTCATAGGTTTTATCACTTTGAAGCTGATCAGAGGTCACTATAAATGACAGTAACTGGGCAGCCCTGTAGTGTATTTGGCCATTTAAACTTTAAGATGTGTGGTTTACTTGAGCACCTGCACATTTCACATTACTGTAAGGTGCTGAATCTCACTAACATGTCGTGGTCATGCTCGTCATCTCCTGTGTGTCGGCCTCTTTGCTGAGGTCATGCTTACTTCCTGGTTTTGCACTGAGCTTTGGCTGGAGCTCGTTAGTGCCACCATGTCCTTTCACTCTGTGATGTTTTAATAGTAACTGTCAAGGTTTTAGTTTTTGTCTCAGCTAAAGAAAATAAAAATGACCATAATAGTTCTGTAAAAGTATTGTTTCTGTGTAAATAATACATGACAGTGAATAGTATTGCATGGATTTGTTATGTTGTTGGTTTTCAGTGTGTGTGCTTTCAGAGTGTGTCGACTGAACTTGTAGTTCAGCCTCTCAGGGCTTTTGATTGTTGTTGCTAGAGCCGCTGGTCTGTAGTCCCTGAGACAGTTTACACCAGGATGTTGGGAGCTGGCACTGTCGTGGATGTCCTAAGGCAGGTGGGGATAGTCCACTGTGATGAAAAACACCTGTGTCAGTTTCACAGCACCGTCCCGGAGGACTGGGCCAGGATCTGTGCATTTACATCACAGAGGGAGTTTGTGGCGTCCACAGTGTTTGATGAGGACATCTTAGACATGTTGTGCACACTTCCAGTGTCCCACTCTTAAACTGGTGTAGTGGAAGGTGTTGATTGTCTTTGAATAAGTTAAGTGGTAAATCGACTGGTTCCTATTCAGCATGTTTCTGCTCTACCTGAGCACTCGCAGCACCAGCGCAGCTTCACTCAGTGTGACTGAAGCTGTTCAGAAGCTGCATTTGGCCTCAGTTATTCAATTCAATTCAATTTTATTTATATAGCGCCAAATCACAACAAAAGTCCCCTCAAGGCGCTTCATAGATACAGAGAAAAACCCAACAATCATATGACCCCCTATGAGCAGCACTTTGGCAACAGTGGGAAGGAGAAACTCCCTTTTAACAGGAAGAAACCTCCAGCAGAACCAGGCTCAGGGAGGGGCGGGGCCATCTGCTGTGATTGGTTGGGGTGAGAGAAGGAAGACAGGATAAAGACATGCTGTGGAAGAGAGACAGAGGTTAATAACAGATATGATTCAATGCAGAGAGGTCTGTTAACACATAGTGAGTGAGAAAGGTGACTGGAAAGGAAAAACTCAATGCATCATGGGAATCCCCCGGCAGCCTACGTCTATTGCAGCATAACTAAGGGAGGATTCAGGGTCACCTGGTCCAGCCCTAACTATATGCTTTAGCAAAAAGGAAAGTTTGAAGCCTAATCTTGAAAGTAGAGATAGTGTCTGTCTCCTGAATCCAAACTGGAAGCTGGTTCCACAGAAGAGGGGCCTGAAAACTGAAGGCTCCGCCTCCCATTCTACTTTTAAATACAATTATGTATTATGTACAGTTATGTAACCCAGCAGTCGGTTTGTTTGTGTTGACAGAGTTAGAAACAGGGAAACGTGATTGGACTGGCACATTGTGGAAGAGGAGACACTTTAAAGACGTTATACAGAAGATTTAAAAAAGTAAATGCAAATAAAGGTCGACGGAAATATCTGAGTGATCTTGAAAATTCACCTGATTGGTGCAATATTTAAACACAGTTTGAGAGAAATCAGATGAAGTTTCTGCAGTACTGTAGTAGGAAAGTCCATCAGTACACACACACACACACACACACACACACACACACACACACACACACACACACACACACACACACACACACACAGAGAGCTCGTGGCGGCTGTGTTCATCCACAGAGGGTTGCACTGTTCTGGCTTCTCCACAGTGACACACTGCACCCTCCACCCCCTGCCCACCACACTCCTCCACTGACACGACCCTGTTACTGAAGCAAAACGCCAGCGTTACACAACAGCAGGAAATAATGAAGCAATCCTGTTACATGGCCTCTTGGCACACACAGGCCTGATATCAGCCATCTTGAACAAAACACACATGCACATAAAGGCTTTCAGCTGAACTATTTTTTGTGTTCATTGGCATACGTGGTTACATTTTAGCTTTTAAAAAGCAGTTATTAGCTCCGTCATCCAGCTGTGACATGTTTTGATTTATTTGGTACAGTTCTGCTGTGAGCTCCTCCAGCTCTGACACGAAAACACATCTGACACCACAGAGAGATCCAGCCGGGAGCGAGACAGACTGAGAGAGACAGACCGGTGTTAAAGGGTGAGACAGGGACTGATGTTCTTCAGAGTCTTAGTTGTCCTGGGCTGTACGTCTGTCTGCTCAGCCTCTCTGTGTTCACATTAAACCCTCTGTTGCATCTCTGATCCAGCTATTACATCATCTCTGTATCTACCAGGAGCACTGTGTGAACTCATTAAAGAGCCTCACTGCAGACTGCCTTCAAAGATCTAGTGAAATCTATTGGCCACATGATACAAGAGGGAGGGGAGAGTTTACTGGTTGGTGGGGTAAGGAAGGTGAACGTCTGTGTCTATATATAGAGAGATAGATGGATGTAATTTTTCTGAAGACTACTTACAAGACACAAACTTTGATAACTAACAGTTTCTCACATTTCTATAGCCAAATACAAAGACGTAAAGGCTTAAGACTTTTTGCACAGCATGGTAGTAGTGGTGAAATAATGAGATGGAGGTCATGAAACATGAGGTAGAAGTAGTGAGTTTGTGTTGAAACATTGTTTACATGGTTTGCCAAACGGACTGATCTTGTGATTTATGACAGAAATCTGGAGGCACATTTATAAAGTGCGCTCTAAAGTCGTTGGTTATTAGTGTGTCGTTCACGACACTGGAGCTTTACTTTTGAAGCCTGTTTCCGTGTGAGCCCTTCAGATGAATCATCTTCATGAAGAATGAAGCTTAAGGAAATACGAATAGAGAAATGCTGTCCGAATCTCATTTTCTTAATTGTAATGTTGGTCAAATGTTTTGAATCGTACATGTTGCACTGATGTCTACATGTTACATGTTTCATGAGTCTGTTGAAGATATTTCGTCTAGTTTTTCTTGGCTTTAAGCTTCTTTTTTCCATCACTAACACTGCAAAGTCACCATATCTCTATCAAAACACACACTTAAACATTCCCATATCACTGAAAGAATAAAGACAATAGTTGTTTTGACACGTTTTATTTTACCACCGCTTTTAGACAAAGAACAAAGAAAGGACAGCGTCTGATATGAGAGGTTGTCTAAAATGAATGAACGTGTGTGTGTTAGATCTTTGTTTCACTCGACTCCTTCCTGGCTACAGACTGCTCAAGTCATGCTATGTTACCTAGCAACAGTTGCCCACTCTGCAAAACACACACACACACACACACACACACACACACACACACACACACACACACACACACACACACACACACACACACACACAAATGAGTATCAGCAGGCATTCTTGTTATCTGGCAACTGTACTGGCTCTGTTCATCATGACAGGAGAACAAAGGAGTGTGTGTGTGTGTGTGTGTGTGTGTGTGTGTGTGTGTGTGTGTGGTGCAGCTCTCTCCTTTGAAAGCTGACTCTCTAGCTCTGCCTGCCTTTATAGGTTGTCTGTCCTTCCACTCAGCATGTGTGTATTTGTGCGGCTGCATGCACAGACCTGAAACAGTCGGGGCCTCGTGCCTTGCTTGTAGGCTTGTTAGCCAGCCTGGAGAAGAACCAGTCAGCCGCGTCAGATGCAGTTTTGGTTGAAATTGGGTCAATAAAAAGCCCCTCCTCTCCCTGAGCAGATGGAGCAGGGCTAGTGTAATCTCCTGCCTCCTGTGGGTCTGTGTGTGCATGTGTAATTAGAGCTTACCTTTATGCAGTGCAGGCTGCAGATGAAACGTTTGTCTCCTTCTGCTGAAGCAGTTCAGTCCACTCACTTTGATGAGTGATAACCGCACCACACATGTTTAGTAAAGCTGAGAAATAGAAAGTACAACTACACTGTTCCTGCTGCACACCTGGACCTACACCTGAATGTGTTGATTTAGTTGTTTCAGTTTTTGGTTGGTTGTTGTACAAGATTTAATGTGTGTCTGTGTCTCTGTGAGTGTGTGTGTTAGATGGACCAGTACCTGGACCAGTACCTGGACCAGTGTGTGCTGTTACAGTGGTAGAGGATAAACCTGCTGAGCAGCAATGGACAGATTACTAAATCTGGTTTGTGGTCAGCTGAAAAAAGCGTGATGCTGTGGGTGGGTTCAGCATCGGGGCACTCATCTTCTTTTTCATCCAGCTCTTTTTATTGTTTTTCCAGCAGTTAAACACATAAACATACGCAGGTAAACGTACAGCGTTGCTCCCACCGCTTCCCTCCCCATGAGACCAGATCTAACACTGATATATACTCAGGGTGTGCACAGATCACTGTCAGGCAGTGGGCTCTACACATCAAACACAACATAATCATGAAACCATATCACAGGCTGACATATTCTCAACATAACTGATGAATGGCTGCCAGGAACCTGGGATTTTCCAGCACAGCCTCTGGTGGTGAACCTAATCGTCTCATCACGTCTCTAATCCGCTTCCCAAATGTTGGGAAGCGGATAGGGTCCTCCCACCTGGTCAGAATCGGTCTTCTGGCCAGCAAAGAGGAGGACGCAGTCGTGTTCGATTCACGCGTATTCAGAGGTGGATCAGAGGGAATCAGACCAAGCAGTGAGGTCAGAGGGGTTGGTGGGTCGTTTGTCCTGTCATTTTGGAGTAAGTCTCAAAGATTGAACTCCATGTAACTTTGGACACTTTGTGGATGGAGCTGGGGTCCACAGTTTGTCCTTAGACCAGTGGAGACGCTGTGCGATATTGTGCCTAAGAGACACTGATGAGGTGGAGATGATCTTTAAAACCTGTAGCCAGGTTGTCTCTGGTATTGTTTGTCCCATCTGTGTTTAAGGCCCTCTAAGAAAGTCAACCTGGATTCATTAAACACGTTTCACCCAGGATCTGTTCCAAGTCCATTTTCTTTTCAAGTCTGATCCTTTAAATGATGGACCTCATGTCCATTGGAGAAGGTGAAGGTTAACATCCAGGATAAGATGAGACTAAACATCTAATCTGCAAATATCTTAAAAATACCTGAAACCTTTGAGACGACTCTGCAAAGGAAGCAAAGCCGTTATCTCCCACTGACTCCAGCCAGCCGTCAATGCTCTGTGTCTAACTGACGGTGTAAACAGGTGGGCTTTCCTTATTGGAGCAGCAAGCCACAGCTCAGGAAGATTAAAGGCTCTTTTGAATTGATTCCAGATTAGAAATGAATGAATAACCTGTAGCGCTGCAAGACAGGTTTGTTTAGTTGAGCCACCCAACCGCATCTGGCTCCATTCATCCAGTAAAGCAATGGCCGAATATTTGCTGCCCAGTAATGGTGCAGAAAGTTTGGAAGGGACTGGCCACTGATTGTCTGAGGTAGCTGCAGGGTTTCTTTCCTTATCAGTGGTTGTTTTTTGCTCCATATAAACTGAGATAACTGACTATCTGAGTTGATAAAGTTTAGGGACATTTTTATAGAGTTAATCGCTCCTCCTGCAGAAAGGTAGAGTGTTCATCTATTCTGTCCTTGTTTTGTTTTAAATAGTGCAATCATGCAACCTATTTAATAAAAACAACCTCTTTGAGCCTCATTCTTTGGATAATTGTGGTCCCATTTCTAAACATCACTTTCTCTCCAGGGTTTTAGAAGCGATTGTCGCTGAACAGCTGATTGCTTACTTTGACTAAATGAGGCTTTTCAAACACTCCAATCAGGTTTCTCAGCACAGAGGGACGAATGAGGCTGGCTGCTACCTCTGCTGGTAGATCTGTTGTAGTTTCATCATTGAACACTGGATAACTGTATTTTCTTGCTTTTGTCTTATGTATATAAGGAGAAATGGAGTCATTTAAAATGTAAGAAACACTGTAATCATTAAAGAGTTCAAGTAAACTCGTACAGTCACATCTTGTTTAAATCACCTGGCTGTGTACACAGGCAGGAAGGCCAAAAAAGCCCATTTTCTAAATGCTGGTTGGTCTACATGAATACTGTAGATCAGTGGCACATTTGGCAGCTGTTGTTTTGCCTAATGTGTATGTGAGAAATAAATTATGAGCTCAAATATTAAGCAGCCCTGAGGGAGGGAAGGTAACAGGGTAGTTGGTGCTGTCTCCTCTGAGCACCACCAGGCACTTTCCTACACGTTAGACCTGCTACAGCGACTCGATGCTGGGCAACATTTTGCCAGCATCTGGTGAATGTAGCCGCCTGCTAATAATACTGAATGGAGTTGCTAATAATAGCAGGAGTAATGGCACACGTAGTATTGTCTCCTTCCTGCTATGTTGTCATTTTGTAAACACACGATTGTCATTAAACTTGTGTTGAACGGAGATGAAGGGGAAGGAAGTGGAGGAGCAGAAGTGAGGCGGGTCAGTGGCGAGGGAACAATCTGAAAGGCGAGGGGAGAAAGTGAAAGACGCTCAGTCAAAGAGCGCTGTGAGGAAATAGGACAGTCCTGCGTCACACAGAGAGAGCGAGAGAGGAAGTGTGTGTCAGCCGGCCCTGCCTCTGTCCCTCCCTCCCTCCCTCTCATCTCTCTCCCTCCTTGCGTCAGCAGCAGTTAAAATGTCGGCTGTGTAGCTAGTCCTCCGCTCTGCTCTCTCCCTCTTGGCCATCTGTCTCTTCTTACCACAGGAGGAAACCGCACTCTGTTGCTCTTCCTCGCCCGTTCTTTTTCACTTCGTCATCCTTTTCTTTTCTTTCTTCCTGTCTCTGCCCCGGTTGCTGGATCAAAGCTAGTTTTTCTCCAAAGCCATCGCCTCTCAGTGTTAGTTTGGACACGGAGGACAGAGGTAATGTTACACTTTTATATCCTCTGCTGTTTCGGAAGAACTGTTGTGGTTTACATTTTGAAGCAGGCCTGAGTTTGATTGATGAAGTAACGCATTTGAGTAACACATACTGGCTGTGAACTGTGGAAACTACCCACAGCTTCTATTCTGGGAATGCTGCTCCGTCCTAGGTGTTGTCTTCTGGGGTGTTTGTGTGTTGGAGAGCTGCTTTTTCTACCTTCGCTTGTACCTGCTCCAAAAAATGTCACGTACTTTGCCCGTCCTACATGTGTAACGACTGCTGTGGAGCAGAAGCTGCCATTAGAGCTGTAATGAACAAATATAAAAGGCTGTATTAACACAGGTGTTCCTGTACACGACGCGTGTGATCCATAATCACATGGGATACTCAGTGGGAACTACTCTTACTAAAATGTGTTTAGCAGCAATTTCATCTGGTTTTTTGTGAACTCGGACAGAAATCGCAGTTGGAAGAAGTGAGAACTTAACCCGTGAGACAAACCGGGAGCATGTAGGCAGCTCCCTCTCTCAGCTGGCTGATCCAGGACCGGCTGATCCAGGACCGGCTGATCCAGGACCGGCTGATCCAGGACCGGCTGATCCAGGACCGGCTGATCCAGGACCGGCTGATCCAGGACCGGCTGATCCTGTTTGCTTCTCCAAAACTACCAGAGAATCAGATTAGCATATCGCTGTGGATGTAAGACAGTAATGATGAGGCAGCTTAAAGAGCTGTGGATATTGAAGCTAAAGGTGAAATCCAGCCAAAGCATGAAGGGAGTTTATTAGAAACTATTATACAAATAATTTTATATAATAAATTCTACAGTTTATTAGATGCTGTGAGGTTCTGCAATATTGCATATGTCGTCCTTGTATCAAATTGCAGGGCACATGTAATGAGTGTCAAAGTCGTGTCATTGTTACGGGCCTGATTGACATACAGGCCTCGACCTCCAGCAGCCGAGGCAAACGGTTCATTACTATGTACGACAGCAGTTTGGTTTGATGACTCCAGTCATCTACCATCAAAGTAATGAGTAGCTTTGAACACAGCCTGTGGATTTCTGGAGTAGAAACCGTTGTGTGTGTGTGACCCACTTAGACAACCCCGCTCGTCAGCGCAGCACTGCACCAAGATCAGATTCACAAATCTTATAAATCTTTTGTGTTTTTAGACATCGCAAACATGAAAAGTGCCCAACACGCTCTTGTGTTCGTCTAGACAACCTACAGACGACGTTGTTATTCGGAGAGCTGAGCTGCTCGTTTGCTTTCAACACCATGGAAGAATAAATCTCTGATACTAAGAGAGGTTTTCACTTACAGTTGAGCCTCATTTGGATTTAAAGGTCATTTCATGTTTCAGGTAGAATCACGTCTGTGTTGCAGAGTGTTGTTTGTGCGGTTGTGTAGAGCACAGTTGTGCCGTATTGTCCCCGGTGGAGGAAGATTCTTTGAAGTACAGCGCTCCCTCGCTATAACACGGTTCACCTTTCGCAGCTTTGCTCTTTTGTGGATTATTTTTGTCGATTTTGCAGGTTTTTGTTGTTTGTTTGTTTTTTACAGCACATGTGTTCTGCGTCCCGATTGGCTGTAGACCACTGTCAATCAGTCTCGTGCTGTGTCTCCTGTCCAGGGCAGAGTGCGTTCAGCTTGTCAAATTTACATAAATCTTCGATCCCAGCAGTGTGACTCTGCTGCACTGTGTGTTTGTACGTTTTCTCCCCAACAAACACAACAATGTCGACGAAACGTTTTGCACCGTCAAAGGCTCCTGTGGTAGCACCCAAAGGCAGAGCAAGATGCTAAAGGAAGGTAGAAGTTACTAGGGCAGGGCAATATGGCCAAAAATATTTATCGCGATATATATTTGAAAATTTGCAATAACGATATAACTGACGATATAATTGACGCGAAACAAAATACTTTATAACTCCACAACTTTATTAGTGCAAAAAAAAAAAAATCAATGTATTTTCACTTAAACAAGCAGCTGTTTTTTATGTGCATTAAAGTTATATAAAAATGTAACAGTGCAAATGCAAATTCTTTGCTGACAGTTTAACCAAAAGGCATTTCCAGTGGAAACTGGCCGACATATCCTCAGCATAACATGTATAATATCCACAAAACTTAAAAAGAGGTTATACACACACAACACGGTAATATTATGTTGAAGCACAGTACGTATCACTCCGCGAGGCTCCGCCTACGACAGCCGTAATGCTCCGACAATCCATCAAGCGGTGCGGCTTCATAGCTTAGCAAAGTCGTACGTAAACATTTGACAGATTTTCGAGCGCCGTGCACATAAAATCGTTTCGGTAATAACGACGGCCCGCTAGCACGCTCTACCAAAAAATGTGCTTTGTTGTGTGTCTGACGGACGAAAGCTAAACCAGTTCCACACCACTGAAGCTGCAGCATTTTTACAAACCAGTTCTGGTTCATCTGTTTCACTCAACGATCTACTTTCGCCCTCCTCATTCTCCGTCGCCACCATGCTTTTTCCGCCATGTGCGTATGAAAACAAAGGCACTGCACTATCGCGATATCTCATTTTCTTATCATTGCCCAACATTATACTGGTATTACTGGTATGATATGGCCCAGCCCTTGAAGTTACTGTATTTTTTAGATTATAATATAATACTGGACTTATTTTTCCACGAATGTTTGAACTCTGAGAGAGTTTAAACAAGAGACAAATGTGTGAAGATGTTCACGCCTGTCTGAGTGTATAAAGTGTGTAGTGAGGTTTTACAGCCTTAAAACTTTATAATAATTGTAGAAAATAAAGCTGACTTTGCTGATGATCGTGGGTTATTTTTAGACCGTAACTCGCGCGACAAACGAGGGAGCGCTGTGCAGTGTACAGTTTGCAGTCTGTGATGATTGTAGATGCTGCATCATGCGCTTCGTTGATGCTGATTGGTCCATTATGTCTTATCAAAGTCAAAGACAGCGCAGCCATCTGCCAGGAACGTTTAGAGCATCTCATGTTTCCCTCTGCTGACAAGCTGGTCAAAGTGCCACAACTACTACCAGTGATTGGCTGACCATGAGACTGTGCTTGATTGGCCAACCACCTTGCCTAACCTGAAGCCAATAGAGAACCTACTGATTATTATTATCAAGAGGAAATGATAAACACTTGAACTGAAAATACAGAAAGGCTGAAGGCCGCCAGAAAAGCAACCCAGCTAACGTTCAGCTCAGTGTCCTCCTGTTCCTGGTGAACAGGAGAAGAGTTTCAGCTTTATTTATACAGTGCCAAATCACAACAACAGTGGCCTCAAGGCGCTTCATATTGTAAGGTAGACCCTGCAATAATAATAACTATAAATAAAACCTATGCAGGCTCAAGCTGTGACAGACTGCACAGAAGCATGTCTGTGTAGGTCTGTAGGCTGTACATAAGCAGAGAGAAATGCAGGCAGACAAAACCACCGCACCATAGAACAGCAGCAGACATGCAGCAGACATGCAGCTCTGTAGCTGTTCAGGCTTTGCCACAGTAATGTGGGATCACTGAGGGACAGTACTGGTGCAAACCCAGCTTTGCACTACGCTGCTTTTGAGTTATATGATGACATTTAGAATAATTGTTGACAGCGACAGTATAGTTTGTGAAATTATCAAACGATACTGTCCATGCACAGTATAGTCACCTGGTCCACTATCTGAATTCATTTACAAAGTGATGGTTAAAGAACGCCTCACTCTTCATGGGTTCATCGGGTAACTCGCAGTCACTGAGGGCCCTTTGTAACATCTCACACATACTTTAGTTGCTATGATACACAATATCTCAGCTGTAAAAACCCTGCACTTCCCAAGTGTTCCCAAGAGCTCCCAGCTGGACGTTTCCAGCTGGTAAAAACACTTTAGTATGCATGCATGTGTCACGTGATCAAAGCAGATGAGATCTGTAAGTGATCATATAAGTTTGTTTATTCAGCACTCGTACAGTTAGCAGTGTTCTATAGCACAGACATAATGTGCCCACTGTACACAGACGAACACTCTGGGTGCATTTATGTGGATGCTGTGGGTCATTACTTACTGTGGGTTCAACTCCTGGCTTTGTTCCCTGAAACATTGACCCTTCAGTGGAAGCGTGCTAAAAACAGCAACACAAACAACTTTAATGAGACTCACTAAACACCAAATGTTCGAATGCATATGTACATCTGTCAGTGTCTCCTAGCTGCACAATTCACTGAGTGAGGGATGTTTGCACGTGTAGGTGGCGTTCTGGGCCCTGGCTGAGCAGTCAGGACGCTCTGATGGTTCACTGGATATCTTATTGATACGGAGAGTCGAGAGGAAACTGCTCATGTGTGTTTCAATTTGACGCAATCTTTTTCTGATGCAATCGTTCTCGCTGTCTTTGATGAGGCAGCGGCTTCCTTGAAGCTCGCGTGTGGTAACCTCTTGAGGTTTCTTAGCGAGGCATGAGCTCATAATCTCCTCTTCATTCTCCTTTACAATCTATTGAACTTCTGTCAATTATAGACACACAGCAGCAGAGGAAATGTCTTTGTGCTCACGGGGACTGATCTGCTTTCCCAGCATGCCGCTGTGCCGTGTCTGTTCTCCCGAGATGTTCTGGTTCCCCGAGAGTTTTCATTGTATTTTTATCTCTAAATACAAGGACCTCAGAGTGTGTGTGTGTGTGTGTGTGTGTGTGTGTGTGTGTGCCTGTCTTGAATCAGTGTGCAGTGTCTTTAAGAAGATGGAGGAGCTGAAGTCCTTTCAGAGGGAGACGATCAAGGTTTATTTAAAAACTTTAATCTTAATCCAGCAGTCTCAGTTATTTACCACTGATGATTTAAAAACATAATCTCGTCACGTTTTTATGACTCAAGCATTTGTTCATTTTTAAATAAACTCATTTTAGCATTAATTGTTGTCTTTTGGAGAACAAAGTGTTTTTTCTCCATGACCTGGACTAAATGCATGAACACCAGGCCCTGAGTTTCAGCTTAGAGAGCGCCTGCATTTGTTTTACGAGCCAAACCCATCGTGGTGAAGTGGAATGTAGAAAAAATCATTTGATCTTTGCTTCTTGTTTTTGTTTTTTCTAATTGATGCAAGTCAAAAATGTTATTTCAAATATAATTTGGTGAAGTTTGTGATTCCAGTGTTATTTATAAAAATGGACCAAGCATAACTTCTGATGTGTAGGACAGCTCCAGTGTCTGTTTATAAAACCTTTCCATGGGTTCTGTGTGTGTGGAAGTGACTCAGTGGGTAAACACTCACCTGAACACAAGACTGACGTACGTTTTGAGACCTGAATTTGGGCTCGATGTTCATTTTCGATGGCTGAGCTTTCTGAACTGTTCGGCCAGTTTTGAAATTCGTCTTGAATCAACGGGAAATGGAAAAATTAAACATCGTTTTTTTGGCATTTGCCTTAATTACACAGTGACGAGGAAGACAGACTCGAACCCAGGACACTGCTCTGTGGTTGCTGCTTAGCCGCTGAGCTACGCTGGCACAAGCGACGTTGTGAAATTTTCTTTCACAATAAGCTGTTGAGAGTGCCGTGACTCATCAGCCTTGCACCTGTGAATTGCATATAACCTTTGCATTTCCTCTGCTGTTGCCCTCCGTTGCTAAATGATGCAGTCATGGAGGCGTCCACAGACAGAGACTGAAGCAGTGGGGCAAAGGACAGAGACCAAAGAGAGGGGTCTGAGAGGACATGCACATAGCTGTGGATGTTTCTGAAGACATTTGTGGTGATAATGAAACATAAGTGTGAAAGGTTTAACCTTCTGCTGCGTCCTTTAAACAACCTGACAGTGCACGCTGGGCAGTCTTGGTTTTTAGAAACTAGTATGTTGCAAATCATTTCCTGTACCTTACTTTATAAAATGTCCTGACTCATGTGTTGGCCATTGATTTTGTTAAATAATAATTCGATTGTGAAAGATTGTGAATTTGAGATACAGATGACGTGTTTCCTGCTACTGAGTTCTTCTTTCTAAGATCAGCTGGAGACTATCTTTAAATCCAGCAGAGTCGCAGAAAAAACAAGCAAGACTAGAAACGGCAGATCTGCTTGTTGGACCTGGGTAGACCTGCATCACCAGGGTCCAGAAGAACCCTGGATAGACCCTGCTGGCCAGAAATGCTGATGATGTATGACATCCTGGACACTTGTGACATTTGTAACCCTAACCCTCTTAAATACATACAATGCTAGCAATTGCATTCTGCTAGTAAATGCTGGAAATATGATCTGCATGGACAGAAATAGAGTTGCACACACACACGATGTGCTTCTGCCTCCTGTGGGTGTGTGTTTGGGAGCAGAGCTTCACAGTAGCCATGGTTTTCACCTCTAATCTCTCCACCAGACTGGCCTCGTTATGTAACCATGAACCCACAGCAGCACAAACATGCACTCGTCCACTGCCGTGACCCTCGTTCTTTCATTTTTCCATTTAGTTTTGTGACTGGTCGACTGACGTCAGGCGCTGAAATATAAACGTATATATTTCTATAAACACTATTTAACAGGATGCAGCCGGTCTCTGCGCAGCATGGGCAGCTGAGCCATAGGCTGACATTGTCAGAGAGCGTGTGCGTGTCTTTGTGTAAAAGCGGGAACATCAAAGTGGAGTGTGCTGCCTTTCAACTGTCAGACTTCCTCTGCTCATTAATTTATTCATCACTCTGGAGCTCCTCTTCATGCCCTGCTCTGCGTCTCTCTTCATCATGTCTCCGCTCGTGCTTTTCCTCCCTAATCTTTTCCATAGCTCTGTTATTTGTCTCTCGTTCTCCCCGTTTCCTCTTCCTACATTTCTGACATCTGATTTCGTCCCATTAGCTGCAGCTCCAAATGAATCGTACCTAAAATGTATTGTAGAATTGAATATTTCCATGAAACACTGAGATCTAAATATATCCTGGTGACATCTGAACGATTGCTCGCAGAAACGAGCTCCACCGTAAAACTGCAGCTGCTGACTGTGATGTGTTTTCTTTACAGACATTTAAGCCGGTGGTGGGGGAGCGCCTGTTGTCTTCAGTGGCAGCAGTGGAATTCCTATTGGACCGACAGCTGGACTTCCTGTCAGACCACTCAGCCTACCATCCGTACCAGGTATTCACAGCCGGACGGGCTTTTTTCATCTCAGTGTTGGTGTTTGCTGTTTCGATTACGCAGAGATTGAAAAGATTACACCAGCAGCTGTGCTTTTCTATTTCCAGATATTTGCTTTTACGCACATACTTTCATTAAAATGTCTGAAAGTCAGGTAAAAAAAATCCTTGAGATGAATTTTTGTTTCATGCCACTTGTTCAGCATTCCTGCCTCTCGCTGTGATCACGCTTATTCGTGATATTAAACAAATTTATCAGACGTATTTTAGGATCTTGTTGCATGAGTCACTGCACTTGGCCCTACTAACCTAAAAGCAGAATTTAGCGTCTTCATTGTAGTTTCTAGTACGTCACTGCACTTAGAGTGGTGCCATAGACGGTGATGAAATCGACCGTGGTCATAGTAGCAGGAAACGGCTTGATAAGCAGTGTAAGGAATTTCCCTGCTGATGCAATCATGTATTACAGTTATTATTTGATTTCTATTCACTCTCTAGACTTTCATGTCTCATCTCCACATATGACAAACACATACGTGTCCAGGCACGTGTGGACACACACAGGACTTTAACCCTTTAAAATAATGTGAGTGTCTGCACCGATCAGTCATCATCAAATAAGAGAAAACAGATGGAGAGTGTTTCTTGTGGTCACCCTGCCAGGTGCGCGGTGGCACAGATGGGCACGTTCGTGACGCTTGTTCATCTCCTGAACTTTTGTCCTGCAAGCCATTTCTGTCAGGAAGAGTGGAGGGAGACAGGGTGGCCCTTTAACACAGAGTAACACAGACTTGTTAGTTAGCAGTAAAAACATACAGAGCTCCTGGGAATAGTGAGCATGTCACCTGTACACCTGCAGGTTGAACAGCATTACGTCATAAATGTTTTTTGATGCTAGTTTCATGTTGTCTGTTTGTCTGCAGAAACACTTGACAGGAACTCGGCGCTGATAGCAAGCTTTGAGTGGTCTGCTGTTACATTAACACACAAACCCACACTGCAGATAGAAGTGGCCAAGTGAGGCTGATATATGTCTGATATCCATCTATTGTAGGCCAACAGTGGGTCACTGTGTTTGCAGCACCCAGGCAGGAGCCTTGGATGATGAAAGCTATACAGTACACATCAGTAACACCTTGTTTTGTTTGACCAACAGTTTAAAATCCACAGTTTGTCATGTTTAATGAAGAAATGTGTCCTTTAGCGATTATGATGGGTTGGATATACAACTGAATAGCAGGTAGTGAAGGTGCATTCAAACTATTAGATAGGAAGAAACATTGAGTAGGCCCTGGACTGGATGAGCGGAGGACTGATCCGCTGATCGGGTTGTAGTGTGTGCAGGTGAAGAGTGTCAGCTACGATCATGAATCTAAGGCTGAATGTCAGGATGTATTCCTCATAGGCTGGGTGTCAGAAGAAAAAGACATTCTGGAGTAAGTTGGATAAAGTGGTCGTGAGTAGAAATCGGTGGCTGCAGCTCATTGGACGCGTAGGCACAGGAAGTAAACAGACTTATCTCTTTACGTGCCTCATTCATCCATTCATTCAAGCACTTGTTTAAAGTGCTTTCTATGATTACACTGACAGAGGGAGACTGCTATCATAACAGTCTCCCTCTGATGGACCCATTAGAGAGCAGGTTGGTCTTAATACCCTGCCTAAGAACATTGGGCATGCAGACTTACCTTTCAGTGGGTAGATGGTCCCGCTCTACCTCCAGGGCTACAGCCGCCCCTGAACAGAGGTTGATTAGATGGTGTTGGGTCGATAAGGAGGGCAGTGGATGTTGTGAAAAGGCTGTGGTCAGTATAGAGTGACGTGTAAAAGTGGATGAACGTACACACAGGTGGACTGCATGATTTTCAGAAGCTGCAATTTGAAAGAGGGACTGTGAGGTGGCAGTAGCTGCCGGGGGAGTGTAGCTGGCTCGTGTCAGGGGCTAGTTTGTAGGATGAGTTTGGAAATCAAGAAGAGGAAGTGAACTAAGACAAAAGGCTTGGATTAAATGGTGGAAACTAACGAAGAAAGAATGTTGGTCAGGGGAAGATTTGAGCTGGGCAATGAGTGGTAGGGACGAGTCACCAGATGACTGATAAAGTACTGCTGAAGTGGTGAGGGGAGCTGCCAGGAAGGTGTTTGATCTCATTACTAACTTCTTCCTCTGGAGCCTACAGAGCAAGAGCCACGGTTTAGAATTAGTAAAGAAAAGTCAGGGAGATGTAGACAGTAGACAGGAGTACTGGGAGACTAGAAGTGTGGTTCATAGTGAGTTATAGGCGAGGCTGGATACCAGGGAAACACAGTGGGACCTGTATCAGCTGGCTGGGCAGAGATTAGGGATACAGATGGAAACATAATGAGTGAGAGGATGCATGAAGAAGTGTACTGTTACTGGTTTTAAAGAGCAAAGGTGATGTGCAGCACTGTAGTAACTACAGAGGGACGACGCTGATGTGATGCTCACGGGGCAGCACTGCAGGTGTGCTGTTAGCTTTGAGAGTGTTTATGAAGACGTTTAGAGAAGGAGAGAAGGAACTGCACTTTGTCTCGTGGAGTTAGAGAGACTATGATGGTGCCAGGAGAGTAAATGTGGTGCTGCATGAGGACGTCAGGAGAAGAGAAGTATGTGAGGATGGTGCAGGGCATCCACGGGGATAGCGACACAGTGGTGAAGTGTGCAGCTGCTGGATTACACCAGCATCTGCTTTGAGCCCCTCAGATGAGGTCATGCAGGAGTGTCTGCGGAGTATGATGTTTGCAGACGGCAGAGAAGAGAAATCAAAGTCATTAGAAGCAAGACAGAGTTAGATAGAGAGAAGCAGGTGTTGATGAGGCTCTTACACAAAGACAGGAGGCTGAGGATGCTCAGATGTTCATTGGGAGTGAGCAGCATTAGAAACGAGTCCATCGGAGCAGCAGTTCAGGCTGAGACGGTTTGGGCATGTGCAAAGCAGGGATGGTGGAAATACTGGACAAAGTGTGATGAATGTGGAGCTACTGGGCAGATTTCATGGATGTAGTGACAGAGGAGGATACGGAGGACAGGGTGAGATGGAGGTGAATGATCTGCTGTGGCAACCCCTGAAGGCTGTAGCTGGAAAAAAGAAGCAGCCTATAAAAATGAGATGAAACTGAAACAGCCTTAATAAAAATGATGAACAATCATAGTACTTTGTTACTTTTGATATGTGTGCCGCTGAGTGCTGGTGCCTTTTCTTTAATGAGCGGAAATGAAAATGGCCACGTCGTTCCTGCTTTACTCTACACTCCAACCATACTGGTCTCATTTCTGTTGTGGACAGAAGGCTCATTAAAGCAGGAATGTTGATTTGAAATGAGCCTTCTGGCTGTCCTGTCCTAACCTGCTCACAGCGACTGAGAGCAGCGTGGAAACTCAGACCTCCCTGCTGCCTTTATGCGAGTGATGATTTTCATCAAGAGGATTTCTTTACTCTAAAAAAGAATGTCAGATTTGTTGATTTTGAGCACATTTTGTACACATTGTAACCAAATTAAATGTGCTAATGAAAAATGAGTCATTCATAATTATGTTGGATACAGCAGCCATGGAGGGACGCTGGCTGTGGAGCGCAGGGAGGTCTGTCTGCTGGATGTAACACTGCCAAACCTGAACATGACCATAAGCTGCATGTGCAGTCTGTCCTCTGATTGACATGTTTGCACGTGACTGACTCACACCTGCACATTAGCACACAGACACTGACTGCAGAGATACAGCAGACACCGTAGCTTCAAAACAGTGAGTAACTGAGGCATGCACACTTGTGCTGTGCGCGCTTGGTGAGGCGGTTTGATGTTTGTGTTCGTGTGTCAGTGCTGTGCAGCTGAACGCAGCTTGTTGTATTATGTTGGCTGGAACAGTGTGTTCCACTCGGTGCCTACCTAATGAGAAGACTGTTCTGCACTCACTGTCTTGGGCAGAAGTTCATATTTAACCCAAGTCAGAAAAAGCAACATGTATTGTGTTGTCTTTGCAGTCAGACAGAAGTTGAATCAGCTGCTGCCGTGTTCCCCGAGTTGTGATTTGATTTGTTTTATAGATTTCCACACACTGTACAACTTTTATGCATGATGTAGCGTGATTGTTAGAATAAACAACACGGCCACTGAATGTGCAAATACAGTATATCAAAATAAGACATGCAAATCCATCCATCCATCCATGCTCTTCCGCTTATCTTTATCAGGCTCATGGGGGCTGGAGTTTGTCCCAGCTACCATAGGGCGAGAGGCGGGGGTGCTCTGTGGACAGATCAGCTCACAGGGGAGAGAGACGAGCACCCACATCCACACCTGTGGACGATTTAGAATCACCAGGTGACCTCCCCTCACCCTCAGCTGGTGGCAGCAGATCGTAGGGGGCTGCTTGGTTGTTGGGGCCTCTCTGTATCAGTATAGAGGTCTTTACCTTTCAATATTAAATGCTTTGGGACAACTCATTGTGATCTGGTGCTGTATAAATAATATTGAAAGGAAGTCAAATGAATACACACTTCATGATAAACCACATGACTACAATATACACACTGACACTACACAGTCTGCCACATGAGTGGTGACTGAAACAGGAAGGAGTGTCAGGTTGGAGGGGGCAGTGCTGACTGCAGAGGAGTTGTAACACACACACACACACACACACACACACACACACACACACACACACACACACACAATGCAAATTCCTCTATTCTTAAATCACTCATGTTCACACAGAGCTCCCCGTTCTTTAGTAAAAACAGTCGTGTCTCTCTCACACTCTGTGCGCTGCAGCCTCAGAGAGTTTTATTTATTTCTTTTTGGAGTTGGACAGGAAGAAGAGAGTGGGAGGGGGCGGGGACTGCAATCTGTTTGGCATAAACGGTACAATGAAGTCAGTGTTTAGTGGGCCAACCCAGGCTGCTGCTCAGTTCTGTCTGTCTGTGTGTGTGTGTGTGTGTGTGTGTGTGTGTGTGTGTGTGTGTGTGTGTGTGTGTGTGTGTGTGTGTGTGTGTGTGTGTGTGTGTCCCTGTTACTAGAAAATTGTGGTCTGAAGCTGAAGAGCAGCAGCCAGATAATAAAACTGTTAGTGCTGACTCACCAATCTGACCAAACGATGCACACACTGAGTGTTTCAGATCTGTCGCTCCACCTTTCTGCAGAGATGCTCTCTGTTTCTCTCACGTACAGCAGAGTAGAACTTTACTTCATGTGATCATTAAATGCTCCAACAGCACAAACACAGTGGACAGGAGCAAGCTTAGGAGGCAACTGCTAACCACATAGTGTGAGCATGCTTATCAGTCCAGTATCAAAACAGCCGAGTCATATAAACCACAGAACAGATGCTGTCCCGCTGCCCCAAATGTATTACTAGAGCACCAAATACAGATTCATCTGTTAATAATAGAGCCGACCAAACACAGTTTCCTTCTGTTAAGTGTAAATTCACTTTGAAAAGTCGAGTCTGATGAAGGGGATATGGGATTTAGGAGTTCATCAGGAACATCCAATGGAGATATGGCTGGAAACCACAAAGTACCAAGTATTGGGTTTCATGGAAGCTGCTGCCAGCCTGACTCGTTGATGGTGTCATGAGGGGACTTTCAGTATTGTTCACATTGCAGGATCACTTCTGTGTGTTTAAAATTAAGAAGTTTTCTTTGTTTTCCTCCATGAAGTGTGACTGTTGGGGGAGGAAGGCAGCAAGCAGCTGACACACCCATTTTAATAGTGTTCAGCTGACAGCCTCAGAGCAAGTTTCTGGCTTTATGCCCTGCAGTGTTCCTAATACAAAAGCTGCTCTGTGCTGTTGCACAGTCACCTGCTGTGTCTGATTGAGGCTTGTGTGGGAGACTATGATGCAACGTATGTAAGAGCGCCGTAAAACCACGTGTATAGAGTCAGCACACAGATCTGACAAAACAAAAGCTTTGGAAGTTTGCTCGTCTTTGCCAGCTTACATCACTCATTCAGTTTTGACTGCCATCAGAAAAAGGAGTCAAATTGTTGCTGGACTCGAGTTAGTTTCAGAACATCGTTTCAAACTGACATTTCTCCAAGCCCACTACTTTATATACCAGCAAAGATGAATGGTGAAGCTGCAGTCTTTGCCAGAATCTCAGCAGATGGACTCACAGGATACAATTTTAACTTGTGCACACAGATTTTCCTCTTTGACAAACCTTTGAATGTCTTCACACTACTCAAAATCTTTGCTCCATGACTATAATGTCTCTTTTTTCATATTCATGTAAGCTAGCTTCAAGCTTGGTTGCATTAGCCTGTTGCCTTGGTTACGCTGTGTATTTGTGTGGTGTGTAAACACGTCTACACTGTATATTCACAGGTATGGGTGTAAGGATAAGTTAAACATGCTGTAGCTGCAGCATGAAACGATGTGCTCTGCGAGGCTCTGACTCTGTCAGGAGTAAAACAGCTCAGAGGAGACATCACTGCAGGTTCATACTGACTAACAAACCAGGCAACATCATAGCCCCACTGTTCACACACAGAGAATAGTGTGTGCGCTCATTGGGATGGATTAAGAGTTAGAGGAGTCTATTAACAGAGGTCATTAGTCATCAGAAGGACAAACTCTAGAATATGAGACACGCTGCTTTCCACTGGGCTATTTTTAGGCTACACTGGTTTAATTTGGAGTTAAAAAAGGTTTTGAAAGTAGAGCACTGCAGCAGGATCAGAGAGGGAGGGGAAGGAGATGAAAGAGAAGGTGAAATGAAAGCGGCCTCACTTCCTGCTGAGCCTCAGCCTCTGTGTCTTTTTGACTCCTGCCACTCTTTATCTGTAAGGAGACGTACACGGACGTGTGCTCACACCCAGTTCTTATCTCACAGTTTTGTAAACACTAATTAACAATAGAGAAGATTATAGATGATCTCATATATGAGAAAACGTTCAGAGATCAGAGCAGCTACTGAGCTGTCTCAGCCCGTCACCAGGATAAGGAGCAACTCGTCTTATTTGATTGAAACACCAATAATCCGTTTTATTCTGGAACATCTCAGAATGGATCGTTACTACACGAGCTGTAGTGCACATAAGCTCCTGACTGAGCTGTGTGCACGGAGCTGTGAGACGGTGTGGTGTCTGTGGTTTGGTTACTCGGACGTCTTTTAGCATCCCTTTGTGTCTGTGATGTCTCTGTCTTATACCTGTTACCTTGGTGTTTTTACTGTCACAGCAGAAAATCTGTTGTTATAGAAAAATGTAATTATTGATACTTTTAATGTGTTACAGCGAAGGGATAAAGAATAAAAAGAGTACGTAGCAGTGTGCAGAGTGAGGGCCTTATACTGTGAAATCAAAACGAGGTCACAGAAGAGTAAAAACTAACACTTTGTGGTACAAAGTGTACATTAATAAATGAGTCAGCTCAGAGGGATGAGCGGGCGGCCGTATGATGGTGAAGAGCGGCGAGCTGCAGCCCTTTGCCGCCCTTCCCCTCTCTCACTCTGCTTTCCTGTCACTCTTCACTGTGTCTGTAAATAAAGCCAGAAAATAATTTAAAAATAAATAACAAGTACACTAGATCTAAGAAACTACTCCAACAAGGTGTCATGTAGGAATATGTGTGTGTGAATCTTTCTGGTATTTGTTTCACTTGGTTGTGGCTCGGTGCCACTGACAGTAGAGCTTCACAGCTGTATGAAACATAATATCACGTCTTTCAAAAACACTTCATTTTTTCCTGGTTTCTAGTTTCAGAGTGAATCTGGTTTTTTTATAAACATCATCAGATTTTGACAGGAGTTGGATTTTTAAATGTTTTCAGTCAGTGCGGTGAGAATCCGCTGATGTCTCAGCCATGGTGATAATGCTGGCGCTTTAGCTGCTGCGTCCACACCGGGCGGGATTTGCTCTAATGATGTTTGATGACTTCAAGTGACGAAGAGAAAAATAACCAGCGGCGATGCGAGATGGTCCCGACTTTTCTCACCTTGGAGGTGTGCAGTGACTGCGAGCGCCAGGGCAGGATACGATGGCTGACACATGACCTGCTTTTACAGGATTACCGAGACAACCAAAGGATGACACGTGTGCAAGTAACTGCCATCTGCTTCAAAGCCACCTTTGACGAGCAGTTTGCAGCTTTATATAAATAGTTTCAGCGGTCATCGGGATATAAATAAACTGAATGCACAAAACAACAACAAAGAGCTTGTATCTGTGCCCCAAAATAAGGTCGTTAAAACCCTTTTTCCTGTGCAAGTTTCTGTCATTGTAGTTACTACTGCTGACTTCACGCACAGAGTTCAGTTCCCCGTGCTAGCTCTTATCATGTTTCTGCTTTAGCTTTTACCAAGACAGGCCTTTGCACAAATAAACAAGCACTGCTACCCTTCCCAGAAGTCTGGACTGAGGGAGGAGACTGCATTAGTTAGTATTTAATCCTTTAACAGCCTCATGTTCAGTCATTAAACAACAATGCTGCTGTACATCGTGCTAAAGCTCATGTAGACGATCAAAAAGGCACGTTTTTGTTGACACGACTGCTGTATGAACATGCATGAAAACATCATAAAACACTGAAATGTAATGCATTAGAAAAGAAGTGTGATGTGAAAACCTTTATTCTGTAGATATGAACTGAATTAAGCAGGAAAACTGTCTGAAGATTATTCCAAGCTTTTTATCTGAACCCACAACATACTGTGCGAGTGACACATCCATCAGAGGAAGCAGGGATGTTAGCAGAGGGAAAATCAGTCTGTTATTACAGACGGAAAAATCCAGAACCGGAAAGAAGGATCATTGGATCTTTTCATCACCCACATTCCAGCAAGTACGGTATGATGATCCCAGTCTGGACTGAGCACAGGGTGTGAACCATTCATCAAGGAAGAGACGTCTAGATTAGACTTTGCAGAAGATCCACAAGCTAGCAGCAGCCTGTGCAAGAAGGACACGGAGGCTCTGACACACTGTGACGTGTGGGCTTCACTTACATAACTCTTTCTTTTCTTACATTTGGGACTTTTGTGAAAATATTTGGTCACGTTAATAAAGAAATGTAAACATTCTAAAGAGTTATTAGCTTTTGAAGTTGAAATGAACACGGTGGCACCGCTAGCTGAGAAACCATCGTCTGTGTCAGTCTGGTTGTTTCTGAGCTGGCTTTGACTCAAACACGTGTTTAATCATTTGCTGGTACTTGTTGGTGTCTTTAAGGATGAGGTGGACAGTCAAAACCCAGTGTTAAGAGACAACCCTCAGCTCCACGAAGAGGTGAAAGGCTGGCTCAAAGACCAGAAGGTGCAGGAAATTTTTATGCAAGGTAAGTCTTTGTTTGGACTGTGTGGTCGCATTTTAGCCTGCCGTCTTATTTTGCTAAAGCTCACCACGTCAGTGACATCGTTACTGTAATAGTTGTTTTATAAGGAACATGCAGTGGGACTATAACTGCAGTGGGAACTGTTTCCTGTGGCTCGCAGGTCCCTACTCATTAAATGGCTACCGTGTGCGTGTGTACAGACAAGACTCGGCCACCCAGTGGTTCACTGGTATCATTACACATCACGACCTCTTCAGTCGAAACATGGTCGTTATGAATGACCAGGTACGTGGATGCACTCACACACAGTTATGTGATGTTATTATTTAAGTAGTTTTACACTGTGTGAAATGGATCGAAAGGATGGGACGTGTGACCTTAACCTGAGACACAGCCACCCCTCTGTCTTCATCGTGTTTAAAATAATAATCATTTACAGACGTTTCATCTGATTTCATCTGGTATTAAGAGACAGAGGCAAAAGGAGTGGAGTTTGACTTTTCCCGTTAGCCTTCAATGAAAGCACGCATGAATCTGACACTGCCCAGTTACTGATTTACACTGAAATCAGATTGATACCATAGATGGATCTACTCAGGCTCAGAAGTGTTTGAATCTTAGTTACCTCAGGGTCAGAGGCCGTTTTGGTGTATCTACTCCGAGGCTGAAGGATACCTGTAATGGTTGGTTAGCAGTCTGCAGATATTCTGTTCTTGCTATAGACCTGTACATGCAGAGTAACGTAAATACTGTAATGATGTTGTTTACATTTGCATCTAGTTTCTGTTCATCATTTGATATCGTTTGAATTCTCCAAGATACGAGTGTCGAATGAACCTGGTGTGTGTGCTCAGGTGCTAGAGCCTCAGAACGTGGATCCATCCATGGTCCAGATGACCTTTCTGGATGACGTTGTTCACTCTTTGCTGAAAGGGGAAAACATCGGCATTACCTCCAGGCGCAGGTCGCGATCCAGTCAGAACAACAACGCTGCCCACGTGAGTACGGACGCACAGACACAGAAGCAAATATGACATGCAGTGATAAACTATCTGTCACCTGTGCTGTAGGTACTCAGTGAAAAATTAGAAATGAGGAATAAATATGGATTGTATGCAAAATATTCAGTTGATGAGGGTGTGGAGTTGAGACGAAACACACAAAGCTGTAGAATAAAAAAGATTGGTGTATTCATGACTGTCGAGCTGAATGCATCCAGCATGTGGCTTTTGGTGTTGTTTCTGTTAGCGAGCAGCTGCTGCTTTTCATCTAATCTCAGCATCATCTGCATCCTCCTGTGTATCTGTCCGTGTCAGAGACATTGGTCAACACAGATCTCTGAACGCTCCGCGTCATCATCCTTATCTTCAGCATTCCCTGAACAGGGCTGTGGCTCCGAATCTTCCACAGAGCTGTTTGACCAATGTCCTTCCTTATTTTCTGTGTTCACCGTATCTTTAAATTGCCAACTTTGCCTTTAACGTAAAAGTTTCTATGAACCTCGCCTAAGAGGTTAGACACACAGGTGCTCTGTTGTTCTGCTCACCTCTCGGCTCCGTGTAATGTGCCTGCGATGTCAGCAGGTGACCATTAAACTGTGGTGATGTAATGTCAAGTTGCCACGTAAGACTCGTTTGAAGCAAGCTGGTGTAAGGAGCTAACGTTGAACTCTTAGCCAGTCCCGCAGTCAATAACAACATTTCTCCTTGTCCCACATTTTCTTTGTGTTCATTTCATTTTGTTATTTTTCTTTTTATTATTTTTTCCTGTTGTCGTTGACATTTTAAAGATGGCGGGAGGGAGACCCGGCGGGACCACTGGCAGCACTCAGGTACCCCAGAACCCCCACTGCTACACCACCTCCCAACCCTCCAGTCCTACACTTTCTGCAGTAGAACAAAGCTGACAGACGTCCTCTGTGCTCAACATTTTCACACACCCCTAAATCTAACTCAGGCCCAGGGTTGTACTTACAATGTGAAGCGCCGTGATGCGATTACTGTTTTCATTTGGTACTTATAAAAGAACAAGCTGAGTATCTGCAGTGGAGCTCTAATTCCACACATCACCTCTGAACTGAGATGCAGTCTGGGGCCAGCGTCACACACTGGGACAAAGCTGGAAACACGGTCAGTGATCAGCTTCAGTGGAAGCGGACTGATCTGTCTTCTCAGTCTTATTGGTTCATTTCTGTAAGTCAGGTTTTATTAAATACTACTGGCTGCCTCAGCAGGCACTCGGTCACATCAAGTATCAATAGTTTTACTCCATTTGTCTTTTGGACTGCTCGTGGAGTAATTGAATAAGCAGACAAATTAAACTCTGTGAAGGTAAAATGTGGAGCTCTGTGACAGTGTTTGTTAAATGAATATAGCTGACCTGCTTAAATCATCTGAAACGTATAATATTCAGGCATTAATTCAGTTTAAAACGTTTTCTGTGAACACCGATTACATTAAACCTAAATCTGTGCTCTGTGTTCATGGAAGTCAAAGACAGCAACGTTTCACATGTTCATTAAAAGAGTAACCAGGCCAAAGTGCTTCTCACAGCGCCATCTACTGGCTGCTTTAGCCTCCGCCACACCCCGGGTAATATAGCTGTTCCCAGGCTCACCTGCTCCCAGCTGTGACGGTGTGTGTGTGTGACCACAGAGGTCAGTGCAGCAGTGTGGGGTTGCTTTTTGCTATGCCTTTCACCAAGGATTAGATCACGTGGTTCAAGAACTACCTCTCACAGACACTGAATGTCCTGTGCATCATGTGCCTGGCTGTAGGTTCTGTCCTTATCAAAGCCACGGTTTGACCGTTTTAGCATGTGTCCCTCTCACGGTCAGCAACGGGACAGAGTGAATAAACACACTGGCACAGCAGCCTCCAACATGTCAGTCAGAGTCTGTAGGAGTTGTGTTAACAGGAACAGACTAACATCGACCACACGACGCTGAATGTCAGTGTTTGTCAGCTTCTAGTGATTACAGGGAAATAACCACGGGCCCATGTTGGTCATGAAAAGTGGATAGGTGCTTAGTTCAATGACTCTCACTCCGAGGCAACTTCATTGACCTGCTGACGCTGGGAATTAAGGATAACGCTGACTAATGGGAGAGAAAGGAGCGCCCACTGCCACAAACAGAAAGTGAAGCCACAGCCTGGTAATGAGGCCTCGGTGTCAGCCTTCACAGCGATGGAAACAAAAAACTCTTAAAGACCTCATTTCACTTATTTCACTTACAAATGGTGACGTTCTCGTGCAGCACAAATGTAGCCAGATCGGCATCGCTGTCATCTATAATGGAAAAACATGTTGTTTTCCAAAGCAGAGCTAAAGCTAGATAATCACATGCAGCTCGTTGTTTATTGTAAATACAAATTGGACATTTAGCAAATTTAGTTCCTTGTAAACATCTTGTGAATTGCACTGACTGCTGTGTTGCATAGTACTCTGCTGTATGTGTACAGTAAATCGTATTGAGCAGGTGTGCTTTCAGGGACAGGGGTTATCAGCGTGCAGACCACTGAACACCTTCAGCAGAAATAGATCAGCAGGTGCAGCATTGTCTTTTGTACAATACTGGTTACAATCATTTGAGCGTACTGGTTTGTAGGTTTTCATCTACTTTACAGACAAATGCACCTTCATGTTCTCTGCAGCTCTGGGACCTCATTACCTAATATACCATAAGAAGCAGAATGACAGTGTCTTTGTTGCTGTGCGAGAGTCACAGTATCAGGATGTGCTGTCACTGATGAGCTCTCTCTAGCCTGAGATCAGCTCACTGCCCTGCACTCTGCAGCCTATAAAACCCAAGTTAAGGACAGCTCCAGTCATCCGTGTGTCATCTTCCATCACTGCTGTGGTGGCATCATAGCAATATTGTCCTTCCTGTCTGCTGTGGGTCATTTGAATGACGGTAGGCAGTGACCCTCAGTTGCAGTCGGGGATGTTAACTTTGTGCTCTTTCACACCAACCCCCCAGCAGACTGATAGTGTTAGCTGTGCATCTTCACCCACCAAGTTAAGTAGTTTAAACTTCACTGACATGATTTCACATATTAAACTAGGTAACTGCATAATAGCTACTGTCTACCAGAAGCTTCTGTGCTGTCACTGGGACCCAAAGCCTGTCGGTTAACCTCAACACTGCACAGATGGAGGTTTGTTCCTGTCCACGTGATAAATAGGAACATTCTCTGAAACTAGAAAGTACAAAGTAAAGCCTGATGACTCCAGCCTGTTGCAGGGAGTGTTCGTGTCTGTGGACGTTCCTCTGACTGAAGCTAAACTCAGGCATGTTTTAAATTAATTGCAGAAGTATATCAAGCAGTCATACATATCTGACTGTCGTATAGATACCATATAGAAGAACGGTGTGTTTGTAGTAGTTGTTTCAGTGTTCCTTTCTTACTTCATAATCTGTACAGTTGCTTCACACCCATGGTAGCCCAGTTACTTCTTTTGTTTGTTAATGTCATGTGTAAATGTGTCAGCCAATGCTTGATTGTGTGGAGCATACAGCCTGCCAGCTGTAACAGTGGAAACCAGACAATAGAATCTGATGTAGGTTTTACTGAGTTGTTGAGGTGCACGTACTGGTGGGTAAAATCAGACTTATGTTTGTGATTCTGTAGATTCTGATCATAAATTAAATTTGTTATTTATTTCTGTTTTCATTCTTGTAGAGTCATTACACACGAGCCCAGGCTAACAGCCCTCGCCCCATCATGACATCAATAGGCCCCAACTCTAAAGCCTCACAGGGCATGCTGGCCTCCCAACAACTGAGCCAATCGCAGCAGAGTCAGCAACCAGCCAGCCAATTACACCACTCGCCTGGTGGCAGCGGGCGGGAGCAGAGAGAGCAGCGCAACTCTCGTTCTTCCAGGAGGAAGGGATCAGATAGCAGCGTTCCAGAGGAGGAAAAGGACCGAAGAGAAGAGCCCGCAGGGCGAGGTGAGTCGGGTTTCATCACAAGAGAGCTAAAACATGCACACATGTGAAGGCGTTTCATGGAAGCGCTGCCACTTAAAACTCCAGTTAGTTAGTGGTTGTGGTAAAAAGTCCAGTTTCATGTCATATTGAGAACAATAAATCGAGTCAAACTGAACAAATATGCCTGTGTCTCAGTGAAATCACAACAGCATAAATGTTCACCTTTCACAAAGTGACTTCACCAGAATGTGATGTCACGGTGGCTTTCCCCATCTTTTATGTACAGTCTATGACCTTAACCTAACCTATGGGAAAAAGAAGCAATTTTTGGTCGCTGTGCAAAGGTTAGCTTAACGTAAGACTCGGACCAGACGTTAGATGTTAGTTTACATGATGTATTATGTACCATCATATTTAGTTTGTAGGTTTCTGTTCAGGAAAGTTTACTTTTACGCCTCACCCATGTGTGTGGATCTGACCCAGTTTAGTGGCTAAACCAGTCCAACCTCTCACTGGCTCTGCGGCGATTATGGTCATGGTCAGACTGAGGTTTTACCTCCAGTGCTGAATATTAAAACTGTGCATTCTGACAGCCCCTAACAACAGGTGGGTGGAAATGATGATTCAACAGTCCAACATATTAACAGAAAGTTGTGTGTGTTATGTGACTGTGCACGTGTTCTTGTCTCTTTCCTTAACATCTGAGCAGCAGCTTGCCTTTGTTTTTGATACTGAAAATGTTTCAAATGTCTGTAAAGGAACCCAGCTGTCCTGACTTTTGACTACACGACGATCTGTCCAAAATAAATCTGTCGCTACCACGTGTAGAGTCTCACACAGGTACAGAATGATCCCACCTGTTTGTCGTTTGTTCAGAGCCCAAGTCCAAGGTGAAGCAGTCTGCGAACAAACGCAGGAAAGGTGACGAAGATGAGAAGAAGGCGGGTCCAAAGAAGCCGAAGACCGACATGACATCCGATCTGTCCGAGAGCAGCGACTCAGAAAATCCTCACAATAAGAGAGCCGCCCACTCCTCTTGCTCATCTTCTTCCTCCACCTCCTCATCTTCCTCCTCCTCCTCCTCTTCCTCCTCCTCAGAGCCCAACTCTGAGAACGAGCTAAAGACTCGCAGCGACGTGAAACCAAGTGCCATTTCTAAAATGGAGGAGGACGAGAAGCCGCTTCTGCAGGGACCCAAGACCAACGATTCCTCGTCTGTCATTGGCCGCCTGTCTCCATGGGCGGAGCTTCAAGCAACAGAGGATGTCAAAAAGAGCGTAGTGAAGGAAACGAGCAAAATGTTATCAAAGGAAGACGAGGAACTGGTCGCCGTAACGCAGATCACCCAGTCTCCACGGCAACAGACGCCGCTGATGTCTGATGTTGTCCAGGGCGGCGTTCTGGAGAACAGCAAGAACACTGTGAAAGGTGAGCTGCTGCAAGTTTCTCATCTCTGACGACACTTCAGTGTTCTTACTTTGTTGTGTTTTGTTTTAGCGTCATCTCGATCCCAGACGCCGTCGCTGTCCCACCTCCACAGCACCGGTGTGATTGACATCACAGATGACGCCCAGGCCACCGTGCACCGCGAGAGCTCAGAGGCTGTGTCGGCACTGCTCGCTTCCGAAAAGGCCGAGTCCACGGCCCTTTCGCCTTACCTCTCTCTCAACCCTTCACCCGTCTCCTCGCCTCCTGTAGCGCCGTCTCCCTCGCCATCAGAGGGAGGCCGCAGGACGGAGATGGAACCTCCCGTGCAGCATCAAGGCATCTTGGGAGGCGGCGTTACGGCGACTAAGAGCGTAAGCAGCAGGCTGGAGTTTGCGTCCTCTGAGGTCATCAGGTGAGTGCAGACAATGTTTTAAATATTTCAGCTCACGTGTTTTTACCCCTGGGCTGATGCTGGGACGGCGCCCGAGCGACATGGACGCCTGTGACAGAATGAAGCGACGTACGAGTTTAAATTGATACAATAGCTGTTATCTCAAGGTCAGGGGTCAGAGGTCGAGGTTTCTGAAAATCTGGTGACTGTGATAATTCGAGATCAAGGCGACATATTCTATTGAAATTCATACCATAGGTGTGGTGCCTGAGCTGCGGCTGTAAAAACATTAATGTGGTGGTGATCCAGCTGTGGAGTGGGACTACTTTTCCCAGGGCCTTTTCCTTACTCCAAAACCAGGAGTTGGAATTATTTCCGGTGCTGTTTGATCGTAGAGCTCAACCACTGCTGGATTTGTGGGCCTATTTTAGGAGAGTAAAACACTTTTTTATATTAAAATATTAGCAGTCAACACAAGTTTAGCAAACACAATGGATGGTCATCAAAACTAGAACCACATCTGGCACAGCTGTGATCGCGGCCTGCTCTGTCTCCTAGCTACTGCACATTTGTGGCTTTGTGATTCCCTAAAACCTGCAGATTGAGGGAGATACTGAACTTTGTTTTACCTGGTATGCATAAATATATATTCTTTACGTATGTGTTTATTCCTCCAGTGTGCTTTGTGTACCAAAAGTATTGCTCACTTAGCCAAGATGTAGGGCAGCGCACTGGATGGTGGATGTCACTGTTACCTCAAAGCCAAAATAGAGCAGCCCACTAGGACCCCTCTGTGTTTGCATGTTTTTGCCATTCATGTAGACTCTTTCTGGTTGCTGTAGGCTCCAGTGCAAAGACATGAATGTTAGGTTCCCACCTTCTCTCGCCTTTTGTAGCCTTGAGATAGACTAGCAGCATGTTTAGGATGCACCCTGCTGTTTCTCCTGTCACACTCGGATAGACCTGTGACTAGGCTAACAGGAAGTACATGGATAGATGGAAAAATGACCTGGTCGGGTCAGGGTTAGACAAAGTGGACTGAGGATCTGAAACTGAAAAAGAAACGTGTCCCAGTCCTGGATTGTAACTGAATGCAATTACAGAAACCTGCCCTGGACCACATCGTGATCTGAGGACTTCTCTCAATGTTTAACTTTATAGTCTTTCAAATATGGTCAACATCATACTTGTTTCTTACTTTTCCTGCTGTGCTTTTTTCCCAGGCCTGTCACATCTATAGCTGAAAATGTGTTGCTGGTGGAAAAGGAGAAAAATGTCCTTCCTCACCATCATCTTCATCAGCAGCAGCACCATACACTACAGTCGTTCCACGCTGGCATGAAGAGTCCCTCTTTATCTGAAGAGACAAGAAAGCACCCTCAGCAGCAACCAGCCCCCCACAAGATGAACACGGTGCTCCCCCCTGACATATCTAAACCTCAGATCAGCTCCAGCCCAAACCCCGGCTCAGCTCACCTGGACTCCCTGAAGCAGAAATCCCGCCCCGACAGCTCTCAGAGCCCCTCCTACCCCAACGCAAGTCAAGCTGATCTCGTCAAAGCTAAGACCCACGCAGGCCTGGTGGACATCTCTAAACCTAAACCTAACACCTCCCCCGAGGTATCTAAACATAAAATGCCGAGGTACTCGGATACTTCCCCGCCTCCACCGTCTCGTTTGCCAGTTAAAATAGAGTTGGCAGAACCTCCGCGGTCTGGCTTCAAGCCAGTGCGGCTAGAGTCGGGCGCGGTCAGTACGAGCAGCAACACAAAGAGTCCGCTGATTATCAAGAAGAATGAGCCCTTCACTGTTTACAGAGACCCAGCTCTGGTTCGCTCCGACGCAGAGAACTCCGCCTCTGCAACAGTCTCATCCAATCACGTGGCAGCCTATCTCCATCCCCACCTGCACACGTTGCACTCCCCCCACTCGCCCTGCCTTACCCCTGCGTCACACCCCCACGCAGCTTCCCATCTCCTTGCTCCTGCTCACACCTCCGCCCTGCCTCACCCACACCTTTTGCCTCCCACTGTGCTCCCAGCCATGGCCCCTCCTGCAGCATCTCTCCACCCTCGACTCGACTCTCCGGGAGGTCTGGGTCACCTTGCTCTGCCCCACCAGCAGCAGTACCTACAGGTGTGCCTCCTGTGTGCTGCAGTCCTGTACTGTGGAGAAGAGTAGTGTCTTTGTCTTTTTACCCTCATTAAAGAAAAGCTAAAGATGCGTCTGTGTGTTTCAGGGCCAGGGCCACCATTCACCATCTCTTCTAGCCCAAGCTCACAGCGGGGCTGCAGGACTTGGTCTGTACCCAATCCTGTGGCAGTACCCCAACGGAACGCCAACGTCCTACCCACCAGGGCTCAACCTGGGTGGACCCACGGCTAAGTGGGTCCACCCTGAAAATCCTGTTACTGTGAACTCTGAGGCCTCTCTCAGGAGGGTAGGTGTACAGGAGCACCCATGTCAGCGTGTTTGTGTTCATATTTCCACTGGTGAACAAAGATAGAAGGATCTGGTAAAGGCGAAGGAAAGATTTGGTTGGCAGAAAGAAGAAGTGTCACCTTTAAGCTATAGTCTGTTTCTGTTATACGACAGTTCATTCAACAGGATGACACTTGTCCATATGTCCATATTTATTTTATCGAGATGTCTGTTTCCAGCGTGCTGACGCTTACAGTGATTTACTCGTTTTGATGTTCAAAAGTTCGCTGCTTTGGTTTCCAAAGGCTGGTTTTTTCTTTAACACTGGCAGATGCTGTTGCTCCC
The DNA here is from genome assembly GCF_900408965.1 of Simochromis diagramma. Lineage (NCBI taxonomy): Eukaryota > Metazoa > Chordata > Actinopteri > Cichliformes > Cichlidae > Simochromis > Simochromis diagramma. The sequence continues at coordinate 1,393,316 of NW_024386953.1, forward strand.
CTGGTTTCCTATAAGCCTGTTGGCCATGAGCATGATGTGTGACACAATAATGAAATAAGACGCTCACCTGTAAAGCCCAAATGCACGTCGCTGAGCTCTATGGATAGATCTGTGAAAGTCTGCACCTTCCTAAAAATGCCTTCACAGCACTACAACGCTACATTGATCCTAGTAATAGCAGTAGTACAGAGCTTTGTGATACCGAAGCCTGCCACCTTGTGGATTATATTTTAATAACATACAACTGGCTGGTGTGAAAGGAATTATTCTTTTAGTATTTTAATGGTGTGTAACGCTTGTTCAGTTTTGTGTTTTAGTCGTCTAAACCATAATTAACAGGTCAGGTCTGTTTCTGGAGCTGGTGCCAAAGTAACCACACCAGTTGTGTGTTCATTCAGGAACGTAGACTTTTACATTTAGCATCAGTTGCAGGCGTAGAATGGGTGTAAAAGAGCGATATAGCATCTGTTTCTGAGAAATGCAGACGATTACGATGCACCTTACACCTCCAGTTATTTCTCATTTCCAGCAGGAGCTTCACTGGTGACCAGAGGTTTACGTGACCTTTTGCTGTCTTGCTCTGTGACCTCAGTAAAGACGTGTGACTTATAAATCACAGGTTGTTAGCTAGTGAGCGTGCAGCGTCCCTCAGATCCACAGTTCATGTTCCCGGGATTGTGACTCGCTGATGACGTTTGGTTTTAAAAAGCTGAGCAGACTAAAGTCCTCCCTGTGTGGAGTGGGTTCACCAGTGGGTGACATCGCAGTGACTAGTCCAATCCAGGGAGAGTTTCTGGCTTCAGGTTGCATTAGTCATTATTCTTAGTCCGTGGAGGAAACCTGGGGTCGGACCTCTTAATGTGCAGGCTGATGACATCCAGCAGCTTGTTCCCTCCATCTGTATTCCAGAGTTTGGTGTAATTGTCAGAGTTTGAGTGTGATTATTAGAAAGTGCTGAAGTCACAGACTAAAGTGCTGTGTGTAGGTGTGTGTTGTTGAATGTGACTTAAAACACTCAAAGCAACAACACAAATATGTTTTAGGTGAGCAGAAAAGTGGAATACAAGGCCTTTATTATCGGTCCATATCAGCCCATTAACCATTTCATGTTGATTAGAGGAAACGCACAATCAGCCGACAACACCTGCCACTTTCTTCTTTTATCTTTCGGCCGCTCTCTTCATGGGTGGATCGTTACCTTCATCTCATCCTGTCCCTAGCATCCACGCCCCTCCTCTGAGCTCCTCCCCTGATCAGCCCTGTATAGTGATAATACACAACCCTGCACGTGTCTCTAAAACGAGGCGTGCTTCCAAAGGTAAAAACACATTTGTTAACCATGAAGTGAAGGATGGTCAGAGCTGAGGACGACTGACGTGACACCTTTAAACTTGACTAAATATATTCAGTAGTTTTAGTAAACAGGCTGCACAAACATGTTCCAATCATATATATGAAACATGCTCTGAGAAAAAAAACTATCTAAACATTTACAGTCAGTGTGATTCATGACATGTTTTAACATTATTGCTGTTAGGTCAGACAAACTGACTGTCTGTCCGTCTCAGTATGGTAAATGGTAAATGGCCTGTATTTGTATAGCGCTTTACATATCCAGTCATCCACCCATTCACACACCCATTCACACACTGGTGATAGCAGCTACAATGCAGCCACAGCCGCCCTGGGGCGCACTGACAGAGGCGAGGCTGCCGGACACTGGCGCCACCGGGCCCTCTGACCACCACCAGTAGACAGCGGGTGAAGTGTCTTGCCCAAGGACACAACGACCGAGACTGTCCAAGCCGGGGCTCGAACCGGCAACCTTCCGATTACAAGGCGAACTCCCAACTCTTGAGCCAGTATCTTCATATTCATAGCATATCATGGCCTGTGAGGCTGGATTCCAGCTTTTGCATCCAGAAAGAAAAATGAATAGTTGTGCACAAACTAACAGACAGCTGCTGCATAAAACATCATGTTCAGTATTAGCATGCATTTTAGAGGTGGGAATCACCAAACATCCCACGATACGATATTATCACGATACTTAACGCACAATACAATATTATTGCAATTTTTTAAAATATTTTGCGATATTCAGATTCTGTACATAAAGGTAAACTTTATCAATATTCATTTTATCTAATATCAAAGTCTCGCACTCAGTCTTTCTCTCATTTCAGTTTTATTGTTGACAAACTGAACGGTTTGTATTACAGTCTAGTCCAACTTAACTGAATGCAACCATCTGGTACAATTATAGCTATTCTGAACTATGCTATTTATGAAAACTATGCAGCCCCTTCAGCAACTGAAGAATTTGAAAGTAAATTAAAACAAAATATAATTTTACATTAAATAAAAAAGTTTTAAACGTAATTAAAATAAAACATGTCTTAAATCAAAATAAGTAAACTGTCATGTTTATTGCTGCCAAAAAACAGTTAAACACATTTGGACAGTGTCAGGATTCTTGCTCAGAAAAAGGATCAACATGCTCTGAAGTCAGAGCACAAAAACCTTTTTTGTAACAAAATATCGATTTCTGCTGTCCCTGTATCGATACAAAATATCACGATACTACACAGTATCGATTTTTTCCCTCCACCCCTAATGCATTTATAGTTCCTGTATCGAGTATTACTGGTTAAAAGTAATGAACTGTGTTACCCACACATGCGCCGAGAGAGCCTGAACCCTGTTCAGCTGGAACTGAAAGCTCATGTCAGGTTCGTTCACCCAAAGGTGAATTACAACATCTGTTAAAGATACTTTCCACTCAGGTTGGGGCCAACTTTTATTTTCATACATGTCCTGGTTGAACTGGATTGTTCGTCATACTAATCAAAGCTGAAATAAAGCTGCTTTTCCCAGCTGTGTTGTTGGACCTCTGATGAAGAAGCCTGTGTTAAAAAAGCTACCGGCCAATCAGACACGAGTGTCTAAGGCACATAATAACCTCCCCCCATTATTGGTTGGCCACATGTTTCCTCACGTAGTTTTTTGCCATGAGCAGAATAACAGTGGTGTTTTTGTTTGTGTGTAGAATGCTGCCAGTCCATGGCTCCATAAGACTGCTGCTGCTGACAGTTTGGGAATGCTGAGCCACGTTCCTGTCAGGCCAGCCAGCGCCGATGCCCACCGCCCCCCCGTCAAGATCGCCCACACGAGCCCTCCGTTGTCAAAGACCAGCATGGATCTTCATAAAGAGTAAGCAGAAAGATCAGTGCTGTAGTTAAAGCTGCACTGTCACTCTGTCACCAAACCCGCGTTAATACTGATGAAACCTGGAATCATTGTTTCTCTGCATTTCAGTGAAAACTGAAAATATGAACTTGTGAAAACAAACAGCTGCTGATGTTTGATGGGTTACACCCTGCAACACCAGATGAATGAATGACGTCCGTGACACAGACCCACAGTAGCTGATTTGTATTTCCCACCTGTGTTTGTGTCCTATGGAGGGAAAAGCTCAAAACGTTAGAGGAGGTGATGGCGCAGTAAATCAGGCTCAACTTCTACAGATCAGAGGACAGATTATGGATGGTTGGATTAAGTGTTGACTTAAAAACACCTAATTAACATAAAGATCGTAGTTTGGCCACGTTGCCATTGTGACTTGTTGTTATTGAAGAGTGGAGAAAATCCACGCTGAGGAAAAGAACTACTTCCTGTCAAACCAGACGGTCTCGCAGGTCACGGTACTCTAAGGCAGCGGTCCCCAACCCCCGGGCCTCGGACCGGTACCGCAAAAAAGGTCGGAGACCGCTGCTCTAAGGAGTCTTTAAGTTTCTTCATTCTCCTTACAACACAAATGTTTGTGTTTCACTTCTTACTGAACCTCACACATGGAATGAAAACGTGCACTGAGGGTGACTGAGGGGAAGCAGGAAATTCTTTGGTGGCTTCAATATGCATTAAAAAGTTAACTACTGTGGGTAAAAAAGAAGCACAAAATATAGGAGCCGCTGAATATTTGCTTTGGACATTTGAACTCCTCTTTACTTCAAAAGCTCCGTGTTCAGAGAGCTCTCACAGAGCAGACCTGAGGTGGCTCTGAGCTGCAGGGAATACCTCAGATGAAGTGGCACTAATGCCGTACTGAAGCTGTCATGAACCGTAGTTCAGCACACAAGCTGGACCCAGAAGCAGAGACACACGCCAGGGTGCACGCAAAAAACCTTTATTTTAACTAAGGGTGTCCCGGAAGGGTCAAAGGAAAACACGCCAGGTAACTAGAAAACCAAGGGACCGAGAAATAACTCAGGAACGCCGTAATCGGGACTGTAGGAGGCTGCAACAGAAAGAGGAAGAGGGTTATTGGGGAACGGAGAAATAACAGCATACGTGGGTAGAGAATTAATCTTACAGTCCAGACGGGGCCATGGGAACTGGAGGGAGGGGTGAGGGTCCGCAGGGGAACTCCAGGTGAATAGAGGAGACGAGTACCGGTAGTGATCCAAAAGCTCCAGGCGGGGAGGAAGACAGGCAGGAGAGGGCTCAAAACACGCCGAGCTGTTACCTAAGCGCACAAGGAAAGGGTTAGCGTTTGTTCCAGCAAAAGAGAATTTCACAACCACCTTCACGTGGAAGCATGTTACCGCTGAGAGGCGACTAACGGACTGGCGTGGAGCAGCTGGCAGAGCTGGGTTAAATGGTCCACCTGATCGCCTGGGATGGAATGCAGGTGTGGAGTCGACAGCCACACGCGTGGGCATCCCATCAGCTTCTTGGACACCGGCCGCGGACCATGACAGAAGCAGTCTACCCAGAATGCCATTCATTCAGCAGCTTGTAGCCGCCTTACACAACCAACATCACTGACTACCCAACACAAAACATGGCTGAGGTTAAACCATCCATCAGTTGTTTCTGAGTCATGAACACTGACCTGCATACACACACACACAGTTAGATCTTTCCAGTAGGAGCAGTTGTTGAAAAAGATGGTAAAAGCTTGTTTCATGAAGTTGAATATCTGTCCTGTCCGTGTGCAGAGATGTGGATAAGAAAGGCTACGTGGATCCCATGAGGACAATGACACTGGCACAGCTGAAGCAGGAGCAGACAGACAGAAGTCGCACTCCAACAGGAAAAGACGTCCATCTGCACCGCATTTACCTGGATCCCCACAGCAAGGCCCGTCTGACCAGTCCACAGGTACGTGGCTGCTCGCACACTCTCCTGATAAATACTCATTTTTAAAGCAGATGGAAGAAAGGCGGGTTGAGAGTAGCAGACACATTCAGGCATCAGAGTCGTATATTTGTCTGTCATGTGTAAATATTAAGGCACATGGGCCATATCAGCGCGCTACCCTGTTGTTATCACTTTGTTAAGAAGCAAAGCTGATGCTGCACAGACACTTTCAGCTAAGCTTACATGTCAAATGCCTTTTCAGACATTTATTTTCCATTTGATTAAAGTCTATGGATCGTCTGGCCCTTGCTTCCCGTTTCTCAGTGTAGCCCTTATTTAAACTGACTGTGATGGCCATGGTCTCTGTTTTAGTGACAAATGTAGGAGAAAGTGTGAGAAGCGTTTCTTGCAGCGTTTCTGTTTTCTTCTCAGGAGGCGCTCCAGGCAGCAGACCGCGCCTGCAAATACAAAGAGGAAAATCGTCAAATCCTGAAGGAGAGCATTGAGGTCGCTCCCTTCACGGCTAAAATACAGCGCTCCGTCGACCCTGCGATGGACAGGGACAGAGAGAGAAGCAGAGATTCGAGCTTTTGTGTTCGGATGCCGGGTCTTCCCTCGCCAAGCCCCAAGACTAGCCACGCCCTCACTCATACCATGCAGTCAGAAAAGAGCAACTATTACACCACGCTGTCTAACAGTGTGGTGAATGAGCCTCCCAGACTCTACCCCTCCAAAGATGTCGGTCCTTACTATGACAAAGTGTCGATGGGGGCCCCGGGGGTCGTGGCTGGTGTTGGGGCCGCCGTGCAAAGCCCAGGAGCTCTGTCAATGAGCAGCTACCACACCAGCTCCAAAAACTCCCTCTCCAAGCCCCCTCCTCTCATCAAGCACCAGCCGGAGGGAGGAGAAGGTTTAGCGGGGAAAATCACGGAGCAGCTCAGTCAGCAGGTGACCCTCGTTCAGCCGCAGCATCAGCTCCACGCAGGTGTAGACAGGATAGACCGTCGCAGCCCTGCTATTTCTCCTCCTTCCTCCACGTTGTCCTCTTCATCTTCAGCCTCTAACCAACACCATCACCATCATCACCTGCAGCAGCAGCAACAGCTCAGGGCAATGCCATCTCTCCACCGAGCACCTGTCTTCCATCCACCCACACAGCACGCGCTGGAACGCAAAGAGGCTGCAGAGAGGGAAAGAGCCGCGCACGGTGGACGCCTCTCTCCACCAACCCTCACTCCCATTCAGCCAGTAACTGGTAGCAAAACATCAGCAGAGCAGCAGAAGCCCCCCACGTTGCTGCCAGAGCTCAGGGACATCAAAGGTCACGGGACTGCTGCTGCCATCACCTTTGTGGCCTCTGCCACCCCCGGAGAGATGGCGGCTCCATCCGCAGATGGGTGCAAAGGCAGAGACTTGATCGAGGAACGAGGAGGGGTGTGCTCTGGAGATAAGGGGTTCTCTAAAAATAAGCCCCAGTCGGCAATGGCATCGGTCATTGTGCGATCGTCTATAAAGTACGACAGTCCCGTTGGTGCTAAGAAATCTGGTGCTCTTATCCACAAAGAGCTCCCCCAGGGGAGGTTCTACACATCGAAGTTTCAGGACGAATGTCCACGAGAACCTGCAGCAGGTAGGGTCATCCAGCCTAACTTGAACCTGGAGGAGATCCGTTATAAAAAGACTCCTGTGCCAGGTGTGTCAGGACCTGTGGGAGCCGGTGCTACAAACTCTGTGTGCAGGACTGCCATTTTAGTCTCCTCAGCTTTTGGCTCTCAGAGTAAAACCAGGAGCGCTACTCCTGAGCCAGTTTACTCGGCTCGATGTGACTTTGCAGCGCTCAAAACTGGCACTGGGGGTCGGGTGCTCTGCCATATAAGACCAGAGACGGAAAAGGAGCTCCAGGAGGGCTTTGGCTCACACGCATCTCCAGGCGTCTCTCTGAATCCTGCGAGTGTAGCAGGAGCACCCCGCCCCAGCCCCAGCCTTACCCCAACACCTAGCTCAATCTCTGGCTCGAGTCAGCCTTACGCCTCTTCGTTTATTCACCTCAAGAAGCACAAAGCTGCTTTAGCTGCGGCACAGTCCAGAAGCAACCTTTCTACTCCTCCCTCGTCAGTCACAGCTGAAAATTCTTCCTTAACTGTGGATTCCACTGAGAAAACCCCCATTTCCAGCTCCCCGCCTCCACCTGCTACTAGTCAGGCCTCCTCGGTCTCGTTTGACAGCAGCAGCAATAGCTCAGCGAGCAGGAGTACCACACCAGGCAAGTCAAGTCCCCTGCTTAATGGCCAGTCCCTGGGATCAGCCTTACCGAGCTCTGCGCAGCCCAACAACTACCACAAGCTGAAGAAAGCCTGGTTAACCCGGCACTCCGAGGAGGACAGGAACACGGCTACCACTACAAGCTCCAGTATGAAAGTGGAGAAAAGTCCTAGCACCACTACCACAAGCAACACAGCAGCCATGTCAGAAATGATCAAGCCCTGTACCGTCAATCTCAGCGCCTCCACCTCCAACGAGGTCGAGATGAGCAAAGACATTGGAAGCAAAGGTGACAGAGACAGACAGCCTGAGGACAAGTTGGCCGGAGCTCCAGGAGGCGGGGAGGAGAGAAAAGTGGGGTCAAGGAGGGTGAACAAACGCACATACGAGTCTGGTTCGGAGAGCGGGGGAGATGATTCTGACACCAGCGAGAGCAAGATGGAGGGCCGAGCCAAGCGTCAGCCTAAACCGACCTACAAGAAGAAGCAGAACGACATGGCCAAGAAGAAAGGAGACAACGACAGAGAGGAAGACGACGTGAAGCCCAACGGCATCTTCAGATCAGCCCGAGAGAAGACTAAACTCAAACTGGCCAGCAGCAGTAAGTCCTCGCTCGTGTCTCGCTGTAGGTTTGTCTCACTGCTGTTAGGGAGCATGCAACAGTGTTTTTGTCACAGCAGTGCAACTGGGAGCTGTGGGGGTAACATTTACACAATGAATGGCCACATGATCAGTGTTAGCCAGAGTCTCTCACGTGTTCTCGGGAAGCTCGAAGGTGAAACTGTGTAACAGATCAATGACTGATGAATTAGAATGAATGAATGCCACTGCATTCATCCTCCTCC